>NC_082638.1:1897500-2522500 GCF_002263795.3 Bos taurus | reverse complement strand
ATGCATGTTGTTCCAATGGTATTCACACCTCTCAGTGCTTGTATGTGGGGATTTGGGGTGACGAGAGCATTCGTAAGAACAAAGCATTCGAAACATTGAACAGGATGAAGACTTATTATAAAAGTGTCTATACCATGGCTTAGAGTGCATTGTGAAACTGGTATAAACCAAAGAAATTGAGACCAGCCTCATTATAGCCATGGCTAGAAACTGAGTTGTTTTAAAGAAACTAGAAACCAACACAATATGTAATTTTCCTCTAATTAAAGATACAAAAAAATAAGCTATTTCTAGTAGAACTAACTTTTTAAAAAACGTTCAACTAGTTTGAGTTTTTTGTAAATGTCTGATGATCTGAGCCCCCTGACCCCTACAAACCTCTCTTTTCTTGGTAGATTACATTCCAGGGTCCTAACACAGTGAACGTAAAGACCGAGGTGTGCAGACTGAATAATGGATATTGTCCCCACATCCTGATTTTATGGACAAAAGTGATGACAGTGGAAATGACACATGGTAATGTCTACGTGAATATGAGGATGTCATACATACCAAATACTTCAACCAGCTGTGTCTCCACGCCTTCTTCATTCACGTATCCAATACACTGTATCTGAACAGTGTTGCACTCAAACTATAAGTTCTTTTATCCACTCGTCTGTGTGAGAGAGAAAAGATACTTACATACAAGCCCGTCTCCATGTATTGCCAATTCTATTTACTGTGGCCAAGTGAGGGCATTAGCAATGGGGCATCCTGTACTGATCTGTGCCTCACGCCGTCGATGGGCTGAATGCTACAGTTGTTCTGACAGCTAGGACAGCAGGCAAGAATTTTTTATTCCCACCTCTTCATACAATAGATCTGATACATTTAAATGCAGTCAAATACAGGCCGTGTAAAATCAGAAATGTTGCTTAGGTCCATTATCAGCCTTTAGAGATATAAATCTTAGCAGCATTCCCATTGTTCTGAACAAAAGCTGCCTTTATGGTTGAACTCAGGATGATTTCCTTGGATTCAACTTCATCCACCATACCTTGGGAGCATTAAGATGTTTTAAGATTGTTTTGAAAAAGTGAATGACATGGATATGCAGACTCAGGATACACTCTTGAGACAGGTTCGTAAGTGAAAGAAAGTGAAAGGGAAAGTCTTTCAGTCATGTCTGACTCTTTGTGAACCCATGGATTTACAGTCCATGGCATTCTCTAGGTCAGAATACTACAGTGGGTAGCTGTTCCCTCCTCCAGGAGATTTTCCCAACCCAGGGATTAAACCCAGGTCTCCCACATTGCAGGCAGATTCTTTATCAACTGAGCCACAAAGGAGACCCAATGATACACCCTTGAGACTTTGGTTTGGAAAAAATTAGCTGTTAGAACGATATGAAATACAGGTCTGCACGTGTTCTTCTCATTGAGTACATGAGTGCTTAGTCGCTCAGTCATGTCTTATTCTTTTTGACCCCATGGAGTGTGACCCACCAGGCTCCTCTGTCTCATTGAGTCACACTCACAATTGAGAGGAGACCTCCAAGCTGTGTGCTTGACCGCTTGCTCCTGACAAAGAAAAATGTTTGGAAAACTTGGGAACTGCAGCCTGCTCACCCCTCTGGTTGTTAATTGGAGCAGAATTCAGGTGTGTGGGGTTATTGAAGGATGTTGTGCAAAGATTTCCACCCAAACGTACTCTGATCAGTGAAACACTCTTACTTACAAGTCAACAACATAAGTTCCATCATCTTGCTTTGCTCCCGTGATGTGTATTACTTCCTGGTTTTCATTCAACCTAAAAAAATATATATATATATATATACTCAAGGTGGGTAATTAAAATAATGAAAACATTTGACGTATAAAGAGGATTTTCTTTGTTTAACCCCAAAGATTAAGTGTTTGATGTCACTTTAGTGACTTTGAGCAATGTGATGTTCAGAAGAGAATATGTTCTCTAAGGTCAAGTCATTATCAAGGCTCAAGGATGGTTTGTCTACACTTTAAATCTGTGCAGTAGCTCCAAATAGTAACTGCAAATACAAAGCAAGTCATGTTGAAAACCAAATAAACATGGAGAAATCTAGAATTTAGGAAAAAAATAAGAACACCTTTTATAAAAAACACTTTGGAAACAGAGGTGAAGCCATCATGACAGACCTTGTGGATTCTAAAAACCCTTGGCAATGACTCATTAGATAATATGATAGGAAAAATCACTAAAAATTAAGATAAAATGTTTCATTGTAATCAAAACACACATTCTTTTTCCATTACAACGCCATAAGATGATTAAACACTTAAGGACGTATGAATGTATGCACCTATATCAACAAATATACACACAGAAGCAAACATGATATGCTTACATGAGATAAAGAAATTATATATATAAGTATAATATATATATTATACATAAGTTGCCTGCCAAGTAACAGGAGACTTTCGCTGACTTCATATATGACATTACATCATGTGTGTAAAAGCTATGTTTGTCACATAGGAAGCAGGCACATGAAAGAAATATCAAAAGCGAAATAACCCAAAAAAGAATTGGGTTAATTTTTGGACAGAGTGGAAAAAGAGTGTCCAAAATGAATTGCATTCGTTGTCCTTAGTCATTAAACTGCATTGATGTCACTCAAAAGAACAACCCAGAACAAAACCATTTTCCAATAATTGCAAAATATACAGAATTTCTTATATGCAAGCCATATCCTTTCACTTGGGTTGAAAGATGTGAGTCCCTGCATATGCAGATCCAGAGATAAAATTTTAAAGCATTATGCTGAGTGATAGGAACAGGGGGATATGATACAAGACTGAAAATCTTGTGATCTAAAGTTCTATAACAGGAGAGAATAAGCAGATCCATGTTACCAGTGGCTCAAGGGGTAGACATTAATGCTGAGGATCAGGAGATTCTTGGCCAAGATACAGGAATTTTAGATCTGGACTGTGAAGGTGGTGAAAAAGGTATGCTTCTGGAGAAATACACTGAACTATGCCCTCCACAATGATGTATATACATACACATAAATATACTTGAGTAAAGTCGATTTCAGAGTCGCCACTAGAAATCCAAACATAGATTTCAAAAACTGTAAAAATGGCAGAGGAAGATAACATGGTTTCCTTAAAAGAACTTGTGAAAACGGACTTGTATGTCTCCTGGGATAGAATATATACCTGTCTGTGTGTCTGTGAGTCTGTATCTATACGTGTGGTTGTAACATGATGATAAGTATGCTATCAAATATATACAAATACAACATATAAACATTTATACCTTTACATATCTATAAACCAATCTATCCAAGCATAAACTTCTTAGCTGTTTTTTCTTAATGCTTTTGTTCCTCAAAATACATCCCCAAGTTTGCATGTTCTTAGTAAACCGTCTGCACTGTAGTGGACACTCCCTGAGTGTTACCTGGAACTCTGACAACTTCAGTAAACTCAGCGTTGATGAAATCTCTGTTGAGGAACCCCGAGACCAGAGCTCACTGTATGCTCTCCCCTCACCCTTGGCTTCTGTGCTCAGTGGGAACCGTTTCCTACAAATTCTGCAGGAAGGGGTCAAGCCCCTGGTGGGGACTGTGGGCTCCAGGACACAAGCCTCTTCCCGCTGCCACGTCCCTCTTTCCTGTAATGAGTTGATGCCAGTGGAGCTTCTGGGACCCCCATCTAGGCAAAGATTCCAGGACATTCCCTGCAGGTTCAAAGGGGAACTGCTCCCCTAGCTCAGAGACCCTGCTCATCCCCACAGCTCAGGGCATCACGATCTCAACATCACCCAGAAAGCTCCCTGCAGACCGGGAAGCCACATATACTCCCTTCATGCTTGGGGTTTGCAGTTGTTTTCCTTCTGGATTGCTTTTACTTACCTGTCACATAAATTGAACTCTATTGTGCCCTTTTTTTCATCATCAAACACATGATGATACCAAAAAAAAAAACCCCTGATTGGCCCCCTCTCTGGGTTACTGGATCCAAAGTAGATGACTCTCCATCTTCCTGAAAGCTAACAGCAAAAATCCCACCAGAAATTTTTGCACCTTTTTATTTCATCTAGCATCATGCCACCTAAGTTTCTCACCCCTTGTGCAACTCAGCAGGCATTTTCTAACTTGACTGTTCAAAGCAGAATTGATAAAATAATGTAAAACTGAAGTCAGAATAGAAGAAGGAATTGAGACATTCTTGAGAGAGCTTGATCTCCAGTGTCAAATGCAAGAACTCCACAGCTGTTTGGCTGATCCTCTTTCTCTGTTACAAGAGCAGGAAAAAGTGATTAAGAGTCAACTAATACACAGTAGAGATGATGCAGACACGAAATAGAACAGGTGTAGAGCCAGTAAATGGAACAGTGTTCAGTTGGAGGGACATGGCTCTACTTATGGATCCACACAACAAAACCACAAAAGATACACACACAGACACACACACACACACACCCAAGACCTCCTCCCAGAGCAGACCATCCTGGGTGCTTCTGCAGCGTCTTTCGGAGTGTCACCTTCTTGGGCGGCATAAACCAGACCAAGGAGAAGAGTCAGGAACAGAACCAGCATCTTGTGTCTCTCGTGGTCCTTCTTCTGCAGAAGGTGTGGGTGTCCCAGTGGTTGGAGAAGATGAGAATTGGTGTCACTTTTATAGCATCATTGCGTGTTGGCGTGACACGTCATGAACCAATGATTGTCCCTCCTGAGGCCTCGTTACACAGGAGTCATCTTCAATATCCTGCTTCACAGGGATGTACTTTTATGACATTTTCTGTGTTAATCATGCCGATTGTTTTAGGAGAAAGTTGAATGAATCTGGACATTTGACCTTTACAGTGAGTTATCACAACACACTTCCAATATTTCAGGTCAGGAATACTTATTTTCCTTTGTATCTTGAGATCCAAAATGGGATAAAGTGTGCAGGACACACACCCCCCACTCTTGTATTGCTTCCTTAACATTGAGGTAGCGGTTTAACGTTGCTTTTCTAAAAGTAAAAGTGAGTGTGTGGTTTCATGAAGTTCAACGATTTCCTCAGAGAACTTTAGAAAGCCTCCTACTTCTCTGAAGTGAGGACATCAATCAGCACAAAGTTAATCACCCCCTCCTGCCCCAGAGCAGGCTCTGTCCTCATAACTAAGAGCATGATCTGACCAGTGCCCCTTAACATGCCCTGAAAAGGTATGTCAGCAACGCATTTTCATCTCTCCCTGTGAAGACATCCCTTTACCCATCCAATCTGTAATGTATCATTCACTCACTGACTCAGTTGTTTCTCAGGCAACTGAGAAAGCAAGACAGTAGTTCTTGTAATTTCTAGAATTTTGAAGGAGAAAAAATTTCCTAACTCTAAAGACCTGAAAGTTAGTTTCAAGGTCACTCCAACAGACAAAGTATCTGTTCTTCGTCATTTTTCTCAAACAGAGATCTTAGTTCCCTGACCAGGGGTGGAACCAGCTGCCCCTGCAGTGGAAGTGCAGCACCTTAACCACTGAACCACAAGGGAATTCCTGATTCAGGGTGTTTTCTGGGTTTTTTTGTTCTTGATGAGCAAATTTGGGCAACCATTTGTATAACCAGGGCATTTCCCGGTGAAAAGAAAGACTGAAGGGCCTGTTTAGAACCCTGAATCCAGAGACATGTCCAAGAGTCATTAGTCACATACAGGGGAGTGTGGGTTTAAAAGACGGGGTTAAGATCAGCACTGTCCAGTGGACAAGGAAGAAGTCTCTAGAAAGCCCAAGGTCACTGGCCCAGGTGTGTTTAGAAGACACCCTACACCCCGACGACTGATTTCCCTGAGACTTGTGGTGACAAGGAAAGAGAGACATCAAGGTTCAGGTAGACAATTGACAGCCTTTGTCCCTCGGTGATGTCTGACTCTCTGCAACCCTGTGGACTGCAGCCCACCAGACTCCTCTGCTCATGTGATTCTCCAGGCAAGAATACTGGAGTGGGCTGCCATTCCCTTCTTCAAGGGAAGAAGGAATCGAACCTGGGTCTCCTGCACTGCAGGAGGATTCCTTGCCGTTAGAGCCACAGGGAAGCCCAGTTAGACAAACAGGAATGTATATGCATGGAAGGAAGACCTCCGTTTGTTCTCTAGGAATACCCACCTAGAAGCAGAATAACACACAGTAGGAATTCCTCACAAATAGTTACCCGGGTTGTACATTTCAGCATAGCTTCCAAAGGTACCTCATCAGTCTCACTCAGGACAGATTTACAATTTTCCAGTAAATGTCAGAGAAACACTTTGAGGTGGACACAGCCCAAGCAAAGGGTAAGCACTCAATGTGAGCAGAGGAGGTAACATCTACGCTTTACATCTATACTTTATATCTCAAAGTTTCCTGCTAGAAATCCTCACCGCTCAGAGCTGCCTTTGAGGTTGTATTGCCATTGAGGACCTCTCGAAGCTCTCCAGGTGGAGAGGAAAAGACCCTGATGTTGGGAAAGATTGAGGGCAGGAGGAGAAGAGGACAATAGAGGATGTGTGTTGGTGTGAAGACATTTTACCTGCTCGGAAATGCAGGCAGCTACCACCTAACAGTGAGCTCCATCCCCACCTGAAGGGCTGCCCCTCCTCTCTGCCCAGCCCGTCTACTCAGCACCGTGTATCTGGACAAGAATCAACTCTGACTTACTGAATGTCACCTCTACACTGCCTACATCCATTCTCAGTGGATGGAAACAGTGGAAACAGTGTCAGACTTTATTTTGGGAGGCTCCAAAATCACTGCAGATGCTGGTTGAAGCCATGAAATTAAAAGACGTTTACTCCTTGGAAGGAAAGTTATGACCAACCTAGACAGCATATTACAAAGCATGTATACCTGTGGTGGATTCATTTTGATATTTGGCAAAACTAATACAATTATGTAAAGTTTAAAAATTAAATAAAATTTAAAAATTAAAAAAAAACAGGAAAAAAAAAAAGCAGAGATATTACTTTGCCAACAAAGGTCCATCTAGTTAAGGCTATGGTTTTTCCAGTAGTCATGTATGGATGTGAGAGTTGGACTGTGAAGAAAGCTGAGCACCGAAGAATTGATGCTTTTGAACTGTGGTGTTGGAGACGACTCTTGAGAGTCCCTTGGACTGAAAGGAGATCCAACCAGTCCATCCTAAAGGACATCAGTCCTGAATATTCATTGGAAGGACTGATGCTGAGGCTGAAATGCCAATACTTTGGCCACCTGATGTGAAGAGCTGACTCATTGGAGAAGACTCTAATGCTGGGAGGGATTGGGGGCAGGATGAAAAGGGGACGACAGAGGATGAGACGGCTGGATGGCATCACCGACTTGATGGAGATGGGTTTTGTTCGACTCCAGGAGTTGGTGACAGACAGGGAGGCCTGGCGTGCTGCAATTCATGGGGTCACAAAGAGTTGGACACAACTGAGTGACTGAACTGAACTGAACTGATACTCTATCTTTCAAGTTTGTGGTAATAATCCATTTTTATTAATATAGTTTTTACAGATACACACAGTCACACAAATACATATAGATGTGTGTATGTATATATACACACATAATTACAGATGTGTGTATATGATATTTCAGAGTTGTTGACCTGTTCATGCCAGGTCTTGCATTTCAAAGTTTCTTAAGACACTCAGCCCCTTTCTTTACCTTCATTTGTTCTGTATGTATGCTCTCATCCAGTCCAGCATTTCCAGACATTCTGTGAAGACCATAGTCACAATCCAACTGCATACACTGTGCTATACAAATGGGAGAATTTAAACACTGCCTTTGAACTCCATTACTACCAACTAAGCCATGCAAAGATTCATTACTGGCGTCTTGAAAATGGTCAGCCAGCCATAGTCCATTTGGAGGCCATGTCTATGCAGGATCTAAAACATTTATTCTGTTACATTACTTCTGTATTATTTTCCCAGCTGTTAGATCAAATATTGGAGCTGTGGCCCCAACCCTTGAAATCAGTTCTATATCTTGAAGGGGCTAGTTCTTGTAGACTGCAAATAGCTCGACCACCATGGGGAGCTGACCAGTGTGTTCTGCCCAGGACGGTGGGAGTGCCAGTCCTCGGAAATCCTAGCATCCACCGGCGTTGGAAACGTACGAGGCGGGAAGACCATCTTTAAATGCTATGAAGACTCACAACTTCCTGACTGAGCTGTCAATCATCTGGTACCTGTGAACACTGCCCTGGGTCATGTCCTATGAATTGACCAAGGCTCAGGGGCTGCTCCATCTTGGATTCCCAGTGACCCAAAGGTCAAGAAGTATCCATCCTTCAGCTCAACCGCAGAAGTGCTGGTGCTCTCAGAATACACATTTTCCCTCAGTTGTGGCCCATGGCTTCTTACGCTTCCTTTCTATGAAGCTCAGAGACTGGAATTCAGGTTCCCATCCTGTTATGAATGAGATGCTTTCTAGGGATGTGTTTCTTGACTAGACTGCCCCCTCCCACCGCAGTATGAGAATCAGAACCCTGTCCCATGACCCTTGATTGCTTAGTCCTTTTTCTCCTTCTCCCTTGGACACCTCTAGGACATCTCTATTTACCCCATCATTGCCTCTGGTGGGACAGCTAACCTCTTCAAGGCATATGTTTCTGGATGGTTAAGTTTAATGTGCATTTTAGTGTGTTAGAAAATGCGGGCTTTTGGAACAAACACACATAAGTTGATTGTAAATTAACCAGGTCATTTAAACCCTCAGAAATCAAACACCACCAGACCGGATGTGATTAGTGACCAGGAGAGATGAGACGGGAAACGGAGTGTGAGTGTGAAGAGAGAAGGATCATGTTGATCAGGAACCAGGAAAGTCGTCCTTGTGTTGTTAATCTCCACTCTGTGCAGAGAAGGACCTGTCTGGTCTCAGGGACTCTTTCCTTCCCACTGATCCAATCGTTAAGAAGTATCAGTCCTTCAGCTCAGTTGCAGAAGAGCTGGTGCTGCCAGAATACACGTTTCCCCGCAGCTGTGGTCCATGGCACCTTACATTTCCTCTCTATGAAGCTCAGAGAGCAGGACACCACCTCCTTCCCCTGTAATGAGCACTCTGCTTTCTAGGGACATCCTTCTTGAGCAGACTGTCTCCTCCCTCCGCAGTAGGAGGTTCATATCTCTGTGCCTTGTCCTGTGATGGTTTTAGACCTTTTTCTCCTTCTTCCCTGGACACCTCTAGCACATATCCAGTTAATCCTTCTCAGAATTGACTCTGATAAACACCTATCTTAGGAAATGCATATGTTTCCAGATGGTTAAATTAACTGTGCATATATGTGTGTTTTAAAACAGAGACTTTCAGCAAAGACACAAGTAAATCTGGTCTATATTCAACCAATTTATTTAAACCTGCAGAAATCAAATACCACCACAAAGCATGGGATTAGTGCCAGGAGAGATGAGATGGGAAAGGAGTGTGAGTGTGAAGAGAGAAGGATCATGATAAACAGGAACCAGGAAAGTCATCTTCATGTTGTTGCTCTTGATTCCATGGGGAAGAGGATGTGTCTGGTCTCAGTGACTCTCTCTGTAGGTGAAAAAGCAGAACCAGAGGTTTAGTAGAGTCGACTGTGTGACAGCTGACAGGGGTGAGCCTCACGAAGTCGATGTCCAGGGTACAGGAGCTGGTAGGTGATCCAATGTCAGAATCCTGGTGGACCTCACACTCCACATCTCTGTGATGTAGGAGGGAGTCCATGTGGAATTTCCCCAGGATGTACATATGGGGCAACTTTTCCCATTTGGGATGGATTCTAGGAGTACTGATTTCAGAACGCAAGTTCAGGTCTGTGATTGGAATACATGCCTCTAATCACACACGTTTTGTCTTTTGGGTCTTCAAGAATTATAATTTTTTAACTCTTCTTTACCTGCTGAGCCACAAGAAAAGCCCAAGAACACTAGAGAGGATAGCCTATCCCTTCTCCAGCAGATCTTCCTGTCCCTGGAATTGAACCAGGGTCTCCGGCATTGCAGGTTGATTCTTACCAACTGAGCTCTCAGGGAGGCCCACATTGGAGTCTAATTGGTTATTAATGTTGTATGAGTTTTAGGTGTTCATCGTGTGAAGTTTCTGCCTACATATAGCTATTCTTTTTCAGATGATTTTCCCAATTAGGTTTTTTCAGAGTATTGCATATACCTCCCTGTACTATACTGGAGGAGTTTTTGGTCTTTCCATCCTGCATATAATACTTTGCATTTGATACCTCAAACTCCCAATCCTTCTCTTGCCCTACCCTTCCCCCTTGGTAACCACGAGTGTTTTCTCTGTGTCTGTGCATCTCTTCTGTGTTGCAAATATGATCCTTTGCGTCACAGTTTAGGTTCCCCATATAAGTGATATCACACGGTGTTTGTCTTTCTGTCTGACTGACTTCCCTTAGTATGACAGTCTCTTAGGCTGATGTATGTTGCTGCAAATGGCATGATTTCATTCTTTCAGTGGCTGAGTAATATTACATGGAATATATGTACCACACCTTTCTTTTCATATTCACCTGGAAGCAATGGTTTTCCTTTGCTGTTTTTCTTTCATTTTTCTTTCTCCACAGAAAATTACAAGCCACACTTTAGCCATATCAGTGTTGTTTTCTGAGGCTGTCTTAGTTGAGAAAGTTTAAAGATCTCACTTGGAGAAAATCACCTTCTGAATGGGAATGTAATTCAAATGCATGTTTCAGACAGTGAAGTTGGAAAGACTTTACAGGTTCTGTCAGAATCATGTGAGATTACACACAGGTGTTTCAGAAAACGTGAGCTCTTTAATTTCAGTTCTTCTGAAGGAGGGATGTGTGTGGACAACCATGAGGTCAGGCCTGACAGTAATACTAATTAGTTTTCACCAGCTCGTGGCCATTCCTGCTTCTCTCTGATGACCCTGGTCTGCAAGCTTCCTGCAGGTGAAGGCTTTCCCACCAAAGCTGCTCAGCATGAATCAACCAACTCCTTTGTGATTTAATATAACTCAGGAGAAGAGAAATTACCTAATGTAAGAGAAACGTCTCTAGTGATAGAATGTAAGCTATTGGGACCAAAAAGAGTGTTACCTACAAAATTTGGCAGGTATGAAATCACCAAGTGTAATTGGTGATTTATTTGATGAAACAGCACAAATAACAGATTATGCTTACTTACAATTAGGGTGTTTCGAAGTTATTTTCATGCCACAGCAAGACATTTATCTGGGGGGAAAAAAAGAAACAATCCACCAATTAATACCATTCCCTAAATTTTGCAAGTGATTTTTTTTTATTTAGAGATTATATAAATGATTACTTATGGAAGAACATATTGTCAGTAACTTGATTTGTTTCCTGACAGTATATTTACATATGAGGTGAAAGGTATGTTCAGAAAAAATATACTTCCGTTACCAGGTTCGGTTAAATCCTTAATGTTTTCTTCTGAAATCTTCCGACTTAGAGCCTCCTTCTTGAATATCTCTAAGTATTCCTCATCAACTTCATTTTCTTTGCCTGAATATCAACATACAAGAGGTAGAAATTTGCGTGTTAAAAGTCCTAAAAATGTCTTCATACAGAATGAAAACAATGTGCCTATCAGATTCCACTTGGAATAGTTTAAGAAGTCTCAGTTACCATTTCCCATGACACAGATGTCTGGTGTCTCTCTGAAAAATTAATCCCTATCCAGCTCTGTAACTAGTCCTCCCCTCCCCCAGCATCAGAAACAGGACCTCAAAGACTCATAGGGCTCCATGAATTTGGGGCTCCTTCTGTCATGGTAAGGAACCAACTTGCTCCTTGACCAACTTCCTAGTGTCTGTACCTACCACTCAGGTCTTGTTCTGAATCCAAACAAATAGGAAACAGGGTTCTCCCCTGACAGACATATTTACTACATTACACAAAGTCGTGGGAGATGATTTATTCTTTAATACTGCAGCATTCTATCCAGTACGTTTTCTGATAGACACCTGATAGCCCTTTGGTTCACACACCACTTAGGCTCCTTTGTGGTTATTTGAGATTATGTCAGTGTGGACGAGATACTGTATTTGGATAATTGAACAGGATAAAGATTAATTTTAAAAGGTTTTATTGAGATGAGGAGGGAATGGAAAGTGATTGCCATGAAAATGTTCGATAATTGGATAGTGGTGATGGATGCACCCCTTTGTGAATACACTGAAAAACTACTTAAAACTGTACACTTAAAAGGGTGAATTTTGTGACATGTAAATGATACCTCAATATCAAAATACTGTCATTAAAAAACACAACATTAAAAAAATAGAAGTAAAAAATAAAAAGGTTGTATTCCAAGGCTTAGAGTACACGGGGGAACTTGTGTAAAATAAAGCCTCTGAGGTCAGACTCGTTACAGTCACAACTTGCAATTAGTTGACATGTTAAAAACAACTTCTAGTAGCAATCAATTTTTTTAGTTTCAACAGGTAGGAACTATTTGGAAATGTTTGATGATGTGACATCCGCACCGTATGACCTGTTTCTTGGTAGATTACCTTCCCGGATCCTTAACTGTGAAAGATGCAGGTCTTATACACTGAATACTGAATATTGGCAGCACCTCCTGAGATTCTGAATTCAAGTCCTGACAGCGGTCCTGCTGCGTGACAATGGCAGAGGGAACTATGGGATGTCATACCCACCGAATAGTAGAATCTGTTGCGTCTTCTTGCTTGTTTCATCCAAGTTGACATTGATTGCTACCAGAGCTTTTTCGGAAACATGAATAAATTCAATTTGATTTGTACCATTATCTGTGAGAGAGAGAAAAGTCAGATATGCACAACAGCATTAATTTATTGTCATTTAGATGTATTGTCACCTATTTCAGGCATTAGCAACAGTCCGTGCTCTATCGATTGTGTGTCAATTCGAGGGTGCTCTGAACAGTACCATTCTTACGACAACAGGAGAGCAGGCAATACATTTCCTCATCCCCACCTAATCCTACAGTTAACCAGTGACTTCTTGCTATCTTGTAGGATGCTTTCTAGAACATGACGTGTAACGGACCTAGCAGCTTTTTTAAATGTCTTCGGTTGGTTTGTTTATTTTTGGCTTTCCTGGGCCTCTGCTGCTGCGCGGGCTTTCTCTGATAGCAGCAAGCAGGGCCTACTCTCTAGCTGCAGTGCACAGCCTTCTCCTTGCGGGAGCTTCCCTTGTCGCGGACCATGGGCTCTAGGGCTCGTAGGCTTCAGTAGCTGTGGGTTGGGCGTCAGTATTCCCAACCCCCGGGATTTAGACCACAGGATCAGTAGCCGTGGTGCACGGCATTCATTGCCCCAAGTCATGTGGATCTACCCGGACCAAGCATCCAACCTGTCTCCCCTGTACTGGCACGTGGATTCTTCACCACGGCATCACCAGGGAAGTTCCCAACAGCTTTTTAAACAGCATGTGCATATTATCGAAACCTGGTTCAAAATGTCTTTGTATTTCTATTTCCCAGCCATGAAATTGATTTCTCCTGGCCAAAATCAATTTACCATTCCTAACCTTGTGTTCCTGCACGATTATGTTGGACCAGGCAACCTTCTGAACACTATTTTAATTGATATGTTTTCTCTGCCCCTCAGTCTGGGGTATGACAGAGCCCACGGCCTTGTGTGTTGGTGTGAAGACATTTTACCTGCTGGGAAATGCAGGCAGTGACCACCTAGCGGTGAGCTCCGTCCCCACCTGAAGGGCCGCCCCTCCTCTCTGCACTGCCCAGCTGCTTAGTGCTGTGTATCTGGACAGGAAGCAACCGTGACCTACTGCGTGTCACCTCTACACCGTCTACATCCATTCTCTCTTTCCTGGCGTCCACCACACCTTCCCCGCAAACACTCAGCAGGATCAGAAGAAAAACCGCCCGCCTGTGTTCCCGAAACATGGAAACAGCACTGCTCAGTTTATAAACACTCTCGCTAGGCTACTTGAGAAAGAGAAAATGAGTAGCTGAAGCTGCTTTATAGTCTCATAGCCCCAGCAAGGTGTATGCAGCTGGCCCAAGGCCGCAGTGAGCCTATGAGGCTTGGGTAACACTGGGACCATTGAAGTCAGATTATGCACGTCCTCAGATTGCTCATGGGCTTCCCAGGTTGCACAAGTGGTAAAGAACCTGGCTGGAGACAAGAGAGGCAAGTTCGATCCCTGGGTGGGGAAGATCCCCTGGAAGAGGAAACGGCAACCCTCTTCAGTACGATTGCCTGTAGAATCCCATGGACGGAGGAGCCTGTTGGGCTACAGTCCAGGGGGTCACAAAGAGTTGGGCATGACTCAGAGACGAAGCCACAACAGCAACAGGTCCCTCATCATTGTGAGGGGCTGTCCAAGTTCTGAGAGTGGACACTGTGTTCAGGACAAATCAGGTGCTCAGAAGATTTAGGACCAGCGCCTGGTGCAACTTGTAATCATGAGTAAACCTAGAATTCAGATATATGGAGTTCCTGGGGGAAGTTAAACCAAGATTTCAGCCAAACGTTTGCTTACCACTGAAATACTCATACTTACATTCATATGTGTAAGTATAAGGTCCTTTCCATACTCCACAAATGAATACTGGTCTCCACACGTGCCAGTTGCTTAAAAACAAAAGATATTTAAGTTGGTGGATGAAACTGATAAAAATATGACAAGTCCTTTGTTTCACCCTTCTAACGCCCCGTGTCATATATCATGTTGTGTCTCTGAACAGTATGACATTCACCAGAGAAGAAATATGTGTATCATCAAGTAAGTATCCAATGACAATGCTGTCATGTCAACGCATTAAATCTGAGCATAGTTCCAAAGATTAACTCCAAATACAAACTCAGTCATGTTTACAAACAAGTAAACACGGAGAGACCCAGAATTTTAGGAAGGAAGAAAAAAAGTTAACACCTTGCCTTTAATCCTTTGCTTTACCCTGAGAAGCACAGCTACCTAGACAGACCTTAGGTGAGTGGCAACCCTGACCGTGTATTCTTTGATGATATCATAGCCCAAAAGTACAAGAAATTGGAGAAAACATTTCTAAATTTTATCAGAAACAGACTCTGCTTGTATAAAAACAGCAGAAGAGGACTTCCGTGGTGGTCCAGTGGATATGAATCCGCCGGCCAATACAGAGGACACAGCTTGACCCTGGTCAGGGAGAATCCCATGTGCTGCAGGACAGACTAGGCCTTTGGCAGCACAGCTGTCAAAGCCAGCTTACCTAGGCCTGTGTTCCCCCACCAGCGATGCTGATGCAGTGAGCAATTTGCTTATCACAGTAGGAGAGTAGCCCCCACTCAAAGCAACTGAAGAAAGCCTGGGTGCAGCAACAAACACCCAGCACAACTAAAATAATTTGAAATAAATGAATAAAACAGCTCAAGAAGAATTAACACGAAAGGACGTCTGTGTGTACAGACATATTATACACACCTGTGTGTACAGACCCATTATACACACACAGACATACCAAGTACATATGACATTTCACATAGTAAATGATAGTCAAATATCTGATAATTATGTGCATATCACCTGTATAACAAAGAACTTTGTGGTCTTATATATCTCTTTCTACACGTACATGAGAAAAATACACATATTTGGTGCATATGAAAAATGCACAATAAACAAATATTCAAACAGAAAGAACCCAAAAAGGATTGGATAAGTTACTGAAGAAACTGAGCACTTAGAAAAGACCCTGATGCTGGGAAAGATTTAGGGCAGGAAGAGAAGGGGGCCACAGAGGATGAGATGGTTGGATGGCATCACCAACTCAATGGACGGGAGTTTGAGCAAGCTCCAGGAGATGGTGATGGACAGGAAAGCCTGGCCTGCCGCAGTTCATGGGTCACAAAGAGTTGGATACAAATGAGCACTGAACTGAACTGAACTGATGAAAGAAATCAAAGATGACATAAACAGATGGAGAGACATTCCATGTTCTTGGGTAGGAAGAATCAATATTGTGAAATTGACTATACTACCAAACACAATCTACAGATTCAAAGTGATGCCTATCAAATTACCAATGGCATTTGTCACAGAACTAGAACAAAAAAGTTCACAATTCAGGTGGAAACACAAAAGACCCCAAATAGCCAAAGCAGTCTTGAGAAAGAAGAGTGGAGCCAGAGGAATCAACCTTCCTGACTTCAGATTACATTATAAAGATACAGTCATCAAGACAGTATGACACTGGCACAGAAACAGTAATACAGACCAATGGAAGAAGATAGAGAGCCCAGAAATAAACCCATGCACCTATGGGTACCTTATTATTGGCAAAGCAGGCAGTAATATACAACGGGACAATCAGACTCTTCAGTAAATGGTGCTGGGAAAACTCGACAACTACAGGTAAAAGAATAAAGTTAGAACACTTCCTCGGAGAAGGCAATGGCACCCCACTCCAGTGTTCTTGCCTGGAGAATCCCAGGGATGGGGGAGCCTGGTGGGCTGCCGTCTATGAGTCACACAGAGTTGGACACGACTGAGGCGACTTAGCAGCAGCAGCAGGAGAACACTTCCTAACACCATACACAAAGATCAACTCAAAATGGATTAAAGACCTAAATGTAAGACCAGAAATTATAAATCTTAGAGGAAAACATAGGCAGAACACTCCATGACATAAAACAAAGCAGGATCCTCTATGACCCACCTCCTAGAGCAATGGAAATAAAAGCAAAACTAAACAAGTGGGACCTGTTTAAACTTAAAAGCTTTTGCACAGCAAAGGAAACTATAAGCAAGGTGAAAAGACAACCCTCAGAATGGGAGAAAATAATAGCAAAAGAAACAACTGACAAGGGATTAACTTGCAAAAAATACAAGCAGCTCATACAAGTCAACACCAGAAAAACACACAACCCAATCAAATGGCAAAAGACCTAAGTAGACATTTCTCCAAAGAAAACATCCAGATGGCTGCCAAACACTTGAAAAAATGCTCAACATCACTCATTATTAGAGAAATTCAAATCAAACCTACAATGAAATATCACCTCACATGAGGTCAAATAATGGTCAGAATGGCCATCATCAAAATGTCTACAAACAATAAATGCGGGAGAGGGTGTAGAATGCAGAAAAGGGAATGTTCTTCCACTGTTGGTGGGAATGTAAATTGATACAGCCGCTATGAAAGACAGTATGGAGATTCCTTAAAAAACTAGGAATAAAACCCACATATGACGCAGTAATCCCACTCTTAGGCATATACGCTGAGGGAACCAAAATTGAAAAAGACACATGTACCCCATTGTTCACTGCAGCACTGTTTACAATAGCTAGAACATGGAATGGCACCCCACTCCAGTACTCCTGCCTGGAAAATCCCATGGATGGAGGAGACTGGAAGGCTGCAGTCCATGGGGTCGCTGAGGGTCGGACACGACTGGGTAACTTCACTTTCACTTTTCACTTTCATGCATTGGAGAAGGAAATGGCAACCCACTCCAGTGTTCTTGCCTGGAGAATCCCAGGGACGGGGGAGCCTGGTGGGCTGCCATCTACGGGGTCACACAGAGTCAGACACGACTGAAGCGACTTAGCAGCAGCAGCAGCAGAACATGGAAGCAACCCAGACGCCCATTGACAAATGAATGGATGAAGATGTTGTGGTACATATACACAATTGGAATGTTACTCAGCCATAAAAATGAACGTCTTTGAGTCCGTTCTAATGACGTGGATGAACCTAGAGCCTATTATACAGAGTGAAGTAAGTCAGAAAGAAAAAGATAAATATCATATTCTAGCACATATATACAGAATCTAGAAAAATGGTACTGAAGAATTTATTTACAGGTAGCAATGGAGAAGCGGACATAGAGAACAGACTTATGGTCATGGGGAGAGGAGAGGAGAGGGTGAGATGTAAGGAAAGAGTGACATGGAGACTTCCATCAGCATATGTAAAATAGAGAGCCAAGGGGAATTGGCTGTTTGGCTCAAGAAACTCAAACAAGGGCTGTGTATCAACCTAGAGGGGATGGGGAGGGAGATGGGAGGGAGTTTCAAAAGGGAGGGGATATATGTAAACCTATGGCTGATTCATGTTGAGGTTTGACAGAAAACAACAACTTTCTATAAAGCAATTATCCTTCAGTTAAAAAGTAATTAAAAAAAAAAAAAAGAATACTGAAATGGGTTGCGATTTCCCTCCTCAAGGGAGTCTTCCTGACACAGGGATCTAACCCATATCTCCTGCATTGGCAAGCAGAATTTTTTTTTTTTTTTTTAACCAATGAGCCATCTAGGAAGCCCCAACTGTATCTCATGTGTGACAAATAATGAATTATAGATCTATTTATATACCAGTCTTTCATTGCATAACCCTCTCAGTTCTTTTATTTTTCTGTTTATTTTTATGCATGCAGGCTGCATGTCTTCAGTCATGCTCGACCCTTTGCAACCCTATGGACTGTAGCCTACCAGGCACCTCTTTCCATGGGCTTTCCTAGGCAAGAATATTGAAGTAGGTTGCCATCCCCTCCTCCAGGGGATCTTCCCGACCCAGGGATCAATCCCGCACCTCTCATATCTTTTGTATGGACAGGTGGATTCTTTACCTCTGGAACTACCTGTGAAGGCTAATTTTTTCATTATACTGCAGCATAATTGATTAAGGATGCTTTGTTAGTGTCAGATGTGAGGACAGTGTTTCTGTCACACATATACACGTATCTGTTGTTTTCTTAAATTCTTTTCCCATTTACATTACGACAGAATGCTGCTGCTAAGTCACTTGAGTTGTGTCCGACTCTGTGCGACCCCATAGACGAATATTGAGCTGCATTTCCTGTGCTGTGTAATAATTCCTTGCTTACAAATATGTTTATTCCTCAATACACATCCACGTTGTTAGCGAAGTGTTTGCAGTATAATCCTCCCTGAGTGGTCCTTGGGGCAGCGAGGCTTTGGTACACCCAGTGCCCCACGGGCAGAGCTCACTGTGTGATCTCCCTCCGCCCTCAGCTTCTGCGCTCAGTGGGAACCGTCTCTTACAGACTCCGCAGGAAGGGTCAAGTCCCTGCGGGGACTGTGGGTTCCAGGACATCACCTGGAGGCTCTCAGGGGAGCTGCCCACCAGCTCAGAGACCCCGCTCACCCCCACAGCTCAGGAGGTCCTGCTCTCAACATCACCCAGAGAGCTCCCTGCAGACGGGGAAGCCACAGCCTCCCTCAGCCTTGGGTTTGTGTGTGTTCTTTGCAGGTTATTTTTACTTACCAGTCATAAACGTAGAACATTAGTATGAAGCATTTCCCGCAAAACACAATATAAAGCCTGTGAGGTATGACGAAGGCTTTCTGACCGGCCGTCGCTAGGCCATTGGATGCAATGTACGTGGCGCTCCACTGTCCTGAAAGCTAACAAGAAAATTCACCTTGGAGACTTTCCTCCTTGTCTTTTTATTTCATCCAGACTCCTCCCTCTTGAGTTTCCCACCCTTTGTGCAAATCAGCAGGCAGTATCTAACTTGACTGAATAACACAGAATGTATAAAATAAGGTAAAAACTGAAATCAGGGTGAAAGAAGGAATTGAGACATTTGAGAGATAGCTTAAGCTCTGATGTCAAATGCAAGACCTCAAATCCAACAGTCGTTTTCTGATCCTCTTTCTCTGTTACAAGAGCAGTAAAAAATGTACGAGTCAATTAATAAACAGCAGAGAGCATAGACCAAACAGAACAGGTATAGAGCCAGTGAATGGAGCAGTGTTGCATGGGAGGCACACGACTTGCTTATGGATGAACATAACAAACCCAGAGAAAGGGCACACACACACACACATGACCTCCTCCCAGATCAGACCATCCCTGCTACCTTTGAGGCACTTTCCGCAGTATCCTCTTCTTGAGCAGCACAAACCAGACCAAGGAGAAGAGTCAGGAACACAACCTTCATCTTGTGTCTCTTGTGGACTTTCTTCTGTTGAGGCTGAGGGTGTCCCAGTGGTTGGAGAGGGTGAGAATTGGTGTCACTTTTTATACGATCGTCACGTTGGCTTGACGTCATGAACCAATGATTGTTCCTCCTAAGCCCAGGGTTACACAGAAGTCATCTTCAATATTCTCCTTGGTAGGGATGACCTTCAACGACATTTTGTAATTTTAATCATGCATATTGCTTTAGGAGAAGGTTGAGTGAATCTGGACATTTGACCTTTAGAGTGAGTGAGAAATCACAATACACTTCCCATATTTCAGGTCAGGAGGATGTATTTTCCTTTCTATTCTGAGATCCAAAATGGGATAAAGTGTCCAGGACACACATCCCCTACTGCTGTATTGCTTCCTAATGTTTCCTTAACACTGAGCAAGTGGTTTAAAGTTTATTTTCTTAAAGTAAAACTGAGTGTGTGGTTTCATGAAGTTAAATGATTTCCTAAGAGAACCTTAGAAAGACTCCTACTTCTCTGAAGTGAGGAGGACATCAGCACAAAGTTAATCACCCCCTCCTGCCCCACAGTGGGTTCTGTCCTCCTTGTAACCAAGAGGATGATCTGAGCACTGCCCCTTATGTGCTCTCAAAGGGTATGTCAGCAAAGCATTTTCATCTCTCTCTTCCCAGACACACCTTAATCCATCATATGTGTAATGTATCATTCACTCATTGACTCAGTTATTTCTCAGGCAAGTGAGAATGCAAGACAGAAGTTCTTGTGATATCTAGGATTTTTTTTTAATTTTATTTTATTTTTTAACTTTACAATATTGTATTGGTTTTGCCATATATCAAAATGAATCCGTCACAGGCATATGTGTGTTCCCCATCCTGAACCCTCCTCCCTCCTCCCTCCCCATACCATCCCTCTGGGTCATCCCAGTGCGCCAGCCGCAAGCATCCAGTATCGTGCATCGAACCTGGACTGGCGACTCGTTTCATATATGATATTATACATGTTTCAATGCCATTCTCCCAAATCATCCCACCCTCTCCCTTAAAGAAGAAAAATATTTTGCAAATTCTAAATTCCTAGTTATTTTCAAGGTTACTCAAACAGTCAAAGAACCTGTTCTTACTCATTTTCTCAAGCAGGGATCTTAGTTCCCTGACCAGGGATTGAACCAGCAGCCCCTGCAGTGGAAGTGTGGTGTCTTCACCCCGGGACCACCAGGGCAGTCCTGATTCAGGGTGTTTCCTGGGGGTTTTGTTCCTGGTGAGCAAATTTGGGCAGCCATGGGAATAACAGGACCATTTCTTGGTGAAAAGAAAGACCAAAGGACCTGTGAATGACACTGAATCCAGAGCCATGTCCAAGGTTCATCCAGGCACACTCATGGGAGTGCGGATTCAAAAGTAGGGGTCCTGGTCAGCTCTGTCCAGTAGACAAAGAAGAAGGATCTAGAAGGCTGGGGACACTGGCCCAGGAGTTTCTAGAAGATACCCAGCACCCTGACACTGACTGATTGTCCCTGAGGCCTGTGACACCAGGGAAAGACAGTCATCAAAGGTTCAGACAAGTGACAGTGTTTCTCATCAGCTGTGTCCGACTCTTTGCAACACCATGGACTGTCTTCCACCAGGCTCTACTCCTTGGGACTCTCCAGGCAAGAATACTGGAGTGGGGAGTCATTCCCTTCTCCAGGGGATCTTCCCAACCCAGGGATCTAACCTGGGTCTTCTGCATTGCAGTCGAATTCTTTCCCATCTGAGCCACCAGGGAAGCCCCGTTAGACAAACAGGATTGTATAAGGACAGAAGGAAGACATCCATCGTGTTCTCTAAGGAGTGCCCACCTAGAAGCAAGAAGCACAGAGTAGAGTTTCCCCTGAAATGGTTACCAGGCTGGACATCTCAGCATAGCTTCCAAGGGTTCCCCATTAGGCGAAGGACAGAATTATCATGTTTTCCACTAAATATCAGGGAAACACTTTGAGGTTTACAGAGTCCAATAAAAGACAGGTCAGCACTCAATATGAACAGAGGAGATAACATCTATACTTTAGCTCAACATTTCCTGCTAGAAATTCTCACCGCTCGGAGCTTCCTTTGAGCTCCTTTTGCCATTGCGAACCTCCCGAACCTCTCCAGGTAGACAGGAACAGAGAGATGTGAATAAAAAGTGACAAATCCACGACCTTCCTAATACTTTGGAAAATTTTCGGCTTCCAGGTTGACGTGGACAGGAGGAAATTTCCTGCACGTGTCAGAGAGGACCGGTCCCATAGAGAAAGGTCCCATTGTACCTCGCCACTGGGCACCTTTGTTTCTATGCTCCAGTACTGGTATTTATGGGTCAGTGTCTGTTTTCTTTGCATCATGCATGTTAGTTTTACTGAATGATGGACAGTTAATTCCTCTGTGGAAATTTCAGTCTGTCAGCCTTGTGACTCACTCCTTGATCCAAGTGTGTTATTAATATCCATTTATAGAGATTCAAGTTATCCACCCTCCAACCTATGTAATAAAGGGTGAGTCTTAACTAGTGTTAGGTTGGAAACAAGAGCCAATATAAGCAGTAAATCTGAGACCCGGCCTTCTCAAGGTGTGTGCACGGAGTGAAGGAAGCGTTTCGTTCTCTGCACAAGGCCTTGATTTCTCCCTTGTCTGACAGGAACAGACTGGAGAATCAGTTCAGTACCACGTGCTGCAAATGTTTACCTACATGGGCATCATTAAGAACGTGTGTTCTGTAAGATTCCTCATGTCCCACTTTGTCCTAAATTCAGTAAATACAGATTTACTGCCCAAAAAGAGCCCAAGCCTCAGAATTCAGCAGGAAGCAGAGCGACTCAGTACTTTGTCCAGTGAGCAATCTTTCCATGAAAGGAGTCAGATACAGATGAACAGAAGCTAAGAAACAGTTTCCAAAGTTGTAGGGTGAAGAATAAAAATGGTGGAAACTTTGAGTGAGTTTGGATCTTGTTTTGGAAAGAAGGAATATTTCCATAGAGAAGGTTTTGAGTGATGCTCTGACTATAGTTAGAAGAGAGAGTTTAGTGTGTATCTGTGAGAAGACCACAACACGACTCAAACACACAAAGCACACACGTGTTTTGAAAGTTCACCTTGGTTGGTTGTATCTATCAAAATTCTACAAGTTTGTTCACTTTTTTAAAAAGTTTTGTATAGGTACCATTTTTAGGTTGTTTATTGAATTTGTGGCAATTTTGCTTCTGTTTTATCTTTTGTTTTTCTGCCTCTGAGGCATGTGTGATTTTAGCTCTCCAGCTTCTGTGCAGAGTACATCATGAGAAACGCTGGGCTGGAAGAAGCACAAGCTGGAATCAAGATTGCTGGGAGAAATATCAATGACCTCAGATATGCAGATGACACCACCCTTATGGCAGAAAGTGAAGAGGAACTAAAGAGTCTCTTGATGAAAGTGAAACAGAATGAAAAAGTTGGCTTAAGGCTCAACACTCAGAAAAGTAAGATCATGGCATCCAGTCCCATCACTTCATGGCAAGCAGATGAGAAAACAGTGGAGACAGTGTCAGACTTTATTTCTTTGGGCTCCAAAATCACCACAGATTGTGACTGCAGCCATGAAATTAAAAGACGCTTACTCCTTGCAAGGAAAGTTATGACCAACCTAGACAGCATATTCAAAAGCAGAGACATTACTTTGCCAACAAAGCTCCATCTAGTCAAGGCTATGGTTTTCCCAGTAGGCATGTATGGATATGAGAGTTGGACTGTGAAGAAAGCTGAGTGCAGAAGAATTGATGCTTTTGAACTGTGGTGTTGGAGAAGACTCTTGAGAGTCCCTTGGACAGCAAGGAGATCCAACCAGTCCATCCTAAAGGAAATCAGCCCTGAATGTTCATTGAAAGGACTGATGCTGAAGCTGAAACTCCAAACCTTTGGCTATCTGATGTGAAGAGCTAACTCTGAAAAGACCCTGATGTTGGGAAAGATTGAGGGCAGGAGGAGAAGGGGACAATAGAGGATGAGATGGTTGGATGGCATCAGCAACTCAATGGACATGAGTTTGGGTAGGCTCCAGGAGTTTGTGATGGACAGGGAGGCCTAGCGTGCTGCAGTTCATGAGGTCTCAAAGAGGTGGACACGACTGAGTGACTGCACTGAACTGAACTGAAGCCATGCAAAGATTCATTACTGGTTTCTTTGACAACGGCCAGCCAGCTGTAGCCCATTTGGAGGCTATGTGTATATAGGATCTGAAATAAATCAGAAGGATTTATTCTGTTATGTTAATTCTAGTATTATTTTCCCATCTCTTAGATCAAATATTGGAGCTGTGGCCCCAACCTTTGGACACGGTTCTGTATCTTGAGGAGGCTAGTTCTTGTAGACTGCAAACAGCTCAACCATCATGGGGAGCTGACCAGTGTGTTCTGCCCAGGACGGTGGGAATGCCAGTCCTCGGAAATCCTAGCATCCACCAGTGTTGGAAACATAAGAGGTGGGAAGACCATCTTTAAATGCTATGAAGACTCACAACTTCCTGACTGAGCTGTCAATCATCTGGTACCTGTGAACACTGCCCTGGGTCATGTCCTATGAATTGACCAAGGCTCGGGGGCTGCTCCACCTTTGATTCCCAGTGATCCAAAGGTCAAGAAGTATCCATCCTTCAGCTCAACTGCATAAGTGCTGGTGTTGTCAGAATTCACATTTTTTCTCAGCTGTGGCCCATGGCTTCTTACCCTTCCTGTCTATGAAGCTCAGAGACTGGAATTCAGGTTCCCATCCTGTTATGAATGAGATGCTCTCTGGGGACGTGTTTCTTGACCAGACTGCCCCCTCCCACTGCAGTATGAGAATCAGAACCCTTTCCCCTGACCCTTGATTGCTCAGTCCTTTTTCTCCTTCTCCCCTGGACACCTCTAGGACATCTCTATTTACTCCATCATTGTCTCTGGTGGGACAGCTAACCTATTTGAGGCATATGTTTTGGATGGTTAAGTTTAATATGCATTTCTGTGTGTTAGACAATGGGGGCTTTAGGAACAAACACACCTAAGTGGACTGTAAATTAACCAATGTATTTAAACCCTCAGAAATAAAACACCACCAGACCAGACACGATTAGTGACCAGGAGAGATGAGATGGTCTCAGGGACTCTTTCTCTAGGTGAATAGAACAGGACCAAAAGTTTAGTAGAGTCAACTGTGAGACGTCTGACAAGGGTGAGCCTCAGGCAGTAGGCTGTCCAGGGTACAGGGAGCTGGTAGCTGATCCAGTGCACAGAATCCTGGTGGACCTCGGTACTCCACACCTCTGTGCTGTGGGGGTCTGTGTGGAATTTTCCCAAGGATGTACTTACAGGGTGGTCTTTCCCATTGGGCTGTATTCTAGGAGCTATGATTTCAGAATGCACATTCATACTCTGGGATGGGAGCATATACCTTAAATCCCATAACTTTTGTCCTTTGGGGCTTCAAGAATCAATTTATTAATTTTTATTTTATAGTGGAGTATAGTTGATTCATTATACTGTATTAGTTTCAGGGGTACAGCAGACTGAGTAGTTTATACTAATACAAAGTGTGGTTTCTATGCACATGCATTAATATCTATTCTTATTCAGATTCCTTTCCTATTTAGGGTTTTGTGGAGTATTTCACATACATTCCTGTGCTCTACAGTTGAAAGTTCTTGTCTATCCCTCCTGTATGTAATAGTTTTCATCTGCCAGCCCCAAACTCCCCTCCCTTCTCTTCCCAACCCTCTTCTCCTTGGCAACCACAAGTCTGTTCTCCACGTCTGTGAGTCTGTTTCTCTTTTTGTAAATAAGTTCCTCTGTGTCATGTTATAGATTCCACATGTAAGTGATATCGAGTGATATTTATCTTTCCCTTTTGACTTACTACACTTGGTGTGACAATATCTAGGCCCATCCATGTTGGTGCACATTCATGATTTCATTCTTTTTTATGTCTGAGTAATATTCCATTGCATATATACAGCACCTCTTTCTTATCATACTCACCTGGAAGCTAGTCTTTTTCTTTGCTTTTTTTCTTTCATGTTTTAATTCGACAGGAAATTAAAACTCACACTTGACCCCAGATCCGTGTCGTTTTCTGAGACTGACTTAGTTTAGAAAGTTTAAACATCTCAGCTTAAGAAAATCAGCTTCTGATGGGGGATAGAATTCAAATGTATGTTTCAGAGAGTGTGGCTGGAAGGCCTTTCGGTTCTGTGAGAATCATGTGAGATTAAACACTGGTCTTGCAAAAAAAAAAAAGTGAGCTGTGTTTAATCCCGATTTCCCAGGAGGAGGGAAGTGTGTGGACAACCATGAGGTCAGGACTGATGCTAACACTAATTAGTTTCCCCCAACTTGTAGGGATTCCTATGTCTCTCTGATGACTCTGGTCTGCAAGATTCCTGCAGGATAAATCTCCCTCACCAAAGCTGCTCAGCATTAATCAATCAACCAATTAACACTTTAATATGGCTCCAGAGAAGGGAAATCAGCTACTCTGACAAAGTTCTCTAGCAACAGAATGTAAGTTGTTGGGCAAAAAATATATATATATTACCTACAAAAATTGGCAGGTATGAAATCACCAAGTATCCTTATTGATTTATTATTGGAACAATATTCAGTTCAGTTCAATTGCTCTGTCGTGTCCAACTCTTTATAACCCCATGAACCGCAGCAGGCCAGGCCTCCCTGTCCATCACCAACTCCCGGAGTTTACCCAAACTCATGTCCGTTGAGTTGGTGATGTCATCTAACCATTTCATCGTCTGTGATCCCCTTCTCCTCCTGCCTTCAATCTTTCCCAACATCAGGGTTGGTGAAAGTGAAAGAGGAGAGTGAAAAAGTTTTCTTAAAGCTCAACATTCAGAAAACTAAGATCGTGGCATCTGGTCCCATCACTTCATGGCAAATAGATGGGGAAACAGTGAAAACAGTGGCTGACTTTATTTTGGGGGGTTCCAAAATCACTGCAGATGGTGATTGCAGCCATGAAATTAAAAGACGCTTACTCCTTGGAAGGAAAGTTATGACCAACCTGCTGCTGCTACTGTTAAGTCGCTTCAGTCGTGTCTGACTCTGTGCGACCCCATAGACGGCAGCCCACCAGGCTCCCCCATCCCTGGGATTCTCCAGGCAAGAACACTGGAGTGGGTTGCCTTTTCCTTCTCCAATGCAGGAAAGTGAAAAGTGAAAGTGAAGTCGCTCGGTCATGTCTGACTCTTAGCGACCCCACAGACTGCAGCCTCCCAGGCTTCTCTGTCCATGGGATTTTCCAGGCAAGAGTACTGGAGTGGAGTCCCATTCCCTTCTCTGACCAATCTTGACAGTGTATTCAAAAGCAGAGACATTACTTTATCAACAAAGGTCCATCTAGTCAGGCTATGGTTTTTCCAGTAGTCATGTATGGATATGAGAGTTGGACTATAAAGATAGCTGAGTGCAGAAGAATTGATACTTTTGAACTGTGGTGTTGGAGAAGATTCTTGAAAGTTCCTTGGACTGCAAGGAGATCCATCCAGTTCATCCTAAGGGAAATCAGTCCTGAATGTTCATTGGAAGGACTGATGCTGAAGCTGAAAGTCCAATATTTGGGCCATCTGATGCAAAGAGCTGACTCATTTGAAAAGACCTGAACAATATTAGTAACAGACTATTTTCACTTATACTGGGGTGTTGAAATCCATAGTCCACAGGAAATATACTCATCTGTTGGAGGATCTAAAGGACAGGAAAAAAAAAACAACACACCAATTATTACCATTCCCCAGTGTTTCTAAGACTGTTTTCTGTTTTAGTTTTTTTTTTTTTTTTTCAAGAAAGGGGTTATATAAAAGATTATTTATACAGAAAGAAATTTTAAATAAGTTGATTTGTTTGATACCATATTTTCTTATCAGGTGAATGATATCTTTAGGAAAAACTATAATTCCACTACCGCTTTTGATGAACTTCACAATATCTTTCCTTTTAATCCCTTTTGCTTCTATCAGCTCATAGAACTTCTCCCAGGCTTCTTTTCAATATTTACTTTCACTGAAAAACATGACACAGAAAGCAGAATTTTTTACAACCAGTAGAAATTTCTGAATACCGAACAAGAAGTTGAGTGTGCAAGTCAGACCTTCACTTGTTATGAATTAAGCCTCATACAGTTACCATTTCCATGACACAGATGCTGTCTGCCTTAAGAATTAGTCCCTGTCCAACTCTGTAACTATGTCCCCCCAGTGTAAACAGCAGGACCCCATAACTTACAAGAGCTCCCTGAATTTGGGGCCCCATCTGTCACAGTATGGAGCCTACTTGCTCCTTGATCAACTTCCTAGTTATCTGTTCCTGCCACTCAGGTCACGTTCTGGTCCCTAATATATATGAAACAGGGTTCCTCCCTGACGGACACTCACCACGTCAGACATTATAATGGGAGACGATCTGTACTTTATTTAATCCACTGTTCTACCCCATTCCTTTCCTGAAATAGACACGTGTTAATTCCAGTAGTATTTACACCTCTCACTGCTTCTTTGTGGTTATTTGGGCTGTTTGTGATATTTGTAAGAATATTGCATTCGAAAATCTAGCAGGACAGAGATGTATTATGAAAGTTTCTTTTCCAAGCCTTAGAGTGCATTGGGAAACTGGTATTAAATGAAAAAACTGAGAATTAGACTTGCCATCAGTTCAGTTCAGTTCAGTCGCTTTGTCGTGTCCAACTCTTTGCGACCCCATGAACCGCAGCATGCCAGGACTCCCTGTCCATCACCAACACCGGAAGTTTACCCAGACTCATGTCCATTGAGTCAGTGATGCCATCCAACCATCTCATCCTCTGTCCAGACATCCTGGAATGCAAAACCAAGTGGGCCTTAAGAAGCATCACTCTGAGCAAAGCTAGTGGAGGTGATGGAATTCCAGTGGAGCTATTTCAAACCCTAAAAGATGATGCTGTGAAAGAACTGCACTCAATATGCCAGCAAACCTGGAAAACTCAGCAGTGGCCACAGGACTGGAAAAGGTCCGTTTTCATTCCAATCCCAAAGAAAGTCAATGCCAAAGCATGCTCAAACTACCACATAATTGCATTCATCTCAAACACTAGCAAAGTAATGCTCAAAATTCTCCAAGCCAAGCTTCAACAGTATGTGAATCATGAACTTGTAGAAGTTCAAGCTGGGTTTAGAAAAAGCAGAGGAACCAGAGATCAAATTGCCAACATCCACTGGATCATGGAGAAAGCAAGAGAGTTTCAGAAAATATCAACTTCTGCTTTATTGACTATGGCAAAACCTTTGACTGTGTGGATCACAGCAAACTGTGGAAAATTCTGAAAGAGATGGGAATACCAGACCACCTGACGTGCCTCTTGAGAAATCTGTATGCAGGTCAGGAAGCAACAGTTAGAACTGGACATGGAACAACAGACTGGATCCAAATCGGGAAAGGAGTACATCAAGGCTGTCACTCTGCTTATTAACTTATATGCAGAGTACATCATGAGAAAGGCTGGACTAGATGAAGCACATGCTGAAATCAAGATTGCTGGGGAAAATATCAATAACCTCAGATATGTAGATGACATCACCCTTATGGCAGAAAGTGAAGAGGAACAGATGACACCACCCTTATGGCAGAAAGTGAAGAAGAACTAAAGAGCCTCTTGATGAAAATGAAAGAGGCAAGTGAAAAAGTTGACTTAAAACTCAGCATTCACAAAACTAAGATCGTGGCATCCAGTCCCATCATTTCATGACAAGTAGATGGGGAAACAATAGAAACAGTGACAGACTTTATTTTGGGGGGGGGGCCTCCAAAATCACTGCAAATGGTGACTGTAGCCATGAAATTAAAAGACACTTGCTCCTTGGAAGAAAAGCTTGACCAACCTAGACAGCATATGATAAAGTAGAGAGATTACTTTGCCAACAAAGGTCTGTCTAGTCAAGGCCATGGTTTTTCTAGTGCTCATGTATGGATGTGAGAGTTGGACTATAAAGAAAGCTGAGCACTGAAGAGTTGATGCTTTTGAACTGTGGTGTTGGAGAAGACTCTTGAGAGTCTCTTAGACTACAAGGAGATCCAACCAGTCCATCCTAAAGGAAATTAGTCCTGAATATGCATTGGAAGGACTGATGCTGAAGTTGAAACTTCAACACTTTGCCCACCTGATGGGAAGACCTGACTCATCTGAAAAGACCCTGATGCTGGGAAAAATTTAGGGCAGGAAGAGAAGGAGACGACAGAGGATGAGATGGTTGGATGGCATCACAGATAGAGTTTCGGTGGACTCTGGGAATTCGTGATGGACAGGGAGGCCTGGCGTGTTGTGGTTCATGGAGTCTCAAAGAGTCGGACACAACTAAATCAACTTAGGAAGCCAGCAAGCATACTATCAAATATATACATATATGATATATAACATATAAACATGATATATAACATATAAACATATGTATGTTTGTATAGCCATAAGTCACTCTCTCAAAGCAGAAACTTATTTTTTGTGAATGTTTTTATCCCTCCACATACATCCCTGAGTTTGCATGTTCTTAGTAAACCGTCTGCAGTGTAGTGGGCATTCCCTGAGTGGTCCTTGGGGCTGTGAGTCTTTAATAAACTCAGTGGTGATGAAACCTCCCGTGAGGACACTCCAAGAGCAGAGCTCACTGTGTGATCTCCACCCGCCCTCGGCTTCTGTGCTCAGCGGGAACGTCTCTTACAAATTCCTCAGGAAGGGGTCAAGCCCCTGGCGGGGACTGTGAGCTCCAGAACATGAGCCTCTCTCCGTTGCCATGTCCCTCTTTCGTTTAATGAGTTGATGCCAGTGGAGCTTCTGGGACCTCTCTCTAGGCTAAGGCTCCAGGGCATTCCCTGGAGGCTCAAAGGGGACCTGTCCCCCCAGCTCAGAGACCCTGCTCAGCCCAACAGTTCAGGGCGTCCTGCTCTCAACATCACCCAGAGAGCTCCCTGCAGACGAGGGAGACACACCTTCCCTCAGGCTCGGGGTTTATAGATGTTTTCCTTCTGGGTTATTTTTACTTACTCGACCCAGAAGTAGATGTCTACTGTGCCCTTTTCATCATCAAACACAACATCACACACGTAAAGTCTGAATGGTGCATTGACAAGTTGTGGATAAGCGCTGGGTCAGTGGATACGATGTACAGAATTCTCCAGTGTCTTGAAAAGTAAAAGTAAAATCCCCCTTAGAAAATTAGTCCTTGTCTTTTTACTTCATCCACCATGAGCTTCCCAGCCGTTCTGCAAATGAGCATCCATTGTCTAGATTCAATGAAGATAGAAGGATTTATAAAATAATGTAGAAATCAAAATCAGAATAAAAGAAGGGATGGAGACATTTCTGAGACAGCTTGAGCTCTGATGTCAAATGCTACCTCTGAGAGACTTTGCTCAGCTTCCTCTTCTTGGGCAGCACAAACCATACCAAGGAGAAAAGTCAGGAACAGAACCTTCATCTTGTGTCTCCTGTGGTCCTACTTCTGTCCAGGCTGAGGGTGTCCCAGAGGTTGGAAAGGATGGGAATTAATGCCACCTTTAATAGAATCGTTATGTTGGCTTGATGTCATGAACCAGTGGTTGTTCCTCCTAAGACCAAGGCTACACAGAAGACATCTTCAATATCCTGCTTTGCATGGATGAACTTTCATGACATTTTGTATTTGAATCATGCAGATTGCTTTAGGAGAAGGTTGAGTGAATCTGGACATTTGCCCTTTAGAGTGAGTGAGAAATCACAATGCACTTCCCATATTTCAGGTCAGGAAGATTTATTTTCCTTTGCATCTTGAGATCCAAAATGGGATAAACTGTCCAGCACACACATCTCCCGCTCCTGTATTATTTCATATTGTTTCCTTAACATTGAGGAAGTGCTTGGGGCTAGTGCACTGGGACGACCCAGTGGGATGGTATGGGGAGGGAGGAGGGAGGAGGGTTCAGGATGGGGAACACATGTATACCTGTGGCGGATTCATTTTGATATTTGGCAAAACTAATACAATTATGTAAAGTTTAAAAATAAAATAAAATTAGAAAAAAAAATTTTATTTTCTTAAAGTAAAACTGAGTGTGTGGTTTCATGAAGTTAAATGATTTCCTGAAAGAACCTTAGAAAGCCTCCTACTTCTCTGAAGTGAGGAGGACATCAGCACAAAGTTAATCACCCCCTTGTGCCCCAGAGCAGGCTCTGTCCTCATAACTAAGAGCATGATCTGACCAGTGCCCCTTAACGTGGTCTCAAAGGGTATATCAGCAACGCATTTTCATCTCTCCCTTTGAAGACATCCCTTTATCCATCCAACCTGTAATGTATCATTTACTCATTGACTCAGTTGTTTCTCAGGCAAGAGAGAAAGCAACACAGTAGTTCTTGTAATTTCTAGAATTTTGAAGGAAAAAGCAAATTTCCTAACTCTACATACCCTTGTAGCTCAGCTGGTAAAGAATCTGCCTACAGTATGGGAGACCTGGGTTTGATCCCTGGGTTGGGAAGATCCTCTGGAGAAAGGAAAGGCTATCCACTCCAGTATTCTGGCCTGGAGAATTCCATGGACTGTATAGTCCACGGGGTCACAAAGAGTCGGAAACGACTGAGCCACTAACACTTTCACTTTACAAATACCTAGTTAGTTTCAAGATCACTTAAACAGTCAAAGAATCTGTTCTTTATAATTTTTCTCAACCAGTGATCTGGGAATGGAACCAGCACCTTCTTCAGTGGAAGTGTGGAGTCCTAACCACTAGACCACCAGGGCAGTCCTGATTCAGGCTGTTTCCTGGTGGGTGGGGGGCGGGGGCGGTGTGCTTCATGGGCAGACTTGGGCAAGCATGTGTATAACATGGACAATGCTTGGTGAAAAGAAAGACCAAAGGACCTGTTAAGAACCCTGAATCCAGAGCCATGTCCACAGTTCATTGGTCACATGCATGGGACTGTGGGTTCGAAAGAAGGGATCCCAGTCAGCACTGTCCCGTGGACAAGGAAGAAGGCTCTAGAAAGCCTGAGGTCACTGGCCCAGGTGTGTTTAGAAGACACCCTGCAGCCCGACTGTGATTTCCCTGAGACCTGTGGTGACAAGGAAAGAGAGACATCAAGGTTCAGGTAGACAATTGACAGCGTTTGCCCCTCAGTGATGTCCGACTCTGCAACCCCGTGGACCATAGCCCACCAGACTCCTGTGCCCATGTGATTCTCCAGGCAAGAATACTGGAGTGGGCTGCCATTCTCTTCTTCAAGGGAAGAAGGAATCGAACCTGGGTCTCCTGCATTGCAGGCGGATTCTTTGCCATTAGAGCCACAGGGAAGCCCAGTTAGACAAACAAGAATGTATAAGCATGGAAGGAAGACCTCAGTCTCGTTCTCTAGGAATACCCACCTAGAAGCAGGATAACACAGAGTAGGAATTCCTAAGAAATAGTCACTCAGGTTGTACATTTCAACATAGCTTCCAAAGGTACCTCATTAGTGTGACTCAGGACAGATTTACAATTTTCCAGTAAATGTCAGAGAAACACTTTGAGGTGGACACAGCCCAAGCAAAGCGTAAACACTCCATGTAAGCAGAGGTGGTAACATCTATACTTTATATCTCAAGGTTTCCTGCTAGAATCCTCACCGCTCAGGGCTTCCTTCAAGCTTGTATTGCCTTGAGGACCCCTCGAAGCTCTCCAGGTGGAGAGGAAAAGAGAGATGTGAAAAAAATAGAGAAGTGACATGTCCATTACGTTCCTCAGTTCAGTTCAGTTCAGTTGCTCAGTCGTGTCTGACTCTTTGCTACCCCATGAATTGCAGCACGCCAGGCCTCCCTGTCCATCACAGACTCCCGGAGTTCACCCAAACCCACGTCCATCGAGCTGGTGATGCCAACCAGCCATCTCATCCTCTGTCATCCCCTTTTCCTCCTGCTCTCAATCCCTCCCAGCATCAGAGTCTTTTCCAACGAGTCAACTCTTCCCATGAGGTGGCCAAAGTACTGGAGTTTCAGCTTTAGCATCAGTCCTTCCAATGAACACCCAGGGCTGATCTCCTTTAGGATGGACGGTTGGATCTCCTTGCAGTCCAAGGGACTCTCAAGAGTCTTCTCCAACACCACAGTTCAAAAGCATCCATTCTTTGGCACTCAGCTTTCTTCACAGTTTGGAAACGTTAAGGTTTGCAGGTTGACGTGGACAGGAGGAAATTTCCTACAGATATCAGAGAGGACAGGTCGCATAGAGAAAAATCCCACTGTGTCTTGCCACTCTGCACCATAGCTTTTATGTTTTCGTATTGGGGTTTATTGGTCAATGTCTGTTTTCATTGCATCGTGTGTGTTAGTTACCCAATTGTGGACAGTTAATTCTTAGGCTGAGCACCGAAGAATTGATGCTTTTGAACCGTGGTATTGGAGAAGGCTCTTGAAAGTCCCTTGGACTGCAAAGAGATCCAACCACTCAATCCTAAAGGAGATCGATCAGTCCTGAATGTTCATTGGAAGGACTGATCTTGAAGCTGAAACTCCAGTCCTTTGGCCACCTGATGCAAAGAACTGACTCCTTGGAAAAGACCCTGATGATGGGATAGATTGAAGGCAGGAGGAGAACGGAATGACAGAGGATGAGATGGTTGGATGCCATCACTGACTCGATGGACATGAGTTTGAGTAAGCTCCGGGAGTTGGTGATGGACAGGGAGGCCTGGCGTGCTGCAGTCCATGGGGTCACAAAGAGTCAGACACGACTGAGCGACTGAACTTAAATGAACTGAACTGAATTCCTCTGTGGATGTTTCAGTCAGTCTCTTGACTTAGTCCTTGATTCAAGAGTGTTATTATTAATATCAGTTTTCCACCCCTCCACCCTATATCGGAGAAGGCAATGGCAACCCACTCCAGTACTCTTGCCTGGAAAATCACGTGGACGGAGGAGCCTAGTAGGCTGCAGTCCATGGGGTCGCTAAGAGTCAGATACGACTGAGCGTCTTCACTTTCATTTTTCACTTTTGTGCATTGGAAAAGGAAATGGCAACCCACTCCAGTGTTCTTGCCTGGAGAATCCCAGGGACAGGGGGAGCCTGGTGGGCTGCTGTCTATGGGGCCGCACAGAGTGACTGAAGCAGCTAAAGAGCAGCAGCAGCAACAGCCACCCTATATAATAATGGATCAGTGTCCGCTAGTGTTAGGTTGGAAACAAGAGCCAATATCAACAGTAAACTTCATACCTGTCCTTCTCAAGACGTGTGAACTGGGTGGGAAAAGAGTTTCATTGTCTACAGAATGTCTTGATATTGCCTTTGTCTGACAGTAATAGACTGGAGAATACATTTAGGACAGGGTTTACCTACAGGCCCTGCGTGCTATAAATGTTTACCCCCATGTGAACCATAGAGAACATGTTTTTTCGTAAGATTCTTCCTGTCCACGCTTTGGTCTGAATTCAGTAAATACAGATTTGGTGCCAACAGGAGCCTAACCCTCAGTATTCAGCAATAAGCAAACAGATTCAGTGTAACATCCAGTGGGCTGTCTTCCTATGAAAGGGGAGAGATACATATTAATACAAGAAACAAAGAATTGCCAAATAAACGCCTGTTTATAGGTTGCAGATGAAGAACACAGAAAGATGGGAACTTAGGGTGTTTTTGCGCCCTGTTTTGGAAAGGAGTTATTTCCATAGAGAAGGTTTTGAGTGATGCTCTGAGCAGAGTTGGATGAGTGAGGTTAGTGTGTATCTGTAAGAGCACAGTACAACTTGAGAACAGGAAGTATAAATGTGTTTTGCAAGGTCCCCTTGGTTGGTTTTATCTATCAAAATTCTACAAGGTTGTTCACTCTTTTTAAAACATTTTTTTTTGATGGGGACCATTTTTTTTAACTCATTATTGAATTTGTTGCTATTTTGCATCTGTTTTATGGTTTCGTTTTTTGGCTCTAAGGCAGGTGTAATCTTACTGGAGGAGGAAATGGCAACCCACTCCGGTATTCTTGCCTGGAAAATCCCATGGACAGAGGAGCCTGGCAGGCTACAGTCCATGGGGTGGCAAAGAGTCAGACAGGATTTAGCGACTAACACACACACACACACACACACAATCTTAACTCCCCAGCCAGGCATCAAACCCATACCCTATGCGTTGGAAGGCATAATCCTCACCTCTGGTCCATCAGGGAAATTCCTTCATTTTGATAAGACATTCCAATTAAAGGAATCATGAGGCAATTCATACATACAAAAAAAAAGCATTAACTGGTTTGTTGATTGTGGTGTTGAAATATTTAGAAATAGACTTAACCGTCTATAGCTGTCGTTACACATTCATAGTCGAAAATATAGGAAATTGGCTTCATAAATTAGTTCTCTATGAATCAACACAATTTGTAAAACTATTAGTATTTGAAATAAATAGATATATGGTGCTCTTTATATTTACTTCTCATGTATGTGTAAAACAAAGACTGCTCTCCAGTATGTTGAATGTTTGTGCATTAATGAGAAAGCATGCACGTGTGTATAGAATTGTTATAAAGTTTTATTGGCCTATAGTTGCTTTACAGACCAGTGTGTTCGTTTCTGCTTTTATCAAAGTGAATCAGCTATCCATATACATACATCAACTATTTTGGATTTCCTTCCCATTGATGGCAACCCACTCCAGTACTCTTGCCTGGAAAATCCCACGGACGGAGGAGCCTGGTGGGCTGCAGCCCATGGGGTCTCAAAGAGTTGAACACCATGTAGCGATTGAACAACAACATCAATGGTGTATATGTGTCAGTCCCAATCTACCAATCTATCCCACCCTCCTCTTCTCCCTTGGTGTCCATATATCTGTTTTCCATGTCTGTGTCTCTATTTCTGCTCTGTTATTTGGTTTAAAGTACCACTGCTGGCACCCCACTCGAGTACTCTTGCCTGGAAAGTCCCATGGACGGAGGAGCCTGGTGGGCTGCAGTCCATGGGGTGGCTAAGAGTTAGACACGACTGAGCAACTTCACCCTCACTTTTCACTTTCCTGCATTGGAGAAGGAAATGGCAGCCCACTCCAGTGTTCTTGCCTAGAGAATCCCAGGGAAGGGGGAGCCTTGTGGGCTGATGTCTATGGGGTCACACAGAGTTGGACATGACTGAAGTGACTTAGCAGCAGCAGCAACCACTTCTCTAGAATTCACATCCATGTGTTAATAGACGATATTTATTTTTCTGTTTTTAGCTTACTACACTTGGTCTGACAGTCTGTATGTCCACCCACTTCTCTGCAAATGAATGAGTAATGTTCCATAGCGTAAATCTGTTTTTCTTTTCCCCTGGAAATCTCATGAACAGAGGAGCCCGGTGGGCTACAGTCCATGGGTTTACAGAGAGTTGGCTGCCTTAGCAAGTAAACAACAGCCAAAGTAATGACATCTTTTTCCATTCTTCTGTGGATGGACATGATGCTTGCTTCCATGTCCTGTGTATTGTAAATAGTGCTGCTGAACAGTGGTTGCATGTACATTTTTGAATTTTGGTTTTCTATGGGTTTATAGAGTTTAAATAAATCTGTCAGAGGTATCAAATTCTGTCTAAAGGAATGCGTAGCAAATTAGAATGGAAAATACTTTAATATGAGCTCACATGGTCTTAAGAATCAGAAACAGCTTAGTGATTGAACCACCACCAGCAATGCATATGATCATGTGCCTGTGAATGGCTTTCTTCTAAATTTAGTGATATTTCTTCTTGACTTCAAAAATTTTCTATTAAATCACCTGGACCTACAAATTTATGGAGCACGCTACTCAATGTCTTTAATAGAAAAAGGACGTTAGGAATTTTTGGATTTATAATGCATTAAATTTTGTAACACATCATGCAAGTCATGTGCATTTTTCCATAAGGAGTATTAATTCCAAAAATATTAATCTGTTTATTGCTTCCTCGCACTCTGTATCTTTTGACTTTGTGGTGATAATCCATGTTTTTATTACTATAGTTACCACAGATACACACAGTCTATACATTTTTTATATATCTATATATATTTATATAGACATAAATACATATGTGTATATATGGTATTTCAGAATTTTTACCTTGTTCATGCCAGGTCTAGCACTTGAGCATTTCTTAAGAGTTTCACCCTGTTACTCTGTCTTTTGTTGCCTATCTGTGTATCCACTCATCCAATCCATTATTTCCAGACTTTCTGTGAAGACCAAAGTCGGAAATTCAATTGCATACACTCTGAGATACAAGTGGGAGAATGTAAACATTGCCCTTGACTGCTGTTACTACCAACTAAGCAATGGATGAGGGGCATGGTGCCATTCTGAGTTTTAAGACATTCCTTTCTTTCATTAACAGACTGCTAGTCTTTGGAAGGACTGATGCTAAAGCTGAAATTCCAGTACTTTGGACACCTCATGGGAAGAGTTGACTCATTGGAAAAGACTCTGATGCTGGGAGGGGTTGGGGGCAGGAAGAGAAGGGGACAACAGAAGATGAGATGGCTGGATGGCATCACTGACTCAATGGATGTGAGTCTGAGTGAACTCCGGGAGTTGGTGATGGACAGGGAGGCCTGGCATGCAGTGATTCATGGGGTCGCAAAGAGTAGGACACGACTGAGCAACTGAACTGAACTGAGTGACTATATAACATCCAGCTGAAGACTAGCAGGGGGGTACTCTTTCCGCCCCCTTCTGATGCCTATGTCAGAAGCTTTCTCTATCTCCTTTATACTTTAATAAAACTTTATTACACAAAAGCTCTGAGCGATCAAGCCTTATCTCTGGCCCCAGATTGAATTCTCCTCCAGAGGCCAAGAATCCCAGCATCTTTTCGTTCAGCAACAACCTTTCATCTTTTTCTTTCATTGTTTTCCTCAACAAAAAATTAAAAGCCACTTTAGCCTAGATTGCTATTGTTTTCTGAGGCTTATTGTAGAAAGTTTAAAGATCTCACTTTAAGAAAATCAGCTTCTGATGGGGAGTATAATTTCAGAAAGTATGATTGGAAAGCCTTTGCTGCTGCTAAATCGCTTCAGTCGTGTCCGACTCTGTGCAACCCCATAGACGGCAGCCCAACAGGCTCCCCTGTCCCTGGGATTCTCCAGGCAAGAACACTGGAGTGGGTTGCCATTTCCTTCTCCAATGTATGAAAGTGAAAAGTGAAAGTGAAGTCGCTCAGTCGTGTCTGACTCTTAGCGACCCCATGGACTGCAGCCCACCAGGCTCCTCCACCCATGGGATTTTCCAGGCAAGAGTACTGGAGTGGGGTGCCATTGCCTTTTGCTGTCAAATTCATGCAGGATTAAACACTGATCTTGCAAAATATTGAGCTCCCTTTAATCCAGTTCTCCTGGAGGAGGGATGTGTGTGGACAACCTTGAGGTCAGGACTGATGGGAACAGTAATTAGTTTCCACCAACTTGTGGGGATTCTAGCTTCTCTGTGATGACTCTGGTCTGCAAGATTCCTGCAGGTGAAGGGTTTCTCACCATAATGCCCAGTAGTAATCAACCAACCCATTTGCAATTTAATATGGCTTCAGAGAAGAGAAATTATGTAATATAACAGAAAAAGTTCTCCAGTGATAGAATTTAAGTTGTTAGAATTTAAAAAAACATTACCTAAGAAAGTCAACATGTATAAAGTCACTATATGCCCTTATTATGTATTTTATGGAGCAACATTATTAACAAACTCTTTTCACTTACATGACCTTCTTTTGGGCCTTGTCATCCACAGGGAGGACAGTCATCTGGGGGAAGATCAAAAGGACAGGGGAAAAGATCCAATGATTACTGTAATTCCACACTATTTCCAAGCTGGTTTTTTTTTTTTTAAGTAAAGAAAGTGAAAGTGCAGTCACTCAGTCGTGTCTGACTCTCGCAACCTCATGAACTGTAGCCTATCAGGCTCCTCTGCCCATGGGATTTTCCAGGCAAGGGTACTAGAGTGGGTTGCCATTTCCTTCTCCAGGGGATCTTCCCAACCCAGGGATCCAACCCGGATGTCCCACATTGTAGGCAGACGCTTTACCGTCTGAGCAACCAGGGAAGTCTGGGATTATATAAAAGATTATTCATGGAGAAAGAAATTATAAATGAATTGATTTGTTTCCTGATAATAGGTTTACATATTGGGTAAATGATATATTTAGGAAAAGGTATAATTCCATTACCAATCTCGATGAAATTCACAACATTTTCATCTTTAATTCCTTTTTCACTTTTCAGCTTATTGAATATCTCCAAGGCTTCCTCTTCAGTATCATTTACTTTAACTGAAAAAGACCATGCAGAAAGGAGAATTTTTGCTCATGAGGACCCACAGAAATTTCTGAATGCAGAACAAAAATTTGAAAGTCCAACTCAGATACACCTTCACAGCTATAAATGAAGCCCCAAACAGTTTCCATTTCCCATGTCTCAGATGTCTGTGGTATAACTTAAAAATTAATCCTCATCAAACTCGGGAACTACACCCTGCCCCCTCTCTACTGAATCAGCAGCAGGACCTCAAAGATTCCCAGGAGCTCCATGCTTTGGGGGCTCCATCCATCACAGCATGGCACTGACTTGTTCCTCTACCAAATCTGCCACTCTTACCTTATTCTGGACCAAACAAATAGCGAAGAGGGTTCTCCCCTGACAGACACACACTCACCACATCGCACATAATAATGGGAGATGATTTATTCTTTAATTAACACACCATTATACCCAGTACCTTTCTTGAAATAGACACATGTTGGCCCAATGATATTCACACCTCCCAGTGCCTCTAGGGGAGTATTTGGGCTGATGTCAATATTCATAAGAAAAATACATTTGAAAACCTGAACAGGATGAAGATTTATGATTAAAGTTCCTATAAGAAATGGCAACCCACTTTAGTGTTCTTGCCTGGAAAATCCTATGGCAAGAGGAGCCTGGTAGGTTACAGTCCATTGGATCAGAAAAAGTCGGACACGACTGAGCGACTTCACTTTCACTTCACTTTCCAAGGCTTAGAGTACATTGAGAAGTGGATATACACTGAAGAAACTGAGAGAAGTCTCAATATAACCATGGTTTGAAAATAATTGAGGTGTTAAAAAAAAAAACTGGAGAAAAACAATATTGTAAATTTCCTCCAATTAAGAATTTTTAATGTTAAAAACCTATTTCTACTAAAACTGAGTTTCTTAATTTTTTTTAATGTCAACATGTGAGAATTATTTAGAAATTTCTGATGATCTGGTCCTCCCCTCCCCTAAAAACTCCTCTTTGTTGGTAGATTTCGTTCCGGGGTTCTTACCTCTCTGAACATAAACACCTCCGTCCCGTAGACTGCGTAATGGATATCGTCACCACCTATTGATTTTATCGATAAAAGTTCTGACAGTGGAAGTGTTTCATAATAATGTTGATGTGCATATGAGGACATCATACATACCAGCTGATATGACAGCTCATGGTGTCTCTCCCCATTTTCATCCACTCTGGCACACATAGGACCAGAACGGTGTCGGAAGCATACGTAACTTTAAAGTCTTTTGTACCTTCATCTGGGAGAGAGAGAAAAGATGAATATATACAAACCTGGCTTTGTTTATTGCCACTTAGACATATTTATTGTCAGGGAAACAGCACATCCTGTCTCACTCCATGGATGGGTTGAAAGCTGCAGTTGTTATGACAACAAGAAAAGCAGCCAAGACTTTTTTATTCTCACCTTCTCATAAAGTTGAGCTGATAGGCTTAAACTGTAGTGACGTATATACCCTTTTGTTGTTCAGTCACCCAGTCATGTCCGACTCTTGGCAACCCCAAGGACTGTAACGTGCCAGGCTTCCCTGTCCTTCTTCATCTCTGGGAGCTTGCTCAAACTCATGTCCATTGAGTCAGTGATGCAATCTAAACATCTTATCCTCTGTCATCCCCTTCTCTCCTGCTTTCAAACTTTCCCAGCATCAGAGTCTTTTCCAACGAGTCATCTCTTTGCATCAGGTGGCCAAAGTATTGGAGTTTCAGCTTCAGCATCAGTCCTTCCAATGAATATTCAGGACTGATCTCCTTTAGAATGGACTGGTGGGATCTCCTTGCAGTCCAAGGGACTCTCAAGAGTCTTCTCCAACACCACAGTTTAAAAGCATCAATTCTTCAGCGCTCAGCTTTCTTCACACCAACTCTCTCATCCATACATGACGACTGGAAAAACCATAGCCTTGACTAGATGGACCTTTGTTAACAAAGTAATGTCTGCTTTTTAATATGCTATCTAGGTTGGTCATAACTTTTCTTCCAAGGAGCAGGCATCTTTCAATTTCATGGCTGCAGCCACAATCTACAGTGATTTTGGAGCCAAAGAAAATAAAGTCTGTCGCTGTTTCCATTGTTTCCCCATCTATTTGCCATGAAGTGATGGGGCCAGATGCCATGATCATCATTTTTTGAATGTTGAGTTCTAAGCCAACTTTTTCACTCTCCCCTTTCACCTTCATCAAAAGGCTCTTCAATTCCTCTTCGCTTTCTACCACAAGAGTGGTATTAACTGCATAGCTGATGTTATTGATATTTATCCCAGCAACCTTGATCCCAGCTTCTGCTTGACCCAGCCCAGCATTTCTCATGATGTACTCTGCATATAAGTTAAATAAGCAGAGTGACAATATACAGTCTTGATGGACTGCTTTCCCAGTTTGGAACCAGTCCGTTGTTCCATGTCCAGTTCTAACTATTGCTTTTTGACCTGCATACAGATTTCTCAGGAATCAGGTACGGTGGTCTGGTATTCCCATCTCTTTAAGAATTTTCCAGTTTTTTGTGATCCATACAGTCAAAGGCTTTAGCATAGTCAATGAGTCAGAAATGGATATTTTTCTGGAATGCTCTTGCTTTTTCGATGCTCCAGTGGATGTTGACACTTTGATCTCTGGTTCCTCTGCCTTTTCTAAATCCAGCTTGAACATCTTGGAGTTCTTGGTTCATGTACTGTTGAAGCCTGGCTTGCAGAATTACCACCTTGTGCATTACTTTGCTAGTGTGTGAAATGAGTACAATTATACAGTAGTTTGAACACTCTCTGACATTTCCTTTCTTTGGTATTAGAATGAAAACTGACCTTTTCCAGTCCTGTGGCCACTGCTCTACTCCTTAGGCCATGTAAAATTAGAAATATTGGTTTAGGGCCATTGTGAAGAAGTTAGAGATGTGAATCTTAGCCAGCATCCCCATGGATTTGAACAGAAGTTGCTTTTGCAGTTGAACTTACGATGATTCCCTGGCATTAAAGTTAATCCACTGTATCTTATATGGAATAAGATATTTAAAGGTTGTTTTTAAAAATCGAATATACTGATGTGCAAGCTCAAGATACACATTTGAGTTGTTGGTTCATAAGTCTGTTGTAAATTATCTATTAGAATCATGTGAACTACAGTTCTACACATATTATTCTCCTTGAGGGTGTGCATGCTTAGTCACTCAGTCATGTCTAGTTCTTCATGACTGCATGGACTGTAGCCCACCAGGCACTTCTGTCTCACTGAGTAACACTCAAAATTGGGAGGAGACCTCCAAGCCATCTGTTTGATACTTTTGTTCATGAGAAAGCAATGTGTTTGGAAATCTTAGAATCTGCAGCCTACTCACAGGTCTGATTGTTAGTAAAAGTAGAATTAAGGGGCTTGGTGTTATCCAAGGAAGTTGTGCCAAGATTTCCACCGAAACATACTCTGTTCAGTGAAACACTCAAACTTACCGTCAACAACATAAATGCCATCCTATTTTTTTTTCCTGTGACAGGTTTTGTTTCCCGGTTTCCATTCGACCTGAAAAACAAAAGATATTCAAGGTGGGTGATTCCAATAATGGAAAATTTGACATAGAGTGATGATTTTCTTTGTTTCACCCCAGAGATTAAGTGTGAGGTGTCACTTTGGTGACTGTGAACAATGTGTTACTCCAAGGGGATATGTTCTCTAAGGTCAAGTCACTAGTGACAAGGATGGCTGGTCTACACATGAAATCTGAGCCAAGGTTCTGAAGGTAAGCTGCAGATACAAAGCAAGCCATGCCGAGAGCTGAGGAAACATGGGGAAATCTAGAAGTCTAGAAAACAATGAAAAGGATACACCCTTTAAAAAAAAAACACACAAAAACAGTTCGTAGAAACAGAGAGGTGTAGATATCATCACAGACCTTGGGGGTTCGCACGACCCTGGCAAAGACTCATTTGATGATGTAAGAAAGAATCACTAAGAATTAGAAGAAGAAATGTTTAATTTTACGGAAGCACGCACTTTTTCCATCACAACACCATACAAGGGTTAAACACGGCAAGACGCATGTATGCCTGTATGTGTATTAACACATAGACACACACAATAAAACACACAAGTGCATGATATGTTTATACGACATAAGGAAATTACACACATATATATGATATATATAAGCTATCAGCCAGATAACAGAAGCCTTTCACTGACTTCATATATGTCATGTGAGAGGAAAGGAGTCCTGGCAGATAGGATGCAGGCGCAAGAAAGAAATATTAAAAGGGAAATAGCCCGATAAAAATTGGGTTAATTTATGAACAGACACGTTGGAAAAGAAAGGGCACCATGAACTGTGTTCATTGTCATTAGTCATTATGAAAATGCATTTAGTTATTCAAAATCACTGCAAAGTGGGAACAGAACCACTTTCCGATAACAGTAAAATATTCCCCAGTGGTTCAGGGGTAAAGAAACCACGTGCAGTGCAGAAGCCACAGGAGACCCGGGTTTGATCCCAGGGTCGGGAAGATCCCCTGGAGAAAGAAATGGCAAGCCACCCCAGTGTTCTTGCCTGGGGAATCCCCATGGACGGAGGAGCCTGGTGGGCTGTAGTCCATGGGGTCACAGAGTCTGACACGACTGAGCGGCTGAGTGTGCATAACACATACAAAACTGTATGTGCAAGCAGTATCCTTACACTTGGCTTGAAAAAGGTGACTCCCTGCATATGCGCACGCAGAGATACATTTTTACATTATTCTGAGTGATAGGAGCCGGGGAAATCAACCAGGACTCATAATCTTATCATCTGACGTTCTAGAAGAGGGGAGAATAAGGAGCTCTCTTGTTATCTGTGGCGTTAGGGGTAGAATTTCATGGTGAGGAAAGGGAGATTTTTGAAAGAAATGGAGGAATTTGAGATCAGAACTGTGGATGTCATGAAAAAGGTGTGCACCGATCAAAGCACATTCAGCTATGCCCTCCATAAAGGTGTACATAAATACACTTCAGTGCATTCAAAATTCAAACATAGAGCTCAAAAACTGTAGAAACAGCAGAAAGGAAGATAATATGGTATTCTAAAAAAATTAATGAAAACAGACCAAAACTATCCCAGGATAGGACATGTACGAGAGTCTTTGTGTTTGAGAGTCTCTGTCTATATGTGTGGTTTTAATTTGTAAGTACGCTGTATCAACTATATACATACACCGTATATACTATAAAAACGTTCTATGTTTATATATTGAGAAACCAACCTCTCCAAGCAGAAAACTCTTGCTTTTGCTTTTCCTTAGTGTTTTTATTCCTCCATATACATACCTTAGTTTGCATGTTGTCAGTGATCCTTTCCCCGCATAGTGGACATCCCTGAATGGTACCTGGGACTCTGACGTCTAGAGTCAACTCAGTGGTGATGAAACCTCCCGGGAGGAAGCCCCGCGGGCAGAGCTCACCGTGTGCTCTCCCCCCGCCCTCGGCTTCTGTGCTCAGTGGGAACCGTTTATTACGAATTCCGCAGGAAGGGGTCAAGCTCCTGGTGGAAAATCTGGCTTCCAGGATGCCAGACTCTTCCCACTGCCGTGTCCCTCTTTCCTGTAATGAGTTGACATCAACGGCGCTTCTGGGATCCCCTCTCTTCTCAGACCATAGTCTTCAGAACAGGCCCTCGTGGCTCAGAGGAGAAATGCACCACTCCCCCAGCTCAGAGACCCTGCTCAACCCCACAGCTCAGGGCATCATGCTCTCAACATCATCCAGAGAGCTCCCTGCAGACGGGGGAGACACACCCTCCCTCAGGCTCGGAGTCTACCTGTGTTTTCCTTCTGGGTGATTTTTACTTACTCATTACAAATGGAGAAGTCTATTGTGCCCTGTTCATCAAACACCACTTCACACGCTTTACGGAAGAAGTCCCTGAATAACCCTTTCTCCTTGGTCTTCTCTGTCAGTGAAAGCAATGTACACAATTCATTCTCCTGAAAGCGAGCAGCAAAATTCCCCTTGAGAAATTCTAGTCCTTGGCTTTTGGTTTCACCCAGCATCATCCCTCAAGAGTTTCCCATCCCTTGTGCAAATCAGATCACCTTATCTGTCTTGACTAAGCAAAGTAGGATTGATGAAACAGCGCAAAAATGAAGTCAGAGGAAAAGACACAATTGAGACACTTCTGAGATAGCTTGAGCTCTGATGTCAAACGCAAGAACACCAACAGCTGTTTGACGGAACCTCTTTCTCCATTCCAAGAACAAGACACATGCGTGACAGTCTATTAATACCCAGCAGAGATACAACAGATACCAAACGGAACAGGTGCAGGGCCAATAAACGAAGTAGTGTTTCTTTGGAGGGATATGACTAAGCTTATAGATCCACATAACAAAACCCCAAGAGAGATACAAACACACACACACACACACACACACACACCCCAAGGCTGCCTCCCAGATCAGACCACCCCTTGTACCTCTGGGACACTTGGCTGAGCTTCCTCTTCTTGGGTGGCACAAACCAAAGTAGTAGACTGAGGAACAGAACCTTCATCTTGTGTCTCTTATGGTCTTGCTTCTGTCAAGGCTGAGGGTGTCCCAGTGATTAAAGAGGGTGGAGATTGGTGCCACTTTTCATAGGCTCGCTATGTTGGCCGTGACATTTCACGAACCAATGGTTGTCCCTCCTAAGACTAGGGTCACAGAGAAGTGATCTTCAATATCCGACTTGGCAGGGCTGAGCATTCAAGGCATTTTGTCCTTTTAACAGGGAGGATTGTCTTAGGAGATGCTTAAGTGAATCTGGACATTTGACATTTACAGTTTGTGAGAAATCACATGTACACATCCAGTATTTCAGGCCAGGAATATTTCTTTTCCTTTCTATCTTGAGATCCAAAATAGGATAAACTCTGCAGGGCACACCCCCCCCCCCCCCCGCTCCTGTATTACTTCCTTAACTTTGAGCAGATGGTTTAAAATTTATTTTCTACAAGTAAAACTGAGTGTGTGTTTTCACACAGTTCAATGATTTCCTAAGAGAACCTTAGGAAGCCTCCTTCTTCTCTGAGATGAGGGGCATGTGAACACAAAGTATTCAGTGCCTCATCCTACCCCACAGTGGGCTCCATCCTCATTATAACTAAGAGCAGGATTCATCCACATTCCCCTGAACCTCATCTGAAGAAGCCATGTCAGCAACTCATTCCTGTGTCTCCCCTTCCAGACACTCTTCACCCATCTGAACTGTAATATACCATTTATTTACTGACTCAAGTGTTTCTTAGACAAAGAAGAAAGCAAGACAGTAGTTTTATTCTAATTTGTGGATATTAAAAGAATACAGACAGGTAAGCCTGGTGTGCTGCAGTCTGTGGGGTGGCAAAGAGTAGGATATGACTTAGTGAATAACAACAAGAAGAAAAAAACAAATTTCCTAACTCTTCCTGTCTAGTTATTATCAAGGTCACTCAAACAACCAAAGAATCTCCTTTGTATTTTTTTCTCAACCAGGGGTCTTAGGTTGCCCACTCAGGGATGAAACCAGCACCACCTGCATTGGCGAAGCGTGGACTCTTCACCACTGATCCACCAGGATGGTCCCCAATCAGAAAATTTCAAGCAGAGTTCTGATCCCAGCTAACACCCCTTATGCACCCGCCATCACCCTTCTGTCTCTCGTTATGCACCTCCAGCTTCCCCAGGTTTTCCCTTTGGATTCTTACCAACACGCATCCCCTGGGAACATGTCCTAGGACCATCCCGTCTTAGGAAGTCCTTTCTAACAGCTAGTTGAGGGGAGGGTAAACACAGTTTCTCCAAGAGATGATTGCAACAGGTTGTCGCAATCTTGTTATTTTGTAAATGAAGGAAGACATACGACCTTTATTCCAAAGTCTCTTTTCATCAGTATTGCTAAAATGTAGGTAAAAAAATGATACATAAAAAAACAGAATTGTCTTACTCAAATAGTGCTCTTGTAGGCCCTCTCCCCAGACAATGCTAATCCATGCTTGGTACATCCCCCTGGCATCTCTTTCTCTAGTTTGTCCAGGTTTCTGTAACTGTGAAGCCTCTCTTTCCTAGTTTATTAATTGCTTTTCCCTTTACTCTATGATGATTGTTTTTCTATCGAAGACGGCACAACTCTTATCCAAACAGTGCAAGGGAACTTTTAATCTTGTCCACAGAGAACACCAAGTTCCTTCAAGGATTCATGACCACGGTTCATTTCACATAGTTCCGAGGGGAAGGGAAGGGAAGCCGCTCAGTCGTGTCCGACTCTTCGCGACCCCATGGACTGCAGCCCACCAGGCTCCTCTGTCCATGGGACTTCCCAGGCAAGAGTACTGGATTGGGTTGCCATTGCCTTCTCCGAAGGGTGGCGCATTTGTCTGAAATTTCCATGACCTTCCTAGTACTTGTGGAAACTTTTAGGTTTGCAGGTTGACGTAAACGGGAGGAAATTTCCCAGAAATGTCGGAGAGGACCGGTCCCATAGAGAAGGGTCCCCATAGAGAAAGGTCCCACTGTGTCTCTCTACTGTTCAGCTTTGTTTCTATGTTCCAGTCCTGGCATTTATCGGTCAATGCATGTTTTCTTTTCATCACAAGTGTTGGTTTTACTGAATGCTGGACAGCTAATTCCTTTCAAGGTATTTCAGTCCGTCAGCACTTGGACATAGCCCTTGATCAGAGCATTTAACTATCAGTTAAATAGGAATTGAAATTTTCCACCCCTCCACACAACACTAATAATTGGTGAGTGTTAGATGAGGTCAGGCTGGAAACCAAACACAACATCAACAGTGGAAAACCCCAGACTAGTGCTTCTCAAGATGTGTGCACCGCAGGAGAGAAAAGCTTCCTTCTCTGCAGCATGCCTTGATCTGTCCTTTATCTGACAGTAAAATGCTAGAAAATAAATTCCACACAATGTCCAGTAAACGTTTACCTCCATGTAAATCATAAAGAGCGTGTGTTCTGTAAGACGCCTCAGGTCCACACTTTGTCCTGAATTCAGTAAATACAGACTTAGTGCCAACAAGAGCCTGAGCCTCAGAATTCAGCAGGAAGCAGACAGACTCAGGACACGATCCAGCGAGGAGTCTTCCTGTGAAAGAAGACAAATACACAGATGAATATTGCCAGAGGAATCCCTGTTTAGAAGTTCTAGGGTGAGAATAAAGAAGGGTGGGAAGTTAGAGTGCGTTTGGAGTCCTGTTTGGTAAGGAGGAAAGAGTTCCAAAGAGAAGGTTTGGAGTGATGCTCTGAGGAGGGTTGGAAAAGTGAGTTAAGTGTGAATCTGCGAGAAGAAGATGGTAGGACTCAAGAACAGAAAATACAAATGTGTTTTGAATGATCTCTTTGAAAGCCTGTATCCATCAAAAAATTCTACAAGTGCGTTCACTGCTTTTTTTTTTTTTAAGGATTTTCTTTTCTGAGGTGGACTATTTTTAAGTCTGTTTTGAATTTGTTACAGTACCGTTTCTGTTTTCTGTTATTTTTTTTTTTTTTTGCCCACAAGCCATGTGGGGTCTTATCTCACCAACTAGGAATGGAACCTGTGCAGAGTTCTAACCACTGAGCCGGAAGAGAAGTCCTTAGGAGGGCACTCAGGTTCATAAGGCATTACATTTAAAGCAATTATAGAACAATTGATACAGATAAAAATCATTCACTGGTTTGTTGATTGTGGCGTCGAAACATTTAGAAATAAATTTGATGTTCTAGCAGCTATGACACACTCATAGTGGAAAATATAAATCATCGCATTCATAAATTAGATGCCTATGAATTCACAAAATCCCTACAAATATTAGGACTTAGTCAGAAATGTAATTCTCTTTATATTTTAATCATCACATATGTGTAAAACAAAGACTACTCTTCAACGTGTTAGTATGTTTCTGTTAAAAGCATGCATACTTTGTACGCATGAGTTTGTATGTAGAACTGTCATAAAATCTCTGTTGGAATAGAGTTGCTTTCTAGAGTTGTGTTAGCTTCTGCTCATCAACAAGGTGAATCAGCTGGACAAGCGCATATATCCCCTCTTTTCTGGATTTCTTTCCCACTCAGGTCACCACAGAGCACTGAGCAGAGTTCCCTGTGCCGTGGAAGAAGTCTGCATTAGTTACCTATTTTATGCATAGTATCAACAGTGTATGAGTGTCTGCCCCAATCTCACAAATCCTCCACCACCCTGCCCGTTTACTCCTTGGAGTCCCTATGTTTGGGCTCTCTGTCTCTGTCTCTGCTTCTGCCCTGGAACTAGGCTCATCTGTACTTCTTTCCTATTAATAGATTGCACACACTTATGAATTAATACACTGTACTTGTTTTTCACTTTCTGACCGACTTCACGCTCTGTTACACTCTGTAGGTCCATCCACAGCGCTGAAACGGACTGAGTAGTAGTCCATTGTGTATGTTGAGTATTCTCACCTGGGAAACCCCATGAACATAAGAGCCTGGAGAGCTATTGTCCACAGGGTGGCAAAGAGTCGGACACACCTCACGACTAAATAACAACAAGTACGTCTTTATCCATTCTTTGGTTGGTGAGCATTAATGTTGCTTCCATGTCCTGGTTGCTGTACCTGGGGTGCATGTACATTTTAGAATTAATGTTTTCTCAGATGCTTTTGAACTGTGGTGTTGGAGAAGACTCTTGAGAGTCCGTTGGACTGCAAGGAGATCCAACCAGTCCACTCTGAAGGAGATGAGCCCTGGGATTTCTTTGGAAGGAATGATGCTAAAGCTGAAACTCCAGTACTTTGGCCACCTCGTGCAAAGAGTTGACTCACTGGAAAAGACTCTGATGCTGGGAGGGATTGGGGGCAGGAGGAGAAGGGGACGACAGAGGATGAGATGGCTGGATGGCATTACTGACTCGATGGACGTGAGTCTGAGTGAACTCTGGCAGTTGGTAATGGACAGGGAGGCCTGGCTTGCTGCTATTCATGGGATCTCGAAGAGTTGGACACGACTGAGCGACTGAACTGAACTGAGTATATACAATTTAACAAATCTGTCAGAAGTACCTAATTGTGTCTAGAGGATTCAGGATCAAATTAGAGTGGACAGCACTTTAGTATGAACTCATATTATCATGAGTCTATGGGTGTCTTTCTGTAAGTTTAGTAACATTTCCTCTTTTTTCTTAAATATTTCAATTAAATCTTCTAGATCTGCAAATTTATCAAGCATTCTTCTCAATTTCTTTTCTGGATTAAAGGACAGTAAAAGTTTTGGGGGTTTTTTTGCCTATATCAGGATTAGTAACACATTTTTCAAGTAATGTGTACATTTCGTCAAGAGATTCATTTTGATATTTGGCAAAACTAATACAATTATGTAAAGTTTAAAAATAAAATAAAATTAATTAAAAAAAAAAAGAAAGAAAACCCAGGCATTAAAAAAGAAAAAAAAAAAAAAGAGTATTACTTCCAGTAACATAAATCTGTTTATAGTTTCCTCATGACTGGTATCCATTGGATTTGTAATGATGATTGGTTTTCCCATATTATTACTGACATGACAGATACATACATTTACACATTTATATTTATATGTGTGTGTGTGTATATATACACACATAAATCCATCTGTATTATACCAGGTCTTGCCTTTCAGCACTTCTTAAGAGACTCACGCTTTTACTCAGTATTCATTTGACTGTGTGTGTATCCACTCACACAACCCAGCATTTCCAGACCACCTGGGAAGACTAGAGTCCAAAGACTAACGGCGTACACTCTGCTATACAGGTGGGAAAATTTGAACATAGCCCTTAACCTCTGTTACTACCAACTAAGCCATGCAACTATTCATTACTGGTGCTTTGACACTGGCCAGCTGGAGCCCATTTGGAGGTCATGTCTATGTAGGAACTAAAACACATATTCTGTTCAATATCACTTAGGTCTAGCATTCCTTCCTGAGCTCTTGGACCAAATCCGTGAGCTTTGCCCCAACCCTTCGAACGTTCTGTATCGTGAGGACGATCGATCTTTCAGACTGTAAACATCTCGAGCACCCTGGGGAGCTGATCGGTGTGTTCTCCCCACGACCAGGGAATGGCCTCTCCTTGGAAGCACTGCCATCCACTTCTCTCTGAAGCATAAGAGGCTGGAAGATCGTCTTTAGATGTTGTGAGCGGTTACAACTTCCTGTCTAGCTGTCAATCATCTTGTTCCTGCCAGCCCTGCCCTGACTTCCTGTTACTATGAATTCACCACGGCTCAGACCCTGGTCACCTCTGATTGCTAGTGATCCTGTCCTTAAGTAAGATCGGGCCTTCAGTTCAATTGCAGAAATCCAGATGCTGTCAGAATAGGCACTTTTCCTGTTGTGGCCCTTGCTTGGCTGGTTTCACTCTCTATGAAGCTCAGAGAAGGGAACACCAGTTCTTTCCCTGTGATACATGAAATGCTTTCTAGGAACATCTTTCTTGACCGCACTGCCCCCGACCCCCCGATGACAGCAGGAGGATCCACCACCCTGTCCCCTGTCCCAGGATGGCTTAGTCCTTTATCTCCTTCTCCCATGGACACCTCTAGAAAATCTCATTTTACTTCTTCCCAGAATGGTCTCTGATGGAACTCTGATCCTATTATAGGCATCTGTTTCCCTATAATTAAATTTAATGTGCATATTTGTGTGTTGTAAAATGGGGGCTTTTGGTCCACACACAGGCGACTCAGCTGTATATTAGACCAATTTATTTAGACCCTCAGAAATCAAACACCACCAAGCAGGATGTGATTAGTGACCAGGAGAGACGAGACGGGAGAGGGAGTGTGAGTGTGAGGAGAGAAGGATCATGTTACTCAGGAACCAGGAAAGTGGTCTTCGTGTTGCTGGTCTTGATTCCATGGAGACGAGGGTGTATCTGGTCTCAAGGACTCTTTCTGTAGGTGAACAAAACAGGAGCAAAGGTTTACTAGAGTCAACTGTGTGATGACTGCCAGGGGTGAGCCTCAGGAAGTAGGCTGTGCAGGGTACAGGAGCTGATAGCTGATCCAATGTCAGAATCCTGGTGGCCCTCAACACTCCGCATCTCTGTGATGTTGGAGTCCATGTGGAATTTTCCCCAGGATGTACATACGGGGCGACATTTCCCATTGGGGATCGATTCCAAGATTAATGCTTTCAGAATGCATGGTCAGCCTCTGAGATTGGACCACACACCTCGAATCCCACAAGTTCTGTCTTTTGGGTTTTCAACAATCAGTGTTTTGATTTTGACTTTATATTGAAGTCTGTTTGGTTAGCGATTTTGTGTTAGTTTCAGGGGGACAGCAGCAAGTGGTTTACACGTACATACATTAGGGTCTAGTCTTTTTCAGATTCCTTTCCTATAATGGTTTTTAAAGTGTGCTGCCTACAGATCACTTGGACCTTGTGATCCATCCATCCTGTATATAATTGTTGCATCTGCTAACCCCAACCCCTCTTCCTCCTCTTTACCCAAACCCCTCTCCTTGGCACCCACAAGGCCATTCTCTCTGTCTGTGCATCTCTTTCTGTTTTGCAATAACTTCCTTCGTGCCATGTTTTACATTCCACATACAGGTAGTATCACGTGATATCTTTCTCTTTTGTCTTTCTTACTTAGTATGACAATCTTTAGGTCCTTCCAAGTTGCTACAAATCCATCATTTCCTTATTCCTGTGGCTGAGGAATATTCCATTGAAAATACACACCACATCTTTCTTATTGTATTCCCCTGGAAGCTAGTGTTTTTCTTTCCTTTTTAATATCATTTTTTTCCTCAGCAAAAATTCAGAAGCCACACTTTAGCCTAGATCTGTGTCGTTTTCTGAGGCTGTCTTAGTTTAGAACATTTAAAGATCTCACGTTAAGAAAATCACCTTCTAAACGGGAATATAATTCAAATGCATGCTTCTGATAGTGTACTTGGACGGCGCTTAGGTTCTGGCAGAATCGTGTGAGATTAAACACTGCTCTTGAAGGAAACCTGAGCTCACTTTAGTCCCGGTTCTCCCGGAGAAGGGAAGTGACGGCCATGAGGTCAGGACGACGAGAACACTAATTGGTTTCCACCAATATGTGGCTTTTCCTGCTTCTCTCTGATGACTCTGGTCTGCGAGATTCCTGCAGGATAAGGCTTTCTCAGCAAAGCTGCTCAGCATTAATCAACCAACTAGTTTGCAATTTAATGTGGCTCAAGAAAAGAGAAATTACCTAGTAAAACAGAAAAACTTCTCTAGTGACAGAATGTACGGTATTGGACCTAAAAAATTGTTATGTACAGAATTTGGCAGTCATGAAATTCCCATGTGTCCTTATTGGTTTATTTAATGAAATAACAATAATCACAGACCCTTTTCACTTACAACTGAAGTCATTTTGGTCTCTAGCAGTCCACAGGGAGGACAGTCCTCTGGGGGAAGATAAAAAGAGCAGGAAGAAAAAAATCCATCAATTACTACTATTCCCCAGGATTTCCAAAGTTTTTTTTTTTTCCTTTAAGTAAAAGATTACATAAAAGATTATTTATGCAGAAAAAAAATTTAAGTAAATTAATTTTTTTCTGGTAATATGTTTCTGTATTGGGTGCAAGATATATTTAAGAAAAGCATACTAACCGCTTTCAATGAAATTCACAACATTTTCTTCTTTAATACCTTTCTCGCTTATCAGCTTATTGAATATGTCCATGACTTCCTGGTTTACACTTACTTTATTTAACTGGAAAAAACACACAGGATGCAGAATTTAGCTCATTACAACCCAGAGAAATTTCTGAATACAGAACAGAAAGTTGAGTGTCCAAGTCAGATATTCACTTGGTATAAACTAACACTCAAAAGTTACCATTTCCCATGACTCAGATATCTGCCTTCTGTCTTAAGAATCAATCCCATCCAGCTCTCAAACTAGACCTTCCCCCCTCCAGCATCAGCAGGAGAACCCCAAAGACTCAGAGGAGCTCCATGAATTTGGGGAGCCTCCCATCAATGTATGGAACCAACCTGCTCCTTGACCAACTTCTTAGAATCTGTACCTGCCACTCAGATCTTGTTCTGACCCAAAAACATAGGAAACAGGGTTCTCCCCTGACAGATACACTCTCGGCATGTCAGACAGAATAATGCGAGATGATCTATACTCTAATTAACCCACCATTCTAACTAGTAGCTTTCCTACAATAGACACATGTTGTTTCAATGGTACTCAAACCTCTCAGTGATCTGTGTGAGTATTTGCGCAGATATCACTGTTTCTAGGAACAATGCATTTGAAAGCTTGAACAGAATAAAGAGCTATTTTTAAAGTTTCTGCTCCAAAGCTTAGAGTGCATTGGGACACTGGTATAAGATGGTGAAATCGAGATTAGACTCCTTATAGCTACCGCTTGAAATGACCTGATGTATTTAAAAAGGGGGGAAAAAAAAGCAGAAACCAGCACAGTATTGCAATTTTCCTTCAATGAAAACTAAAAAGGTAAGAAAAAAGTATTTCTAATAAAATGCTGTTTTTTATTTTTTTTAATGTCGACATGTAGGAATTATTTAGAAATGTCTGAGGTTCTGACCTCCCCACCCCTATGAACTCCTCTTTCTTGGTGGATTTTGTTCCAGGGTTCTTAACTCACTGAACATAAAGACCTAGGTCCTGTAGACTGCAGAATGGATATTGGTGCCACATCCTTCTTTCACGGATAAAGTATTGACGGTGGAAACGTTTCCTCACGATGTTGATGTGACTACGAGGGGATCATACGTACCAGCCAATATTACAGCACATGGTATCTCCACACTTAGTTCATCCACGTTGAAAACACATAATATCAAAACAGTGTCAGACAAATAAGCAACTTTCAGTTTTTTGTACCCTTATCTGTGTGAGAGAGAAAAGATACATATATACAACCCTGCCTTAATTCATTGTCAGGTAGCTTTATTTTGGAAAATGAGGGTGTTCGAGTGAGTACATTCTGTACTGATCTATGTCTCACTCCATGGGTGGGGTGAATGCTACATGTTATGACAGCAAGGAGAGCAAGCAAGTATAGCTTTATTTCCATCTTCTCAGAAAGTTGACCAGATACACTTAAATAATAGTTACATTATTACCCCTTAGGCCATGTAAAATTATGGATGTTTTTCAGAGTCGTTGTAAAGAAGATAGAGGTGTAAATCCTAGCCAACATCCCCATGACTTTGAACAGAAACTGTTTTAGAGGTTGACCATTAGATGATTTCCTTGCATGCAACTTCATCCACCGTACCTCGGATAGAATAAGATATTTGAAGATTGTTTTTAAGAAGTGAATGCACTGCTGTGCAAACTCATGACACAGCCTTGAGACATCGGTTTGTACGGCTGTTGTAAATTACCTATAAGAACTGTATGAAATACAGGTCGACAAATGTTACTCTCATTGACTGTGTACATGTTTACTCGCCCAGTCATTCTGACTCTTTGCCACACCAGTGGACTGTAGCTCACCAGGCCCCTCTGTTTCACTGAGTAACACTCACCATCGGGAGGAGACATTCAAGCCCCGTGTTTGAACCCTTGTCTCATGACAAAGTAAACTGCTTGGAAATCTCAGGGACTGGAGCCCGCTCACCCCTCTGATTGTTCGTAGGAGTAGAATTCATGTGAGTGGGGTTACTGAAGGAAGCTGTGCCAAGATTTCCACCCAAACATACTCTCTTCGGTGGAACCCTCATACTTACACTCAAAAACATAAGTGTTATTGTCTTCCTTTTTTCCCGTGATTTTTACTTTTTCCCATTTTCCATTGCACCTTAAAAAACATATTCAAGGGCATTGACTAAAATAATGGAAAAACTGTGACATGCAATTAGGATTTTCTTTGTTTCACCCAAAGATTAAGTCTGAGGTGTCACCTTAGGGGTTGTGAACAAGCTGATGTTTTCTAAGTTCATCAGTCGTGTCCGACTGTTTGCGACCCCGTGGACTGTAGCCCACCAGGCTCCTCCATCCATGGGATTCTCCAGGCAAGAATACTGGAGTGGGTTGCCATTTCCTTCTCCAGGGGATCTTCCCAACCCAGGGATTGAATCCAGGTCTCCCGCATTAGAGGCAGATGCTTTAACCTCTGAGCCACCAGGGAAGCCCTTTCTAAGGTCAAGTCACTATCAACTGACAAGCAGGGCTTGTCTACACATTAAATCTGAGCAGTAGTTGCAAAGGTAAAATACATTTAAAAGTGCAAATACAAGGTAAGTCCTGCTGAAAGCCAAATCAACTGAGAAATCGACAATTTAGAAAAAATAAAAACAATACAGCTTTCTAACAAATACTTCCCAGAAATCGAGAGGTGAAGCCATCACGACAGACTGTGGCGGTTCTCAAAACCTCATCAATGACTTGTTAGATTATATGATAGAAAAAAAATCATCAAAAATTAGAGAAGGAAATTTTTAATTTTACCAAAACACTAACTTTTTCCATCACAACATCATAAGAGGATTAAACACTGAAAGACACATGTATGTATGCACATATATTGATACAAACACACACGTGATATGCTTATAGGACAGATTTTTGAAAGACATGGAAGAATTTGAGATCTGGACTGTCTAGGTTGTGAAAATGGTGTGCACCTCTCAAAGCACATTAAACTATGCCCTCCATAAAGGTGCATATAATTACACATGAATACATTTGCGTGTACTCAAAATTCAAACATCAAGCACAAAAATTGTTAAAACAGCAGGGAGGAAGATAATATGGTATTGTTAAAAAATTAAGGACAATGGATCAAAAGTATCCTGGGATAGGATATGTATGACAGGGTTTGTGAGTCCATGTATGTGTGGTTGTTATTTGATTGTAAGTATGCTATCAAATATATACATATACAATAGATAATGTAAAAATATTTATATATTTATCAACCAGCCTTTGCAAGCAGACACCACTTACTCATGTTTTTTCTTAGTGTTTTTATTCCTCCATATACATCCCTGAGTTTGCACGTTCTTAGTAAACCCTCTGCCGTGTCGTGGACATTCCCTGAGTGGTCGTTGGGGCTGTGAGTGTTTAGTAAACTCAGTGGTGATGAAACCTCCTGTGAAGAAGCCCCGAGGGCAGAGCTCACTGTGTGATCACCCCCGCCCTTGGCTTCTGTGCCCAGTGGGAACTATCTGTTACAGATTCCGCAGGAAGGGCTCAAGCCCCTGGTGGGGACTGCGGGTTCCAGGACAGGAGACTCTTCCCTCTGGCCTGCCCCTCTTTCCTTTAATGAGTTGATGCCAGTGGAGCTTCTGGGACCGCCCCCCCCCCCCATAAGCAAAGACTCCAGGACATTCCCTGGAGACTCACAGCTCAGAGACCCTGCTCAGCCCCACAGCTCAGGGGATCACGCACTCAACATCATCCAGAGAGCTCCCTGCAGACGGGGAAGACACACCGTCCTTCAGATAGGGGTTGATAGATTTTCCTTCTGGGTGATTTTTAGTTACTCAACACAAAGGTAGATTTCTACTCTGCCCTCGTCATCGTTAAACACAACTTTAATGACACAAAGCTTGGTTGGCCCCTTCTCCATGGTCGTCTCTAGAACACAGACTGCAGGCTCCTCGGTCTTCTCTGTGTTAGTGGATCCAAAGTACACGGTTCTCCATTCTCCTGAAAGCTACGGCAAAATTCCCTTTGTAATATTTGTCCTAATCTTTTTATTTCATCAAGCACCATGCCTCGTGAGCTTCCCATCCCTTGTACAATTCATTATCTAACTTGACTGAGCAGAGCAGGATTTATAAAATAATGTAAAACTGAAGTCACGGGATAAGAGAGAACTGAGACATTTCCGAGATAGCTTGAGCTCAGATGTCAAATGAAACAACTCCGATGCAACCCTGTTTGGCTGATCCCCATTCTGTGTTACAAGAGCAGGAAAAATGCACTTGAGTCAATGAATACACTAGAGATGATACAGACACCAAACACAACAGGAATAGAGACAGTAACTGGAGTAATGCATTGCTGGGGGTAGATGACTCAGCTTATGAATCCACATAGCAAAACCACAAAAGGGACACAGACACACAAAGACCTCCTCCCAGGTCAGACCATCCCTGGTACCTCTGAGGCACTTGGCTCAGCTTCCTCTTCTTGGGCGGCACAAACCAGACCAAGGAGAAGCGTCAGGAACAGAACCTTCATCTTGTGTCTCCTGTGGTCTTTCTCCTGTCGAGGCTGAGGGTGTCCCAGTGGTTGGAGAGGATGAGAATTGTGACACTTTTTATAGTATCCTTATGTTGGTGTGACTCGACATGAGCCAGTGCTTGGACCTTTTAAGAAAAATGTGATCCAGAAGTCATCTTCAATATCCTGCTTTGCAGGGATGAACTTTTATGACATTTTGTCATTTAATGATGAGGATTGTTTTAGGAGATGCCTAAGTGAATCTGGACATTTGACCTTTAGAGTGAGTGACAAATTGCAGTCCACATCCAACATTTCAGGTCAGGAAGATTCATTTTCCTTTCTATCCTGAGATCCAAAACGGGATAAGCTGTGCAGTAGACACATCCCCCACTCCTGTATTCCTGGGACAGTTCTGTTATTTCTAACTGAAGGAAGTCATGGGGCCTTTATTCTAAATTCTCCGTTCATCAATATTGCCCAAAACATAGGTAACAAACTGGCAAATAAACAGAATTGTCTCTTACTCAAACAGTACTCTAGTAACCCCTCCTCCAAAATAATGCCAATCCATGCTTGGTGTGTCTCCTGGTGTTTCTTTCTCTAGTTTGTCCAGGCTTCTGTGACTATGAAGCCTCTCTTTCCTAGAAGATTGATTGCCTCTTACTTTTCTCTTTTCTCTGTGATCCTTGTTTTTATTTCTTAGATTGCACAACTCCTATCCAAACACTGCAAGGTAACTTTTGACCTTGGCCACCAGAGATACCCATTTCCCTCAACGGACCTACATCGTACATTTCTCATAGTTCCCAAGGGTGTCCCATTTGTCTGAAATGTCCATGACCCTCCTAACAGTTGTGGAAACTTTTAGGTTTGCAGGTTGATGTGGACAGAAGGACATTTCCTAGAAATGTCAGAGAAGGCAGTTCCCGTGGAGAAAGGCTCCACTGTGTTTCACCACTGGGCAGCTTTGCTTCTATGTTCCAGGACTGCTTTTTATGGGTCAGTGTCTGTTTTCTTTTCACCGCTTGATATAGCTTTAGTGAAGGCTGGACACCTAATTCCTTTCCAGGTATTTCACTCCATCAGCACCTGGACATAGTCCTTGATCAAACCGTTTCACTATCAAATGAGAATTGGATTTTTCCACCTCTCCATGCCACACTAATAATTGGTGAGTGTTAGATGATGTCATGTTGGAAACCAAACACAGCATCAACAATGGAAAACTCCAGACTAGTGCTTCTCAAGATGTGTGCACCGCAGGACAGAAAAGCTCCCTTCTCTGCAGCGTGTCTTGATCTCTCCTTTATCTGACAGTAGAATACTAGAAAATAAGTTCCATACAATGTCCACTAAACTTCTGCCTTAATGTACATCATAAAGAACGTGTGCTCTGTAAAATTCTTCATGTGCACACTTTGGCCTGAATTCAGTAAATACAGAGTTAGTGCCAACAAGAGCCTAAGCCTCAGAATTCAGCAGGAAGCAGAGACTCAGTACGTCATCCAGAGAACAGTCTTCCTGTGAAAGGATTCAGATACATATTAATACAAGCTAATAAATAATTGCCAAAACAATCACTCTTTAGAAGTTGTAGGATGAGATCAGAGAAAGGTGGAAAGTTAGAATGTGTAAGGTTCCTTTTTTACATTGAGGGAATATTCCCTAGAGAAGGTTTTGCATGATGCTCTGTGAATAGTTGGAACACTGGGTTAAGTCTGAATCTGTGAGAAGAATACAATATTTGACTTAAGAATATAAATCCTAATGTGTTTTGAATAGTGGCCTTGGTTGGTTACATGATCAAAATTCTACAAATGCATTCACTGTTTTTTAATAGATTTTTTTTCTGAAGTAGACTGTTTTAGATTTGTGATTGAATTTGTTACCATAACGCTTCTGTTTTATTTATGGTTTTGTGGCCACAAGGCATGTGAGATCATAGCTAGAAAATCAGAGATTAGAAGGCAAAGTTCTAACCAGTGAATCAGCAAAGAAGTCCTTAGACGTGCATTCACTTTCATAAGGCATTACATTTAAGGCAGTTATGAAACAATTGATACGTACAAAATCCATTAACTGGTTGTTTAATTATGGTATTAAAACATTTAGAAATAAATATAATAGTAGCTACGACACAGAATGGAAAATATAAAACACTGGATTCATAAATTAGATCTCTATGAGTTAACACATCTGCTTTTTTGACTACACCAAAGCCTTTGACTTTGTGGGTCACTACAAAATTCTTCAAGAGATGGGAATACCAGACCACCCTACCTGCCTCCTGAGACATCTGTATGCAGGGCAAGGAGCAACCATTAGAACGGGACATGGAACAATAGACTGGTTCCAAACTGGGAAACGAGTACCTAAATGCTGTATATTGTCACCCTGCTTGTTTAACTTATGTGCAGAGTACATCAAGCGAAATGCTGGGCTGGATGAAGCACAAGCTGGAATCAAGATTGCCGGGAGAGATATCAATAACCTCAGATATGCTGATGGCACCACCCTTATGGCAGAAAGCTAAGAAGAACTAAAGAGCCTCTTGATGAAAGTGAAAGAGAAGAGTGAAAAAATTGGCTTAAAGCTCAACATTCAGAAACTAAGATCATGGTATCTGGTCCCATCACTTAATGGCAAATAGATGGGGAAACAATGGAAACAGTGACAGACATTATTTTGGGCTCCACAATCACTGCAGATGATGACTGGAATCATGAAATTAAAAGATGCTTACTCCTTGGAAGAAAAGCTATGACCAACCTAGATAGCATATTCAAAAGCAGAGACATTACTCTTCCAACAAAGGTCTGTCTAGTCAAGCCTATGGTTTTTCCTGTGGTCATGCATGGATGCGAGAGTTGGACTGTGAAAAAGGCTGAGCACCGAAGAATTGATGCTTTTGAACTGTGGTGTTGGAGAAGACTCTTGAGAGTCCCTTAGACTGCAAAGAGATCCAACCAGTCCATCCTAAAGGAGATCAGTCCTGGGTGTTCATTGGAAGGACTGATGTTGAAGCTGAAACTTCAGTACTTTGGCCACCTGATGTGAAGAGTTGACTCATTTAAAAAGACCCTGATGCTGGGAAAGATTGAGGGCAGAAGAAGAGGGTGGCAGAGGATGAGATAGTTGGATGGTGTCACTGACTTGATGGACATGAGTTTGAGCAAGCTCCAGGCGATGCTGATGGACAGCCATGCCTAGACTGCTGCAGTCCATGGGGTCGCAGAGTCGAACACAATGGAGCGACTGAACTGAACTGATGAATTAACACAGTCTCTACAAATACTATTCCTTGAACAAGAGTGTAATTCCCTTCACGTTAATTCTCATGTATGTGTAAAACAAAGACTGGTCTTCCGTAAGCTAGTATGTTGGTCTGTTTATGAGACAGCATGCATGTGTACGTAGAAGTGTAAAGTTTGTGTTGGCGTGTATCTGTTTTACACTGTTGTGTGAGTTCTGCCTTACAGCAAGGTGAATCAACTATGCATGCTCACATATCCCCTCTAGTCTGGAATTCCTTCCCATTCCGATAGCCATAGAGCACTGCGTGGAGCTCCCTGTGCTGACTGCAGGGTCTCTTTAGTTCCCTCCTTTATTCAGAGTATCAGTGGTGTTTACATACATGAGTCCCAGTCTCCCGTATCTTCTCAACCCCCGTTTCCCCCTTGCTGTCCATATGTTTGTGCTCTCTGCCTGTGTCTCTGCTTCTGCCCGGGAACTAGGCTCATCTGTACCCCTTTTCTGTTAATAGATTCCACACACATAAGTTATATACTGTATTTGGTTTTCGCTTTCGGACATACGTCACACTCTATGACACTCTGTAGGCCCGTCCGCATCTCTGCACATGGCTGCTTGTATTCCATTGTGTTTGTCCAGGATTCTTGCCTGGGAAATCCCATGAATAGAGAAGCCTGGAGAGGTATAGTCCATGGGGTGGCAAAGAGTCAGACACAAGCTAGTGAATTAACAAAAACAATAAGTGTATCTTTATCTATTCCTCTGCTGGGGGACATTCATGTTGCTTCCATGTCCTGTCTATCGGAAATACTGCTGCCGTATATCACAGTACATGTACATTTTGGAATTAATGTTTTCTCTGGGTATATAGAATTTAATGAACCCTGTTGGAAATCTTTAATTCTGTCTAGAATATTGAGGATGAAATTAGAAATGAAAATACTTTAATATGAAGTCACGATCATGTGTCTATGGGTGACTTTCTATCAGTTTAGTGGTATTTCCTCTTAGAAATTTTTTAATTAAATCTTCTAGCCCTGAAAATTTATCAAACATTCAACTCAATCTCTTTAGTGGATTAAAGACAGTAAAAGGTTTTTTTTTTTGTCTATGTCAGAATTAGTAACACATCTTCCAAGTAATGTGTGCATTTCATCAGAAGTATTATTTCTGGTAATATAAATCTGCTTATAGTTTCCTCATGATTGTATCCGTTGTATTTGATGTGATGATTTGGTTTTTCCATATTAATATTGGCATCACAAATACACAAGTCACACATATATATGTATATTATGTGTATATACATATACATAAATCCATATATGTGTATGTCAAATTTTTGACATATTTATGCCAGGACTTCTGTTCAATATTGCTTAAGAGATGACGCGTCTTAATTAGTGTTCAGATGCCTATTTTTGCATCCAATCATCAGTCCAGCATCTCCAGACCACCTGTGAAGACCAGAGTCCAAAGTCCAACTGTATACACTCTGCTATACAAGTGGGAGAACTTAAATATTGCCCTTGACCTCTGTAACTACCAACTAACCCATGGAAACATTCATTATTGGTGCCTTTGACGTTGGCCAGCTGTAGCCCACTGTAGAAGGCAATGGCACCCCACTCCAGTACTCTTGCCTAGAAAATCCCATGGGTGGAGGAGCCTGGTGGGCTGCAGTCCATGGGGTCGCTAAGAGTCAGACATGACTGAGCGACTTCACTTTCACTTTTCCCTTTCATGCATTGGAGAAGGAAATGGCAACCCACTCCAGTGTTCTTGCCTGGAGAATCCCAGGGACCGGGGAGCCTGGTGGGCTGCCGTCTATGGGGTCGCACAGAGTCGGACACGACTGAAGTGACTTAGCAGCAGCAGCAGCAGCCCACTTGGAGGTCATGTTTATATAGGAACTAAAACCTTTATTCTGTTAAATATTACTGAGGTCTAGCATTGCTTTCCCAGCTCCTGGACCAAATCTGCTTGCTTTGCCCCAACACTTGGAACGTTCTGTATCTTGAGGATGGTTGATGTTTCAGATCGTAAACATCTTGAGCACTCTGGGGAGCTGGTCCCTGTGTTCTCCCCAGGACAGTGGGAATGGCCTCTCCTGGGAAGCACTACCATCGGCTGCTTTCTGAAGCACAAGAGCCTGGAAGATCCTCTTTAGATGCTGCGAGCAGTTACAACTTCCTGACTGAGCTGTCAATCACCTTGTTCCTGCCAGCCCCGCCCTGACTTCCTGTTACTATGAATTCACCTGGGCTCAGATCCCAGCCACCTCTGATTGCTAGTGATCCAGTCCTTAAGTAAAATCAGGCCTTCAGTTCAATTGCAGAAGTCCAGGTGCTGTCAGAACAAGCACCTTTCCTGTCGTGGCCCTTGGCGTGTTACATTCTCTATGAAGCTCAGAGAGGGGAACCCCAGTTCTTTCCCTGTAATGAATGAGATGCTTTCGAGAGACGTTGCTCTTGACCAGCCTGCCCCCTCCCATGACAGTAAGAGAGTCCACCACCCTGTCACAGGATGGCTTAGTCCTTTATCTCCTTCCCGCCCCCGCACCCCGGACACCTCTAGAGCATCTCCTTTTACTTTTTCCCAGAACTGTTTCTGATGGAACTCCGATCCTATTATAGGCATCTGTTTCCCTATAATTAAATTTAATGTGCATATTTCTGTGTTGTAAAATGGGGGCTTTTGGTCCACACACGGGCGACTCAGCTGTATATTCAACCAATTTATTATTTAAACCCTCAGAAATCAAACACCACCAAGCAGCACGTGATTAGTGACCAGGAGAGATGAGATGGGAGAGGGAGTGTGAGTGTCAGGAGAGAAGGATCCTGTTACTCAGGAACCAGGAAAGTCGTCTTCGTGTTGTTGGTCTTGATTCCATGGAGATGAGGATGTGTCTGGTCTCAGGGACTCTTTCTGTAGGTGAACAAAACAGAAGCAAAGGTTTAGTAGAGTCGACTGTGTGATGACTGCCAGGGGTGAGCCTCAGGCAGTAGGCTGTCCCTGGTGTTCAGATGTTGGAGCTGTTAGGAGCTGGTAGCTGATCCAGTGTCAGAATCCTGGTGGACCTCAACACTCCACATCTCTGATGTAGGTGGGGGTCCCTGTGGAATTTTCCCCAGGATGTACATATGGGGTGACCTTTCCTACTAGGGGGTGGATTCTAGGAGCTATGATTTCAGAGTGCATGTTCAGGCTCTGTGACTGGACCACGTGCCTGGAATTGCACAAATTTTGTTTTGGGGGTCTTCAAGAGTTAACTTTTAATTTTTAATTTTCTACTGGAGCACAGTTCATTATCAACTTTGTATTACCTTCAGGGCTACAGCAACCTGATTAGTTTATATGAACAGATATTAATATCTGTCTCTTTCATATTCTTTTCCCATTTAGGTTATTAGCAGAGTATTGTACATAGTTTTCTGTGCTATACAGGATGACCTAGTTGTCTGTCCATTCTGTATATAATAGTTTGTATCTGCTAACTCCAAACTCCCAATCCTTCTCTTCCCAACATCCTCTCGCTAGGCAACTGTAAGTTTGTTTTCTGTATCTGTGTGTCTTTTTCTCTGTTGTAAATAAAATGTTTCATGACTTATTTTAGGTTCCACGTATAAGTGATACCATATGATATTTGTCTTTCTCTTTCTGACCTCACTCAGTATGACAACCCTTAGGTCCATCCACGTTGCAGTGAATGGAATGATTTCATGCTTTTTTATGGCTGAGCAATATTCCATTAAATATATGCACTATATCTTCCTTATCACAGTCACCTGGAAGCCAGCGTTTTCTTCTGCTTTTCTTGTGTTCTATTTTTTTTTCCCCAACAGAAAACTAAAAGCCACACGTTACCCTAGATCAGTGTCATTTTCTGAGGCTGTCTTAGTTGAGAAATTTTAAAGATCCCACTTTAAGAAAATCTTCTCATGAGGAAGGATATAAACCAAATGCACGTTTCACACAGTGTGGCCAGAAGGGCCTTTACTGCTTTTGTCAGCACCATATGACATTAAACACTGGTTTTACAAAAAGTGTGAGCTCTTCTTAATCCCAGTTCTCCTGGAGGAGAAGAGACCTGCCTGGACAACCATGAGGACTGACGGGGACACTAATTAGCTTCCACCAACTTGTGGGGATTCCTGCTTCTCTCTGATGAGTCAGGTCTGTAAGATTCCTGCAGGATAAAGCTTTCTCACCAAAGGTTGTCAGCATGAATCAACCAACCTTTTTGCAATGTAATATGGCTCCAGAGAAGAGAAAGTACCTAATTTAACAGACAAAATTCTCCAGTGATAGAATGTAAGTTATTGCATCAAATAATCATTACCTACAGTATTTGGCAGGTGTGAAATCACCATGTGTCCTTATTAATTTATTCAATAGAATGTTATCAGAAACAGACTTACTCTGAGGTTGTTGAAGTCCCTTGGGTACAGGGAGGACAGTCCTCTGGGGGAAGATCAAAAGGACAGGAAAAAAATATCTGCTGACTATTACCATTCCCCACTATTTCCAAGACCATTTTTTTTAAGTAATGAATTATATAAAAGAGTTTTTATGGAGAAAGAAATTTTAAGCAAATTGATTTGTTTCTTGAGAGTATATTTACAGATCAGGGGAATGATCTATTTAGGAAAAAGTATGATTCCGTTACCGCTTTCGATGAAATTGATGATATTTTTCTCTTCAATCTTTTTCTTGTCTATCAGTTCATTGAATATCGCCAAGGATTCCTCTTCAATATTCACTTTCACTGGAAAGCACCACACAGAAAGCAGAATTTTGCCCCTTAGAACCCAGAGAAATGTTTCTGAAAACAGAACAAAAAGTTGAGTGTGCAAGTCAGATCTTCCCTTGTTCTAAATTAAGCCTCAAACAGTTACTATTTCTCATGACTCCAGTGTCTGCTGTCTGTCTTAAGAATTAAGCCCTGCCCAACTCTGTACATAGACAGCCCCCCAACATCATCAGCAGCAAAGACTCTCAGGAACTCCATGAATTTGGGGCTCCATGCATCACAGTGGGAAACCAACTTGCTTCTTTCCCAACTTCCTAGTATTTGTACCTCCATTCCTGTCTTGTTGTGGATCTAAATAAGGAGGAAACAGCATTCTCCCCTGACACACGTTATCACTCGCACATGGTAACTGAAGATGATGTATTCTTTAAATAACCAACATTCTGCCCAAAATTGATGTGTGTTGTTCCAATGGTGTTCACACCTCTCAATGCTTCTGTGTCGCTATGTGGGGTGATGTCAGTGTTTATAAGAACAAAATACTTGAAAAATTGAACAAGACAACGATTTATTGTACAAGTTTCTGTTTCAACGCTTAGAGTGTGTTGGGAAACTGGTATAAACTGAGGACATTGAGAGTAGCCACATCACAGCCATGGCTTGAAGTTAATTGAAGTGTTTTAAAACAAAAACAATAGAAACCAACAAAATATTGTAATTTCCTCTATTTAAAAATATTTTAAAAGTAAAAGCTATTTCTAGTAAAACTCAATTTGTTCCCGCTTAAATGTCAATAGGTGGAAATTTTTTTAGAAACATGTGATGATCATTGGAAGGACTGATGTTGAAGCTGAAATTCCAATACTTTAGCCACCTGATGTGAAGAGCTGACTCATTTGAAAAGACCCTGATGCTGGGAAAGATTGAAGGCAGGAGGAGAAGGGGACGACAGAGGATGAGATGGCTGGGTGGCATCACTGACTCAATGCATATGGGTTTGGGTGGACTCCAGGAGCTGGTGATGGACAGGGAGGCCTGGCGTGCTGCGGTTCATGGGGTTGCAAAGAGTCAGAAACAACTGAGCAACCGAACTGAACTGAACTGACTGATGATCTGATACTTCCACCGCTACAGGCTCATCTTTCTTGGGAGATTACGTTCTGGGATTTAACTCAGTGCACATAAAGTCCAAGGTCCTGGAGACTGCATAATTGATACTGTCACCATATCCTTATTTTATGGATAAAAGTCCTGACAATGGAAATGTTACATGACCCTGTTGACGTGAATATGAGGATATACATACCCAGTATTCCGACACATCATGTCTCCCCGCCGAATGCAAACTGGTTGACAACCCACAGCACCAGAGCATTGTCAGAAGCACAACAGATTCTGAGTTCATTTGTACTGAAAACTGTGAGAGAGAGAAAAGATACAAATATACATCTCTGCTTTATTATCAGTTAGATTTATGGTCGCAGATTGAGAATATTGGCAATGTGCATCATGTGCTGATCTGTGCCTCACTGCATGGGTGAGACGAGTACTATAGTTTTTATGATAGCAAGGGAAGCAGCTGCTGCTGCTAAGTCGCTTCAGTCGTGTCCGACTCTGTGCGACCCCATAGACGGCAGCCCACCAGGCTCCCCCATCCCTGGGATTCTCCAGGCAAGAAGCAGGCCAGACTTTTAATCCCACCTTTTCATACAATTGGGCTTCCCTGGTGGCTCAGACGGTAAAAGCATCTGTCTGCAATGCAGGAGACCCAGGTTCGATCCCTGGATCGGGAAGATCCCCTGGAGAAGGAAATGGCAGCCCACTCCAGTACTCTTGCCTGGGAAATCCCATGGATGGAAGAGCCTGGTAGGCTAGAGTCCATGGGGTCGCAAAGAGTCGGACACGACTGAGCACCTTCACTTTCACTTTTCTTTCATACAGTTGACCTAATACTCTTAAATTGTAGTCAAATATGTACTCCTGAGGCCATGTAAATTTAGGAAGGTCGTGTAAGGCCGTTATAAAGAATTTAGGAATATAAATCTTAGCCAGCATCCTCGCAGCTTTGAATGGAAGCTGCCTTTACGGTTGAACTCAAGGTTATTTCCTTGGGTTCAAGTTCATCCACCATACCTTCGATGAATTAAGATGTTATAAGGTTGTTTTTAAAAGGTATTTATGTTGATGTTTGGCAGAGACCAACTCAATACTGTAGGCAATTATCCTTCCACTAAAAATAAGTAAAATTTTAAAATGTAAAGGACACTGATGTGCAGACTCAAGGTAGACCCTTGAGACATGAGTTCATGAGGATGTGGTAAGTTGTATGAGTACGATGTGAAATACAGGTATACACATGGTTATGTTCATTGAGTAACACTCACAGTTGGCAGGAGACCTCCAAGCTGTGTGTTTGTACCCTTGTCTCATGACAAAGTGAGTGCTTGGAAACCTTAGGGACTGGAGCCTGCTCACCCCTCTGATTGTTAGTAGGAGTAGAATTCAGGTGTGTGGGTTATAGAAGGACATTGGGCCAAGATTTCCACCCAAACATACTCTGACCTGTGAAACTCTCATACTTACAATAAACAACGTAAATGTTGTCATCTTTCTTTCTTCCCCAGAAATGCATTTTTTCCCAGTTTCCATTCAACCTTAAAACAATAAATATTCATGGTGATTGATCCAAGTAATGAAAATATGAGCTATAACTAGGATTTTCTTTGATTGTCCCCAAGGATGAAGTGTGAGGTGTCACCTTAGTGCCTGTGAGAAATGTGACCTTTGAAAGAGAAGAAATACATTCACCAGGAAAAAACTTTGATGCTGGGAGGGATTGGGGGGGCAGGAGGAGAAGGGGACGACAGAGGATGAGATGGCATCACTGACTCGATGGACGTGAATCTGAGTGAACTCCGGGAGTTGGTGATGGACAGGGAGGCGTGGCGTGCTGCGATTCATGGGGTCGCAAAGAGTCGGACACAACTGAACGACTGAACTGAACTGATGACCAAGTAACTATCAAGCGACAAGGATGGCCCATCTACGTATTAAATCTGAGCAGTAGTTCCCAAATTAACGGCAAAGACAAAGCAAGTCATGTTTAAAGCCAAATGAACATGGAGAAATCTAGAGTTACAGGAAGAAATGAAAGAATACACCTTTTAAAAAATATATATACTTCCTGGAAACAGATGTGTCGCCATCATGACAGATATTGGGGTTCCCAAAACCCTGACAATGTTCATTAGAGAATATGATGGGAAAAATTCACAAAAAGTTATAGAAAGAAATGTTTCGTTTTTTCAGAACACACACTTTTCTTCCATCACAGCACCATATAGAGGCTTACACATGTGTGGGTGTACACACATTGACACACACACACACACACACACACAAGCAAACACACAAGTACACATAATATGCTTGTATGCCATAAGGAAGTTGTGTCTACGTAATATAAGATGGTATATATTCTCAGGGCTTCTGCAGTGGGTCAGAGGGTAAAGAATCCCCCTCGATACAGGAGACCCAAGTTTGATCCTGGGCCAGGAACATTCCCTGGAGAAGGAGATGGCTATCCACTCCGGTACTCTTGCCTGGAGAATCCCATAGACAGAGAGCCTGGCAGGCTACAGTCCATGGGGTCGCAAAGAGTCGGACACAAATGAAGCGACTTAACACGCATGCCTGCATATGTTGTCAACGGTATAAGAAAAAAAGACTTTGACTGACTTCATATAATCCATGTGTGAAAAAGGGTGTATTTGGTACATAGGAAGGATGCACATGAACCCAATATTAAAATCGAAACAACCCAACAAAAACAATTAGATTAATTATCAAACAGACACCTTTGAAAACAATATCCACAGTGAATTGTGTTCACTGTTACTAATAAATTGAAGTTACTCAAAACATCTAGAAAGTAGGAACAAAACCACTTTCTATTACATGAAAAATAGACACAATTTTATATGTGCAAATAACATCCTTTCACTTGGCTTGAGAAATGGGACTCCCTGTATATGCAGACACTGAGATAAAATTGTAAACATTCTGCTGAGTGTTTAAGCCAGGGGAAAAATGATGCAAGGTGCATAATCTTGCTGCCTGAGGTTCTAGAAGGAGAGAGAATAAGCAGATCCATTGTTATCTGCGGCTCAAGGAGGAGACATTAATGGCGAGAAAAAAGAGATTTTTGGCAGAGTTGGAGGAATTTTGTATCTGCACTGTGGAGGTCGTGAAGAGGGCGTGCACCTGTCAAAACACTTTGAACTATGCCCTCCACAAACCTGCATATAATTACACATAAATACACATCAGTAAGGGGCTTCCCAGCTGGTGCTAGTGGTAAAGAACCCGCCTACCAAAGCAGGAGACATAAGAGACACGTGTTCCATCCCTGGTTCGGAAAGATCCGCTGGAGGAGGGCATAGCAACCCACTCCAGTATTCTTGCCTGGAGGATCCCGTGGACACAGGAGCTTGGGGGGCTATGGTACAGAGGGTTTGCACAGAGTCGGACAACGACTGAGTGACTCAGCATGCATGCACACTTTAGTAAAGCTGGTTTCTGAAAGAGCAGCCACATGAAAATTCAAACATAGAGCTCAAAACCTGGAAAACAAGACAAAACATCAGCAAAGAGTAAGATAATAGATAATCTTTAAAATTTTAGTGAAAACAAACAGGTATGTTTCCTAGGATAAGGTGTGTGTGTGTGTGTGTGTGAGCCTGTATCAGTACGTGTGGTTGTAAGCCTGTATCAGTACGTGTGGTTGTAATTGACCCTAAGTATAGTAACAGTACATGCATATATATTGTATATATCTCTATATTTATATGTCTATAAACCAATCACTCCAAGGAGAAATATTACTGGCTTTTTTTCTTAGTGTTTCTATTCCTCCATATACATACCCGAGGTTGCATGTTCTTAGTAAAGCATCTGTAGTGTAGTGGACATTCCCTGAGTGGTTCTTGGGGCTGTGAGTCTTCAGTAAACTCAGTCGTGACGAAAGATTCCAGGACTTGCCCCAGGGGCTCACAGAGGAACTGCCGCCTCCCAGCTCAGAGACCCTGGTCAGCCCCACAGCTCAGGGGTCATGCTCTCAGCATCACACAGACAGCTCCCTGCAGACGGGGGAGACACACTCTCCCTCGGGCTTGGGGTTTACAGCTGCTTTCCTTCTGGGTGATTTTTACTTACTCAACACAAACCTCGATCTTTGTTGTGCCCTTTTTATTGTCAGTTTCAAGTTTAACAAGGGGAAACCCCAATCGGACATTCTTGATCACTGAATTACTGGATGCAATGTACAACAACTCTCCATTTTCCTGAAAACTGAGAGCAAAAATTCCCCTTAGAAATTCTAGTGCTTGTCTTTTTCTTTCATCAAGCATCATCCTTCATGAGTTTCCCATCGCTCATGCAAAGCAGCCCATGTTGTCTAACTTGACTGAACAAAGCAGGATTCATAGAAGAATGTGAAACTGAAGTCAGCGTGAAAGAAGGAATTTAAGACATTTCTGAGAGAGTTTGAGCTCTGATGTCAAATGCAAGAGCTCCAACCGCTGTTTGACTGATCCTCTTTCCATGTTAGAAGAGCAGGAAAAATGCTTAAGAGTCAATTAATACACAGTAGAGATGATGCAGAGACCAAGTGGAACACGCCTAGAGCCAGTAAATGGAGCAATGATCAGTTGGAGGGATGCAAGTTTCTGATGGAGCCACATAACAAAACCACAAAAGGGACACACACACACACCCACAAGACCTCCTCCCGGATCAGACCATCCCTGGTACCTCTGAGAGACTTTGCTCACCTTCCTCTTCTTGGGCGGAACAAATCAGACCAAGGAGAAGGGTCAGGAAGAGAACCTTCATCTTTTTCTCTTGTGGTCCTTCTTCTGTTGAGGCTGAGGGTGTCCCGGTGGTTGGAGAGGATGCGAATTGTGACACTTTTTATAGGATCGTTATGTTGGCGTGACACATCATGAACCAATGGTTGTTCCTCCTTAAGACCTTGGTCGTTGAAGTCATCTTCAATATCCTCCTTGGCAGGGCTGAGCTTTCTGGCATTTTGTCATTTTAATCACGGGGATTGTTTTAGGAGATGCTCAAGTGACTCTGGACACTTGACCTTTAGAGTGAGTGAGAAATCACAATACACATCCGATATTTCAAGGGTCAGGAAGATTTATTTTCCTTTATATCTTGAGGTCAAACGGGGACATGCTGTCCAGGACACACATTCCCTACTCTTGTAATTGTTTTCTCAATATTTAAGTTAATTTAAGCATTGCCCTTGGTCTTTGTTACTATCAACAAAGCCATGGAAATATTCATTATGCATGCCTTTGTCATTGGCCACGTCTAACCCATTTGGAAGCTTTGTCTACGTAGGAAGTAAAACATTCACTCTATTAAATATGACTTTGTTGTGGTTCAGTTGCTCAGTCGTGTCTGACTCTCTGTGTCCTCATGGACTGCAGCACTCCAGGCTTCCCTGTTCCTCCCCGTCTTGGAGTCTGCTCATGTTCATTCAGTCAGCGATGCCCTCTAACCATCTCATCCTGTGCCAACCCCTTCTTTTCCAGTCCTCAATCCTTTCCAGCATCAGCGTCTTTTCCAATGAGTTGGCTCTTTGCATCCGGTGGCCAAAAATATCAGAGCGTCAGCTTTAGCATCAGTCCTTCCAATGTATAGTCAGGGTTGACTTCCTTTAGGATTGACTGCTGTGATGTCCTTGCAATCCAAGGGACCCTCAAGAGTCTTCTCCAACATCACAGTTCAAAAGCATCAGTTCTTTGATGCTCAGTCTTCTTTATGGTCCTACTCATAACCGTACATGACCACTGGAAAAACCATAGCTCTGACTATACAGACCTTTCTCGGTAAAGTGATGTTTTTGTTTTTAATACACTATCTATGTTTCTTATAGCTTTTCTTCCAAGGAGCAAGCATCTTTTAATTTCATAGCCATAGTCACTGTCTGCAGTGATTTTGGAGCCCCCAAAAATAAAGTCTAGCACCGTTTCCATTTCCCTTCATTTATTTGCAATGAAGTGACAAAACCTGGTGCCATGATCTTAAGTTTTTGAACATTGAATTTTGAGCCAGCTTTTTCACTCTCTTCTTTCATTTTCATCAAGAAGTTCTTTAGTTCTTCTTCACTTTCTGCCATAAGGGTGGTGTCATCTGCATATCTGAGGTTATTGATATTCTCCTGGAAATCTTGATTCCAGCTTGTGCTTCATCCCCCCCAGCGTTGCTCCTGATGTACTCTGTATATAAGTTAAATAAGCTCATTGACAGTATACAGCCTTGACGTACTCCTTGCTCAATTTGGAACCAGTCTGTTGTTCCATATCCGTTTCTAACTGTTGCTTCTTGACCTGAATACAGTTTTCTCGGGAGGCAGGTAAGGTCTGGTATTCCCATCTCTTTAAGAACTTTTCACAGTTTGTTGTGATCTACACAGTCAAAGGCTTTGGCATGGTTAGAGCAGATATTTTTCTGGAATTTTCTTGCTTTTTCTATGATCCAACGGATGTTGGCCATTAGATCTCTGGTTCCTCTGCCTTTTCTAAATCCAGCTTGAACATCTGGAAGTTCACGGTTCATGTACTGTTGAAGCCTGGCTTGGAGAATTTTGAGCATTACTTTGTCAGCATGTGAGATGAGTGCAATTGTGCGGTAGTTTGAGCATTCTTTGGCATTGCCCTTCTTTGGGATTGGAATGAAAACGGACCTTTTCCAGTCCTGTGGCCACTGCTGAGCTTTCCAAATTTGCTGGCATGTTGAGTGCAGCACTTTCACAGCATCATCTTTTAGTATCTGAAATAGCTCAACTGGTATTCCATCACCTCCACTAGCTTTGTGATGCTAGTAATGCTAGCATAGTGATGCTTCCTAAGGCCCATTTGACTCTGCATTCCAGGATGTCTGGCTCTGGGTTGGTGACCACACCATCATGGTTACCGGGTCATGAAGACCTCTTTTGTACAACTGTGCTGTGTACACTTGCCACCTCTTCTGAATCTCTTCTGCTTCAGTGAGGTCCTTATCATTTCTGTCCTTTATTGTGCCCATCTTTGGGTGAAATGTTCCCATGGTATCTCTGATTTTCTTGAATAGGTGTGTAGTCTTTTCCCATTCTGCTGTTTTCCTCTATTTCTTTGCATTGATCGCTGAGGAAGGCTTTCTTGCTCTTCTCTGGAACTCTGCCTTCAGAGGCATATATGTTTCCCTTTCTCCTTTGCATTTTGCTTCTGTTCTTTTAAATACCGCTTAGGTCTTGGATTAATTTTCCCAGGCCTTGGACCAGATCTCTGAGCTTTCACCCCACCCTTGGAATAAGTTCTATCTCTTGAGTGTTTGCTAGGCATTGTTGATTGCATACAGCTCAAACACCATGGCGATGGGCTGAACAGTGTGCTGTGCACTTGATATTTGGAATATGCAAACACTGCACACCCTGGCATCCACTGCTGTTTGATTCCAGCTTGTGCTTCCTCCAGCCCAGCATTTCTCATGATGTACTCTGCATGAAGTTAAATAAGCAGGGTGACAATATACAGCCTTGACGTACTCCTTTTCCTGTTTGGAACCAGCCTGTTGTTCCATGTCCAGTTCTAACTGTTGCTTCCTGACCTGCATACAGGTTTGTCAAGAGGCAGGTCAGGTGGTCTGGTATTCCCATCTCTTGAAGAATTTTCCACAGTTTATTGTGATCCCACAGTCAAAGTCTTTGGCATAGTCAATAAAGCAGAAATAGATGTTTTTCTGGAACTCTCTTGCTTTTTCCATGATCCAGCAGATGTTGGCAATTTGATCTCTGGTTCCTTTGCCTTTTCTAAAACCAGCTTGAACATCTGGAAGTTCACGGTTCACATATTGTTGAAGCCTGATTGGAAAATTTTAAGCATTACTTTACTAGCGTGTGAGATGAGTGCAATTGTGCTGTAGTTTGAGCATCCTTTGGCATTGCCTTTCTTTGGGATTGGAATGAGAAACATTGGGCTGGAGGAAGCACAAGCTGGAATCAAGATTACCAGGACAAATATCAATAACTGCAGACATGCAGATGATACCACCCTTGTGGCAGAAAGTGAAGAGGAACTAAAAAGCCTCTTGATGAAAGGGGAGAGAGAAAAAGTTGGCTTAGAGCTCAGCATTCAGAAAACTAAGATCATGGCATCTGGTCCCATCACTTCATGGGAAATAGATAGGGAAACAGTGGAAACAGTGGCTGACTTTATTTTTCTGGCTCCAAAATCACTGCAGCTGGTGACTGCAGCCATGAAATTAAAAGACACTTACCCCTTGGAAAGAAAGTTATGACCAACCTAGACAGCATGTTAAAAACCAAAGACATTACTTTGCCAACAAAGTTCCATCTAGTCAAGGCTATGGTTTTTCCAGTAGTCAGGTATGGATGTGAGAGTTGGACTATAAGGAAAGCTGAGTGCTGAAGAATTGATGCTTTTGAACTGTGGTGTTGGAGAAGACTCTTGAGAGTCCCTTGGGCTGCAAGGAGATCCAACCAGTCCATCCTAAAGGAGATCAGTCCTGGGTGTTCATTGGAGGGGCTGATGTTGAAGCTGGAATTCTGATACTTTGGCCACCTGATGCAAAGAGCTGACTCATTTGAAAAGACCCTGATGCTGGGAAAGGTTGAAGGCAGGAGGAGAGGTGGACAACAGAGGATGAAATGGTTGGATGGCATCATCGACTCAATGGACAGGGCTTTGGATGGATTCTGGGAGTTGGTGATGGACAGGGAGGCCTGGCTTGCTGCAGTTCATGGGGTCGCAAAGAGTGGGACATGACTGAGCAACGGAACTGAACTGAACTGAACTGCTCTTTGAAGCATACGAGGCTGGAGACCAACTTTAGGTTTTGAGGACAGTGACAGCTTCCTGACAGAGCAGCCAATCATCCTGTTCCTTCAGACAGTGCAGATCTGACTTCATGGTCCTGTGGACTGACCAGGTCTCAGCTGCTGCTGAACTTTGCTTACTCGCGAAACAGTGGTTAAGAAACATCAGTCCTTGAGCTCTGGTTCAGAAGGGTTTGTGCTATCGGAATACGCATTTTTCCTGTTGTGGCCCATGGCATCTTACACTTTCTGTCTATGAAGCTCAGAGAGGGAAACACAAGCTCCTTTCCCTGTGACAAATATGATGCTTTCAGGGACATCTTTCTTGACCAGACTGTCCCCTCCTGTACAGTAAGAGGATCCATAACCCTGCCCCCTGTCCTGTGATTGAATATACTTCTCTGTATCCTTGTCTGCTGGACACTCTAGGACATTTCTATCTAACCCTTATCAGAATTGTCTCCAGTAGAACAACTATCCTATTATAGACATATCTTTCTGGATAGTTGAATTGGATGTGCATATTTGTGTGTTTTAAAATCGGACACTTTCTATAGAGACACACACAGTCAGGTGCGTATTAACCAGTTTATTTAAACCCTCAGAAATGAAACACCAACAGACAGGAAGTGACTAGTGACCAGGAGAGATGAGACGGGAAAGGGAGTGTGAGTGTGAAGAGAGAAGGATCGTGTTAATCAGGAGCCAGGAAATTCGTCTTCCTGTTGTTGATCTTGATTCCATGGGGAAGACGATATGTCTGGTCTCACAGACTCTGTAGGTGAATAAAAGAGAACCAGAGGTTTAGGAGAGTCAACTGGGTGATGCCTGACAGGGGGAGCCTTGGGCAGGAGGCTGTCCAGGGAACAGGGAGCTGGTAGCTGATCCAACGTTAGAATTCTGGTGGACCTCACTACTCCACATCTTGTGATGTAGGTGAGGATCTGTGTGGAGTTTTCCCCAGGATGTATGTATGGTGGGATCCTTTATCTGCAGGATGCATTGTAGGAGCCATGAACACAGGCTGCTTGTTCATGAAAATGGTTCCTCTACAGATGGCTTACAGACTCTGAGATTGGAGTAAACCCCTATATTTCCACAAGCTTTGTCTTTGGGGGCTTCAAGAATTGATTCTTAAATTTTGTTTTACATTGGAGGATAGTTGAGTATCGATGTGTTAGTTTCAGGCAGGGGTACAGCAACATGATTAGTTTTTACATACATATATCTATGGTTTTTCAGATTCTTTTCGCATGTTGATTTTTCAGTTCTTGCATATATTTCCCTGTGCTATACAGGGAGAATTTTTCGTCTATCCATCCTGTATATAACACTTTGCATCTGCTAACGCCAAACTCCCAATCCTTCTCTTGCCATATATAAGTGACATCACGATATTTGTCTTCCTCTTTCTGACTTTCTTCACCTGGTATGATAACCTCCGTTGCACCCATCCTGCTGCAAATGGCATCGTTTCGTGCTTTTTAATGGCTGAGTAATATTCCATTGTGCCTATGTACCACTTCTTTCTTATCATATTCACCTGGAAGTTACTTTTTTTTTTTTAATTTCCTTTCTTTCCTTCCATTTTGCTTCAGCAGAAAAATGAAAGCCACACATTAGCCTAGACGGGTGTCATTTTCGGAGGCTGTCTTAGCTGAGACAGTTTAAGTATCTCACTTGAAGAAAATCACCTTCTGAACGGGAAAGTTAATTTAATGTGTGTTTCAGACTGTGTGGTTGGAAGATCTTTACTGGTTCTGCCAGAATCATGAGAGATTAAACCCCAGCCTTGCATAAAATGGGACCTCTCTTTAATCTCTGTTCTCCTTGAGGGAGGGAAGCGCGTGGCCAACCTTGAGATCAGGACTGACGGGATCACGATTTAGTTTCCACCAGCTTGCAGCCTTTCCTGCTTGTCTCTGATGACTCTGGCTGTCCACATTTCTTCAGAGTTAAGGTTTTCTCACTAAAGGTGCTCGGCATTCATCAACCAACCAGTCTGAAATTTAATAGGGCTCAAGAAATGCAAAGTAGCCTAATGTAACAGAAGAAAAAAAAAAAAAAGTTCTCCGGGGATAGAATGCAAGTCCTTGGGGCAAAACATGGTTACTTGTGAATTTTGACACATATCAAAGCACAGCCTGTCTTTATTGATTTCGTTGATTGAACAGCGTTCATAACAGAGTGTGTTTACTTACAATTACATGGAGTTGACACCACTTTTGTTTTCTTCACTGGGTCTGACAGTCGTCTGGGGGGAGATCAAATGGGCAGGAATAAGAGACCCACCGAATACTACCCATTCCAGTAATTTTAATGTTTCTTAAGTAATGGATTATATAAAAGATTACTTGCGAGAGAACAAATTACAAGCAAACTGATTTTTTTCCTGGTAGTGTATGTACTCACGCAGTGAAAGATTCAGGGGGAAAAAAAGTATAGTTCCACTTACCAACCTTGGTGAAATCCACAATATTTTCCTCTGGAATCCCCAGCTTTCTAACCTCCTCCTTGAACCGCTCCAGATCATGATCGTCAGCCTCAGCTTCTTTGCCTGGAAATCACAATTCGGGAGAGCAGAAATTGACCCGTGAGAACCCCTACCCATTCCTGAAGACACAATGAGAAGAACGGAATGCGCTGACCGGGTTTCCCTTGGAATAACGGGAGAGAGCCTCAAACAGGTACCATCTCCCACGACTCAGATATCTGCTGTCCATCTTAAAGAACTAATCCCCAGGCAAGTGCGTAACCAGCCCCGCCCCCAGCATCAGCAGCAGGACCTCAAAGAACTCCATGAATGTGAGCCTCCTTGCATCACACTATGGAACCGCTTTCTCCTTGACTGACTTCCTAGCATCTGTGCTCATGTCTCGTTCCGGGGCCCAGATAAAGAGCAGAGTTCTCCCCTGATAGACACACGCTCACCATGTCACACGTGATAATGGGAGACAATCTACTCTTTATTCAACCCGTGGTTCTACGCAGAACCTTTCCTGAAAGGGAGACCTGACGTCCCCAGGGAGGCCTGCTGTGCTGCAGTCCATGGGGTTTGCAAAGAGTCAGACACGACTTAACCACTGAACAACTGAACAATAAGAAGTCCCCACGGTACACACACCTCTCGGTGTTTCGACGTGGTTATTTGGGGGTGATGTCAATGTTCATAAGAACAACGCACTGGATGAATGAACAGGACAAAGATGTATTTTTACAGTTTCTATTTCGAGGCTTGGAACACTTTGGAAAAGTGGCGTAAAATGAAGGAATTGAGGACAACTTGGATATACAGTAAAGAATCTGACCGCCAGTCCTGGAGACCTGGGTTCAATCCCTGAGTTGGGAAGAGCCCCTGGAGGAAGGCATGGCAACCCACCCCAGTATTTTTGCCTGGAGAATCCCATGGACAGAGGAGCCTGGTGGGCCACAGTCCATGGGGTCGCAAGAGTCAGACATGGCAGACTGACTTTCACATTCATTGTAACCGTGCCTTCAAAAAAAAACTCAGTACTTTTATTTTTAAGTTTTAACAGGTGAGAATAATTCTGAATCGTCTGCTGATACTTTCCACCACTTCCATCTACTTTCTTCACCTCTGTCTCTATGGTAGATTACTTTCCGGGGCTCGTAGGTCGATGAACAGAAAGACCTAGCCCTTGGAAATGAATAATGAAAGCACGAGACGAATTACGGATGAAAACACGGCAATGCTGCTGTTACACGGCTATGGGAATGTCGACAGTTGGTAATACATACCCACGAGCCCGATGTGTCTGGTTCTGTTGCCTGCTTCATCCACGTTTTCAATACTTATGATCAGACCATCGTCAGACACCAGAATAAAGTGGATTCGATTGGCACCCGCATCTTTATTAGAGAGCGAAAATATGCAGTTAGCCCCACCTTGCATAATTTATTATATTAGTAGACCACAGCTTTATCACAGTCTGTTGGCAGCAATGCCTTCTGTATTTATCCTATGGGCAAGCACAACTGCCTGTCGATCTCTGTCTCAGCCCCGTGTCGAGCGCTGCAGTTGCTACGGCATCAAGGAGAGAAGCCAAGACTTCCCCTTAGTCCCACCATCTCATGCAGTTGACCAGTCACTCCTTGCCGTGTTCCTAAAGGGGTTTTCTAGAACATGAGTTCTAATGAACACTTTTTAAACAACGTGAGAGCTTTATCAGGTCCCAGGTCCAAAAAAAAAAAAAAATTCTTTGTATTTCTGTTATCTCAGACATGGAATTGATTCCTGTTTAAGACCAAAAGCAACAAAGCATTTCAGAGAGTAACCCTGCCGTATGTATACAAGCAAGTTGTAAAATGGATAGAGAGTGGGAAGGTCCTGTGTAGCACAGGGTGCTCAGCTCGGCGTTTTGGTGACGACCTGGAAGGGTGAGATGGGGAGACGTGGAGGCTATGCAGGGAGGGGATATCCATGGGCATATAGCTGATTTGGAAGCTGCTCTATAGGGAGCTCAGCTCAGTGCTCCGTGATGACCGAGAGGGGTGGGATGGAAGGGTGGAAGGCCATAGGGGGAGGACATATTTGTACACATTCAACGGATTCACATTGTACTGCAGACGCCACCCCAACACCGTAAAACAACCATCCTCCAATTAGAAATAAATTTAAGAGATTAAATCGGGGACAAATGGAGATGTTTCATAGAGATGTGTTTTAAAGAAGCGATGAATAAACAATATTTTAATCACAAATTTTTTAAAACATTTAATTAAAAGAATAAAAAAAAAATTCCTGTTTTTGCGTGCTGACCCTGTGCGCGGCAGCCTACTGAACATTTTATATTAATGACTGCGTTTCCTCTGCCCCTCACGCTGGGTTACAACAGAGCTCATTGCCACGCTTGTTGCTGTGAAGATCGTTTACCTAGCAGTGAGTTCCGTCCCCGCCTGGAGGGACACCCATCCTCTCTGCCCGTCCACTCTGCCCCGTGTGTCTGGACGAGATGCAGCCCCGACCTACTGCGTGTCATTTCTATACCCGATAGTCCATCCTGTCTCTCCTGGCCCCCGTCACATCTTCCTGCAATCACTCAGCGACAAAGGAGGTAAAACTGCCCGACTGTGTTCCCAAAACATGCCAACACAATTGCTCAGTGTGTGAAAACACTGACAATCATTAGAAAAACATTAGCTTGAGAAGAAAGGAAAAAATAGCCACTGCAATTCAGGCTCCTAGCCCCCGACAAGTGCGTGCTCCTTGCCCCAACCTGCTCTGGGTCCACGAGTCTTGGGTCACATTGGAACAACTTAAGTCAGATTTTCCGTGTCCTCTGGCCACCCATCTTTGGGAAGAGCCATCTAAGGTCTGGGCTTGGACTCTGTGTTCATAACAAAATGCATTCCTGGGGAGATTCGGGGACCAGTGCCTGGTGTCTGCAGTTCTTGAGGAAGTTAAGACTGAGACCTCAACCTGAGTAAACGTTTACCCGTGAAACACTCATACTTACTATCGAGCGTGTAAACGTTGTCTCCGATCTTTCTTCCAGTAAAAGATGACTCTATGCATACCCCGTCGGCCCTTAAACACAGAACAGCTTCCAGTTGGTTGATAGAAGTCAGATCAATTTCACATCTCATTAGGATTTTGTTCCACCAACCAACACCATCCCCCACACACACACACACAATGCCCTGTGTCACAAATCATTTTATTGACTGAGACAGTGTGAGGTTCACCAGCGAAACTTGTAACGTCACGTGACTATCAAGTGACAAGGACCGTCATGTGGACGCATGAAGTTTGAGCAGTCATTCCAGGGATACACTGCCAATACAAAACAGGTCACCTTCACAAACAAACAAGCCTGGAGAAAGCCAGAATTGTAGGAAAGAAGAAGGAACGTAACCAGTCTGAGCTTTAATCCTTTTCTTCAAGCTGAGAGGCACAGCTATCAACAGAGACCTCAGCGCTCTCCCAGTCCTAACCGTGTACTCTTAGAGTTTGCATATGTGCATATGAAGTCGTTTCAGTCATGGGTGACTCTTTGTGACCCCCATGGACTGTAGCCCACCAGGCTCCTCTGTCTGTGGAATTCTCCAGGCAAGAACACTGGAGCGGGTTGCCTTTCCCTTCTGCAGGGGATCTTCCCAACCCAGTGATCAAACCTGAATCTCTTAATGTCCCCTGCACTGGCAGGCGGGTTCTTTACCACTAGCGCCATCTGCGAAACCCATTCTTAGAAGACATAATCGCCCCAAAGTGCAGGATATTAAAGGGGAAAAAAAAAAAGTCTTTAATTTGATCGAAAACAAACTCTTGCTGTATAAAAGCACAGTAAGAGGACTTCCCTGTGGTCCAGTGGATGAGAATCCATGTGCCTATACAGGGAAAACAGGTTCAATCCCTGGCCCCGGAAGATCCCACATGTAGAGCGGCAACTAAGCCTGTGTGGCAGAGGTACTGAGCCCGTGCTCTAGAGCTGCTGGTCCTCAACCCAAGAAGCCATCCCAGCAAGAAGCCTGAGCACCGCAACGAGAGGCCAGCCCCAGGCTCACCAGAACTAGAGAAAGCCTACACATAGCAATGAAGACCCCACACAGCCAAAACACAAATGAAAAATTATTAAAAAAAAAAAAAAAACAGTGTAAGAGGAATTAACATGAAAGGACATCTGTGTATACAAACACATTCGGCCACATACAAAATACATATGATATTGGACATAGGGAATGATATTCAAATATGAAAGTGAAAGTCGTTCAGTCCTGTCCAACTCTGTGCGATCGCATGGACTATACAGTCCATGGGATTCTCCAGGCAAGAATACTGGAGTGGGTAGCCTTTCCCTTCTCCAGGGGATCTTCCCGAACCAGGGATCAAACCCAAGTCTCCTGCATTGTAGGTGGATTCTTTACGAACAGAGCCACCAGGGAAGCCCAAGAATATGGGAATGGGTAGCCTATCCCTTCTCTAGGGGATCTTTCCAACCCAGGGACAGAACCCAGGTCTCTCACATTGCAGACACATTCTTGGACATGACTGAAGCAACTTAGCATGCTCACATGTTATGACATATAATGACTCATATATAAGGAATTATATATACTTAAGAATTGATGCTTTTGAACTGTGGTGTTGGAGAAGACTCTTGAGAGTCCCTTGACTGCAAGGAGATCCAACCAGTCCATTCTGAATGAGATCAGCCCTGGAATTTCTTTGGAAGGAATGATGCTAAAACTGAAACTCCAGTACTTTGGCCACCTCATGTGAAGAGTTGACTCATTGGAAAAGACTCTGATGCTGGGAGGATTAGGGGCAGGAGGAGAAGGGGACGACAGAGGATGAGACGGCTGGATGGCATCACTGACTCGATGGACGTGAGTCTGAGTGAACTCTGGGAGTTGCTGATGGACAGGGAGGCCTGGCGTGCTGCAATTCATGGGGTGGCAAAGAGTCGGACACGACTGAGCGACTGAACTGAACTGATCTGATACACCATTATCTCCAAGCATAAGCCTCTTCATTCTTTCCCTTTTCTATTTATTTATTAATTTTTTTTACTGTGTTGCTATGTTCGTTGCTCATTTGTGGTTGACTCTTTCTGACCCCATACACTGCAGCCCACCAGGCTCCTCTGTCCATGTGATTCTCCAGGACTGCAGTGGGTTGTCATTTCCTCCTCCAGGGGATCTTCCCCAGCCTGGGATCGAACCCGCGTCTCTTGTGTCTCCTGCATTGGCACGCGGGTTCTTTACCACTAGGGGCACCTGTGGTATACAGGTCCTTATTTAGTAAGGTTTTTATTTCTCAAAATATGTACATGAGTTTGCACGCTCTCAGTAAACCATCTACCGTGTAGTGGACATTCCCTGAGTGGTACCTGGGGCACTGAGGCTTTGGTACACTCAGTGGTGATGAAAGATTCCAGGACATTCCCTGGAGGCTCTCAGGGAAGCTGCCCCCCTAGCTCAGAGACCCTGCTCAGCGCCCCAGCTCAGGGCCTCATGCTCTCAACAGAGAGCTCCCTGCAGATGGGGGAGACACTCCATCCCTCAGGCTCAGGGCTTACCGGTGATTTCCTTCTGGGTTATGTTTACTTACTTGAGAAAGTGGTGGAAGACAACGGAGTCCCCTTCCTCGTTAAATTGGATGTTGTGAAGATAAACATTCAATGGCCCTGTCTCACTGGTCTTCTCTGTGTTGCTGGAGGCGGCGTAATGAATTCTCCAGTCTCCTGAAATCTAAACGCAAAATTCCCCTTAGAAATGTGAGTCCCTCCCTTTTCATCCTGTTGGACCCCATCCTTCGGGAGTTTCCCTACACTTTCACTGGGGCAGAAGCTACCCGAGTTTATCGAGCGAAGCCCTGCTTAGAAAGTTATGTAAAGACTCAAGTCAAAGGAAGAAGAGGGAATTGAGGGATTTCTGTGACCGCTTAAAGCTCTCTTTGTCAAATGCAGAACTCCAGTGCAACAGTTGTTTGACCCAACCTCCTCTGATTTGGTCTTCCCTGCTGGCTCAGGCGGTAAAGAATCTGCCTACAATGCGGGAGACCTGGGTTCCATCCCTGGGTCAGGAAGATCCCTTGGAGGAAGACATGGTAACCCACTCCACTGTTTTTGCCTGGAGAATCCCATGGAAAGAGGAGCCTGGTGGGATACAGTCTATGGAGTCACAAAGAGTCAGATACAACTGAGTAACCAAAACCTTCACTTCACTTTGCTCTGTTTTACAAGAGCAGTGAAAATGGCTAAGAGACAAGGAAGATAATACGATATTGTTTTTAAAAAATCAGTGAAAACAGACAGGTATATCTCCTGGGATATGATGTGTGTGTGTGTGTGTGTGTGTGTCTATATCTGTATATGTGGTTGGAATTCATGTAAGTATACTATCAAATGGGCTTCCCTAGTGGATCAGATGGTAAAGAATCTACCTGCAATGTGGGAGACATATGTTCGAAACCAGGGTCAGGAAGATCCCCTGGAAGAGGAAATGGCAACCCACTGCAGTATCCTTGAGTGGAGAATCCCATGGACAGAAGAGCCTGGTGCGATAGTCTATGGGGTTGCAGAGAGTCAGACACAACTGAATGACTAACACCTTCAGTTCACCTTCCTGTTTTGCAACTGTGGTGAAAATACCTAAGAGACATTTAACAGACAGTAGAGATTGAGCTTTCCTGGTGGCTCAGACAGTAAAGAATCTGCCTGCAATATGGGAGAGCTGAGCTTGATCCCTGGGTCGGGAAGATCCCGTGGGAGGAGGAAATGGCAATCCATTCCAGGATTCTTGCCTGGAGAACCCCATGGACAGAGGAGCCTGGTGGGCTATACAGTCCATGGGGTCACAAAGAGTCAGACACAACTGGAGCAACTTCACACAGCATATATGAATCCACATAACAGAAACCCCAAAGAAACGCATAGACACACACAAGCAAGACCTCCCTCATTATGGGTACCTTTGAGTGGTGTGGCTCAGCTGGACTCCCCTCGCAAGAACAGACCAGACCAAGGACCAAAGTCAAAAACAGGACCTTCATCTTGTTGGCTTGCACGGTTGACTCCACGTGGTCCTTCTTCCAAGGCTGTGAGCGTCCCAGTGGTTTGGAGAGGACGTGAACAGCTTCCACTTTTTATCCTATCCTGCTGCTATTGGCGTGAGACGCCCACGAACCAATGGCCGCTCCTCCTGAGATGGTGATGATGTAGACATGCACTTCTGATATCCTGGTTGGCAGTTGAGCTTCCCTGGCAGTCTGTCACTTTTATAATGAGATTAGACACTTTGCATCTGGACATTTGGCCTTGACACTCGGTGAAAAGTCAGGCTCTTGGAAGGTCAGGAATCTTTGCCTTCCTTGACATCCTGAGATGTAAAATGGGAGAAACCACCCAAGATACATATCCACACCTCCTGAACTGCTTTTTTGGCGTTGAGAAAACAGGGTTTAAGCTTCTCTTCTAGAACGAAAGATGTGATGGATTTCACAGGATTATAATGAGGACTGAGAGCCCCTGGGCAACTCTCGGCTTCCTCTCAGGTGAAGAGGACGAAGCCTGTTGATCACTCCCTCCTCACAAGGAGGACAGTGTATTCAGACGCCCCCAGCAACCTCCTGGGAAGAAAGCATGCCAGCAGTTGGTTGCCATCACATCCTTTCCCAAAAACCCTCTTACCCACCCATTCTGTAATATGTCATTTGCTCACTGCCTCAATGATTTCTCCAGGCAAGCAAGAAAGCGTGAGACTAGTTCTTCTAACTTTAAATATTTTGGAAGAAAAGAGAAAAAAAAAAAAAGGAAAAAAAAAAACAAGTTTCCTCCCAATAAACTATAAAATTCATATTTTAAAGCAGGGCAGGAAAGAAAAAAAAGCCAGACATCAACTTCTTTCTTCTGTGTTACCTTAGACCTGTTGCCTTCTGTCCTAACATGTAGACTGTGTCTGCTCTACACATTAACCGCAGACCCTCCAGACACAGGACGGTGACGTTGACCACAGGAGTCAATTATGTTTTTCTTTCTCCTGATGCTGCCCACATACCTTCTTAAAGACTAGGAGGGGGTCCTGGCATTCCCAGGAGGCTCAGTGATAATGAATTTGCCTGCCAGTGCTAGAGATGCAGGCTCGATCTCTGGGTCAGGAAGATCCCCTGGAGTAGGAAATGGCAACCAACCTGCTCCAGTATTCTTGTCTGAAAAACGCCATGGACACAGGAGCCTGGTGGGCTACAGTCCATGGGCTCGAAAAGAGCTAGACACCACTGAGCATATAATCCAACACCCTGGAAGGGGAAGTGGCAACCCACTCTAGTATTCTTGCCTGGAGAATCCCATGGACAGAGGAGCCTGGCGGGCTACAGTCCTTCAGTTCAGTTCAGTTCAGTTCAGTCACTCAGTTGTGTCTGACTCTTTGCGACCCCATGAATCACAGCATGCCAGGCCTCCCTGTCCATCACCAGCTCCCAGAGTTCACTCAGACTCACGTCCATCGAGTCTGTGATGCCATCCAGTCATCTCATCCTCTGTCGTCCCCTTCTCCTCCTGCCCGCAATCCCTCCCAGCTTCAGACTCTTTTCCAATGAGTCAACTCTTCACATGAGGTGGCCAAAGTACTGGAGTTTCAGCTTTAGCATCATTCCTTCCAAAGAAATCCCAGGGCTGATCTCCTTCAAAATGGACTGGTTGGATCTCCTTGCAGTCCAAGGGTCTCTCAAGAGTCTTCAACACCTACAGTCCTTAGGGGTCACAAAAGAGTCGGACATGACTGAGTGAAGACACAGGAACTCACAGTGGGGTCCTCGTGACTTGCTTTTACATGCACACCTGGAGTATGCCTCCTTGGTCAACTTTATGTAACATATCCATGAGTCATTCTGGTGAATATCCCTTTTTCTCAAAAATGTATAGGAGCATGCCTTCAACTCACAACAGGCAGCACCGTCCTCAAGACGTTCTGGGATTCTGCTTCCCGCTTTGTAATGCTCAGTTTGGCTTGAATTAACCCCCTCCCCCCTACCTTCCAGAGAAGGCAATGGCACCCCACTCCAGTACTCTTGCCTAGAAAATCCACGGACAGAGGAGCCTGGTGGGCTGCAGTCCACGGGGTCGCTAAGTGTCGGGCACGACTGAGCGATTTCACTTTCACTTTTCCCTTTCATGTATCAGAGAAGGAAATGGCAACCTTCACCCCCTTGCCAACTCTTTCTGGTCAACTTGATAGCTCATTGAACTTTCACTGATAATCCCTCCTCTGTTATCTTCAAGGACAATGAAAGAGCCTTCTTTGTTCTTCTTCCAATTTTCATTAATGGGCATTTTCTTTCATAGGGATTTATCAAATGAACACGCCAAAGGTACATCAAGTTCCAACTGCAGAAATGAAGGAACAACGGTACTTTTATGGTTTCCAGTCCAGCTGAGCAAAATCACCGAGAGCATGGACGCTGGGTTGCTTGCTTCTGGGACACCTCAGAGCTCAGAACTGGTGTTTGGCATCAGCCTTTTGAGGAGGCTTTGGCTAAAACGGGGTCTTCGACTTAGGCCTTCATATTGCCACTTTCTCTGAGAATGACCAGCAGTGTTCCTTCAGAAACATGTTGTTGTTGTTCACCTGCCAAATCGTGTCCAACTCCCTGGGACCCCAAGGACTGCAGCACGCCAGGCCTCCCTGTCCATCACTATCTCCTGGAGCTTGCTCAAACTACTGTCCATCGAGTCCATAATGCCATCCAACCATCTCACCCTCTGTTGTCCCCTTCTCCTCCTGCCACCAATCTTTCCCAGCATCAGGGTCTTTTCCAAAGAGTCAGTTCTTCTAATCAGGTGGCCAGAGTATTGGAGCTTGAATTCTAACATCAGTCCTTCCAATGAACACCCAGGACTGATTTCCTTTACAATGAACTGGTTGGATCTCCTTGCAGTCCAAGGGACTCTCAAGAGTCTTCTCCAACACCACAGTTCAAAAGCATCAATTCTTCAGCACTCAACCTACTTTATGGTCCAACTCTCACATGGATACATGACTACTGGAAAAAAAAAAACCTAGCTTTCACTCTACAGACCTTTGTCAGCAATGTCTGTGCTTTATAATACGCTGTCTAGGTTGGTCATACCTTTTCTCCCAAGGACTGAATACCTTTTAATCTCATGGCTGCAGTCACCATCTGCAGTGATTTTGGAGCCTGAGGAAATCCACTTTTTCCCGTCTATTTCAATCACATTATCTTTCTTTAAATCCTGTTCTTTTTACAAAATATTTATGTGTTTGTTTGCTATCAGGTTCCAGCAATGCAAGCCAGCAATATGGGTTGGGAGCAAAGAATCTTACCTACTAGACCACCAGGGAAGGCCCTCCTTTCTTTTTTATTTTGGTCCCAAGATACATCTTTCTGTTGGTTTTCTTCTATTCCTCTGTATGCATTCTGATCTAACGTCATCCTATGAAAGGTCATCACAGAAACTTGTTATGCCTCGTAACACTCACCCAGATTTTCTCACTCATCTCCATGACGTATGTCATTTCCAGCAGGGATGTGATCCCAGATAACACCCCTCATCCACCCATCATCAGCCTTCCATGCCTCCTTAGGCACCTCCAACATCCCGGGGTTTTCCTCTGCAGTCTTACCAACACATGTTCCCCTGGGAGTGTTTCCCAGGACCATGCCCTCTTAGGGAAGACCTTTCTAACTGCCAATCAAGGGGAGATAAAACACAGTTATCTCAGAGACGATTGCAGACAGGTGGTGGTAATCCTGCCATTTTGTAACTGAAGGAAGTCATAGGATCTTTATCGCCAACTGTCTTTCATAAGCGTTGAGTAACTGACGGTCACAGAATGAGAAATAAAAATGGAACCCTCCTGCACAAACACTACCCTTATAAACCCCTGAATGGTGCTAAGCATCCTTCCTGACTTTTGCTCCTCAAATTTAGCCAGCTTTCTCTAACTCTTGAGAGAATCCATTTCTAGGCAGCTTGATAAGAGGTCCGAGGGGTCCCCAAGGAGAGAGGGCTCTGGAATTCTCAAGGAAGAGGAAAGGACAAACTTTTTTTGGTCTACATTCCTTAGTCTTAGTCAATTATACAACTGAGTTTAAACTCTACTAGGAATCAGACAGCAACAATGGATCCTGCTTGAGGACAGTTTCTCCTTCCTGAGGGCCTTTGGCTAATCCTGTTATCTTGAAATGTGGATCGTGGAAGTGGCTCTAGTAAAATCTTTGCAATCTCTGGACATTCTTTGGATTCATGGTAATAACTAATTGGAGAGTATATAAATCCCTTGCTAACACTGGCAGTGGGGAGGGGGGCACTCTCTGTCCCCCTTCTGATGTCTGTGTCAGAAGCTTTCTCTATCTCTTTTATACTTTAATAAAAGTTTATTACACAAAAGCTCTGAGTGATCAAGCCTCGTCTCTGGCCCTGGATTGAATTCTTCTCCTCCAGAGGCCAAGAATCTAAGTGTCTTTCGCGGTTCAGCAACAACCTTTCACCATGAAGCCTGTCTCTCCCAGTCTATAAATTTCTGATTTGTTTTTCAATGTTCTCTGTGTTCTTTTTTTTTGCATCTTAGATTTCACAACTGGATCTAAACAGTGAAAGGAAGATTGTGACCTTGTCCACCGAACACAACCTGTCCCCTCAAGGATTCTGTTTTATTTTATTTTTTTTAACCTAGGTAGTTTTCTTTTTAATTTTATGCAGTTTTCAAAGATTAAAATTGATTAATACTTAGAAAATACTGGCTATATTCCTTGTGTTGCACAATACATTCTTGCTGCTGCTGCTGCTAAGGCACCTCAGTCGTGTCCGACTCTGGGTGACCCCATAGACAGCAGCCCACCAGGCTGCCCCTTCCCTGGGATTCTTGAGCCTCCCTTCGATCCAATAGTTTATACCTGCTAGTCCTCTATGCTCTTCATTGGTGACCACTAGTTCTTCCTCCGTGAGTCTTTTTTTGTAATAGTCACTGGTTTATTATATTCTATAGATTCCACATGTAAGTGGTGACATGCAGGATTTGTCTTTCTCTAACTTATTTCACTTATCATAGTGCCCTACACGACCATCTACGTTGCTGCCAATGGCATCATTTTGTTCTTTTTTATGGCTGAGTCCTGTTCCACTGTGCATTCATACCACATCTTCTTTACTCATTCATCTTTCGGTGCATATTTGGGTCGTTTCTGTGTCCTGGCTATTGTATAAGGCTGCTATGAACATTGGGGCGGGGGTGGGGCAGTGCATGTATCTTTTCAAATTAGACTTTCATCTGAGTATAGGCCCAGAAGTGGAATCAGTGGAATCATACCTTAGCTCTGTTTTTTAGTGAATCCTCCATTCTGTTTTGCTCAGTGGTTGCACCAATTTGCATTCCCATCAACAGTGTAGGAGCACACCCTTTTTTCCACACCCTCTTCAATATTTGTTATTTGTGCTCTTTTTCATAATAGCCATTCTTATAGCTGTAAGGGGAGATCTCACTATGGTTTTGATTTGCATTTCCTTGAAAATTAGCAGTTTTGAGCATCTATTCATGTCCCTGTTGCCCTCTACATATCTGCTTTGGAAAATGTCTCTGATTTTCTTCCCATTTTTAAATCGGGTTGTCTTTTTTTATGTTGAATTGTGTGAGCTGTTTATGTATGTTGCATACTTCATCCTTTATCAGGGATATCACTTGGAAATATTTTCTCATTTCTGACAGGTTGTCTTTTTTCTTTTGTCAATGGTTTCTTTTCCTGTGCAAAAGCTTTTACGGTCAATTAGGTCTTATTTGTTTATTTTTCCTTTCTTTCCTTTAAGATTCAAAAACATATTCCTGCAATTTTTGTCAAAAGTGTTCTACTGGTTTTCCTCTCAGAGTTTCACAGTATTTGGTATTACATTTCAGTCTTTAATCCATTTTGACTTGATTTGTGTATATGGTATTAGAGAGTGTTCTAATTTCATCCTTTTACATGCAGTTTTCTCAGCACCACTTATTGAAGTCACTCAGTCAGTTCAGTCGTTCATTGGTGTCTGACTCTTTGCGAATCCATGTACTGCAGCACACCAGGTCTCCCTGTCCATCACCAACTCCTGCAGCTTGCTCAAACTCATGTCCATCAAGTCTGTGATGCCATCCAACCATCTCATCCTCTGTCGTCCCATTCTCCTCCCGCCTTCCATCTTTCCCAGCATCAGGGCCTTTTCCAATAACTCCAGAGATCTAGCGTCTCTAGAGATTCAAGATCTCCAGTCTTTCCCATCCTGTTATTTTCCTCTATTTCTTTGCATTGATCCTTGAGGAAGGCTTTCTTATCTCTCCTTGCTATTCTTTGGAACTCTGCATTCAAATGGGAATATCTTTCTTTTTCTCCTTTGCCTTTTACTTCTCTTCTTTTCACAGCTATCTGGAAGGCCTCCTCAGACAGCCATTTTGCTTTTTTGCATTTCTTTTTCTTGGGGATGGTCTTGATCCCTGTCTCCTATACAATGTCACAAACCTCTGACCATAGTTCTTCAGGCATTCTGTCTATCAGATCAAGTCCCTTAAATCTATTTCTCACTTCCATTGTATAATCGTTAGGGATTTGATTTAGGTCATAGCTGAATGGTCTACTGGTTTTCTCTACTTTCTTCAATTTCAGTCTGAATTTGGCAATAAGGAGTTCATGATCTGAGCCAGAGTCAGCTCCTGGTCTTATTTTTGCTGACTGTATAGAGCTTCTCCAACTTCAGCTACAAAGAATATAATCAATGTGATTTCAGTGTTGACCATTTGGTGACGTCCATGTGTAGAGTCTTCTCTTGTGTTGTTCGAAGAGGGTGTTTGCTATGACCAGTGCGTTCTCTTGGCAAATTCTGTTAGCCTTTGCAATGCTTCATTTTGTATTCCGAGGCCAAACTTGCCTGTTACACCAGGTAGCTCTTGACTTCCTACTTTTGCATCCCAGTCCCCTGTAATGAAAAGGACGTCTTTTGCGGGTGTTAGTTCTAGAAGGTCTTGTAGATGTTCATAGAACCATTCAACTTCAGCTTCTTCAGCATTACTGGTTGGGGCATAGACTTGGATTACTGTGATACTGAATGGTTTCCCTTGGAAACAAATAGAGATCATTCTGTCATTTTTGAGATTACATCCAGTACTGCATTTTGGACTCTTCCATTGACTATGAGGGCTACTCCATTTCTTCTAAGAGATTCTTGCCAACAGTAGTTGACATAATGGTCATCTGAGTTAAATTCACCCGTTCCAGTCCATTTTAGTTCACTGATTCCTAGAATGCTGATGCTCACTCTTATCATCTCCTTTTTGACCACTTCCAATTGACCTTGATTTGTGGACCTCTCATTCCAGGTTCCTATGCAATATTGCTCTATACAGCATCGGACCTTGCTTCTATCACCAGTCACATCCACAACTGGGTGTTGTTTTTGCTTATTGAAGAGACTCTCTTTTCTCCACCATATACTCATGTCTTCTTTGTAGGAGATTATTTGACTGCAAGTGTGTGGATTTATTTCTGGGCTTTGTGTCCTGTTCCTTTGTCTTATATGTGTGGTTGTGTGTGTGGTTGTGTGTGTGGTTCTGTGTGTGTGTGGTTCTGTGTGTGTGTGGTTGTGTGTGTGTGTGTGTGGTTCTGTGTGTGTGTGGTTGTGTGTGTGGTTCTGTGTGTGTGTGGTTCTGTGTGTGTGTTGTGTGTGTGTGGGTGTGTGTGTGTGGTTGTATGTGTGGTTGTGTGTGTGTGTGTGTGGTTGTTTTGTCACTACTATCCTGTCTTGCTAACTGTAGTTTTATAATTAGTCTGAAGCCTAGAAGCATGTTTCCTCAAGCTGTATTCCTCTTTCTGAAGAACCTTTTGGCTTTCGGGGGCGGGGGTCTTGGTGATTGCATACAAATTTTAAAATTAGTTATTCCTGTTCTGAAAAAAACTGCCATTGGTAGTTTGATAGGGATGGCCATGAACCTGCAGATGGCCTTGCCCAGCGATCCCTAACCAAGGTTCCAGTGTCCATAAACTCTCAGGTGAAAGAATGAATCACAGGCTCATTTTTGCACTCTCACCCTTGATGACATTCTCTACATAGCACCTCTCCAATAGAAACATGATCATTGACCCTCAGAGAAGATTATTGGTGGTGCTGGTTCTGATGGAGCATGTTTAGTGTTGAGCCCAGAACCTGCATTTCTAACACATGCCCCTGGAGATAGCAGTGCTTCTGGTTCCAAAATGAAAGTGAAAGTGCTTCATTTGCTATTATTATCTCCCATTCTGAAGTCTGTCTTTTCACCTTGCTTATAGTTTCCTTTGTTGTGCAGAAGCTTTTAAGTTTAATTAGGTCCCATTTGTTTATTTTTGCTTTTATTTCCAGTATTCTGGGAGGTAGGTCATAGAGGATCCTGCTGTGATGTATGTCAGAGAGTGTTTTGCCTATGTTCTCCTCTAGGAGTTTTATAGTTTCTGGTCTTACATTTAGATCTTTAATCCATTTTGAGTTTATTTTTGTGTATGGTGTTAGAAAATGCTCTAGTTTCATCCTTTTACAAGTGGTTGACCAGTTTTCCCAGCACCACTTGTTAAAGAGATTGTCTTTAATCCATTGTATATTCTTCCCTCCTTTGTCAAAGTTACGTGTCCATATGTGTGTGGATTTATCTCTGGGCTTTCTGTTTTGTTTCATTGATCTATATTTCTGTCTTTGTGCCAGTACCATACTGTCTTGATAACTGTGGCTTTGTAGTAGAGCCTGAAGTCAGGCAGGTTGATTCCTCCAGTTCCATTCTTCTTTCTCAAGATAGCTTTGGCTATTCGAGGTTTTTTTGTATTTCCATACCAATTGTGAAATTATTTGTTCTAGCTCTGTGAAGAATACCGTTGGTAGCTTGATAGGGATTGCATTGAATCTATAAATTGCTTTGGGTAGTATACTCATTTTCACTATATTGATTCTTCCAATCCATGAACATGATATATTTCTCCATCTATTAGTGTGGGCCAAAGAACTAAATAGACATTTCTACAAAGAAGACATACAGATGGCTAACAAACACATGAAAAGATGCTCAACATCACTCATGATCAGAGAAATGCAAATCAAAACCACTATGAGGTACCATTTCACGCCAGTCAGAATGGCTGCAATCTAAAAGTCTACAAACAATAAATGCTGGCAAGGGTGTGGAGAAAAGGGAACGCTCTTACACTGTTGGTGGGAATGCAAACTAATACAGCCACTATGGAGAACAGTGTGGAGATTCCTTTAAAAAACTGGAAATAGAACTGCCTTATGATCCAGCCATCCCACTGCTAGGCATACACACTGAGGAAACCAGAATTGAAAGAGACACATGTACCCCAATGTTCATCGCAGCACTGTTTATAATAGCCAGGATATGGAAGCAACTAGATGTCCATCAGCAGATGAAAGGATAAGAAAGCTGTGGTACATATACACAATGGAATATTACTCAGCCATTAAAAAGAATACATTTGAATCAGCTCTAATGTGGTGGATGAAACTGGAGCCTATTGTACAGAGTGAAGTAAGCCAGAAAGAAAAACACCAATATAGTATACTAATGCGTATATATGGAATTTAGAAAGATGGTAACAATAACCCTGTATACGAGACAGCAAAAGAGACACTGATGTATAGAACAGTCTTTTGGACTCTGTGGGAGAGGAAGAGGGTGGGATGATTTGGGAGAATGGCATTGAAATATGTATAATATCATATGTGAAACGAGTCGCCAGTCCAGGTTCTATACATGATACTGGATGCTTGGGGCTGGTGCACTGGGATGACCCAGAGGGATGGTATGGGGAGGGAGGAGGGAGGAGGGTTCAGGATGGGGAACACATGTATACCTGTGGTGGATTCATTTTGATATATGGCAAAACCAATACAATATTGTAAAGTTAAATAAAATAAAATTTAAAAAATAAATTAAAAAAAAAAAGAAAGTGAAAATGAAGTCGCTTAGTCATGTCCGACTCTTTGTGACCCCATGGACAGTAGCCTACCAGGCTCTGCAGTCCATGGGATTTTCCAGGCAAGAATACTGGAGTGGGCTGCCATTTCCTTACTCCAGGGGATCTTCCCAACCCAGGGATCAAACCCAGGTCTCCTGCATTGCAGACAGATGCTTTACCATCTGAGTCACTAGGGAAGCCACACTTTTAAGCAGCAGAGTCTTCTCAAGACATTTCCCAAAGTTTCTCCTGGTTCCCCATGGAGATTTCTCTGTCCTTGACCAGCAGCTTTAGTGTTTCCCCAAATCTGGGAACCATTTTCTAACACCACGTGTAGAGTATTTGTTCTCAACCAGAGATGTCTCTGCCTCCCAGGAGAAACCCTTGTCATGTAGGTGATGATGTTTCTGGGCATCACAATGCAAGAGGTGGGAGGTGATACATTTCATCCGGTCAGAGATGAAGATGAAGCAGGCTGCCTAACAGCCTACAGTGCCCAGGACAGCACCTCACAGAGAACTGTCTACTCGTGTGCATCACGGGGAGGCTGAGAAGTCCTAAATCACCTGAGGTAACCTGCTGCTCTGACCCAGAATGAAGCATCAGTCCTTGTAGGAACCTGTAGATTTCTACAGGACGTGGTCTTTGCTCCAGCCTCACAGCCCTGCGCTCCCTAACTCCTCTCCCTCCCACTTTATCATCTTTTGTTCTGTTGATAAGCAACCTTCATGCTCCAGTGAGTGACTTCCTCTTCGGTCCTGGATTTTGGTCTTGGCCGTACCCCGAGTGCTAGAGCTGGTGAATGAATGGGGCACCGTGCCCCTGTTGTTCTCAATGCCCAGGGTGTGCCACCTTGGGTGTGTTTAGGAGGAAACAGGAGTCAACCTCCCGGGGACTAGCTGTACTTGAAATACCTGAAGATAAATGGAGAGATAGTCACGGCAGGTGGTTCCGTAACACAAGCGAGATTGTTTAAAGAAGGAAATCCCCGCAGGAAAGCGATAGAGAATACAGTGATAAGGTGTTAGTCGCTCCACTGTGGCTGACTCCCTGCGATCCCATGGGCTGTAGCCTTCCAGGCTCCTCTGTCCATGGGATTCTCCAGGGAAGAACACTGGACTGGGTTGCCATTTCTTCTCGTATGTACTGGGATACCCAAAAAGTTCATTTGGGTTTTTGTATAACATCTGATGGAAAAGCCTGAACAAGCTTTTTGGTCAATTCAATATATAGGGTAGTCTAATGTACATTAACCTTTTTATCCAGATACGCACTTCCAGGTGACTCAGTAGTAAAAAAGGAAAAGAAAAAAAAAAAACTGCCTCCAATGCAGCAGACCAGGGCTCAATCCCTGTGTTGGGATGATCTCCTACAACGCCATGCCTCCTCCAGGGGATCTTCCTGACCTAGGGATCGAACCCGCATGTCTTATATTTCCGGCATTGGCAGGTGGGTTCTTTACCACTAGCGTCAGCCGGGTAGCCCTTGAGTAGAGGCGGTACCAAGTATACTTGACCCCAAGTTTTCCTACTAGAAATGCTCACCCTTTGAAGCTTTGTTTGAGCCCACGCTTGTCACTGAGAACCTCTTGAAGCTCTCCAGGTGTTGAGGGAATGAGAAATGTGAAAAGGACAAAAGCAACATATTCCATGACCTCCCTAATACTCATGGACGATTTTAGGCTTGCAGGTAGATGCCGGCGGGATGAAGTTTCCTTCAGATGTCAGAGACCGGGCACCTTCTAGAGAAAAAGGTACCACTGGGTCTCAACACTGTTTGCCTTAGGCTTTATGTTCTTTCTGATTATCAGTTGACCTGTTTGTTCTTTGTTTTCATTTTAGGATTTGTGTTTGCTTTACTAAAAAACTGAAATAGCTCAGTCGTGTCCAACTCTTTGCGACCCCATTGACTGTAGCCTACCAGGCTCCGCGATCCATTGGATTTTCCAGGCAAGAGTACTGGAGTGGGCTGCCATTTTCTTCTCCATGCTTTACTAAATGATGGACAATTAATTTCCCCTGTGGGTATTTCTGTCTGTCAGTCTCTGGACATAGTCCTTGGCCAAAGTGTTTATTGTCAATTACACAGGCATTGGTGTTTTTATCCACACCCCCCACCATGGCCTAGTATTTAGGGAGTGTCTGCTAATATCAATCTGGAATCCATTGTGAAGCGCAGTGAATTGCAAGCCAACCCTAGACTATGTGTGTGTACTCAGTGAGGGACGAGTCTCAGTTGTCAGAGGACTGCAAATCTCCTTTATTTTGCTGTAGCATAGTATAGTGTATTGGGATACCCAAAGAGTTTGTTTGGGTTTTTATATAGCATCTTATGGAAAAGTCTGAGCAAACGTTTTGGCCAACCTAACAGATACTATAGTCCACTGTGTATGCGGGTGTGTCTGTGTGTGTGTGTGTCTGTGTATGTGTGTGTGTGTGTGTGTGTTACTTGCTCAGACATGTCTGCCTCTTTGTGACCCCTTGAACTGAAGCCCACCATGGAATTCTCCAGGCAAGAATACATGAGTGGGTTACCATTCCCTCTTCTAGGGGGTCTTCCCAGCTCAGGGGTCAAACCCGGGTCTCCTGCATTGCAGGTGAATTCTTTACCATCTGAGCCACCAGGGAAGCCCATGGCTAAAGACACAGGAAACCTTTATCCATATACGCATTATAGAAAAGAGTGTCTTTGGAAGGGTTCCTAATGCCCAGTGTCTGGGCTGTGCTCCATGAGTGTTTATATGGCTTCCCAAGTGGCTCCATGGAAAAGAATCCAGTGCGGGAGACACAGGAGACATGGGTCCAATCCCTGCGTCGGGAAGATGTCCTGGAGAAGGGCATGGAAACGCACTCCTGTATTCTTGCCTGAAGAATCCCACGGACGGAGGAGCCTGGGGGGCTACTGTCCCTGGGGTTGCAAAGAGTCAGACGTGATTGAAGTGACTTAGCAAAAGCACACACCACATAACAGCTGAAGCCTTGGGAACCAGGCTGAACTCACGATCCATTGAACTGTCTTCCAGACAGAGGAGATAGAATGCAAGGCAGATAACCAGTAATTGACAAATATATCCCATGTCTCTAAGCTCTACAATGAAGCTCTCAGTTCAGTTCAGTCACTCAGTCATGTCCCACTCTCTGCGACCCCATGGACTGCAGCACGCCAGGCTTCCCTGTCCATCACCAGCTTTCAGAGCTTGCTTGAACTCACGTCCAAGGATGGCAAGGTACAGTCCAAGAGTGTGTTTTCAATCCATTTTGATGGAAGACACAATTTCAAAAAAGTAAGGTTTTGAGTAAAGCTCTGATATTAGTTGCAAGAGTGAATTACATCTTTATCTGTGGGTAGGACTATCTGAGAAAGGGAACAGAATATACAAGGGGGTTTTGAAAGGTCCTTTAGGGTGTAACTGTCCATATTCTAAAGATGAATTCTCTTTGATGGGGCATTTCCATTAATAGAAATTTTAAAATAATCGACACATATAAATATGATTCACTGGTTTCTTGTTTGTAAGATCAATGTATTTGAAATAAATTGACAATCTGCTAGCTATTAGAGAGGGCTTCCCTGCTGCCTCAGTGGTAAACCATCTGCTTGCCAATGCAGGAGACATGGGTTCAGTCTGTCGTCCGGGAAGATCCCCTGGAGAAGGAAATGGTACCCCACTCCTGTAGTCTTGCCTGGAGAATCCCATGGACAGAGGAGCCTGGTGGGCTACAGTCCATGGACCTGCAAAGAGTCAGATATGACTTATCAATGGAACAATAACAAGCTACGCCATATCATAGTGCAAGATGTACAAAGTTAAATTAATACATTAGTCTCTATGAATCAAGATATGAATTATCCTCTAAAAATATTAACATCTGAACAAGAGCAGAAATAAGAATCTCTCTATATTTTGATAGGAGGCCTATCTCTTATTTGCAAATCTGAGAGGAGTCTCCAGCGAAATGTTCTGACCCTCCAAGTTCTTAATGAAACATTGGATGGTGACGGGTCCAATTTCTTTCATAAGAGAAAGGACTAAGCAATTTTTTTCTGTTTTATCTTGGGTCAACGTCAGGCACGAATCTTTCAAGAAATGGGTCCATTTCATCCAAAGTGTAAATTCAGGTGGAAGAATTGATTTCTAGTTTTCTTCTATGTTTCCCTGCGTTTCTGTAGCATTTGTGGTGACAACCCTGTTTTCCTTGTTGATAATGGTCATTGCAAATACATGAAGCATTCCACAATTGCCTAGCTTGTTTATTTGGGTCCTGTCTTTCCCTTTGAGGGGTCATCCCACCCCCGACGATTCCGTTGTCTCTGAATTTATCCACCCAACCAAGCTAACCTTTCAGACATACTGCGAGGACCAGAGTCAGAACTGCAAATGCATACCTTCTATTATTCAGGAGAAATAACTCAAATATTGCCCTTGACAGCTCTATTACTTCCAAATAAACTCTCCAAAGCCTTCACTACCCATGCCTTTGACATTGGCCAGCTGTAGCCCACTTGGAGGCCATCTCTATGAAGGACCTAAAGCATTGATTCTGATAAATATGGCTTACGTCTGGTTTTATTTTCTGAGGACGAGGACCAGATGTCTGAGCTGTGGCCCAGCCCTTGGAATAAGTTCTATATCTCAAGCATTTGCTAGATCATTGAGCAAATGGCTCAAACCCCATACGGAGCTGAGCAATGCTTTGCCCACGACAGTGGGAGAGGCCAGTCCTTGGAAATATTAGCGTCCACCTGCTTTTGAAGCATATGAGACTGGACAACCATCTTTAAATGCTACGGTGAGCTGTTAGTCATCTCGCTCCTGCAAACCCTGCAGTGTCTTCACAGTCCCATTGATCGAGACTCAGCTGCTCTTCCATCTTTGATAACTTCTATTCTGATCGTGAAGACATGTGCGTCCTTCAGCTCAATTGCAGAAGTGTGCTGCAGTCAGAACACGTGTTTCCCCTCAGTGACATGGCTTATCATCTGATGCTTTCTCTCTATGAAGCTCAGTGACTGGAACACAAGCTCCTTTCCCTGGAATGAATAAGATGTTTTCTGGGGACATCTTTCCTGACCATGCTGTCCCCTTTCACTACAGTAAGAAGGTCCAAAACCCTGTCACAGGATGCTTTAGTCCTTTTTTTCCTTCTTCCCCTGGACACCTCTAGAGCATCTCCACTTAATCCTTCTCACGAATGTCTCTGATGAACACCCATCCTATTAAAGGCACAGTTTCCTGGATAATGTGGATATTTGAGTGTTTTAAATCAGATGACTTTTGCACAGACACACAAGTGCAGGGAAGATGTTAAATTCATTTATTTAGACCCTCAGAAATGAAACACCCCATGCAGGGCGTGATTAGTGACCAGGAGAGATGACAGGAAAGGGAGTGTGAGTGTGAAGGGGGAAGGATCATATTAATCAGGACCCACGAAGGTCGTCTTCCTGTTGATGATCTTGATTCCATGGAAACAAAGATGTATCTGGTCTCAGGGACTCTTTCTATAGGTGAATAAAACAGAAACAAAGATTTAGTGGAGTCGACTGTTGACAGCTGACAGGGGTGAGTGTCAGGAAGTAGGATGTCCAGGCTACAGGATCTGGTAGGTGGTCCAATGTCCAAATCCTGGTGGACCTCAACAGTCCATATCTGTGTGCTGTAGGTGGGGGTCCCTGTGTAACTTCCCCCAGGATATACATATGGTGGGATCCTTTATCTAGAATGCACTCTAGGAGGAATCACTTCAGGCTGTATGTTCAAGATGGTTTACAGGACCCGTGATTGAATTATGCTCTTCACCTAATTCCAGGATCCTTTATCTAGAATGCACTCTAGGAGGAATCACTTCAGGCTGTATGTTCAAGATGGTTTACAGGACCCGTGATTGAATTATGCTCTTCACCTAATTCCAGGAGAATGGTCTTTCTGTGGGCTTTATGAATTAAATCCACATGAAAGCTGTTCTTCTTTGCTTTTAAAGATCTCACTTTAAGAAAATTTCCTTCTGAAAGGGAATATGAAAACAAATGCATGTTTCAGACAGTGTTATTGGAAGGCACTGAACAGGGCCATCAGAATTATGTGAGATTAAACACTGGTCTTGGGGAAAATGTGAGTCCTTTTTTAATCCGGTTCTCCTAGTGGTGGGATGTGTGTGGACACGCACGAGGTCAGGACTGACGGAAACGCTAATTAGTTTTGACCAACTTGTGGCCATTCCTGCTTCTCTCTGACGACTCTGGTCTGCAAGATTCCTGCAGGATAAGGCTCTCTCACCAAAGCTGCTTAGGATTAATCAAGCAACAATTTGAAATTTATTAGGGCTCATGAGAAGCTAAGTAACCTAATGTAATACACACAGTTCTCTATCAATAAGATATAAGTTATTGGGACAAAAAAATAAATTGTTACCTGCAAAATTTGACATGAAGGAAATCACAGTATGTCCTTATTGACTGACTTGATGGAACAGCCTTGATAACAAACCATTTCAAACACTTTGCTATTTCTGACTCGATGGACGTGAGTCTGAGTGAACTCCGGGAGTTGGTGATGGACAGGGAGGCCTGGCGTGCTGCGATTCATGGGGTCGCAAAGAGTCGGACACGACTGAGCGACTGATCTGATCTGATCTGATTTCTGAAATGCTTTTTCTCCCTGTCCACTGGTTAAGACCGTCATCTGGCAGAAGAACAAAGGGTAAGAGTAAAAGACCCACGGGTTACTCCCATTCGCCAGTATTTCCAAGGTTTTGGTTTTTATTTTTCTTTGTTTCTGTGTAAGTAAGGGATTATATAAAAGATTATTTATGAAGGAAGAAAGTTTACATGAATCTGTTTGTTTCCCAATAGAACACATACACACCACCTGATTGATAGATTCAGAAAAAAAGTTGAATTCCACTGCCATTTTCCAGGATATTCATGACATTTTCTTCTGGAATTCCCCTTTGTCTAGTCTCCTCCTTGAATTTCTCCAAGACTCCCTCTTCAATACGATTCCCGTTGCCTGAAAAATTACCCTGCAGAAGTTTAACCTTGAGGACCCCTAAACATTTCTGAGTACAGAATGACCAAAAAAATAATAATCAATTGGAAATTATCTTCAATTGGTACAAGTGAGTCTCTTAGAGTTACCATCTCCTATGACAAAGATAGATGTCTGCTCTCTGTCTTAAGAATTAAACCCATCGAAAGACACATGTACCCCAAAGTTCACATCAGCAGTATTTACAATAACCAGGACTTGAAAGCAACCTCAATGTTCATTGACAGATGAATGGATAAAGAAGTAGTGGTACATACACATACGCAGTGGAGTATTGTTGTTGATCCAAACTAACTAGTGTCCGATTTTTCAAACCCATGGACTGCAGCACACCAGGCTCCTCTGTCCTTCACCATATCCCAGAGTTCCTTAAATTCATGCCCTCTGAGTCCGTGATGCCATCCAGCCATCTCATCCTCTATCATCCCCTTCTCTTTCCCAGCATCAGGGTCTTTCCAGTGAGTCGACTCTTCCCATCAGATGGCCAAAGGATTAGCGCATCAGGGCTTCTAATGAATATTCAGAGTTGATTTCCTCTAAAGCAAAATCCTAAGATTGACTGGTTGGATCTCCTTGCAGTCCAAGGGACGCTCAAGAGTCTTCTCCAACACCACCGTTCAAAGCATCAATTCCTTAGCACTCAGCCCACTTTGTGGTCCAGCTCTCACATCCGTACATGACTATTGGAAAAAACATAGCTTTGTCTAGAAAGAATTTTGTTGGCAAAGTAATGCCTCTGCTTTTTAATATGCCGTCAAGTTTCTCATAGCCTTTCTTCAAAGGAGCAGGCAGTTTTAATTTCACAGCTTCCATCACCATCTGCAGTGATTATGGAGCCCAAGAAAATAAAGTCAGTCACTGTTTCCATTGTTTCCCCATATATTTGCCATGAAGTGATGGGACTGGATGCCATGATCTTAGCTTTTTAAATATTGAGTATTAAGCCAGCTTTTTCACTCTCCTCTTTCTCTTTCATCAAGAGGCTCTTTAGTTCTTCGCTTTCTGCCATAAGGGTGGCCTCATCTGCATATCTGAGGTTATTGATATTTCTCCCAGCAATCTTGATTCCAGCTTGTGCTTCCTCCAGCCCAGCATTGCTCATGATATATTCTGCATATAAGTTAAATAAGCAGGGTGACAATATACAGCCTTGACGTACTCCTTTTCCTTCTTGGAACCAGTCTGTTGTTCCATGTCCAGTTCTAACTGTTGCTTCCTGACCTGCATACAGATTTCCCAAGAGGCAGGTTAGGTGGTCTGGTATTCCCATCTCTTGAAGAATGTTCCCCAGTTTGTTGTGATCCACACAGTCAAAGGCTTTGGCATAGTCAATAAAGCAGAAATAGATGTTTTTCTGGAACTCTCTTGCTTTTTCCATGATCCAGCAGATGTTGGCAATTTGATCTCTGGTTCCTCTGCCTTTTCTAAATCCAGCTTGAATATCTGGAAGCTCACAGTTCACGTACTGTTGAAGCCTGGCTTGGAGAATTTTGAGGATTACTTTGCTAGGGTGTGAGATGAGTGAAATTGTGCGGTAGTTTGAGCTTCTTTGGCATTGCCTTTCTTTGGGACTGGAATGAAAACTGACCTTTTCCAGTCCTGTGGCCACTGCTGAGTTTTTCAGGTTTGCTGGCATCTTGAGTGCAGCACTTTCACAGCATCATCTTTCAGGATTTGAAAGAGCTCAACTGGAATTCCATCGCCTCCACTAGCTTTGTTTATAGTGATGCTTCCTAAGGCCCACTTGACTTCACATTCCAGGATGTCTGGCTGTAGCTGAGTGAACACACCATTGTGATTATCTGGGTCATGAAGAACTTTTTTGTACAGTTCTTCTGTGTATTCTTGCCACTGCTTCTTAATATCTTCTTCTTCTGTTAGGTCCATACCATTTCTGTCCTTTATTGAGCCCATCTTTGCATGAAATGTTCCCTTGGTATCTCTAATGTTCTTGAAGAGATCTCTAGTCTTTCCCATTCTGTTGTTTTCCTCTATTTCTTTGCATTGATCATTTAGGAAGGCTTTCTTATCCCTCCTTGCTATTCTTTGGAACTCTGCATTCAGATGCTTATATCTTTCCTTTTCTCCTTTGCCTTTAGATTCTCTTCTTTCTCAGCTATTTGTAAGGCCTCCTCAGACAACCATTTTGCCTTTTTGCATTTCTTTTTCCTCAGGGATGATTTTGATCACTGCTTCCTGCACAAAGTCACAAACCTCCGTCCATAGTTGAGACACTCTGTCTATCAGATTGAATCCCTTGAATCTATTTGTCACTTCCACTATATAAAGCTGAAAGGTGAAAGGGCTAAAGTGAAGTCAGTCAGTTGTGTCCGACTCTTTGCGACGCCATGGACTACAGCCTACCAGACTCCTCCATCCATGGTTTTTTTCAGGCAAGGGTACTGGAGTGGGTTGCCATTTCCTCCTCCGGGGGATCTTCCTGATCCAGGGATCGAACCGAGGTTTCCCGCATTGCAGGCAAATGCTTTACCATCTGAGCCACCTGGGAAGTCCTTCCAGTATATAATCGTAAGAAATTTAAAACGTTAACTCCTAATAAGTTGAAGTTACTTTGAAAGGATGATAAGAGCATTCTAAGTATCATTGAGGGAACATGGATAATAGGATTTTGGTGTCTATCCGACTTTTTCCAAGACAGAGACACTTTTATATTGGTAGTACAGGACTCTGGGAATCTGGGAATAAAATTGGCCATATGCATACAATTCTGTGGAACTAGGTTCTTTTATTTTGTGATCGGTGCTGCTACAGAAAGATTTTGATTTAGTCATTTGTTTTTAATCCCCATTTGTCTTTCTTTGTATTGGATAAGACCTTAGTTGGACAAAAGGTGGTGGTGGTGGTTTAGTCACTAAGTCGTGTCCCACACTTGTGACCCGATGGACTGTAGCCCGCTAGGCTCCCCTGTCCGTGGGATTTTCCAGGCAACAGTACTGGAGTGGCTTGCCATTCCCTTCTCCAGGAGATCTTCCCAAACCAGGGATCAAATCCAGGTATCCTGCACTGCAGGCAGATTTTTCACTGACTGAAGTTCCAGGGAAGTCCTGGTATACAAAAACTTCAGTTCAGTTCAGTTCAGTCGCCCAGTCGTGTCCGACTCTTTGCGACCCCATGAATCGCAGCAGGCCAGGCCTCCCTGTCCATCACCAACTCCCGGAGTTCACTCAGACTCACGTCCATCGAGTCAGTGATGCCGTCCAGCCATCTCATCCTCTGTTGTCCCCTTCTCCTCCTGCCCCCAATCCCTCCCAGCATCAGAGTCTTTTCCAATGAGTCAACTCTTTGCATGAGGTGGCCAAAGTACTGGAGTTTCAGCTTTAGCATCATTCCTTCCAAAGAAATCCCAGGGCTGATCTCCTTCAGAATGGACTGGTTGGATCTCCTTGCAGTCCCTTGGAAGTCCCTTGGAAGACTCTCAAGAGTCTTCTCCAACACCACAGTTCAAAAGCATAAATTCTTCGGCGCTCAGCCTTCTTCACAGTCCAACTCTTACATCCATGCATGACCACAGGAAAAACCATAGCCTTGACTAGACGGACCTTTGTTGGCAAAGTAATGCCTCTGCTCTTCAATATGCTGTCTAGGTTGGTCATAACTTTTCTGTATTCTTCTGCAAATATAAGGTAGTACTGTATTCTGTTGGAATCTGCTATCATTCATTGAAAGATTTATTTTCAGGTTTACAAACTGTTTATTTTCTCTAACATTTGAGCATGTTTCTTTATAAATGACGGGATTCCAGGGTGGGAATGGAGTGCTTTTCCCCTTTCAATTTTCTTTTTTTAAAAAATTATGTCAGTTAAACTCCACTTTAGAATTGTGGTTCAGTAAACACATTTTGCCTTATGGAGGAAACAGTGTTAAATTTGTTATTTTCAAGCATGTTTCTTTATGGTTAAGCGTGATTTCTAAATGTTACTTTTTATTTGTATTTTGCTTTTGGTATGGCCAGATATTCAGCTTGTTTTTCATCGTTTCTGATGTTTTCAGAAAAATCAAAATATTTTCATTCGCTAAAAAAGAAAAAGAAAAATTGGTTCTTCCCTGTTAGAGTTCCAAAATTACAGCAAGAGACTTCAACACAGTTCTTTCAGAACTGATGGAACATTTCAGTTAAATGTCACAAAAGATATAAAAAATTTGGAAAAGAAAATTCGTTCAGAACTACTCGGTCTAAAATATTTCACGGAACAGTGGAGGGATGCTTGTACTTTATAGCAAACCAAGATTTTCTACCTTCTGAAACTTCAAGGAAGCCTCAGAAATGACACAGCAGTAAAATCATATGGATTATTATACATTTACCATTTAAGTTTGTATAGCATAAGAGGTAAAGAACACACTTGCCGGCGCATGAGACCTAGGAGACACAGGTTCGAGTCCTGTTTGGGAAGATGCCCCAGAGGAGGAAACGGCAACCCACTCCAGTATTCTTGCCTCGAGAATCCCATGGACAGAGGGACCTGGCGGGCTACACTCCATGGGTTCACAAAAAGTCAGACATGACTGAAGCAACTTAGCAAGCAAGCCGAAGCAAAAACAGAACTAGAAAGTGCTTTTATTGTTTGAATTTAGAAAGAATTTTCCTTTTAGGGGCCCTCTGAAACAAGGGCCCTTACAAATGAACTTGACCAAACACAGCTGTGATTTTGTGGTAAGGCATAAATAAAATTACCCTAAAAATTGAGATCTTTTGCAAGCTGTTTAAATAACAATTGCTTGTAAATTCTTGGGGCTTCACTTGATACCTTGGAAGTCACAGAGAGGAGGATTATGGTGACATGAAGCATTTTTGAAACATGGACTTTAAATCAACCCACCCCAGGGGACATCCCTGGTAGTCCAGTGGTTAAGACTTTGCCTTCCAGTGGAGGCAGGTCAGGTTCAATCCCAGGTCAGGGAGCTAAGATCCAACATGCCTGCATGTGGGCTAAGTTCCTTCCATCCTGTCTGACTCTTTTGCGACCCCATGGCCTGTAGCCCACCAGGCTCCTCTGTCCGTGGGATTTCCCAGGCAAGAATACTGGAGTGGGTTGTCATTTCCTCCTCCAGGGGAATCTTCCCGACCCAGGGATAAAAGCCACTTCTCTTACGTCTCGTGGATTCTTTACCACTAGCGCCACCTGGGAAGCCTATTCTTAGGGCTACTGTTCTTGTTGGCAACTGGGGTGTGGTTTCTGCAAACATTTTGAAACTGAACCTTCATTGTGGGCTTGCAAATTGACTCTAGACTGAGAACGCACAGCCAGAAACGCAGACATCTGTCTGCAGGCTTCTCAGACTCCAGAGGTTGAACCTGGGTCGTTTCGGGGCACACGGTGGAGTCCGTGTCTGGCCACGGAGGTGAGTGATCCACATCGGGGACCTCTGTGAGCAAGCCTGGCTGACGTCCCAGACACCCACGGTCAGTGCTGGTAGGCACGACTCAATGTTTATTTCCACCTCCCATCCGTGCATGCAGCAGCTTGTGTAAGCCTCTGCTTTCTGTCTTTTCTCATTCCAGGACCCAAGTGGAGAAATAGCTCTTTCCGTGGGAAGTTGCCACAAAGGAAAAAAAAAAAAACAAAAGAAAACAGGAGTTGGCACAGAACCCCGCAAGGACACTGAAAATTTCTTATCAGGGGTGGCATGTGGTATGCCTGCCAGAGAAGAGGTCATGGGGTAAGAGCTAGACATGATCTCTTGTACGTCTCAGGGTGGCGGTTGTTGAAATGTAAGTGCCTCCCGGTCAGTCATCACTTCAGCTCACACTCATGTGCCAGTCACGAGCCCTGTTGTGCCCTGGGCCCTGAAGTGCACTCAAGAGTTACTTGCAAAAGAGAGACAGATGGACACTTGTTTAGACAACTCTCCTGAAGGATTTTGCAAGAGAAAAAAGAAAGTGTTGCAGACTTGGAGACACACAGGTGCTAAAGAAACTCTTTTCATTTAGGAGGAAAAACCAAAAGAAATAAGTAGCATGCCAGAAATAAATGATTTAGGAAAGAGGGAAATAATCACATGTAACAAATATATGTTTCTCAGACCACACAGAGTGTTGTCAGCAAATCTGAAAAAAAAAAAAAAAAGCTTAAAATTTAATACTTGCTCAGGAAGGTTGCGTTAGTTAGGATTCTACAAAGAAATACAACAACTAGGATATGTACACAGTGAATATATATTATATATAATAAACATCTCTAAGTCACTTCAGTCGTGTCCGACTCTGTACGACCCCATAGACAGCAGCCCACCAGGCTCCCCTGTCCCTGGGATTCTCCAGGCAAGAACACTGGAGTGGGTTGCCATTTCCTTCTCCAATACATTAAAGTGAAAAGGGAAAGTGAAGTCGCTCTGTCTTCTCCGACTCTTAGCGACCCCATGGACTGCGGCCCACCAGGCTCCTCCATCCATGGGATTTTCCAGGCAAGAGTGCTGGAGTGGGATGCCTTCTCTGAAACATCTCTAATATACCTAATATTTATAATATTTATATAATATAATGGTCTTTCCTGGTGGCTCAGCAGTAAAGAATCCACCTGCAATGCACGATACGTGGATTCAATCCCTGGGTCAGGAAGATCCTCTGGAGAAGGGCATGGCAACCCACTCCAGTATTTGTGCCTGGAAAATCCCTTGGACAGAGGAACCTGGGGGCTACAGTTCCTGGGGTTGCAAAGAGTTGGACACAACTAAAGCCACTTAGCATGCACACATATATAGTGTAATATAGTTTGTATAATGTATAATGAATATATAATACATATAACAAGTATTAGAGATTTGTATTATATATAAGATATACTATTATAGTAAACATAAACATGTTTATTGTGTCATATATAAATTTTTTTCTTTTTTTTCCTTTTTTTAATATATAAAATTTAAGCTGAACAAAGCAGAGTATTTTTGCACGCATCATGTTTATTGTGTCATATATAAATTTTTTTCTTTTTTTTCCTTTTTTTAATATATAAAATTTAAGCTGAACAAAGCAGAGTATTTTTGCACGCATCATGTTTATTGTGTCATATATAAAATTTTTTTTCTTTTTTTAATATATAAAATTTAAGCTGAACAAAGAGTATTTTTGCATGCATATAGAACAACTGACTGAAAATTTTAAGTACATCCTTGTTGGCATGAAACATGACACTAATCCGTCCTTGGAAGAGCGTGCCTATTTACATTTTATGATTGACAAACAAAAGTAAAGGCCCAATGAGACTACACGGTGGCGTGTCCTTCCGTAAAATGTGGGCAAGCACAGCTCTTTCAGAATTTCAAAGGAAACGCATCTAATATTCACCAGTTCCACACAAACGGCGTGGCCAGACTCTGATTTTTCCTGTATGGGTGGATCTGTTGGATGTGAGTTTGCAAAAGGCCTGATACACTAGGTGGGGTGTTTCTTGGACCATCACTTTCACGGGTAGAAAAATCTCATCCAAATCTCGCATTTCTGGGCAGCACTTGAGATACAGTGACGACTATGGTGGTTGAGAACTTGCTGTTTGCACAAGTCACCATGTAGATTGCCACATGGAACAAAGATTTTTTAAAAAAAAAAAAAAGAGAAGAAAAAGAAGTTCTTGCAAAATGGTTGATCAGCAAAAGCTGGTTTTTATAAAGAAGCCTGGACTATGCACAAATTAATTCAAGACTTTTTTCCCCCAATTCAGTAGTGTGCTCTAGGTACACAGACCTTCCTCAGAGTTAGCGCATCTCATGGCCAGTACGTGCACTCTCTATATTTCATGTATTTGTCCTTGTAAATGTACGCCAAACATACGCATGTCTGTGTGTGTGTGTGCACTCGCACACGCATGCGTGCGTGCCTGTGTGTGAACACACGCATGCCCGTGTGCACCCAAACAGCTTCCCATGTCGCATTTAGCATCAACTTTTAGAAAACTCCCGGTATATTAAAATTGGAGATGAAAGTCAACAATCTGTGTTTGTTTTTGTCTTCTGTTAGGATGGGCTTTTGTTTTGTTCCGTTTTAACCTTTTATTTTGAGTTAAAGATGTCTGTTCCCTGGGTGGGGAAGATCCCCTGGAGAAGGGCATGGCAGCCCACTGCTATATTCTTGCCTGGAGAATCCCAGAGACAGAGGAGCCTGCAGGGATACAGTCCACAGGGTCGTCGTACAGAGTCGGACATGACTGAAGCGACTTAGCCCGCAAAGATGTCTTTAACTCTGAGATTAAAAGACAGTTTTGTGGCTTTTAATGTTTTTCCTCATAGAATGTGACTGTCGAAGGAAATGCACCACAAATTGCTTTTAAAAGTACAACCCCTCATTGAATTTTACTAAATGGCAATTTTTTTTTTCTTGACTCTTTGGGAGGAAAAAAAATGTGGCTTTCCAAACTTCATTCAATACATCTTCCTGTACCTTTTAAGAGTTCTTTATAAACACTCCAAATGCTTGTTTGGGTTTACTATTGATTCCTTTAAAGAAACATATTTATATATAAAACCCTCTTTCTATTGTAATTCAAATAGCTTCTCAAGTCCTCTTTCCTTGAGAAGTCAAAACTGCACAATTTTCTGCTATTTTTCACTTTCATTGTATCTGAAGGTTCATTTTTGACAACTGTCTTCATCACATAAAATATCCTTGAGTGTTCCATATCTATCTTTTTTTAAACACGAAGCTACATGTATGTATGAAGATTTCCTCTAAGCCATTCCCTGTAAAATGTTGTTCAACCAAAGGCTTTATTTTTGCTTCCCTTAACAGGTGTGGTTATGATTGTAAAAGGGGACAGATTTAAAAGGTCCCTCTTTAAACATATTTCCATGTGCTGCTCATAAAGAGAAGGGTGTTATACATAAATTCCCACAGACGTATCCAAATCATGAATATTTTAAATACTGAATTCCAGAAAGCAGGCAATGTGTCCCGTCTTCTTTGTAGACTAGAGGCTCTTATCACCTATGGCCTAGGGATCTCTGTGTACAAGTTAAATGAACTCCAGTGCTTTAAGTCTATTTGAAGCATTATGTAGGCTTCCTATTTATGACATAATTTCAATGACACCTGGTAAATGGCCAAGACAGGTTTTATCCAGGGAGGCAGCATTTGGTTGAACACAGTTGGTTGATTTTTCTGCAAGGGAGACAGAAACAAACAAACCAACCAAAAAATCACTTGTTATTTTTAAAATAAATATTTCAGAGGTTTCGGTAATTTCTGTAAGATAGACTAAACCGTTTTTAGTTTTACTAACTTCTCTGTAAAGTATTTCTTAAAGGTTTAAAAAAAAACACTTATTTATTTATTTTATAGCTCACTAGAAAAGACCCTGATGCTGGGAAAGATTGAAGGCAGAAGGAGAAGAGGCCGGCAGAGGATGAGATGGTTGGATGGCATCAGCGACTCAACGAACATGAGTTTGAGCAAGCTCCGGGAGTCGGTGATGTACAGGGAAGCCTGGCGTGCTGCAGTCCATGGGGTCGCAAAGAGTCGGACACAACTGAGTGACTGAACTGGACTGATGGCTGTCCTTGGTCTTTATTGCTACACGCGGGCTTTCTCTAGTTTGGGGGAGTGGGGACTCCTCTCTAGTTATAGTGTGCAGGCTTCTCATTGCAGTGACCTCTCGTCACAGAGCATGGGCTTGAATGCCCCTGGGATTCAGCAGTTGTGGCTCCCGGGCTCCAGAGCACAAATTCAATATGACTGAGTAAATATTCCATTGCATAAATCTACCACACTTTATCCATTCATCTGTCCGCAGGCGTTTAGGTGGCTTCCACAGCTTGGCTATTGTAGATAGTGCTGTATCTTTCTGGATCAGAATCGCGCTTAAATATATACGCCCAAGAGTGCACCGCACATTTTCAATAGATTGGGTTTTTAATATGTCTTGTTCTCTCTTCTGTCACTCAGGTGCCATGAAGAAATACTTGTCTTTGATTGCCGAGTATTCAGATTTCCCAGGTAACTGCTTTCATTGGTTTGGAACTCAAGTCTGTTTTTGACCGTAGAATGTATCTGATAGAACTCCAGCCTTTGAAAGTATGTTATTATTTACTCTATGACCCAGAGACTGGCATATCACTGTGGGTGTTTCATGGGCGATTGAAGATACGGTGTGTTCTACACTTGGGTGAAAGTTCAGTTGATGAGGTTCTGTTTGTCACACCCGTGAGTGAAAGACGAGGGCTGGACTCTGAATCAGTAGTGATAGATTTGTGTATTTTCCACTTTAGATATCTCTGAACGGTGTTTGTCTATTTTGAATCTGTTATTTGCATACATATATTTGCAATCTTTTTATGACTTGCCTGTTGATTTAAGTGCCTTATCATTAGCAAATGTCCATTCTTATGCTTCGTGAAGTGACAGTCGCTCAGTCGTGTCTGACTCTTTGCGACCCCACGGACTGTATAGAGATCTTCCAACCCAGGGATCGAAGCCAGGTCTCCCGCATCGCAGGCGGATTCTTTACCATCTGAGCCACCAGGGAAGCCTGAGGTCTCCTTTGTCTACTGTTAATACAGTTACTTCAGCTTTTTTATAGTTGAAAGTCCCTGGCTCAAATGGTAAAGAATCCACCTGAAATGCAGAAGACCCGAGTTCAATCCAGAAAGATCCCCTGAAGAAGAGCAAGGCAACCCACTCCAGTATTCTTGCCTGGGAAATCCCCTGGACAGAGGAGACTCATGTACTCCAGTTTATGGGGTTGCAAAAAAAAACAAGAGAGAGAGAGAGAGAAGAGATGGAGGATGAGAAGATGGAGACAGAGGATGAGATGGTCGGATGGCATCTCCAACTCAATGGACGTGAGTTTGAGCAAACTCTGGGAGATGGTGAACGACAAGGAAGCCTGGCATGCTGCAGTCCATGGAGGTCACAAAGAGACAAGACTTTGTGACTAAACAACAAATAAAAAACAGCTTTCTTATGCCTCTTGTTTCCACAGTAAACTTTCCTACCCACTCAATTAATTAATCTGACCACATTGGGTCTTAGCTGTACCACACAAGATGTAGTTATGCTGCATAGGATCATAGTTGAGCCTCATATGAGCCTCACCTCATAGTGATTGAGTCCCCTAACCGGGATCAGTAGTTGAGACTCCCAAGCTTACTTGCTGTGTGGCATGTGGGATTTCACTCCCTTGACCAGAGCTCAAATCCACGTCCCCTGCAGTGGGAAGCAGATTCTTAACCGCTGGACGGCCAGGGAAGTCTTCCCACACACTTATTTCAAACTTTCAGGAATCTTGTAACGAACATGAATCTCTTGTAGTCTCATGGTGCTGGGTTTTAAACCTTGGTTGAGTGAGACTCCCTTGGACTGCAAGGAGATCCAACCAGTCCATTCTGAAGCAGATCAGCCCTGGGATTTCTTTGGAAGGACTGATGCTAAAGCTGAAATTCCAGTACTTTGGCCACCTCATGCGAAGAGTTGACTCACTGGAAAAACTCTGATGCTGTGAGGGATTGGGGGCAGGAGGAGAAGGGGACCACAGAGGATGAGATGGCTGGATGGCATCACCGACTCGATGGATGTGAGTCTGAGTCAACTCCGGGAGTTGGTGATGGACAAGGAGGCCTGGCGTGCTGCAATTCGTGGGGTCGCAAAGAGTCGGACACGACTGAGTGACTGAACTGAACTGAACTGAGTGTATACATTACATACAGGCTTGAATGTCTTGATGTCATTTGCACTTTTTCTCTAACTTGATGAGCTATTATATACATGGACCACATCAGTTTAAAAGGAACACTTGAGTGAGCTTGAAGATCTTCACCACATGCTCCCCGCAATGAACCTTGCACAGAACACCCCCGGCATCCCAGACTGTCCCCACAAGCCCTTTTTCAGACACATTCTCTCACTGTTGTAGCCCTCAGGCAAGCAATGATGTGTTTTCCATCACCAGACACCGTAGACGGGACATTACAGAACAGCAAACACAAGAAATAAGACAGTATGTCCTTGCCCGTGTTTGTCCTTCTGGCTCACCAGTTTAGTTTCGAGAGCTGCAAACATCGAGGTGTCCAACCACCCTGAAGCTACGCATTCATGTGTGCCAAGTCACTTCAGTCTTGTCCCACTTTCTGCAACCCCATTGACTATAGGCCCCTCTCCTTGTAGCTCAGTCGGTAAAGAATCTGCCTGCAGTGTAGGAGACCCAGGGTTTGATCCCTGGGTCGGGAAGACCCCCTGGAGCAGGAAATGGCAACCCACCCCAGTATCCTTGCCTGGAAAAACTCACGGATGTAGAAGCCTGGTGGGCTGCAGTCCATGGGGTCGCAAAGAGTCGGGCATGACTGAGCAACCAACACTTTGACTGTAGACCCCCAGGCTCCTCTGTCCTTGGGATTCTCCAGGCAAGAATACTGGAGTGGGTTGCCATGCCCTCCTCCAGGGGGTCTTCCCGACCCAGGGATCGAACTCAAGTCTCTTGCATCTCCTCCATTGGCAGGAAGATTCTTTACCACTACTACCACCTGGGAAGCCCATGTCAAAATTTAGGTAAGCCCAAAAAGTATCTCACGGAACAGAATTCAATGAGGCTCTCTGTATTAATTAGAAAGCTTAATATCCTTTTTCAATAACAAAATAAACCTTATATGTGCCCTGACGTATACAGCATTAACTGGCTTGTTATAAAAATCATGACCCATGAAATAAACACTGGATTAAAGCATGCAAACAAAACAGAAGGTTGATTAAAATATATCCAGTCTGTGAAGTGACCAGCAAGCTGTCACAATGAATTTCCCAGTAAAAGACAAGGAGGACTACTGATGCACAAAATAACATGGACAAATTAAAAAAAAAAAAAAGTAAGAAAGAAGGAAAAAAAAAAAAAAAGAAGCAAGACACCATAAAACAAACTTAGAGAAGCAACAGTCGAACCCCACAGAGAAGCAACTCTTTGGGGTCGCAAAGAGTTAGACACAGCTGAAGGGAGTTAGCAGGCATGCATGCACACCTTTGTCAAGACCCATGGACAGGTACACTCAGAATTGTGTACCTGTAAACAAATAGATGGGGAAACAGTGGCTGACTTTATTTTTCTGGGCTCCAAAATCACTGCAGATGGTGACTGCAGCCATGAAAGTAAAAGACTCTTACTCCTTGGAAGGAAAGTTATGACCAACCTAGACAGCATATTGAAAAGCAGAGACATTACTTTGTCCACAAAGGTCCATCTAGCCAAGGCTATGGTTTTTCCAGTGGTCATGTATGGATGTTAGAGTTGGACTGTGAAGAAAGCTGAGTGCTGAAGAATTGATGCTTTTGAACTGTGGTGTTGGAGAAGACTCTTGAGAGTCCCTTGGACTGCAAGGAGATCCAACCAGTCCATCTTAAATGAGACCAGTCCTGGGTGTTCATTGGAAGGACTGATGTTGAAGCTGAAACTCCAATCCTTTGGCCACCAGATGCAAAGAGCTGACTCATCTGAAAAGACCTTGATGCTGGGAAAGATTAAGGGCAGGAGGAGAAGGGGGCGACAGAGGATGAGATGGCTGGATGGCATCAATGACTCGATGGACATGGGTTTGGGTGCACTCCGGGAGTTGGTGATGGACAGCGAGATCTGGAGTGCTGTGATTCATGGGGTCACAAAGAGTTGGACACGACTGAGCGGCTGAACTGAACTGAAACACATATAGACAATATAATAATTTATTTTTAATTTATTTCTAAATATAAACATATATGTGTTTATATATAAACATATATATATATATATATATATATATATATGATGACTTGAGGAATAGAAAGAACTATGAACAGATCAATAGCTCTATCATAAATCCTGTAATAACTTTATGTTGTGTGTGTCCTCCACTGTGTCTCAATCTTTGTGACCCCAGGGACCATAACCCACCGGGCTCCTCTGTCCATGGGATTCTCCAGGCAAGAATACTGGAGTGGGGGTTGCCATTTCCTCCTCCAGGGCATCTTCCCAACCCAGGGATGGAACTCACGTCTCCTGCATTGGCAATCAGATTCTTTACCTCTAGCGCCATCTGGGAAGCCCAACAATTATTAATATATCTTCAGTTCAGTTCAGTCGCTTAGTCATGTCCAACTCTTTGCAACCCCATGAATCGCAGCACACCAGGCCTCCCTGTCCATCATGTATCTTAGAAAAATCTAAAACATGTTCTTCCTTGGAGGCAAGAAAATAGAAAAGACTTTGCATAAGTTACCTAGAACTGGAGACGCCAATGATCTAAGTGAACTTTGAGATGGTCATCTTTCTTTTTAAGAAACCTCCAACTGAGGCATGTTAATGACTTTGCTTTATGTTGCTTTAAACACATTTCTTTTATCGGAGGTAGTATTTTTGAGTTTGTCATCATGGCAAGCAAAATGTAACCTGCATTTTATGGAGCATGGGGATACAATGAAGATTTGTGCTTGTTTGTTCAACCCAAATATGCAGATAGTATGTGAATTTATAAACTAGAACTCTACAATGAATTGGGTCATAAATACATTCTTCCACATGTTTTGTACACACATATAAAAATATTATTACCAGGAGTGGCCATGACCATTTGTTTCTCTGTCAGATGTCCTTTATAGATTGCAGTATTGATTTTGTGTGTTTGCAGCTCAGTTGTGTCCAACTCTCTGCAACTGTATGTAGCCTGTAACCCGTCCTTGGAATTCTCCAGGCAAAAATACTGGAGTGGGTGCCCATTTTTTCCTCCAGGGATCTTCCTGACTCGGGAATCGAACCTGGGGTCTTCTGCATTGCACGCAGAGATACATTATGGAAGCAATTTCCGCATTTAAGTCAATTCAAGTCATAGTCTCTGGATGACGAACTAGTAGTAAAAATGCAGCATCAAATCTAAAAAGCCATTGAGGGGACCTCTGTGGCCATCCAGTAGTTGAGACTGTGCACTTCCAGTGTTGCAGGTTTGGGATCAATCCCTGGTCAGAGAACAAAGCTGCCACATGCTGCATGGTGTGGCAAAAACCCAAAATATAAACCAGAAGCAATATTGTAACAAATTCAGTAAAGACTTTAAAAATAGTCCACTTCAAAAAAAAAAAAATCTAAAAAAAGCAGCACTTGAATCGTGTCTTTATAATATATTAATAATAACTAATATGATAATCAGTAGTTTCGCTAATCTTTGTGCAAGAAATGACCACAGAAAAATAGCCAGTCACTGGAGAAAGTGTGATTTCACTGGGCCTTTCTTTCAGTCAAGCATCAGATGGTAAAGAATCTGTGTGCCAGTGCAGGAGATGCAGGTTCGATCCCTGGATCAGGAAGATCCCCTGGAGAAGGAAATGGCAACCCACTCTAGTATTCTTGCCTGAAGAGTCCCATGGACAGAGGAGCCTGGAGGGCTACAGTCCACGGGGTCACAGAATCAGACTGAACCAACTCTGCATGCAAGAACTGTAGATCTGAGGGAACTGAATTCAATATCTTGTGGTAAACAATAAAGGAAAAGAATATGTTAAAAGGAATGTCTGTGTGTGTATAACTGAGTCATTTTACTGTTCAGCAAAAATCGGCACAACACGGTAAATCATCTATTCTTCAACCAAAAAAAATTTAATTTCAATAACTTTAAAAAAAAAAAGAATTTTCTCTGTAGTTGCAGAAGTCATTCAAAGACTGTAACCATATCCATTGAGATGTTATCACTCTACACTTGTTCATTGTCTCTTCGTTGAGAAATGTTCATTTTGGGGCTTCCCAGGAAGTGTTAGTGGTAAAGAACCCGCCTGCCAATGTAGGACACATAAGAGACATGGGTTCCATCCCTGGGTGGGAAACATCCCCTGGAGAAGGAAATGGCAACCCACTCCAACGTTCTTGCCTGGAGAAGCCCATGGACTGAGGAGCCTGGTGGGCCACAGTCCATGGGGTCACACAGACATGAATGAATGACTCTCACTCAATTGCGTCATTAAGCCACGGTACAGACTGGATTCCATATGTTGTCTGTGTAAATTCTTTGTCTCTTTGTGGTGTTCGCTCAGAAGCCGTCTGCTATCTTGGGAGTGGATTAGGAGAAAGATAGGAGTTTTGGTTATATCTTTATTTTCTGCAAATGCATATTTTTATACGTAAAATCCGTTTCACATTGATCCATCGTTGGTTAGGCCGTGATTGCACTGTGCAGGAACCATGCTGAATGCTGTCTCATTGTAACTCACATATCATTAGAGGAAGCAGCTGAATATAAATTCAGAGGCACAGATTGCTGTTTGTAAAGGGAGACTGAAATATTAGAGATTTGCAACTTTCCTGCCTAAATCCATACAGAGGAGTTTAGATCTTGAAGGTTGAAAAAGAGAAAAGGCACATATTCTTCTCCTAAATCTTTACCAGCTTTGGATTCTTTGCCAGCTGAGCCACCAGCGAAGGCCAACAATACTGGAGCGGGTAGCCTTTCCCTTCTGGAGAATCCCATGGACAGAGGAGCCTGGCGGGCTACAGTCTATGGGGTCGCAAAGAGTCGGACGTGACTGAGCATACATGCACACTTGTGCTTACACAGTCAGTAGGAAAGTCATCTCTTCTCACCAGAGACATTAATTCGCATTCAGACTCCATGGTTCTTTTATATGTCTGTATCCGTTTGGCTGAGTTAGACGTTGCTGGTGGGATGTGTAATCTTCTTTGTGGCATGCCATCTCTTGCCTGGTGGCACATGGATGCCCTGGCCATGGGGCACAAACTTACTGGGCCCCACTGTAAGTGGGATCTTGGCTTGTGGCACATGGATGCCCTAGCCTTGGGGCACAGACTTAGTTGTCCCACCGTACGTGGGATCTTGGCTCCCTGACCTGGGATGGAAACCGAGTCCTCTGCATTAGAAGGTAAAGTCTTAACCCCTGGGCCCCCAGGACGGTTCCCAGACTCCATTTTTTAATACATGCGATCCACAGCTTTAGTGATTTTCTTTTATCTTGGAGAACTGTGATTCCTGACCGAAAAGCTCACCTGGGGGCATTTTTCAGTATGAACTAAGAAGTGTCCCCAGCGTAAGTGAGATACAAACGAACAAGTTGAATCCACCAAACTCAGAGTACCAGATTTACCACTGGCAAGGAACATGCCGGAGGTTCTACAGAATCCCGGCCTGAGAAATAAATGAGCAAAGATAAAAACAGTTACTTTCAACAGTGCAGAGGCTGAGTGTATTTATCTACAGATCCAAGAAGCAATGCATAGCTCCAAAATAAGGCCATCAGACCAGACAGTGGACACAAACTCTGCAAAATGCTTTGCTTTTCTCATTCCAGAAATTCAGACTCCACCTAGGGACATCTTCCTCTGAGAGAGCTGACTCATAAGAAGCTTTGTGCTTTTGTATGTTGTTGTTTCTTTGATAGAGGACTAAATCACCTTGCAACATCTAACCTGCCAAAGTGAAGTGAAGTGTTAGTCACTCAGTCGTGTCCGACTCTTTGCGACCCCATGGACTGTACCCCCCAGCCTCCTCTGTCCATAGGGTTCCCCAGGCATGAATGCTGGAGTGGGTTGCCATGCCCTCTTCCAGGGCATCTTCCCGACCCAGGGATCAAACCCAAATATCCTGCACTGCCAGCAAATTCTTGACCATCTGAGCCTTTACCAGGGAAGTCTTCAGCAATTAGATTATTTCCAAGACTATCATTTAGCTCTTCTAGCCTGTTTCTACAAAATAGGTGAATCTGTTTAACACACTCTTTGGTGTCTTTGGTGGGAAAAGATAAAATTCTCTTTTTCTCTCAGAGCAACCACCACTAAGACCATTTGCAAAATACGAAAGGAAGCATTCTTTGTCAAGTGCTGGTAAGCACGCCATGCAGTCTTCTGTGTGATCGTGAAAATAACAGTTCATGTCTGCAAAGTCTGAAACATCAGCGCATTGTGGCTTCTGAGAGGCTTTTTATTGGAAGAGAGAAACCAAACACAGCAAGACAATAATAGCAGAAGCAACAACAATCACGAAAAGACTAGGTGGGAATTTGGAAATGATTAAGGGACTTACCCTGTTCACAGTTTTAGAGCTAAAAGTTGGTTTGAATACGCCCTGGTCGAAACAGAACACTATCACGAAATTCTTATTTTTTTAAATTTATTTATTTTAATTGGAGGCTAATTACTTTACAATATTGTATTGGTTTTGCCATCCATTGACATGAATCCGCCATGAGTGTACTTCTCTAAACCTGTGTTCAAAACCAGCTTTAACACTTTCTATGTGTGTAGGATGTGATGCGTTCTGGGGTGTTTCAGTCTTCCCATTAGCGTTTTAGAGACTATTACTGGGTGCATGTCTGCTAAGTCGCTTCAGTCGTGTCCAAGTCTTTGCAACCCTATGGACTGTAGCCCACCAGGCTCCTCTGTCCATGGGATTCTCTAGGCAAGGATATTGGAGTGGGTTGCCATGCCCTTCTCCAGGAGGCCTTCCCAACCCAGGGATCAAATCCAAGGCTTCTGTGGCTCCTGCACTGCAGGCAGATTCTTTACTGCTGAGCCACTGGGGAAGCCCAGAGTTTATTAGTACTTGCTCCAAAACCGGCTATGGAAATCAATTTAGATCACTTGTGTAGAATATTCAGTCAAGAGTCTGCCAAAGCATATGCAGTTAGTCAAGGGAGATTCCAAAAGATGTCAGCAGTGAGTTTTCACATTCAGCCATGATCCGAATCAACTTGAATATCAAAATTACTTTCTATTCCAGGAGGAAAAGTGAAGAGAATTTGAGTGGTAAAGTATGTCCTTAATCCTTCACGTGGCTCTCATTTTACTGCAAGTTTCTATAGGAATTAAGGGCTTCCCAGGTGGCTCAGTCGGTAAAGAATCTGACTGCAACGTATGGGACCAGGGTTCGGTCCCTGGGTTGGGAAGATCCCCTGGAGGAGGGCATGGCAACCCACTCCAGTATTCTTGCCTGGAGAATCCCATGGACAGAGGAGCCTGGGGGGCTACAGTGCATGGACTTGGAAAGAGTCGGACATGACTTGGCGACTAACGTTTCATTGCATTCTATAGGAATTAATGATAGGATGAGCCTGTGTGTCCTGAGAAAGGGGAAATATTAATATGCAAATTGACGCTCTTGCTGACCCACAGCCCTCATCCTTGACTGAAGGCCATCTTGTGGCTGGAACGTCACACATTTACTGCGGACCCTGTTTCGAAATTAGCTTCTGAAACCCTATTTAGCCGTGTCTTCCTACAGGTATGACAGATGTGAATTTAAAGGTGTGATCAGGCGGCCTCAAGACTCATCATTCATCCAAAATTGGAAGATGTTAAAGAAAACTGTGACATCTTATCTTTCACCTACGATCTTTATATTGACCTTTCAAGGTCTGCAGTTGGATCCCCTTCACGGTTCATTACACTTATTGCTACTCTATTCTATTTTGGGGGCTTCCCTGATAGCTCAGTTGGTAAAGAATCTGCCTGCAATGCAGGAGACGCCAGTTCCATCCCTGGGCTGGGAACATCCCCTGGAGAACAGATACGCTATCCTCTCCAGTATTGTTGGGCTTCCCTGGTGGCTCAGCTGGTACAGAATCCACTTGCAATAATTTTTTTTAATATTTATTTATTTATTCATTTATTTATTTGGCTACTCGGGTCTTAGACGTGATATGTAGGGTCTAGTTGCCTGACCAGGGATCAAACCTGGGCCCCCTGCACTGGCAGCACAGAGCCTTACCCACTGGACCACCAGCAACGTCCCTCAACCTGTTCTTTATATATATTTATATATTTAGAAAAATTATATATATTTAGAATGTTCTTTATATACATATATATTTACATATATATGTGTCTTTGTGTTTGATGGGCGGGATAAATTGTGAGATTAGCACTGACATGTACCCCCTACTGTATACAAAAGAGATAACCACCAGGGACCTATTGCATAGCAAAGGGTTGCTATATCCACTACCTACAATAACGTGTAATGGAAAAGAATGTAAAAGTGCAGCTGAATCGCTTTGCTGCCCAGCTGAAACCACCACCCTGTAAATCACCTACGTTTCCCCTTTTAATACACTGGGGCAATGAAATCTGTACATAAATTAATCTTCTCTATGAAGGTGAACTATCTTGATGCAGAAAGAAATGATCTCCTCCACTAGTAACCTAAAAGCACACATTAATATCCATTAATAGACAATTTAATATCAAACGATCGCTCTTGACTAGAATGATGTGCCTGTGTTCACTGGAACTTAAGCCACCCTTCTCTTCTTGTCTTCCTCTCAGAGGCTGGGCTAGTCTATTCACGGGCATCCCTGTTGGGTCAGATGGTAAACAATCTGCCTGCAATACGGGGAGACCTGGGTTCAATCCCTGGGTCGGGAAGATTCCCTGGAGGAGGGCATGGCAACCCACTCCAGTATTGTTGCCTGGAGAAGCCCATGGACAGAGGAGCCTGGCGGGCTATGGTCTGTGGGGTTGCAAAGAGTCAGACACGACTGAGCAACTGAGCACAGCACAATCTGTTCATAAAGAAAGCGATGTTACCAAACACCGTGTTCTCTGATGTTCTAACTACTGCTTTGGCAAATTTCATAAACCCTAACAGCATTATGTCACTGCCTCAGAAGAGACTGGACATCGTGTCTTAAATTGGAGGGACCCCCCGCCCCTTCAAAATGCCCCCGTAACGATCATCTACGTACCCTTTGGGTTTTATGTGTGTGATTAAGCTGCTGTGATTTTAAGATCACTTGCATGCAGCAGGGAAAGGAAAAGGGAGGGAGCACACTGCTTCCAAGCTTTGCTTTATGTAACAAATCCAGTCGACGTTAACCATCACTGTTAAGAGGCCGTGACAGTGTCTGACTGTGTTGACACATTTTTTAAATCCAGTTAAACACCTTCCTGCTTGTGAAGCTCCATTTAGAAAGCTAGTGTGTTTTATCTCCTTCTTCAGTGCTTCCTGTAGGTGAAGTAACACACGAAACCTTCTGAACAGGAAAGAAAGAAATCCTCTAAGATTTCTTTATGATTTTGTTCTAAAGCTTTTTTCTTTTTCTTTTTGTTATAGTTAAAAAATAAAAAAACAGTAAGGGTCTTCCCTGATGGTCCAGAGCTTTAGACTCTGTGCTCCCAATGCAGGGGGCCCAGGTTCAAATCCCTGGTCACAAAACTAGATCCCACATGCCGCAACTAAAGATCCAGTGCATCTAAATAGATGAATAAATTTATAAATTTGAAAAGACAACATTATTAGTCCTCTGGGTTTCCCTGGTGGCTCAGTGGTCCAGAATCTGCTTGCAGTGCAGGAGACCTGGGTTCGATCCCTGGGTGGGGAGAGTCCCCTGGAGGAGGGCATGGCAACTCACTCCAGGATTCTTGCCTGGAGAATCCCATGGACAGAGGAGCCTGGCGGGCTATGGTTCATGGGGTCGTAAAGAGTCAGGCATGACTGAGCGGCTCACTTTCACTGGAACTCCACAGGAATGGTGAAGTGAACGTCACGTTCATCAGCTGTATAAACGTCACATATCACTGGCTATTCAGAAAGGTTTCCTGTGTTACTTCAGATAAAGAAAGTACTAAAGAAGGAGATAACACACACTGGCTTTCTAAATGGAGCTTCACAGAAAGGTGTTTAAGTGGATTAAAAAAAAAATGTGCAAACACAGTCAGACTCTGTAACGGCCTCTTAACGGGGATGGGTAACGTCAACCAGATTTGTCAACAGAATTCAGCAGAAAGTGTTTAAGAACTCCCTGGCTGTCAAGTGGTTAGGACTTTGCCTCCCAATGCAGGGGACATGGGTTCCATCCCTGGTTGGAAAAATAAGATCCCGCCTGCTGCATAAAGGGAAGGAAGGAAGGAAAGTATGGAGGAGGGATGGAAAGAAATAAGGAAAAGGAAGAAAGGAAAGAAAGAAAGAGGGGATAAAAGGAAAAAAAAAGAATGAAATATGAAAGAAAGTTAACACTCTGTGGCTCAGATGGTAAAGAATCCACCTGCAATACAGGAGACCCGGGTTCAATCCCTGGGTCAGGAAAATCCCCTGGAGAAGGGCTCGGCAACCCACTCCAGGATTCTTGCCTGGAGAATCCCATGGACAGAGGAGCCTGGTGGACTGCAGTCCATGGGGTTGCAAAGAGTCGGACACAACTGAGCAGCTAAACAGCAGCAGCAGCCATTGTTAATTGCATAGTTCATTGTCTTCAGTATATTCATAGTGGTTTGCAGCTTTCTGCGACTTTTTCGTCCTGCGGTGCAGAACCTCTGTGGCCGTGAAACACCAGCTTCCCATCCTTGGTGTCCACTTTGCTGCTTTCTACGTCTATGACTTTACCTACTTAGATACTTGATAGGAGTGCGGTTGTACACTATCTATCCCTTTGGGCCTGGCTTACTGTGCTTAGTTAGCATCATGTCCTGGGAGCTCATCCATGCTTTAGCAGGTGACTGGGTTTCCTGTCTTTTTAAAAAATAATAATAAATTTTTTTTTGGATAAGGGATATTTATCATTGATAAATAATTATCAATTAAATATTCTTTAGTGTATCAGGCTGTTCCTAAGTAATCAGTGAAAAGCCGTTCTCAGCACAGACTCCTGGTGTATTTGCCTCCGGCTACTACTCCTGGCAGGGAGGGGATTTCATTACAATGGTTAATTATGGCGGTAGTCACGGGGTTCAGGCTAAGGATAATAAACACATTCGGAAATGGATCATATGGATATGTACTTATGGATAATAAACTGCGTTTGGATGTATGAAGGGAAACAGCTTACTGGGTGGCCAACAACTTGTGTTTCTCTTGCAAATGCAAAATGCCCCAGTTTTTAAAGGATGTTCCTCTTCATTTACTTTTTTGGCTGGGCTGATCTGCATTGCCGCGTGGGGGCTTTCTGTAGTTGCGGAGATGGGGGCTCCTCTCTGCTTGTGGTTCTTGGGCTTCTCACTGCGGTGGCCTCTCTTGCGGCAGGACACGTGATCTTCAGGAGTAGTGGGTCCCGGGCTCCATACTTGTGGTGCCCAGAGATTAGGTGCTCCATGGCCTCTTGGATCTTTCTAGACCAGGGATCAAACGCATGTTCCTCTGCATTCCCAGGTGGGTACTTTAGCACCGAGCCACCAGGGAAGCCCTCAAGCCCTGCATTTTAATGGCTTTCATATATTCTTACCACCGCTTAGGAACCATTTGATAAAGTACAATATCAGCATGAAGTGAAGTGAAGTGAAAGTTGGCGTCTGACTCTGCAACCCCGTGGACTAGGCAGTCCAGGGAATTCTCCAGGCCAGAATACTGGAGTGGGTAGCCTTTCCCTTCTCCTGGGGATATTCCCAACCTAGGGACCGAACCCAAGCCTTCCACATTGCAGGTGGATTCTTTACCAGCTGAGCCACAAGGGAAGCCCATGAATACTGGAGTGAGTTAGCCTATCCCTTCTCCAGCGGATCTTCCCGATCCAGGAATGAAGCTGCGTCTCCTGCACTGCAGGTGGATTCTTTACCAACTGAGCTCTCAGGGAAGCCGGTAAAATATATCAGCTTAGACGGTGCATTTGCTTTCCATAATGCTAATAAGGTCTATAATGCTCTGAATATCCATCGTTAATTATTTTAAACCGTCTCATGAGTATGAAACCTTGAACCACTCATTATCAATTAGAAGTAACAGAAGTTTACCACAATAACAAGATTGATTTCAATATAGCACATCTAATCCAATAATGGTTACATGCAATATCCCATTTAATATAAGCTGGCAGTCAGAGAAAAGGACTTAATATATCGCTTTTAAGAGCAGAGTACCATATGCATACATCTAAGCTTCCAAAATTGGAGCAGAGTAAGTGATTTATAGCTAATCCTGTTTAACACATTCCATGGACTATTCCACAGCTGTATGGGAGCCATGTGAATGAGGTCTATGCTAAAATTTTATCTGTTGACGTATTTGTTAATTTCTGGCTGCACTGGGTCTTCCCTGCTGCACACGGGCATTGTCGAGCTGTGGCAAGCCGGGGTTACTGTCTAGTTTCGGTTCTGGGGCTTATTGCAGTGGTTTCTCTGGCTGTGGAGCGAAGGCTCCATCGTTGCGGTGTGTGGGGTTAGCTGCCCCCTGTCAAATGGAGTCTTCCGCGATCAGTGATCAAACCCGTGTTCCCTGCACTGGCAGATGGATGCTTAACCACTGTATCACCAAGGAAGCCCCAATTAGGTCTTAAAAGGATGAACAGAACGGGACCACGTGTGTCCACTGGTCAGTACTTTATCCACATTTGCCATCAGCGTGGATTCAGTTCCTAGAAATAATGTAATCGCTCAGTCGTGTATGTCTCTCTGCGACCCCATGGACTGTAGCCCTGCAAGGCTCCTCTAGTCCATGCGATTCTCCAGGCAAGAATACTGGAGTGGGTTGCCCTGCCCTCTCCTCAAGGGGGTCTAATACCTCACTCCAGCTGTAGGATCTATTGTGCTTCCCTAACCGAAAGGAGATTATACTGTCGTGTAGGTGATGGTGTTATTATATGAGAATTGAGAAAACTCTGGTCTCCATGCGTGAGGAGAATATTTATGGCTGGAGGAGAAACTGCTAGCTCTGACAAGAAACAGGAACCAATGGTTGGGGGAAGCAGCATCATTTGGAGGCTGCTCATTAAGAAGTTTATCCCAGGGATCTCCCTGGTGGTCCAGTGGTTAAGACTTTGCCTTCCTATGCAGGGGTACGGGTTGGATCCCTGGTCAGGGACCAAAGAATCCACATGCGTCTGATGCAAAGAAAAAAAAAAAAAAATATATATATATATATATATATATAATGGAAGCAACATTGTAACATATTCATAAAGACTTTTTAAAAAAGAGATAGCTCTTAAAAAAAAAAGTTTATCCCATGGTAGGTAAGACCCCCTGGACTGTAGTCAGCCAGGCTCCTCTGTCCATGGGATTTTCCAGGCAAGAATACTGGTGTGGGTTGCCATTTCCTCCTCCAGGGGATGTTCCCCACCCAGGAACCAAACCCATGTCTCTTACATCTCCTACATTGGCAGGTGGGGGTCTTTACCACTAATGCCACCTGGGAAGCCCAGATAAGGAATAGGAGTAGTCTGCCCTGGTGGCTCAGAGGTTAAAGCCTCTGCCTGCAGTGTGGGAGACCTGGGTTCGTTCCCTGGGTCCGGAAGATCCTCTGGAGAAGGAAATGGCAACCCAGTTCAGTATTCTTGCCTGGAGAATCCCATGGACGGAGGAGCCTGGTGGGCTACAGTCCACGGGGTCTCCAAGAGTCGGACAAGACTGAGCAACTTCACTTTCTTTCTTTCTCTCTCTCTCTTTCTTTCTCTCTTTCTTTCTCTCTCTCTCTTTCTCTCTCTCTCACTCTTTCTTTTGTATGAGACAAGATGAATGGTGTAAAATGAATATCAAGGTTACATGAGGGTACAGCCCATTTAAAAGGTTTTCATTTCACCTGGAGTCACATTTGAAGAAAAACGTGTCCACAATTCTAAGCACATCCAAACAGCCGGACGTGTTAACAATTCTAAAGGGATGGAGACAGCCCTAGGCCACGGATGTCTTCTCTCAATAATTGTATTTTGATGGGTAGTGATTTAGGTAATTTTCCCTCTGCGTACTCTTGGTTCTGATGTAAACATTTTCAAATCTCCAAATGCCCAGTCGGTCAAGAATCTGCCTGCAATGGGGGAGACTTGGGTTCTATCCCTGGGTGGGGAAGAGCCCCTGGAGGAGGGCGTGGCTACCCACTCCAGGATTCTTGCCTGGAGAATCCCCATGGACAGAGGAGCCTGGCGGGCTGCAGTCGGTGGGGTCGCAAAGAGGCGGACAGGGCTGAAACATAAAGTAGCAGATACAAACAGAAGAACTCCTGCCTGATTTTTCTCTGCCCGGGGTCTTCAAATGGGTGCATTTCTCCTGAACGGAAGGTTCAGGAAGGACTCTCCTCTCTTAGTGTCCATCCAGATTGCAAAGGCCGTTGAGCTCTGAGGGGCAAAGAGTCAGACACGACGGAAGTGACTGAGCACAGCACAGGAAAAGGTACCTAATGCAAGCAATGTTCTGGGTCTCAAACTCAGGCGCAGTGAGAACAGAGAACACGCTTCACATAATAACATCATGGATGGAACCACGGACAGAACGATGCTTGGAAATCAGGATGAATGCAGGATGGTCTGCAATATATGTCTCAACTCCAGCTTCTTTGGGAATTATTTCCATAAAGAAATCAGGGGGGAAAGGGCAGCATCAGATGTGGTGACTGCTGAGGGCTGACTTCCCTGTGTCTTCACCTGCTGCAAGGAGCAAGGGAGCTCTCACTTCCTGCTACCATCATAGTCAAAGCTACAGTTTTTCCAGTAGTCGTGTACGGATGTGAGAGTTGGGCCATAAACAAGGCTGAGCACTGAAGAACTGCTGCTTTCCAACTGTGATGTTGGAGAAGACTTGAGAGACCCTTGGACTGCGAGGAGATCCAACCAGTCCATCCTAGAGGAAATTAGTCCTGAATATTCATTGGAAGGAATGATGCTGAAGCTGAAACTCCAATACTTTGGGCATCTGATGCTGACTCATTGGAGAAGACCCTGATGCTGGAAAAGACCCTGATGCTGGGAAAGATTCAGGGCAGGAGGAGAAGGGGACAACAGAGGATGAGATGGTTGGATGGCATCATCGACTCAGTGGACTTGAGTTTGAGTGAACTCTGGGAGTTGGTGATGGACAGGGAGGCCTGGCCTGCTGCAGTCCATGGGGTCACAAAGAGTCGGACACGACTGAGTGACTGAACAACAGGAAGAACCATCCCCTTGGGGTTGGGTTTCTTTCTTTTTTAAATGGCTTCACAATGTTGTATCAGTTTCTACTGTATGGCAAAGTGAATCGGCTATATATATACATATATGTATATATACATATATATCCAGTCTTTTTTGGATTTCCTTCCCATTTAAAGCAGTGCTGGGAAAACTGGACAGCTATGTGTAAAAGACTGGAATCGGAACACTCCCTAACACCATGCCGGTAGTGTTAGTGGTAAAGAGTGGGCCTACCAGTGTGGAAAATGGAAGACCCTAAGGTTCAATCCCTGGGTGGGGAAGATCCCCAGGAAGAGGGCATGGCAACCCACTCCAGTTTTCTGGAGAACCCCATGGATGGAGGTGCCTGGTGGGCTACAGTCCAGGGAGGGGGTCCCAAAGCGTCGGACACGACTGAAGTGACTGAGCACACACGCACACACACACATCTAATAGAGAAAGGCAAACTTCAAGCCAGTGCATGCTACTGCTTGTGAGACACTTGCCAGATAACATCAGAGATGCCGTGTCTCGTCTAAAACCTTGCTGGCGTCTCTGAACTGCTGAACTCATTTCCGAATCTCTGAACTCACTTGGAGACTTCTGTACTCACTTTCGAATTTCTGAACTCCTGAATTCCTGAAGTCGTTGCTGAATTTCAGGTTCGGTGGACCTGTTGCACGGTCGACAGCGGCATTCCCTGGTCTCTTTGGTACCGGTTACCAGTTACCTGGAAGAAAGCTTTTTCCAGGCGGGACGGAGGGTGGTTTCAGGGTGATCCAAGTACGTAGCATTTACTGTGTGCTTCATTTCTATCATTATTCCATAGACTCCACTGAAGATCATCAGGCGCTTTAGATCCCGGAGGTGGGGGACCCCTCGCCTACATAATTAGGTTACCTATGCCAGCCGGTCTAGCACCATGTCCAGGAATTTGCATTTTGAACAAGCATCCTGGTGATGTTGGCATCGTTGACCCAGAGACCGTATTTTGAGAACCCCGGGTTGAATAAACGGGAAAATCTAAATGTCAAATAATTTTTCAAATTAAAAAGAATGCCCTTGGCTCCCGTGAATGTATTCATTTATCCCAACGATTATTAGAGAATAACTCGCTGCCCAAGCTGGTTAATTTCTTTTTCTGTTCATTTTGTTTTGCTGATGTATTTTTTTAAGCTGAGTAGCTTCTTAACGACTGCAAAATGAAAACATCATCCTCACTTTGAAATTGTTTTGCCTCAGGAAACAGATCAACTAAACAAATCAAAACAGATCAAACTAAACACGCCAACATACTAAATAATATCAGTGGAGTAATAACAAATCTTACGCTGATATATTAATGTGCATTATGCCGTACTTGAAGGAAAGTGCTGAGAACTACACTCCGTGGCTGTATCTTTTCTTATGGTGTCAAGAAGCAGTAAATTTACAGAGTTAAACAAATTGTGTCAAACCATATTTAGCGTCATTATAAAGGGAAGTTTTGGGGAAGCAAACAAATCAAAGCATCTTAGCTACGTACAGAAATGGCCCTTGTGTCTGCTGAGAGAACAATTCAACTACATTTTACCTCTAATTAAGAAAGACACATACAACCGGTGTTCGTGGCAGGCCTATTTACAATAGCCGAGACATGGAAGGAGCCTGAGTGCCCGTCAGCAGGTGATTGCTTCGAGGGTACATGATACATACACAAAGGAATATTACTCAGCTGTAAAAAAGAACAACAGTTTCCCATTTTCAGCAGCACAGATAGATAGACTTGGGGGGCATTGGGCTAAGTGAAATAAGTCAGACAAAGAGAAATACTTTATGATCTCACTTATACGTGGAATCTAAAAAGGACTAAAAGATACAATAGGTGAGTGAATATAGCGAAAATAAGCAGACTCAGAGATGAAGAGAACAAGCTACTAGTGACCAGCGGGGAGAGGGAAGCAGGGAGGGGCAGTAGAGGGGTAAGGGGTTAAGAGTCTCAAACTATGCTAAATAAGAAAAGCTACAGGGACGTATTGTACAACGCGGGAAATATAGCCAGTGTTGTATAATGCCTATAAATGGAATATAACCTTTAAAAGTTGTGAGTTGCTATATTGCACACTAGTAACTTATGTAATGCTTCCCTGGGGGCTCAGATGGTAAAGAACCCGCCTGCAATGCAAGAGACCTGGGTTCAATCCCTGGGTTGGGAAGATTCCCCCAGAGGAGGGCATGGCAACCCACTCCAGTATTCTTGGACTTCCCTGGTGGCTCCGAAGGTTAAGAATCTGCCTGCAGTACAGGAGACCTGGCTTCGAGCTCTAGGTTGGGAACAAGTCATCCTGCAACTATAGTTAAACTTGAAACAAAGTACTTCAGGGGTAATTTTTAAAAATATCAAAACTAGACCAGTAGTAAAACTGGGATTAGTGACACAGAACTTGTACATGACTTCAAGGACAATCACATACGATATATTTCTCTCTCTCTCCGTCTCTCTCTGTTTTTTAAAATATTTATTTATTTGGCTATACCAGGTCTTAACACTGGGCCACCAGGGAAACTCCTAGATGGATTTCTGAACATTTTCATCTTATGCTGAATGTCCTGGGGAAGCTTACTTTGCTAAATACATTCCCCGAAGATGATTTCATGACATAATTAATCCCCCTATCACATCTGCAGCCATGAAAATAAAACAGGCTTGCTCCTTGGAAGAAAAGCTATGACAAACACAGAATATTAAAAAGCAGAGACATGACTTTGCTGACAAAGCTCTATCTAGTCAAAGCTATGGTTTTGCTAGTAGTCATGTATGGATGTGAGAGTTGGACCATAAAAATAGCTGAGTGCTGAAGAATTGAGGCTTTTGAGCTGTGGTGCAAGAGAAGACTCTTGAGAGTCCCTTGGACTGCAAGAAGATCCAACCAGTCCATTCTAAAGGAGATCAGTCCTGAATATTCACTGGAAAGACTGATGTTGAAGCGGAAACTCCAATACTTTGACCACCTGATGTGAAAAGCCGACTCATTGGAGAAGACCCTGATGCTGGGAAAGATTGACGGCAGAAGGAGAAGGGGATGACAGAGAATGAGATGGTTGGATGTCATCGATGACTCGATGGACATGAGTTTGAGCGAGCTCCAGGAGATGGTGAGGGACAGGGAGGCCTGGCGTGCTGCAGTCCATGGGGTCACAAAGAATTGGACACAACTGCACAACTGAACACCAATCACATCTGACTTTAAAATGTATCTAATCATTGCATAGTGTTTTTCTTTAAGTGCAGATAAATTAGTTTTCTGAGTTGCAGATATATGCACAACTGCCCTTCCCCGTTCAAAAACATCTTCTTCTGTTTAATCTTCTGTTAAACTTTTGCTGTACATCAAAAGCTGGTCTGTGCTCTGCGTCCTTCTCTTAAACCAGCTTCCCGTACTTCTGGTCTGTATTCTGGGAAATCCTGGGTCATTGTGAAGGGGCTTACCTGTCGTCTGCAAATAGCAGTTTCAAAAAAGTTGCTACTATTCTGGTTATTTAATAACAATATCATATATATGCATGCATTATTAATGGAAAAATATATGTATATATATACCAACACTTAACAAATCCAGACAACCAGACCACAGGTGTGTGTTTTTTTTCCCCTCTAGCACTCTGTTCTCTCAATAGGAAGTTAAAAATATTTTAGGGAAAGTTCTGTAAGCAGTTATTTGCAGCCCTGAAAATACACTGCTGTCCTCCCACGATTGGGTAACTTATTTCCCCATTACTATCTAGTGCTGACATTGCAAGCTGGTACTTGTTGATGGATTTCTGTTTTAAAAGTATGACTGCTTTATTGAATGTGTCTTCCCAAACACAAAAACCAGCATTTCCCTGTATTACTAGCTAAAATGTTGATGAATTGTAAAGAATGTGAAACAATATTTTTGCTGCTTATATGAATGAGTCGTATATATACATATATATATAGTTTTATATATTCCATAAAATTCTATATATTCTGCAGCCATATATATGTATAGTTTTATATATTCCATAAAATGAAATTCTATATATTCCAGGGTGTATTATTATTTCTACAGAGTCATATATACATGTGTGTGTGTATATATATATATATATATATATATATAGTTTTATATATTTTATATATTTATATATTTATAAAATACAAAGCTATATATTCTGGGGTATATTATTATTCCTTCAAAGCACGTTTAAATGAAAGCAAGATGCTTGCTTTTGCCAATGGAGTTATAATCAACCATCTTTTGAAAAGTCATATATATATACATATAGTTTTATATATTCCATAAGACAAGATTCTATATACTGTGCAGTGTATTATTATTCATACAGTCATATGCATCTACATATGGTTTTATATATTCCATAAAATAAAATTCTCTGTGTTCTGGAGTGTATTATTCATAGAAAGCATGCTTAAATGAAAGTGAGATGCTGGTTTTTGCCAGTGGAGAGACAAACAAACAATCATCTTTGGAAGAGATCTTAGTCTGGCTGCCCCAGAAAACTGTACCCAATCAAGGCATCGATGTTGCAAGTACTTTGAGAGATAGGGACCAGTGATGCCCGTAACGGGTAGTTTTTCCCATCCCTCACCCCCTGGGGTAAAGGGAGACCTCCTTTCTCTGTGGAAGGCTGGTTTCCAGTGCAGGCTGAGGCTCAGAGTGACCCCAAACCCCGGAGCAAGGAGGTGGGGTGAAGTGAAGTCTCTCAGTTGTGCCCGACTCTTTGCGACCCCATGGATAGTAGCCTGCACCAAGCTCCTCCATCCATGGGATTTTCAAGGCAAGAATACTGGAGTGGGTTGCCATTTCCTTCTCCAGGGAATCTTCCCAACCCAGGGATCGAACCCAGGTCTCCCGCCTTGCAGGCAGATGCTTTAACCTCTGAGCCACCAAGGAAGCCCCATGACCAACCTAGACAGCATATTAAAAAGCAGAGACATTACTCTGCCAACAAAGGTCCATCTAGTCGAGGCTATGGTTTTTCCAGTGGATGTGAGAGTTGGACCATAAAGAAAGCTGAGCGCAGAAGAACTGATGCTTTTGAACTGTGGTGTTGGAGAAGACTCTTGAGAGTCCCTTGGACTGCAACGAGATCCAACCAGTCCATCCTAAAGGAAATCAGTCCTGAATATTCATTGGAAGGACTGATGCTGAAGATGAAACTCCAATATTTTGGTCACCTGGTGCGAAGAGCTGACTCATGGGAGAAGACCCTGATGCTGGGAAAGATTGAGGGCAGAAGGAGAAAAGGACAACAGAGGATGAGATAATTGGATGGCATCACCGGCTCCACAGACATGAGTTTGAGTACACTCCAGGAGTTGGTGATGGACAGGAAGGTCTGGCGTGCTGCAGTCCATGAGGTCACAAAGAATCAGACACAACTCAGCAACTGAACTGAACTGAACTTTCAGAGGAAAAAGAAAAGCAGTCACCAATGGTTATTTGTTTAGAAATTTACCTTGTGAGTAGCAGAAGGTATTAAGAGTGGATGAAACAAGAGAAAGCCAACTGAGGAACTGACTTGGAGAAAAACACTGACACAGGCAGATCAAAAACACCAGGAGGTGTCACCTCTCACCTGTCAGAACAGCCGGCACCAAAAAGACAGGTGATGACGGGTGTGGATGCAGATGTGGAAGAGAGGAAACCCTAGTAACACTGTTGGGAATGCAAACTTGTTCGGGCACTCTGGAGAACAGTGTGGAAGCTTCTCAAAAGAATTCAAAATAGAGCTACCAAACCATCTGGCAATCCCACTCCTGGGTATTTATGGGAAGGAAATAAAGTGATTCCGTTGAAGAGGTGTCTGGACCCATGTTCATAACAGCGTTGTCTGTAGTTGCCAAGACATGAATGTCAAAAGATGAATGGATAAATAAGATGTAGTACATATACTTGATGGAAAGGTGAATTCTTTATCCACTGTGCCACCAGGAAAGTCCTAAAGATTTTTTTTTTTTTTTTGATGTGGACCATTTAAAAAGTCTTTGTTGAATTTGTTGCAATATTGCTTTCGTTTTACATTTTGATGGTTTTTTTTTTTTTTTTGGCAGTGAGGCACGTGGGATCTTAGCTTCAGGGGTGGAACTTGCACCCCCTGCTTTGGAAGGCAAAGTCTTAACCACTGGACTCCCCAGGGAACCCCCAGATTAGGGTTATTATCACAATTTTAACGAGTCATTCAGGTTAAAATTGTTCATGGAGCCTCGAGTAAGCCACCTACTGTCTTGGGAACAAACGGGGATCAGAGAAATGAATAGATGAATTCCCTTCATTCTTGGAGGTTGAACGCTGGTGGGAGAGGGCAGAAAATACACCAACTGGTAAATACATTAAGGAAAAATGTTTGAATTCAAAAGATGCATTATCTGGCATATGAAAGATTTGGTAACCTCCTCCAGTCTGGTTCACATCCCTTTAATTTACTCACATATTTTTTCATTGAACTAACACCTTACACTTCTGTGTTCTTAAGTGTGATGTCTTTATCTTAATTGAAAATCCGACATCACCTTACTCTGTTGACTGCAAGTATTTCTAATGATGGTTACCGCATTTTAAAAACGATCATTAAACGGAAACAGAAAAAAAAATTAAATGAGACCTTCATAGCTGAACCTGTGTTTAAAAGCCTGTATGAATTTCCCATCAAAGTCAAATGGATCACATTGAACACATTATGAAGCGTTAGCAATGCTGTTATTACCCAGGATCTGTAAATAACACTGTTTACTTTTTGGAGTCACAAGTCCAATACTGGTTTTTATTAGGATTGTTCCCCGTAGGTGCGTGTGTCTGTGTGTGTGTGCGTTAGTCTCTCAGTTGTGTCTGATTCTTTGCGACCCCATGGACTGTAGCCCACCAGGCTCCTCTGTCCATGAGACTCTTCAGGCAGGAATACTGGAGTGGGTTGCTATGCCCTCTCCACGGGACCTTCCAGTGCTATATAATGCAGGGCGTTCAAATCCAGCGCTCTGTGACAGCTTAGAGGGGTGGGTTGGGGTGGGAGGTGGGAGGGAGGTTCAAGAGGGAGGGGACATACGCATACCTACGGCTGATTCACGTTGGTGTGTGGCAGAAACCGACAAAATATTGTAAAGCAATTATCCCGTCTTTAAAAATAAATTTAAAAAATAATAAATATACAGTACACAGCAGCGAATCGACAAGGAAAGTGCTAATTCCAAGGCTATCAGTATTCCAAGAGTTAAAGTACTGATATTAGATAAGAACCAAAGACACACATATAACTGTATGTGTGAATCTGTATAATATCTAACTTTCTCATCACACAGCGTAGGGCAGGCTCTTAAAAGACACACATATAACTGTATGTGTGAATCTGTATATCTAACTTTCTCAACACAAAGCATAGGGCAGGCTCTTAAAAGACACACATATAACTGTATGTGTGAATCTGTATAATATCTAACTTTCTCATCACACAGCGTAGGGCAGGCTCTTAAAAGACACACATGTAACTGTATGTGTGAATCTGTATAATATCTAACTTTCTCAACACAAAGCATAGGGCAGGCTCTTAAAAGACACACATATAACTGTATGTGTGAATCTGTATAATATCTAACTTTCTCATCACACAGCGTAGGGCAGGCTCTTAATTGCTGTCAAAATATATACTGTTGATAACACTTAACAGTGTAAGAACCAATTAAGCCTTCTGGTGTCTGCTGATTAGTATAGAAATATTCAAACTCATTATTGTCAGTCCGAATCCTTTGATATTGAGATTATTCTCCTTTTACTTTCTTATCTAGATTAAAGATATGAAAATGTTCAGTTGTTAAAACTTTAGCCAGAGGCTGCCACGGTGACATGTTTCTCTTTTTCTGGTGACATAATTTTTTCGACTTCATCTTGAAAAGAAAAGAAAAAGAGGTCTCTAATTTGGAATGATTAAGTCAGGTTTATTTTCTGCACTGGCTTTGAGAATTAAACCTTTCATCTTTATAATGATACAGAATCCTTTTTTGCTTAACAAAGGAAAATAAATGAATGAATACTTTTTTTAAAAGAAAAGCTTTTTGGTTTGTGTTGGAGGTGTAACCAATAAATAATGTTGTGATAGTTTTAGCTGGACAGCAAAGGGACTCATATATATACATGGATCCATTCGCCCCTAAATTCCCCTCCCAGCCAGGCTGCCACATGACATTGAGCAGAGCTCCCTGTGCTGACCAGCAGGTCTTTGCTGGTTCTCCATGTTCAATATAGCAGAGTGTCCATGTCCATCCCAAACTCCCTAACTATGCCTTCCCCCATCCTTCCCCCTGTAATAAGGTTATTACAGAGAATTGAGCAGAGTCCCCTGTGTTGTCCAGCAGGTCCTTGCTGGTTCTCCATGTTAAATACAGCAGAGTGTCCATGTCCATCCCAATCTCCCTAACTATCCCTTCCCACATCCTTCCCCCTGGGAACCATAAGGTTATTACAGAGTATTGAGCAGAGTTCCCTGTGCTGGACAGCAGGTCCTTGCTGCTTCTCCTTGTTAAATACAGCAGTGAGGAATACATTTTTTAAAAAATTCAATAAAGAATTCCTGCACTGAATTAGAAGAAGAGATAGCTTATTCCTAGGAAGTATTTCTGGGAAAGTTAGACAACTAGAGCTTATCCCAAGGAGGAAGAAGTTGGCTTTAATCGGAGTGTCGTCAGTGTGAAGGTATCCAATGTAATTTTAGATAACTGGTGGAGTTTGCATTTTTATTTCAGTGGTACTATCGATACAGGGGCTTCCCTATATAAAGAATTTGCATGCAGTGCAGGAGATATGGGTTCAGTGTGTTGGGAAGATCCCCTGGAGGAGGAAATGGCAAGCCACCCAAGTATTTTTGCCTGGAGAATCCCGTGGACAGAGGATCCTGGCGGGCTACAGTCCGTAGGGTCTCGGAAAGAGTCGGACATGACTGAGTAACTAACAATTTTAGGTTTTTTTTTTTTCCACAGACACACAGTGAGTACGTTAATAAATAAATACGAACATAAAAGGACTCCCCATGCGGTGGTAGCGGCAAACAACCCTCCTGCCAATGCAGGAGACTATAAAAGAGGCAGTTCAATCCCTAGGTTGGGAAGATCCCCTGGAGGAAGGCACGGCCACCCACTCCAGTGTCCTTGCCTGGAGAAGCCCATGGACAGAGGAGCCTGGCGGGGCTGCAGTCCATAGGGTCGCACAGAGTCGAACCCGACTGAAGTGACTTAGCACACACGCAGGAGCATAGGCATGTATAGGAATGATTGAAACTTCAGAGGAAGTCATTCTTCCATAGGCATTTCTTTAAAAAATTTTTTTTTTTTTTAAATTTTTGACTGTGCTGACTCTTCAATGCTGCCCATGGGCTTTTTTTTTTTTTTCCTCCTTGTGATGTGTGGGCTTCTCATCAGAGAGGCTTCTCTTGTTACATAGCGTGGGCTCTAGGGTGTGTGGGTTTCTGATGTTGAGGCTCCCTGGTTCTAGACCACAGGCTCAGTAATTGCGAAACCCAGGCTTAGCTGGTCCGTGACACGTGGGATCTTCCTGGACCAGGGATTGAACCCAAGTCTCCTACATTGGCAGCCAGATTCTTTACCACTGAGCCACCATTGAAGCCCTCTATGGGCACTTAAACACAAGTGAAAATAGCTCAGCGATTTCTTATGCTTGCTGGTGGGTTAATCGTTAAAATTTTATACCATCAAACTGAACGCTGGGGCGTGACATTTATTTTAACAAATGACCAGCACAGTCTTTATTTCCTAATTATGTGTGTACAGCTCTATGTATTATTGTAATATATCTCTATGTCTTTATTACTTTCTTCATTGAACCTAGTTAATTTATCACTTTACTCACTAAGCTCTCTTTAGCTCTTCAGATTTTGTTACTGACAATTTTCTTTCACACAGGCATTGCGGTTGCCTCTGTGTTTCAACGTCAGTCACCTCCTTGCTACATAGCAGAGAAGAGACTGTATAATATATATACAGACTGTATATATTATACAGACTGTATAAATTGTGTAGAATTTAATCCAGAGGATATATTCTAGTTCAAATAGGTTTAAATCCAGGCTCTTTCAATGAAGTTTAAGTCATATCCTTTGATTCAAGCCTTTATTTACCTATCAGTTCAGTTCAGGTGCTCAGTTGTATCCAACTCTGTGTGACCCCACGGACTGCAGCACGCCAGGCCTCCCTGTCCATCACCATCTCCTAGAGTTCACTCAAACTCATGTCTCTCGAGTCGGTGATGCCATCCAACCATCTCATCCTCTCTTGTCCCCTTCTCCTCCCGCCTTCAATCTTTCCCAACATCAGGGGCTTTTCACATGAGTCAGTTCTTCGCATCAAGTGGCCAAAGAATTGGAATTTTAGCTTCAACATCAGTCCTTCCAATGAACACCCAGGACTGATCTCCTTTAGGATGGACTGGTTGGATCTCCTTGCAGTCCAAGGGACTCTCAAGAGTCATCTCCAACACCACAGTTCAAAAGCAACAATTCTTCAGCACTCAGCTTTCTTCACAGTCCAACTCTCACATCCATACATGACCACAAGAAAAACCATAGCCTTGACTAGACGAACCTTTGTTGGCAAAGTAATTTCTCTGCTTTTGAATATGCTATCTAGGTTGGTCATAACTTTCCTTCCAAGGAGTAAGCGTCTTTTAATTTCATGGCTGCAGTCACCATCTGCAGTGATTTTGGAGCCCCAGAAAATAAAGTCTGGCACTGTTTCCACTGTTTCCCCATCTATTTGCCATGAATTAATGGGACCAGATGCCATGATCTTAGTTTTCTGAATGTTGAACTTTAAGCCAACTTTTTCACTCTCCTCTTTCACTTTCATCAAGAGGCTTTTTAGTTTCTAGGTTTAAATTTCTATATCTATACAACTTGTATAAATACTGTATTTAGTATATACTTTTATGTGCATGTAAATTAAATATATATGTTTTTATGCAGTTTTACAACACACATATATACATGACTGAAGTGACTTAGTATAGCACACAAATGTATATAATTTGTGTATATATATATAAGTTTTACAAATGTATGCATCGTATACATATACAAATTGTATGTTGTTTAGTTGCTCAGTCATGTCAGACTCTTTACAACCCCATAGACTGTAGCCCACCAGGCTCCTCTGTCCATTGATTCTCCAGGCAAGAATACTGGAGTGGGTTGCGTTTCCTCCTCCAGGGGATCTTCCCTACCCAGGGATCAAACCCAAGTCTCCCACATTGCAGGCATATTCTTTACCACCGAGCCACCAGGGAAGTCCAAATCCATTTAAGTATAAATTCCCTGGTGGCTCAGACGGTAAAGAATATGCCTGCAATGTGGGAGACCTGGGTTCAATCCCTGGGTTGGGAAGATCCCCTGGAAGAGGATGGCATGCATATAAATTATACAAATTATATGAGAATATATGAATTATGCTTTATATACAAATTGTATATATATTTGCATAAGTTATACAAACTGTATAAAAATATATAAATTATGTTTTATATAAAAGAATAAAATACATATTGAGAAAAAATGTGAAAAGAATGCAAAGTAGAACTTCCCTCATTTGATTTTATTCATATTCTTCAGTTACTCTTCTACAGCCCTTTGAGATTCATAGAACAAAATCCCAGGTGTCAAGGAAAGGTCAGAAAATTTACACAAGAAAATATTAGTTTGAATTTTCTTTCCTACTTTTCTATGAATATGTCCATGGACAAACACAATTACAGATAACATTGCAAATGAAGTGTCCTGTATTTTATCCTCTTATCAGTTGCCTATGTCATCAATCTGTTTATCTATTATCTATCTCATCTATGTATCTGGCTAGCTGATTATTATCTACCTGCTATCTGTCTGTCTCTCCACCTGGCTATCTATACATCCATCCATCTACACATCTATCCATCCGTTGGTCAACCCATCCATTCCATCTATCCATCCATCAATCTATTTATCTGTCTGTCAATCTATTACATATCTACCCATCCAGCTTTTGATCTGTCTATGTAAGAAGCTAGCTATTATCTATTAATCATGTATCATCTTTCTAAATCTTGATGGACTAGCTCAAATACGGCTTTGTCTTTGAAGCTTCTGTTAATTGCAACAATACCGTGTAAGGAAAATGATAAATCAGGTGTTGAGTGGACCCCAGTGTTTTTCACTCTGTCTTCTCTGCTAAAATATACATCTTGTTATCCATCTTTTTTCATTGAGCACTTACTGTTATCCACTTATATTGTAGGCAAGCCTTAGTTGCTCAGTCGTGTCTGACTCTTTGCAACCGCATGGACTGCAGCCCGCCAGGTTCCTCTGTCCATGGGATTTTCCAGGCAAGAATATTGGAATGGGTTGTCATTTTCTTCTCCAGGGGATCTTCCCAATCCAGGAATCAAACCTTGGTCTCCTGCCTTGCAGCCAGATTCTTTACCATCTGAGCCTCTGGGGACGCCCCACATTGTAGGTAAGGCTAACCTAAAATTCTGAAATCGTGTCAAAACGGAGCTCGTAATGAACTCGTCATCTGAACAAGCTACTCCTCATATGTTTGGTCAATGCAGTCTTCTTGTCTCTGCTACCAACTATCTATGCTTTGTGTTCACGATAATAAAAATAATACTGTAAAGTTGTTTTTATATTTTTATGCAATAGTAGTAGAACTGCCTGTTTATTTTTTTTTCCTTTGTTTTACTTGTTCTGAATTGGAATATAATTGCTTTCCAGTCTTCTTAGTCATACACGTACACAGCTGTACAACAAAGGGAATTAGCTAGAGGTACACATATACCCCCTCCCTCTTGCTTCACACCTCATCCCACCCCTCTGGGTCATCACAGAGCCCCGTGCTGAGCTCCCTGTGCTATAAGGCAGCTGCCCACTGGCTAGCTACTTTACACATGGTGATGTGTATACGTCAGGGCTGCGCTCTCAAATCATCCCACCTTCCCATCCGGTCCTCCGCATCCACAAGTCTGTTCTACCTGCGTCTCTATTCCTGCCCTGCGAATAGGCTCATCAGCGCCATTTCTCTAGATTCACATACATATGTATGTGCTAGACGGTACTTGCTTTTCTCTCTGACTTGCTTCGCTCTGTAGTAGACTTCCGCATCCACACTGAAGCCTTTGAAGGCCAAGCTGCAGTGTCTGGCTCTCCGTTTATCATCTCCGGCGATGCAGTGAGCCCGCCGGTGGGTAGCAGAGCAGAAGGCGGGCTTCTCGGGCCCTTCTGAGCCTGCTTCTGTCGCACGGATTTGGCTGTGATGACGGGGTGTGTGTGTGCACAGACGGCGCGGCATGTCACAGGGAAGGGCAGGAGTGTGGTTCGGTGCGCGTTCAATGCAGACTTCCAACAGCGCGCTAGGACGCGGGTATGAGATCCAGGGACAGACTGAAGGTCCGGGAGATATTCCACGCCCGCGGAGCAGCTAGGGGAGCTGTGCAGTGGAGTGAATTGCCCTGTGGCTTCTTTACAGCATAGAGAGAGTGAACTGGAACCGGGATTCGCAGTGGGACATTCTAATCCTGACATGCGCTTGGGAAGCCTGATCAGATGACTGATTTCGACTCAATGAGCTAAAGCTGTAGAGTTCCTGAAAAATATGACGGCCTTGCTTTGTAGTAAGTCATTAATGTCCTGTTATGGTTTCCATTTGTTGATTTGCAGTGTTGAGTTAGTCTCAAGTGTACAGTAAAGTGATTCAATTACATATATATATATATTTCTTTTTTTTATTCTCTTCTGTTATAGGTTATTGCAAGATATTGGGTGTAGTTCCCTGTAGCATGGTGAGTCCATGTTGCCTATCAATTTTATATCTACTAGTGTGTATATTTTTTTAATAAACCTAGTTTAATATGATCATTTCCTGTCAGATTTGTCTTACTTTTGGCTCTTTGACCCTATTAAAGACATTTTTTATTTTATTTTTTTTTAATTATGAAACTATGATAACACTTACAGGAGACTTGGAAAATACAGGAGAAAATTGCATAACTCTAAATCCCATGGACGAAGGAGCCTGGAAGGCTGCAGTCCATGGGGTCGCTGAGGGTCGGACATGACTGAGCGACTTCACTTTCCCTTTTCACTTTCATGCATTGGAGAAGGAAATGGCAACCCGCTCCAGTGTTCTTGCCTGGAGAATCCCAGGGACGGGGGAGCCTGGTGGGCTGACGTCTATGGGGTCACACAGAGTCGCACACGACTGAAGCGACTTAGCAGCAGCAGCAGCAGCAGCCCTAATCCTAACCCTAACCCTAATTTTTCTTATTTGTATAAGAAATAGGATGATTTCTTACTTGTATAAGAAATGGTGATTGTATATTACAATCATTTTTTAAGTAGATAAATTAAAATATTTTAGTTGGAGTTTCCAAAGCAAACTCTCAAAAATTAATAGAATACACAGAGAAGCAGAAGGATATAGTAGACCTGAAAAGCACAGTGAGCCAATTCAACAGAATTAAGATTTATACCATTTTCACACAACAGAAAGACTCAAATTCTATTATAAGTGATATCTCATAATAGTTGTCTCTGTCTGGCTTACTTCACTGGGTGTGGTCATCTGTTCGTCTATCCATGTTGCTGCAAATTATATAGACTATAAACTAAGAGACGCTGGAACAGATCCAGGGACATAAAACAAGGTGCAGAAATTCCATGGTCTCATGGTATTGAAATCATACAGAGTCTGTTGTCTTACCAGGTAGTATATGTATGTTAATTCCAGCCTTCTAATTTATCCCTCAACCCTCCTTCCACTTTGCTAACCGTAAGTTTGGTTTATATTTCTGTGAGTCTGTTTGTTTTGTAAGTAAGATCATCTGTATCATTTTTTTTGAGATTCCACATATACGTGATGTCGCATAATCTTTGTCTCCGTCTGGCTTGCTTCACTGGGTATGATCATCAGTTGATCCATCCATATTGCCACAAATGGCATTGTTTCATTCACTTTTATGGCTGAGTTCTACTCCATTGTGTGCATATATATATATATGAGAACAATGTACATATATATATTCTACATTGTGTGAGCGTGCCATCCAACCATCCCATCCTCTGTCGTCCCCTTCTCCTCCTGCCCTCAATCTTTCCCAGCATCAGGGTCTTTTCCAGTGAGTCAGCTCTTGGCATCAGGTGGCCAGGGTCTTGGAGCTTCAGCTTCAGCATCAGTCACTCTGATGTAACTACATCTTCTTTATCCATCCTCTGTCAATGGCATTTAGTTTGCCTCTATGTCTTTGGCTACTGTGAACAGTGCTGCTCTGAACATTGGGTGCATGCCTCTTTTCAAGAGTCCCATTCTGTTTTGATGTCTTACTGATAACAGCTTTAAAATCACGCAGATTCAATTTTCCTTGCTACTGGACCGGGCCTTCCATAAAGTAAAATTTGTAATTTGTGAAAAAGTGCAAGTGTTCGTCGCTCAGTCATACCCGACTCTTGGCGATCCCCATAGACTGTAGCCCGCCAGGCTCCTCTGTCCGTGGGATTTTTCCAGGCAAGGATACTGGAGTGGTTTTGCATTTCCTTCTCCAGAGGATCTTCCTGACCGAGGGATGGAACCCATGCCTCCTGCACTGCAGGCAGATTCTTTACTGACTGAACTACCTGATAAAACAACTAAATATTCATATTTAGGGGCCCCGAAGAACTGATGCTTTTGAACTGTGGTGTTGGAGAAGACTCTTGAGAGTCCCTTGGACTGCAAGGAGATCCAACCAGTCCATTCTGAAGGAGATCAGCCCTGGGTGTTCTTTGGAAGGAATGATGCTAAAGCTGAAACTCCAGTACTTTGGCCACCTCATGCAAAGAGTTGACTCATTGGAAAAGACGCTGATGCTGGGAGGGATTCGGGGCAGGAGGAGAAGGGGACGGCAGACGATGAGATGCCTGGATGGCATCACTGACTCGATGGACATGAGTCTGAGTGAACTCCGGGAATTGGTGATGGACAGGGAGGCCTGGTGTGCTGCAATTCATGGGGTCGCAAAGAGTCGGACATGACTGAGCGACTGAAGTGAAGTGAACTGAACTGAGGGTGGAGGATAAAGGGTCTCTTGGAGACTAAAAAAAAAAAAAAAAAAAACTCCTGATTATCTCTCTACAGAAAAACACTTTTGAACATATGGACATTTTCCATATAATTTAAAGTGACTAACTGACAAAGCCCCACGTGGACATCTTTCATAAAACCAGACAAAATGGGGTGTAGACTTTGTGGGAACATTTTCTAAGTTCCAACAAGCTCATATGCAATAAAGAACCACCATTGCAGTGTCATATAGAAGTATCATAAAGCAAACTAAATACACTCAGCAAATGAAATTACCTACAATTAGTTAAGTAGGTATCATAGAGACCCCTACTTGAAGTATCACAGTATCATAAAGAGGACTAAATAAAATCACCAAATAAAATTACCTACAGTTACTTACACAGGATTTTTAAAATCCTTCTTTACCTCATTCATGTATTCATTGCAAAAGCTGTGATACATTATTCACATTCAGTGGCCTCTCTCTTTCTCTCAAACTGTAACTCAATTTCATTAAACTCTAATGCTTGATAATGAAGGATGAATATTTATTTAGCTCTGTTATGTAAATTCCCTGCTATCTCAAATTCCAGACATCCAGGTGATGAGATATTAAGTAATTTTTAATCAGGTGAGGATATACAAATTATCAGACTACTTAGAGTGAGTAAAGTTTGCCACATCTTTTTTTTTTTCCCATATAGAAAAAGTAATGGTTATGGGGAAAGGTCAACCTGAAAAAGCTAGGGAATATATGAATTGATGCTTTCAAATAGGGGTACCAGTGAAGACTCTTGAGAATCCCTTGGACTGCAAGGAGATCCAACCAGTCCATCCTAAAGGAGATCAGTCCTGGGTGTTCATTGGAGGGACTGATGTTGAAGCTGGAGCTCTGATACTTTGGCCACCTGATGCAAAGAGCTGACTCATTGGAAAAGACCCTGCTGCTGGGAAAGATTGAAGGCAGGAGGAGAAGGGGACGACAGAGGATGAGACGGTTGGATGGCATCACTGACTCAATAGACATGAGTTTGAGCAAGCTCTAGGAGATGGCGAAGGACAGGGAAGCCTGGTGAGCTGCAGTCCATGGGGACACAAAGATTCAGACATGACTTAGCGACTGAATAAGAACAAACATGAATCTGATTACATAACATTCTGGGAAAAAGCAAAGCTGTAGAGACAGTCAGATGATGAATGGTTAGTGGGGAGGAAAAGGGCATGGAATGAATGGATGAAGCAGTTATTTTTGGGGCTGTGAAACTACTCTGCAGAACAGTATAATGATGGAGCTACATCACCAGGCTTTTGGCCAAGCCCATAGAATGGACAGCGCCAAGACTGAACCCTGGTGTAGACCATGGAGCTTGGGTGATGATGGTAGGTCTATGAAGGTTCATCAGTTATAAACAATGTACCGTCTGATGGGGGTTGTTGATAATGAGGGACGCTTTGCACATGTAGGGCACAATGGATGTATGCAAAGTCTGTACCTTTTTCTCAAATTTGCTGTGAACCTGAAATGGCTCTAAAAAGAAGCAAGTCTTTGAAAATAAAATTGTAGTAGCAGAGAGATCTGGCAACGTGAGCCATCTTAGAAGGTGTCCATATGTTTGCCCTAGAAAATAATTAAATGATATCATGCATGCATATTAAGTCACTTCAGTCATGTCCAACTCTTTGCGATTCCATGGACTGTAGTCTGCAAGGCTCCTCTGTCCTTGGGATTCTCCGGGCAAGGATACTGGAGTGGGATGCCATTCCCTTCTCCAGGGGACCTTGCAGACCAAGAGATTGAACATGCATCTCTTACGTCTCCTGCATTGGCAGACAGATTCTTTACCACTAGTATGACCTGGGAAGACATTAAATGGGGTCGACCCAGCTTAAATACTTTGAGTCATTTCTTTGCAAAAAATTTTACTTTTTGGCTGCCCCAGGCCTTAGTCGGAGCATGTGAGATCTTTATTGTAACACGTGAACTCTTAATCGCATCAAGTGGGATCCAGTTCCCCAACCAGAAGTCAAAACCTGGGCCCCCTGCCTTGGAAGTGCAGAGTCTTAGCCACTGGACCACCAGGAAGTCCAAATATTTTGAGTTCTTTTTGAGACAGAGAGAGAAAGGATTTCAGTTCAGTTCAGTAGCTCACTGATGTCCGACTCTTTGAGACCCCATGGACTGCAGCACGCCAGGCTTCCCTGTCCATCACCAACTGCCAGAGCTTGCTCAAACTCATATCCATTGAGTCAGTGATGCCATCCAACCTTCTCTCCTCTGTCAACCCCTTCTCTCCTGACTTCAGTCTTTCCCAGCATCAGGGTCTTTTTCAAATGAGTCAGCTCTTCGCATCAGGTGGCCAAAGTATTGGAGTTTCAGCTTCAACATCAGTCCTTCCAATGAACACCCAGGACTGATTTCCTTTAGGATGGACTCGTTGGATCTCTTTGCAGTCCAAGGGCCTCTCAAGAATCTTCTCCAACACCACAGTTCAAAAGCATCAGCTCTTCTGCGCTCAGCTTTCTTTATGGTCCAACTCTCACATTCATACATGAGTACTGGAAAAAGCATAGCTTTGACTAGACGGACCTTTGTCGGCAAAGTAACGCTATTTAATATGCTGTCTAGGTTTGTCATAGTTTGGCATAGCTGAACAGTATGAAAAGCCAAAAAGATATGACACTGAAAGATGAACATCCCAGGTTGGTAAGCGTCCAGTACACTCAGAGAAGAGTGGAGAAATGACTCCAGAAAGAACGAAGAGATGGCGCCAAAGCAAAACCAATGCCCAGCTGTGGATGTGACTGGTGATGGAAGTAAAGTCCAATGTTGCAAAAAACAGTATTGCATAGGAACCTAGAATGTTAGGTCCATGAATGAAGGTAAATAGGACATAGTCAAACAGGAGATGGCAAAGTTGAACATCCACATTTTAAGAATCAGTGAACTAAAATAGACCACAATGGGTGAATTTAACTCAGTTGACCATTATATCTACTACTGTGGACAAGAATCCCTTAGAAGAAATGGAGTAGCCTTCCCAGTCAAGGAAAGATGTCATATTCAGGACCCAACCATACATGCATGAGAAACTTCTGGGCACATGTATCAGAAGAGTAACACAGAGATGTTTTTAGCAGCCTTGAAAAATGATGCAGAATCCACAGGAACCTCTACTGCTGCTGCTGCTGCTGCTAAGTCGCTTCAGTCGTGTCCGACTCTGTGCGACCCCAGAGACGGCAGCCCACCAGGCTCCCCCGTCCCTGGGATTCTCAAGGCAAGAACACTGGAGTGGGTTGGCATTTCCTTCTCCAATGCATGAAAGGGAAAAGTGAAAGTGAAGTCACTCAGTCGTGTCTGACTCTTTGCGACCCCATGGACTGCAGCCCATCAGGCTCCTCCATCCATGGGATTTTCCAGGCAAGAGTACTGGAGTGGGTTGCCATTGCCTTCTCCACAGGAACCTCAGGACACACTGAAAGAAGAATGGATACAAAGACTATATTATACTCGCATCCTGTCATTTTATAGAGCATTGAACATAAATTATATTAACTGCTTGCCTGCTTGCAAGGGTGAATGCACATCAGGAAGCAACTGTAGTGGTTAATATATATATTCCTGAGGGAAAATAGAATATGGTGCTCTTACAATAAAGCCCTAAACCTGCACACAACACCATACATCCACATTACCTACGTGTAGCTGTGCAAACACATGTATGCACATATATGCCCATATACATATGCGTAAATATAGGATATTTGTTTTTTCTCTTTCTGACTTTCTTCACTCTGTATAACAGACTCTAGTTTCATCTGCTTCACTCCACTCGACTCAGTTTCACCCCTGTCTATGGCTGCTGACTGATGCTCAGCGAGTCCTGACTGTAGACATGCTTTGCTTGTTAAGATCTCCACTTGCAGAAGCGATTGGTAGTAAAAGATTTAAGTAATAGAGGCTACATGATGAAAACAGACGAGCTCAGAGTTTGAAACGAAGCAGCTAGAGATTAATTGCCTGCTAGGAGACAGAGAAGAAAAAAAAAATATGAATGCTAACCTGAAATGTCCAATTACTGAATGAATACAAACAAAGATTAGGTGTTTTTCGGAAAGCTGTTCTGGATCCTTTTGTTTGTGTGTTTGCTTTTGTATTTAGGAAACCTCTTTGAACAAAATGACTTTCATCGAAGTGATGTCTAAGTGACATTGTGAATGTCACAATGAAATTATACCGTCAAATTTGCTTTGCAGACGCGTTCCTGCAATTTACCTACAGCATAATCTCCGCTTCATAAAGTATATGCCTCTCCTCTCTCTCCTGAGATTCATCACAAAATAACCGTGCGTAGAGCACAATTTTAAGCCAGTCGAAACAGCTCATCGTTTTTTGAATGATGTGGCCTATTGTATATTCTGCTTCTTCCAAAATGAAGAGACCAATAAAATGGAATAGAGTTGTTTTTAGAGCAGACAGCCAAGTTAAATTAGGAATAATTGCCATAGGTGTTACTTTATGTGAAAAACACAAATATATATATGTTCATCACATAACCTTAAGTATGGGGAATAAATTTCCTATCATTCTCTTTTTTTATAGCTGCATAATTAAAACCCATGAAAAGTAAATGGCTTATTAAGGCCGAAACAGCTACTGCTAGGCCCAGAGATGGAACTGGGATTGCTGGTCCACAGAGGCTGATTCTCCACGCACTAAAGGGTTTACATTATAAATGTTATGTATGTGAGTTAGTGTTTGCTATGAAGGAGTGTATTTATAAACTCAGAAAGTCCATCAATCAAACCTCTGGAATTTCTTTTTTTTAATTTTGACAGTTCTGGCAATCTTAACATTTGGAGGGCTTCCCTGATGGCTTAGCAGGTAAAAAAATCCACCTGCAATGCAAGATACGCAGGAGATGTGAGTTCAATCCCTGGGTCGGGAAGATCCCCTGGAGGAGGGCCTGGCAACCCACTCCAGTATTCTTGCCTGAAAAATACCATGGACAGAAGAGCCTGGAGGGCTGCAGTCCATCTGGTTGCAAAGACTCGGACACAACTGAGCAACTTAAGCATGCAACAGAATTCACATCAATATTATAATTAATAATACATTGATGGTATTCTTGTGCAAAAGCAAGCTTCTTTCGAAAGAACAGAATCCTTTATGCTAAAGTAAACTTCATTGCTATATTCATGGAGTACGAGATGGACAGGGTAAACTAGGGATCCTTGAATCCTTAGGAAATGATGGCCATAACGTAGAGAATGATTTTAGAACGCCGATCATTTTTTAAAGAAAAAAAAGAAAAACAAGGATACGTCTTAGCTAGCAAACCAACACAGCAAACCCATTTTCAAGGTGCAAATAGTCAAACAATTGTACCCTATTAAAAACACACGTTTATTTGTCCACACGCTTCTTTTTTTATAATTTTACTCATCTATTTACTTTTGGCTGTGCTGGGTCTCTGTTGCTGGGCAGGGTTTTCTGTAGTGACAGCGAGCAGCGTCTACTCTGTTGTTGCACAGCACTCAGCTCAAGGCATACGGGCTTCAGTAGTTTGGCACGTGGGCTCTATAGTCGTGGCTCCCTGTCTCTAGAGCGCAGGCTCAATAATTGTGGCGCACAGGCTTAGTCGCTCCGTGGCATGTGGGATCTTCCCAGATCAGAGGTCAGACCCGTGTCTCCTGTGCCTCCTGCATTGGCAGGCAGATTCTTTACCCCTGAGCCACCGGGGAAGGCCCACACACTTCTCTTTCAAGAGACACTGCCCCTGGGAGCCAGTGATGTCTTATCAGCAAGGATTGCACACAATGAGAAAATCAGCCAGTGTCTTCTGCAAACTGCAGAGGCGATGTTACCTTCATATTTAAAACAGGCAGCAGTCACTCGAGTGGGAATCACAAAAGATGGGAAGGCAACCGACGTGAACCACGGGAAAGGGAAAAATGTTAGTGACCGGCGACAGGAAAATGCATTGCTCTTAAAAGGAGCTCACAATCAGAGATGGAGTGCAAAAAATGTGAAATGTGTGCAAACCTTCGTACACAGCAGGGATGGACCATCTTAATCTATCGGTTACTATTTTGAGAAATCACAAAGATACCATATTGTACGTATGTGATATATACACACATGCTTAGTGCATATGTGTGTAATGTGTGTGCATACATATATATGCAGTGTAGATACACGTGTGTGCATATTTATACACATACTGAATGCATAATGTATTATATATAATATATACTGGATATATGTATATGCGCTAATATATATAAACACATATGCAGTGTATACATATGTATATTATAATGTATGTATATACATTTTCTATGTGTGTGAATACACTGAATACATAAAATGTATAATCGGCATACTAACCCTGGTGGCTCAGATGGTACAGAATCTGCCTGCAATGTGGGAGACCTGGGTTCGATCCCTGGGTTTGGAAGATCCCCTGGAGGAGGGCATGGCAACACCAGTTGCCATGTATTCTTGCCTGGAGAATCCCATGGACAGACGAGCCTGGAGGGCTACAGTCCATGGGGTCCATAGAGTCAGACACGACTGAGTGACTAACACTTTCACTTTCAATATATATAATCTGTTTATATAAAGCCTGTATAATCTATATATATGTGGTATGAATATAATCTCTTCCTAAATACAATGTCTTCCTAAATACTATATAATATACTGTGCGTATGTGTATTTGTATATATGCGTGTATAGTATATTTATGTAACACATTGTGTATACATATGAATGAATTGTATATATATATTCAGCATTGTGTGTGCATATGTATGTATATGGACAGTGTATACATGTGTATATATAAACATGTATAATCAGACTGTGTTTCTAGAGGAGCAAATTAAATCCCTTTTAGAAAGATAATAATTCAAAATACTGGGCGATAGAATGACTGGAGTTTCTGTGTGCAAAGTCAGACATGAAATTCCTTGGCCATCCCTCCCAGATGCAAGTTACTGGATGATTCCACATGGGCGTTTTAGTCTGTCACGTAATTATGATCCATAAAAGCTACTCAAGAAAGTCTTTGGAACTCATAGTGACATTAAATTAATGGATAAGTAATGAATATTGCTATTATAATGAGATTCTTTTGTCTTTAATTGACTTAAAAGAAATTCCATTAAGAGAATTCCTGTATCCAGTAATTACACTGTCCATTTTATTTTTCAAAAATTAAAGCAAATGAACTATTTTATGATTTCTGCCAAATGTGCCCCTGTGGCCATTTTAGAAGTGCTCATTGCAATGAAACTTTGTTGCTATTCATGACAGGAACCACAGATGTAAATTATGTTCCTGGAAAAACAAATTTTTATTTATATATTGAGGTGTGAAAAGATTAACTACAACCAGTCACCAAAAAGGCCCTGTTCATATGTCAAAGAAGTAGGAAAGACAGAAAAATGGTGTCATGGATTTTTCACCTTTTTTAAATTTTAACTTCATTTTTTGTAAGTTGATGATCATTCTTCAATTTATATCCTCTACAATCTACGTAGGGTTTGCAGCTAAGTTGATAAAGACCATAGGCGACTAAGTACCAGTTGGTCACATGTAAGCAAATGTTCCTTTTTTACAGACATATTTGTATTTATCCATTTTTATTTGCCTGTGCCGGCTGTTAGCTGTCACAGGCAGAATCTAGTTCTCTGACCAGGGATCAAACCCTGGCCCCCTGTACTCTTGAGTTCAGAATCTCAGCCCCAGGACCACCAGGGCAATCCCATAAGCAAATGTTTCTATCTAGTATTTGGAAGTATTTCTACTAGATTTTCAGAGTTGGAGTGAAAAATGCCATATCTTTAAAGTTACTCATTCTTGTGGCACAGACAAAAATCTTTTGTGACTATGTATCAGATCAGATCAGTCGCTCAGTCCTGTCCGACTCCTTGCGACCCCATGAATTGCAGCACGCCCGGCCTCCCTGTCCATCACCAACTCCTGGAGTTAACCAAAACTCATGTCCATTGAGTCGGTGATGCCGTCCAGCCATCTCATCCTCTGTCATCCCCTTCTCCTCCTGCCCACAATCCCTCCCAGCATCAGAGTCTTTTCCAATGAGTCAAGTCTTCGCATGAGGTGGCCAAAGTACTGGAGTTTCAGCTTTGTATATAATTTTGTGACTGTGTATAATCCAGCTTAAAAATGGTGACTATTCATATGAAAACCAACTCTTGGAAGTAACTGTCAAACAGGGGTTTTGTTGTTGTTGTTGTTTTTTCCTGAATTAACCTTGAACTTGGGGATCTCAGCACATTCAGAGCTCAAAAAAAGTTAATTTTTTTGTTGGAATTGGATCAATGTTTATTGCTGCCATCCTCATAGAAAAGACCAAATTGTTTTATCACTAGATACTAAAATTCATGTTTCTAGGTAAAACAACGTAGAATAATTTCTTATGTGTTGTGCCAATTAAGGACTCAAGGAGCTTGTGCCTTCATGGATACTGTCTTTTCTCTTTCCACTTCATGATTGCTAAGCAACAGTCACTTCCTGACTCACTCACCCATCATCTTGAGATGATGGGATAAATACACCCTTTTTCTCTGGGAAAAGTCTAGACTCCTACAACCATCTTTGGAGATCTTAGCCAGCCGTGGAGTGTGGTGGGAATAGACAAGTGACATCTGTTTCCGTTTGGGAGTATGACGGCTAATCTCAGGTGTCAACTTGACTGGCCCACAGCGGGCTCAGGTGTTGGTGTAAACATCATTTCTGGGTGTGTTGGTGGGAGTGCTTCTGAATGAGATTGATGTTTGAGTAAAGCAGATGATTGCTCCGCTTACTGTGGCTGGGCGTGACCCAGTCCACGGAGGAGCTGAACAAACAAAAGGAGAAAAGGTGGATTCATTGTCTCTCTGTCCTGTCTTACCTTTGTGCTTAAACTCAGAGTCATAACAGACCACCAGATCTCTAACGTTGCCAACCACAGATCTTGAGAACTGTCAGTCCCCAAAATCACGGGCCAGTTCTGTACAATTTATAAAGACAGAGATAGATAGATGTACAATGTCAATTCTGTATGATTTATAGAGACAGAGACAGCTAGATAGACACAGACAGAATGGATGGATGGATAGGATAGATGGATAGACTGGATGGATGGATAGATAGACAGACAGACTGGATGGATGGATGGACAGACAGACTGGATGGATGGATGGATAGATAGATATACTTGATGGATGGATGGATAGATGGTAGATAGACTGGACGGAGAGATGGTTGGATAGATAGATAAATAGACAGACAGATTGGATAGATAGATAGATAAATAGAAATAGGTAGACCAAATGGGAAGATGGAAGGATGGACTGATAGATAGACAAACTGGGTGGATGGATAGATAGACTGGATGGATAGACAGACAGACTGGATGGATAAATAGAAATAGATATATAGACCAGACGGATGGGTGGGTGGATGGATAGATAGACTGGAATGATGGATGGATGGATAGATAGATAGACTGGATGGATAGACAGACAGACTGGATGGATAAATAGATAGAAATAGATATATAGACCAGGGATGGGTGGGTAGATGGATAGATAGACTGGATGGATAGATGGATGGATAGACTGGTAACTTTCAGATACCCTAACTTAAATGTAAGTGGGGGAAAAAAAAAAACAGGTTTTGTACATACACAGATTTTTGTGTGCGTTTATATATATAGGTGTGTGTGTGTGCATGTGTGTATGTATATATAGTGTATATACTGATTATACATACGATATACACAGTGTGTGTATATATATACACACATTGTATATATGAATGCTGCTGCTGCTGCTAAGTCACTCCAGTCGTGTCTGACTCTGTGCTACCCCATAGATGGCAGCCCACCAGGCTCCCCCGTCCCTGGGATTCTCCAGGCAAGAACACTAGAGCGGGTTGCCATTTCCTTCTCCAATGCATCAAAGTGAAAAGTGAAAGTGAAGTCGCTCAGTCGTGTCCGACTCTTAGCGACCCCATGGACTACAGCCTACCAGGCTCCTCCGTCCATGGGATTTTCCAGGCAAGAGTACTGGAGTGGGGTGCCATTGATACACAGTGTCTATATATAATGTGTATATCCTATGTATATATATATGCACATATATATAATATACATATATATATACAGTGTTTGTATACCTACATGTGTAAATATACACACATGTATGTGTGCTCAATCACCCAGTTATGTCTGACCCTTTATGACCCCAAGGACTGTAGCCCGCCAGGCTCCTCTGCCCATGGGATTCTCCAGGCAAGAATACTGGAGTAGGTTGCTATGCCCTCCTCCAGGAAATCTTCCCAACCCAAGGGTCGAAGGCAGATTCTTTTAGCACTGAGTCATCTGGGAAGCCATATACATACACACGTGGGCTTCCCAGGAGGCACTACTGGTAAAGAACCCACCTGTCACTGCAGGAGACATAAGAGATGTGAGTTCCATCCCCAGGAGAAGGGAATGGCAACCCACTGCAGTATTCTTGCCTGGAGAACCCCATGGACAGAGGAGCCTGGTGGGCCACAGTCTATGGGGTCACAAAGAGTCGGACACGACTGAGTAACTAACATACACACGGTATATACAATTGCTCTCTCTGAATCCAAAATCTAAATCCCACTTTACACACGAATGCAAGCAATATTTTCAATTGTTCTCATACACGTTGAATTTTCACAGAAGGCATTTAACTATGTAATTTCAGGAAAGAAATTATACTTTCTTTTAAAGTCCTTTCCTAGGAAAACCTTTCTTTCAAGACATACTTAGAGCCAATCCTACCCAGGTTGCAAGTATAAATTCTACTGGAAGTAACAAATCTTTCTATACCGCTAAGACGATAAGCGAACTTAATGCCGCGTTTGCTGATAACAGTTCAAAAAGAAATTTCAATCCTGGTACCATTCCTGCATTTTTAAACACAACCCCACAGGGTAGATAAAGGCGAACGTTTGACTGGGACTGTGTGTCTCCCGTTTTATTTTCCTGGGGAAAACAGGAAGGGAGATCTACCCCCCACCCCGCCCCCGCCACTGAAAAGAATTTAGGAAAAGAGAGAAGCTTGACGGTAACGAGATTATTGTTTTCATTATTTTTGTTTCGTGTCTGCTGTGTCGGCTCTGCTACCTTCAAACACCAAATGTTTCCATTCTGTGTTTTTTCCAGTAAGTTTTTCTATTTGGAAAATCCAAATACTCTTACAATCATTGACGACTACGGTGTTCCCTCCCAGAGAAATGGATAATAACACAGCTGAGCCTATTCCAGCTTCCACAACCATCCTTTGCTGAAGACTTCCCTGGCTGGAATCAGGAATGGGAGAGTCTTGCACACACGGCAGGGACTTGCCCTCTGTCGATGAATATCCTACATTCTCTCACGCCATTTCAGGAAGCCTATTATTTTTGCAGAAGTGGGCTTAAAGCAACCTCTGAGTCATGAATGGCTCCAAAGACATCTTTCAAAAAAAAAAAAAACGAAAAAGATGGAACATCCTTTACAAAGAGTTGTTCTGAGCCCTAATGGCGAGGGTCAAAGCGATTGCAAAACCCTTCATCGTGTAAGGGACCCAATCTGGACTGAATTGCTAGAAAATGGCCCTGGAAGCAGAATCTCCTTAAAATCATCCGAGCATCTTCCTGTGAAACATGAACAGGTGAGAAGCAGATGGCAGAGATACGCGAGGATGAGGGTATTGCCTGGAAAGATGGAGGGAAGTGAGAGCGGTCTAGCCCCACACAGCAAAACAGCTTCCCATTCCGTGTACTTCCACAGGCCACCATCTTATCATTGCAATCAAAGCTGTGTTACGAGTCCAAGCAAGCTCTGCTCACCATACGTTAGGCCAGTAAATCCAAGAACCCATGGGTTAAGACAAGGACAGGACTTTATTCAGGGAACCTGGCTGACTGAGAACATGGCAAGCTAGTGCCTCAAAAAAACCCACCTTGTCGGTCGGTCGGGATGCCAGTTTCTTTTGTAGAATCAGAGAGACAGACGCAATGAGGAACTAAAGTCAAAAGACAGAAGAGACAGGGAGAGGCAGGGGGGAAGTAAAGTGAGAGGGTCTTCAGTCTTGCAAAACATCTCCCGGGGAATGGCCAGCCTTTGAAAGGGGTGTGTGCATCTCTTATTCACACAGGTGGGCAGGGTCAGATTATCTCCTTGTGAGCTGAACAACGAGAAGGACTCCTGATTCGCTGATACGGCTGATGCTGAAGCTGAAACTCCAGTCCTCTGGCCACCTGATGCAAAGAGCTGACTCATTGGAAAACACCCTGATGCTGGGAGGGATTGAAGGCGGGAGGAGAAGGGGCCGACAGAGGATGAGATGGTTGGATGGCATCACTGACTCAATGGACATGAGTTTGAGCAAGCTCCGGGAGTTGGTGATGGACAGGGAGGCCTGGCGTTCTGTGGTCCATGGGGTCGCAAAGAGTCGGACACGACTGAGCGACTGAACTGAGCTGAGCTGAACAAAGGCCCTATAGTTCGCAGTCCAGCAGAGGGGCCGGGTCCTTTGAAGCAGACCATTATGTATGATTAGAGTAATGATCGCTGACGGTGAACAGTGTCAGATTCATGGTCTCTGAAGAAGAAGATTTAGCTTTGGGACCAGAGACCAGGCTTGATCACTTAAAAGCTTTTGTGTAGCAGAGTTTTATTAAAGTAAGAAAAGGGACTAGAAAAGCTTCTGACATAAACATCAGAAGGGGACGGAAGTGCCCCTGACTAGTCTTAGCAAGGGAGCTATATACTTTTTAATTGGTTATCCAGTTCAGTTCAGTTCACTCGCTTAGTCGTGTCCGACTCTTTGCAATCCCATGGACTGCAGCTCGCCAGGCCTCCCTATCCATCACCAATTCCTGGAGTTCACCCAAACTCATGTCCATTGAGTCAATGATGCCATCCAACCATCTCATCCTCTGTCAACCCCTTCTCCTCCTGCCTTCAATCTTTCCCAGCATCAGGGTCTTTTCCAATGAGTCAGTTCTTCGAATGAGGTGGCCAAAGGATTGGAGCTTCAGCTTCAGCATCAGTCCTTCCAATGAACACCCTGGACTGATCTCCTTTATGATGGACTGGTTGGATCTCCTCACAGTCCAAGGGACTCTCTTCCAATGCAGGGGGTGTGAGTTCAATCCCTGTTGGAGGAGCTAAGACTCCACATGCCTCACAGCCAAAAAACCAAAAGATAAAACAGAAGGAATATTGGAACAAGTGCAATAAAGAGTTTAAAAATGGTCCACATCAAAAAAAATAATAACTTATAAAGAAGTCTGATAAAAACAATGCTGCCGTAAGACAAAAGTACAGTAAAGTACTCGGAATTCAGTAAATGATAGTCTTGTATGTGAACTTGAGCAGCAGAGGGAATAAATGAAATCCCCTGTTTCGTGTACTCTGGAAAAACAAGTTTTCTGGGTTGGCAATCATCAATCCAGCATCGCCTGCAATATCGCCAAGCTGAGATACTGCTGTTTTATTCCTTGTTTGGTGATTGTGTGCTAAGTTGCTTCAATAGTGTCTGATTCTTTGTGATCTTACGGACTGTACCCCGCCAGGCATCCTCTGTCCATGGGATTCTCCAAGCGAGAATACTGGAGTGGGTTGCCATGCCCTCCTCCAGGGGATCTTCCCCACCCAGGCATCAAACCCGAGTCTCCTGCATTGCAGCCAGATTCTTTACCGCCTGAGCCACCAGGGAAGCTCCCTATTTAGTGATTAGGGGAAAACTAATATTCATAAAATGTAGGCAATTTAGAGCCAGACCCACCCACTCATCAAGGAGCAGTTAGGTACTGAACTCCTGCTAGGGCAATGTTGGAAACCCCCTGGATTTAGTCGGAAATAAAACCATCCTGGGGCAAATGTGAGACTTATTGATTTGGAGCCAGCTGGGAGGTATAGATATCAAAGGAAGAGCCGGGCGCTTGGTCTTAAACATACTATTGTGAGGGGGATCATTTCAGTGATAGGTTAAAAGTTGAATCTACCCTTGACGGGCAAGTCTTGTATTCAGGATAAGTGTCACTTTGCACCAGGAGAGTATTGATGGCACGAAAAAAGCAGGACCCTCTATTGTGTGGCAGAGAAGGCAATGGCACCCCACTCCAGTACTCTTGCCTGGAAAATCCCATGGATGGAGGGGCCTGGTAGGCTGCAGTCCATGGGGTCGCTAGGAGTCGGACACGACTGAGTGACTTCACTTTATTTTTTCCCTTTCATGCATTGGAGAAGGAAATGGCAACCCACTCCAGTGTTCTTGCCTGGAGAATCCCAGGGACGGGGGAGCCTGGTGGGCTGCCGTCTATGGGGTCGCACAGAGTGGGACACGACTGAAGTGACTTAGCAGTAGCAGCTATTGTGTGGGGATCCCCTTGGGAACACCTTCTGTATTTTTTAAAATTAAATATACAATGATCATTCCTGCCATCCGTGTGAAGACCTCCTCTTTCTTTCACGTAAGGAGTGAGCTAGCTGTCTGTCTGTCTATTATCTGTATCTGTCTATCCATCCATCAATCTATCATGTCCATCTATTGATCTACCCATTGTTGTATTGTATCTATTTATCTATGTATCTGTCTATCCATTGATCCATCTACCTATCTATTCATCCATCCATCCATTGATCTATCTATCATTTCTGTCTGTCTGTCTGACTATCTAACTATCTTCTATCTCGGCTGCCCTGGTGGCTCAGTTGTAAAGAATCTGCCTGCGAATCCAGGAGACTCAGGTTCGATTCCCTGGGTCCGGAAGATCCCCTGGAGAAGGGAATTGCAACCCACTGCAGTATTCTTGCCTGGAGAATCCCATGGACAGAGGAGCCTGTTGAGCTACTGTCCACGGGGTCACAAAAGAATCAGACTCGACTTACCAACTTAACAACAACAGCATGTATCTATCCATCCATTGATCCGTCTGTCTGTCTGTCTATATCTCTATCAGCTGTCTACTTATCATTTATCCTCATCTATCTATATATCTACCCACCCACCCATCCATCCATCATATCTATCTACAAATATATTAATATATATGTATATATACAGAGAAGGCAATGGCAACCCACTCCAGTATTCTTGCCTGGAGAATCCCAGGGACAGAGGAGCCTACTGGGCTGCTGTCTATGGGGTCGCACAGAGTCAGACACGAATGAAGCGACTTAGCAGCAGCATGTGTATATATATCCATAAATGCGTTTTAGTAGTGACATCATACACATAATATCAACGTCATTATGTTAACTCTCTGAAACAGTACCAGTACTAAATAGTAGAATTTAGTGCATTCAGCATATTGCACAAACATAATCTCTGTCTAGTCCCAGAAATTCTTTGTTACCCCAAAAGGGATGCCCAGTCTTCTTGCCCGATGCCTGGGGCATCAATGTTCCACCTCTACGGATTCACCTGTTCTGGAGGTCATCTCTAAGTGGGATCATACACCACGTGGTCTTTTCTGCATCCAGCTTCACGTTTTCTAGTCTCATCTATGTTGCAACACGTTATCAGAGCTTTGTTCTTTTCCGTGGCAATATTATTTTGACACAAGTACATAGATGTAACAAAAGGAGTAACCACTGGGGTATCCAGCCAATCTAAAAGGATCTTGGATCCTGAGAAACCCACAACCGGATGTCCTCACCCTCTTGTCAAAACTTCCCAAAAGGGTGCAGCAGGCCTGTCCTGTTTTCGGTCTCTGGGTCCCCTTCGCTTTCTGCTTGGCCCTCTCATCTCACATGTATTCAAGGGCTGAGACGATTAAGTCTCAATTAATGGGGACTTCCCTGATAGTGCAGAGGCTAAGCCTCTGGGCTCCCAAAGCAGGGGTGCCAGGGTTCAATCCCTGGTCCGGGAACTAGATCCCACACACTGCAACTAAAAGATCCTATATGACTCGACTAAGACCAGCTGCAGCCAAATAAATAAATATATATTTTTTTAAGTCTCAATTAACGGAGCCGTTCTCTTTGATTCATCCCAAACTTCTGAGTGAATTTCCTCTTTATTGAATAGCTTCATACTTAGCTGTGTCAAACCGATTCGCCAGACGTTACTTTAAGCCACAAAGCACGGGCCCTACTTCCCTGGTGGAATCGAAAGTTTTAATTAGCAAGCCCTCTGTGGAAAAAACGCCAGTGCATTTTCCCTAACCTAGTGAAAGCATGGACGAATAACCCTCCCAGGAACACGTCCGAAACGCTTGGTGTGTTTGGGAAGCATCTTGAAGCTTCTTTTTAATTAGCTTCTGAAGCCCCATGAGCAAGGTCACTTGTAGTTGCATTTCACTGACTTTGTGAGGGCAAGAGGTCCGTTTAAAATGCAAAACCAGTGTATCTGTGGTTGGGACAGCGGCTTAACAGGACACTCGGTGGATGCTTTCAAGCAGACACCAGCCATCTCGTTTTCTTCTGTCAGACACCTCCCCTCCCTGTGATCCAGCTGCGTAATATTTTTGCTCCATCTCTCAGCGCTGGGTTAACCATTCCAGTCAGTACAGTACAAGCCACTGCTGCAGTGACGATTGGGGTGGGGTGGAGTGGTTGGGGTGAGGCTCAATTGTTAACATCTTATGGTTGGACAGAATGTCATTGATTTGTGGCAGTTGCTTGAAAACATAAAGGAGCTTATAGATAAATATCCAGGAAACAGTGGAATCTTCTTTTTTCTTTTTTTGAACACAATTATGGGCATATGTATTTAATTGGAAGCATAACAGTTTCAAGCGGGAGAACTATGCCTTAGACATTATTTTCTTTAGCTATGCTGTAAGAATGAAGAAACTGGTCCATACTGATATCTAGAAATGTGTCCAAGATTATTGTTTTCTGTGGTTGTTGTTTGGTTGTTTTTAGCCATGGTGCTTGGCTTGCAGAGTCTTAGTTCCCTGACCAGGGATTGAATTTTTGCCTCCTACAGTAGAGATCTTCCCTGTGGCTCAGATGGTAAAGAATCTGCCTGCAGTGCAGGAGACCTGGGGTTCCATCCCTGGGTCAGGAAGATCTTCTGGAGAAGGGAATGGCAATCCCACTCCAGTATTCTTGCCTGGAAAATCCCATGGACAGAAGAGCCTGACGGGCTACAGTTTGTGGGGTTGCAAAGAGTCGGAGATGACTGAGTGACTTACACACACCATACATACGGTGGAAGTGCAGAGTCCTAACCAGTGGACTACCCAGGGAGTCCAGGATTTTGTAGCAAGAGATGTCCCTAGCAGTCCAGTAGTAAAAGTATCCACCTTTCAATGCAGGGGACATGAATTTGATGCTTGGTCAGGGAACCAAGATCCCACAGGCTGTAGAGCAGCGAAGTTCATGCACTTCAACCAGAGAAACCCCCACAGCACAGCAAAGAGCCACACAGCCTAAAAAATGCACAAAATAACATAATGCAAACAACCGATTAAAGTACATAAAATTTAACCTGAGAAGGAATCCAAAAAAAAAAGATCTTACAGCAATAAATTTCTCATTGCCATGTAGAGCTCAACACTGACTTTCCGTTCAGAACTTTTAAAACTAATACTTGGAAAAACAGGCCAAAAAAAAAACCAACAGGTAGGGAGGAAGGGTCATACGATGTGAATATTTTTATAGAAGGGTTGAGGGATGCAGAAAAATGATTGGGAAGGTCTATTTACAAATCTTTTTTTTTTAATGGACCAGAATTAATGTTCGTATCCATCTCCAGTGATTATGCGATCTGCGTTTCTCAGTGACAATCTGGAGATGAATGTAATGTGGAAACATTTATAATCGAAGTTACAGGAAGACTTGAAACCGAGTCCCCCTAAGACTGAATTCCCTCGCCCAGTCTGTGATTAGTCTCTCTACCAGAAAACCTCTGTTCCCTTTTTGACTTACCTGCGGTCCCCTCAAGATTGAGCAGTATCAAAGAAAAGGGTAGGCCGAAACCAACCAGAGCCCTGTGGGGAAACTCCCTAACATGAAACCCCCTCCGTGTTCCCTGTCTTCTACAAAACAAAAAGGCTTTAGTTTCCTGGACTTTGGGCTTTCTGATGGCTCAGATGGTAAAGATTCTACCTGCCAGTGCAAGAGACGTAAGAGATGTGGGTTCGATCCCTGGGTCGGGAAGATTCCCTGGAGAACGGAATGACAACCCAGCCCACAATTCCTGCCTGGAGAATCCCACGAACAGAGGATCTTGGAGGGCTACAGTCCATGGGGTCACAAAGAGTCAGACGCAACTGAGTGTGCACACATGCTGATGTACATCTTGGGTGGGATAATACATCTTTTCCCGGGCACAGTGAACTTGGCCATCACTTTCATTGGTTATCCAGATACTGTGTTCTCTTTATGTGAGGGTCCTGATGAAGGCTTTGTTATTTTCCCCATTCCTGTATATTTTTCCTTCTTGGATCTGAGCTGATCTTTATAAGCTCTTTGTGGTTACATATGTTGCAAATTCCTTACGTGATGGCATGAATGTGCTTTCTGCCCTTTTCGGTTATGTTACCAAAAAAGGGGTCTGGCTGTTTGCCGCTCAGAAGCCAGTAAAGAGGCCAGGATGTCGGAAAGGAAGGCTTGCTGTATTGTGGATGCTGGCAATGGGACAGCGTTTCCATGGTAACTCAGATGGTAAAGAATCTGCCTGCAATGCAGGAGACCCTGGTTCAATCCCTGGGTCGGGAAGATCCCTTGGAGAAGGGAATGGCAACCCACTCCAGTTCCTGCCTTAGGGAATTCCATGGACAGACCATGGGGTTGCAAAATGTCAGACACGACTGAGCTACTAACACTTCGCCTTTAGGACTGGGAGGTAGGGTGTCCAAAAGCTAACTGCCCCGCCAACCCCGGAAACTCAGTGGGCAAGAGCCTTTATAGACAGAGGGTGCAGGCTCCATGTAGAAACAGCACAGTCAGCTCTGACAGTCAACTTGAAACTGGTTGTTGGTGATCTGACCAGCATCTCATTTTTTAGGTATAGTTGGTCTCCAGGCCCAGGGTCCGTCTGTTCCCATTTCTTGAGGCTTATTCTTGGAAAGGTGGCAACTTATGTCGTGGCTACAGTCTGATGGTCATGTAGTTAACGTCCCCACTGAGTAGGGCTTCCAGTATCTGTAAGACCGCTCAAACGACATGGCTCAGAATATTCTATAGCCCCCGAAAGGAACTACAAGTCCTTGACTTTCCTGAGTGAGTTCAGTTCAGTTCAGTAGCTCAGTCATGTCCGACTCTTTGTGACCCCGTGGACTGCAGCACGCCAGGCCTCCCTGTTCACCACCAACTCGAGGAGTTTACCCAAACCCACGTCCACCGAGTCGGTGATGCCATCCAACCATCTCATCCTGTCATCCCCTTTTCCTCCTGCCCTCAATCTTTTCCAGCATCAGGGTCTTTCCTAATGAGTTAGCTCTTTGCATCAGGTGGCCAAAGGATTGGAGTTTCAGCTTCAGCATCAGTCCTTCCAATGAATATTCAGGACTGATCTCCTTTAGGATGGACTGGTTGGATCTCCTTGCAGTCCAGGGGACTCTCAAGAGTCTTCTCCAATACCACAGTTCAAAAGCATCAATTCTTTGGTGCTCAGCTTTCTTTATAGTCCAACTCTCACATGCATACATGACTACTGGAAAAACCATAGCCTGAGTGAGTACACTATGATTATTTGGTCGCCTTTGACTGTTTTCCTTTGTTTCTGCTGTCTACATTTCCCTGATTAAATTTTTTCTTCGGCTAAAGTTTTCCCACAGACAAAAAGGCAGGCAGACGGCATGGTGGGGGCAAGGACCATCGAGTTCTGCTCCGTTACAGATATGCTGGGTGAGGAGTAGTTCTGAAATGTAATGTCCTCAGTCTACCAACTCTCTCCTAATATTTAGGACTTCCTGGGTATTGCTTTAAAATCTGACTTGACAGTGAGCTCATAAAAAATGTTCTATAATATTATTTTTTTTTTTTTGAGCAAGCTCTGGGAGTTGGTGATGGACAAGGAAGCCTGGCATGCTGCAGTCCATGGGGGCGGGGGGTGGGGGGTGGGGTGGGGGTCTCAAAGAGTCAGACAGGACTCAGCGACTGAGCTGAATATTATTTTATAGATCACCCTGCCCAGTACAGCTTGCTGTGTGTGTTCAGTCCTTTCTGACTCTGTTGACCCCGTGAACTGTAGCCCGCCAGGCTCCTCTGCCCTTGGGGATTCTCCAGGCAAGAATACTAGACTGGAGTGGGTTGCCTTTCTTTCGCCAGGGGATCTTCCCAACCCAGGGACTGAACCCAGGTCTCCTGCATTGCAGGCGGATTCTTTACCAGCTGAGTCACAAGGGAAGCTCAAGAATACTGGAGTGGGTTGCCGGTCCTTCTCCAGGGGATCTCCCCTACTCAGGGTTGGAAGCCCTGTCTCTTGCGTCTCCTGCTTCGGCGGGTGGATTCTTTACCAGCAGCGCCACCTTCTGGGATGACGGCGAATTTATGATTGTTGCAGCCGGACGCCGCAGACTGCTGCAGTTGGCTGTGAGCGTTAGATGGGGGGTGGGGTCACTGAGAAAAAGAATTTAAACTTTGCTTTTTACTCGCTTTACATTTGAATTGGCGTCAGTGGGTGGCGAGTGTCTTACTGAATATTGCAGCTCCAGAGCACTCTGTCTTTGCACGTTTCTCAACCCCAGGTGGCTCAGCGGTAAAGAATCTTCCTGCCCGCGCAGGAGTCGTGGCTTTCATCCCCCGGTCAGAAAGACGTCCTGCAGAAGGAAATGACAACCCGCTCCAGTATTCCTGTCTGGAGAATCCCATGGACAGAGGAGCCTAGTAGGCTCCAGTCCACGGGGTCGCAAAGAGTCTGAGCGACTTCACTTTCACTTTCCAGTATTTCTGCCTGGAGAATCCCATGGACGGAGGAGCCTGGCCGGCTACAGTCTGCGGGGGCCGGGGGCGGGGGGTCGCAAAGAGTCGGACTCAACTGAGCGACTGAACTACAACCGTGTGTTCTAGTCATTTTTCATATAAAACGGTCTGACTTCCTCATCCTGTCCCGTTGGTTTGTTTTCTGATTTTTTGCAGTGTTTTAATGACGACTTAATATATCTTTATATCCAAAAAGATAGTTAACACTGGCAGGGAGCTCCTAAAACCCTTGGAATTTCCTGAGAGATAGGAGTTTCTTTGTAATTCAAAAGCAACCTAGGGTTATGCTATTGAGTTAATGCTAATGAGCTGACGGCAGATTGTTGTTCAGTCGCTCAGTCGTCTCTGACTCTGCGACCCCATGGACTGCAGCACGCCAGGCCTCCCTGTCCATCACCAACTCCCTGAGCTTGCTCAAACTCATGTCCATTGAGTCTGTGATGCCATCCAACCATCTCATCCTCTGTCGTGCCCTTCTCCTCCTGCCTTCCGTCTTTCCCAGCATCAGGGTCTTTTCAAACGAGTCAGCTCTTTGCATCAGGTGGCCAAAGGATTGGAGCTTCAGCTGCAGCATCAGTCCTTCCAATGAACACTCAGGACTGATCTCCTTTAGGACTGACTGGTTTCCTGTCCTTGCTCTTTGCATATTTTCTCTTATGTTTGTTTAACCTTGCTCTCGTGAGGACTTCCAACTTCCTCCTCTGTGTTTTGTTTATATTTGTTATAGGTAATTATTACTTGTTGCAGCGAGAAGCCAATTCTGACCCCGGGTTGGAACTGTTTCTTTGACTTGCTTTTCACGAGCTTTTGTTTTTATAATCACACATAATGGCCCGCCTCAGGGAACCGTTCTCTTCCGCCTGTCTGTTAAACTAAAACATCCGCCTATGGATGGCAGGAAGCAAAAGAGAAACACAGCCTCTGCCCGAGGCTGTCTGTTCTAGATGTTTGCATGATTAATGGCCTTTTTAGGGCTTCCTAGGTGGCTCAGAGGGTAAACTGTCTACCCTCTAGGAGGGAGACCTGGGTTCAGTCCCTGGGCTGGGAAGATCCCTGGAGAAGGAAATGGCAACACACTCCAGTATCCTTGTCTGGAGAATTCCATGGATGGAGGAGCCTGGTGGGTTACAGTCCATGGGGTCACAAAGAGTTGGACAGGACTGAATGACTGACACGTATCTGTCTTTTATCTATGTTCTGTCTTTTCATAGTGTTCATGGGGTTCTCAAGGCAGAAATACTGAAGTGATTTCCCATTCCTCTCTCCCGTGGCCCACATTTTGTCAGAAAGGTGAGCGCCAAAGAACTGATGCTTTTGAACTGTGCTGTTGGAGAAGACTCTTGAGAGTCCCTTGGAATGCAAAGACATCCAACCAGTCCATCCTAAAGGAAATCAGTCCTGAATATTCTCTGGAAGGACTGATGCTGAAGCTGAAGCTCCAATACTTGGGCCACCTGATGCGAAGAGCTGAGTCATTGGAAAAGACCCTGATGCTGGGAAAGACTGAAGGCAGGAGAAGGGACGACAGAGGATGAGATGGTTGGATGGCATCACTGACTGGATGGACATGAGTTTGAGCAAGCTCCAGGCGTTGGTGAAGGATAGGGAGGCCTGGCGTGCTGCAGTCCATGAGGTCGCGAAGAGTCGGACACAACTGAGCGACTGAACTGAACTGTCCATCTTTTTTCTATGTCTGACTATCTATCCTATCTTTTATCCATGTCTGTCTATCTTTTGTCTATATCTTTCTTTCTTTCTGTCTATCTTTTATCTATGTCTGTCTGTCTGACTATCTGTCTACTTACACACATATTATGGGTTGTGTTTCTGTGGAGAATTCTAACTAATACGGGGGAAGGATTGACGGCTAATTAGTGAATTAAGTCACCACAGTTACTATATGTACTATAGTTCTATGAATTTTTTCAGGATATAGTCACTGTGAGAAACCCTTAACAATATTCCTTTCTAAAAAAATATGAAAAAAAAATTTGTAGTGTGTCATCTAAATTCAACTTTATGGCCTTCTCAGTCTTATTTACTTCTCTTTGATTCATCTCTGTGTGTTAGTCTCTCAGTTGTGTCCAACTCTTTTGCGACCCCGTGGACTGTAACCCCCTAGGCTCCTCTGTCCATGGGATTCTCCAGGCAAGAATACTGGAGTGGGTTGCCATGCCCTCCTCCAGGGGATCTTCCCCACCCAGGGATGGAACCCGGCTCTCCTGCATTGCAGGCAGTCTCTTTACCCTCTGAGGGTTTTGAGCAGTCCTTGTTGCTGTTCACAGGGCTCCCATTATGCCTGTACTGTGCCTGTTTCCTCAGTAGGCAAAGGTGACCTTCCCAGAGGTCTGGCACTGCTGTTGAAGAAGGAATTCATGGGGCCTGGACTCCATCTTAGGCCTGTTCATGCTGATCATGCTCGGCCACCTTTCCAATGGACTCTCAACTCTGTGTTTAGTGGCTTTGAAAACAACAACCGAAGGATAAGACCCCCTTCAGACAGGGGAACCTTGAAGATCGTATCTAGGTTACTCATCGGCTAAGAGAAAACATAAAGTAATCACCCCTTCCTCCAGATAGGCCATAAATTTTTCTGTATCTATCGGAGTGTAACCTCAGGTTTATTGATTATTGGCTAATTGTTTGACTGTTTGAGCACGTGAGAGCATAGCACATGAATGATGGGGTTATTGGGATTGTATTTTCCTCGGTTTATGTAAGTCTCAAGGAATTTGGAGTGGTGGGTTCAGACACGAACATATGGGGTATAAAAGATTTTCACAAATGCTGGTCGGGGTCCTTGGCTAAGAGGAGACTCTGCCTGGGGCCCGCCGGTGTAATAAACTGCACTCCACGATCTGCATCGTCCTTCTGGGTGAGTTTGTTTCCCGGAACGCGTGGCTACAACACTGTGAGAACATGCGTCAACATTCCATTACCATCAGAATGTGAATAAGTGATCCTGAAACCCTCACGGATTATTTCCCAGCATCCCTGAAAGGAATCTTCTGAGGGTACGTGGCGTTCCAGAGGGGGCTGCAAAATCATTTTTATTTATTTATTTATTTTGTTCTAGTGAAGGCATGAATTATTGAACATGCCAACAGCAGGGTATATTTAAAATTCCTTCTACTGGGTTTTGAAAAATGTCATCAATTATGGAATAAGCCATATTGAGCAGGTAAAGTGTCTAAAACATCTTATTGCTTCAGCTGAATCGTATTCATTAAGTGTCAGCATCTGAAGCATTGAGTTGCTAGGGAGCCAACAAGTGTAACATAATATTCAGTAGAAGTCAAGGCTGTTTTTCAAGTAGGCATGAAAATACTAGACTCCAGCTGGTGCAGGCAGAAGAGCAAAGTGCAGGTACTGGCAATTACATGAACTTCACCGTCATAGAACATTCCAAAACAGGAGCAGAGCGAGGCTTATTTCTGTTGTCTTGTGTTTGGACATCATTATTTTATTTTTCCTAAAAAAAAATTATTTTTCAAATGAGTTCTGGGTTGAGGGTTCGTTTCCAGATCTCTCAGTTAATTTTTTTTTTTTAACATTTGTATGCTCACTCAGTCGTATCTGACTCTTTTGCAACCTCTTAGACTGTACCCCGCCAGGCTTTTCTGTCCATGGGATTCTCCAGGCAAGAATACTGGAGTGGGTGGCTGTGCCCTCCTCCAGGGGATCTTCCAGTCCCAGGGACCAAGCCCATATCTTCTGCGTTGGTGGGCAGATTCTTTACCGCTGAGCCACCTGGGAAGCCCTTTTACTATTTAACCTGTGAGTTTATTTGACTGCACTGGGTCTTAGCTGCCGCACACAGGATCTTCAGTGTCGGCATGTGGGATGTAGTTCGATGACCGGGATTGGAACCTGGGACTTCTGCATTGGGAGCACAGAGTCTTAGCCACGGGACCACAGCGGAAGTTCCTTCCCCTGGATTTTTCAAGAGATAGCTCATCCTAGATGTTATACTCAGGAGTGGAAGTGCTACGTCTCAGGAAAACACAGCACACTTTACAATCTCATCAGTGTGTCCCCAAGGTGTTCTGACCCCAGTCTTTCGAGTCCCCGCAAACACCTGGTTCTGTAGGACTGTTTAATTCTTTCCAGTCTGTTGGTGGAAACATCTGTCTTACTATAGCTTTTGTCTTCAATTTCTCATTCCTATGGAAACCAGTAAGTTTTTCATGTATTATTTGGCCAGTTTTTTTTTCTTTCTTTCTATGAAATGTCTATTAATGCCTTAGCATCTGTTTCCTAGAGATTCTTTTCTTTTTTAAAGAAAATCTCAGCTCAGTTCAGTCGCTCAGTCGTGTCCAACTCTTTAAAAACTTGACTTGATTCCTTTATGCCTTAACATACGCCTGAACATGCATTCCCTTCTGCATAATATTAAAATGCTTCTGCTTATAAATACCTCATCCTTCTGCCTCTAGTTCAGAGTTGTTTTGGACATGTGAAGCATCGTTATTGGGTAGAAGTGATGGAACTTCACTTGCCTTTGAATCCATCTCCCCTTTTCAGTGGCAATTTGCATCTTTAAAATATCTTCCTCTATGGTAGTATCATCACTATGCAGTCTTTTTAAAAAGGTTTTAAAATATTTATGTATTCATTTGGCCGCACCGGGTCTTACCTGCAGCACGAGAGATCTTTCATCTTCTCTGGAGCATGTGGGATCTTTTTTTAGTTGGTGCTTGTGAACTCTTAGTTGTGGCAAAGTGAATCCAATTCCCTGACCTGGAATCGAACCCTGGCCTCCTGCATTGGGAGCTGCAGAGTCTTCGCCACTTGATCACCAGGGAAGTCATGAGTCTTTTATATTCTTTCCTAATAAATCTTAATGTTCATGATGGCAAGGGCTCTCAGAGGAGTGTCTCCTTTTTATGTATCAGGTGCTCATCTGGGTACCCCCAACAGTTGCTCCATAGTGGGGTTGGATATAGTACTTGAGTTTCTAAAATTACACCTTTTTGCCTGTAAATCTGAAACTCAAAGCAACCGCATTTTGCGAGAAAACACCGTAGAAAGCAAAGAACTCTGAAAAATAGTGATTTGGCCAAAACGGAAGCTTGAATGCATTTGTACTGCCTGAGACTGTTTTTAAGTCAAAACTGTTTCTCTCTGCCTATCCATAAATAAACTGTCTCTGAAAATCGTTCGCTGTTAAGGTTTAACAGATAAAAAATCATCTAGTTTACAATCTACAAATGCAAGCGTGGAAAAACCCAGCTTCACATAGTGTGTAAAGTCTGACACTTTATTTCCACAAATCTTTGTTTATATGCCCATATACTTTTGTTAAATGTTTTTGAATGTTGCATATTATAGCTTAATATGCACTTTTCCATTCGTATACGCATCTGTCAATGTATCTGTCATCTATCAACGTAACTGTGTGTGTGTGTGTTAGTCTCTCATTCATGTCCGACTCTGCGACCTCATGGATTATACCGCCTGCCAGGCTCCTCTGTCCATGGGATTCTCCAGGCAAGAATACTGGAGTGGGTTGCCATGCCCTTCTCCAGGGAATATTGCTGACCCAGGGATCAAACCCAGGTGTTCTGCATTGCAGGCAGATTCTTTACCATCTGATCCACCAGGGCACTCATCTATTTATCATCTGTCCATGTCTATCTGTCTGTCTGTCTATCTATCCATGGAGAGAATGGAAAATTGTCAAAAAAAAAAAAAAAAAACAAGAATTCCCTGACAGTCCAGGGTTAGGATGACAGTGTCACAGCTGAGGGCCAGTGTTCGATCCCAAGTCACAGAACTAAGAACCCACAGCCACATGGGGAAAAAAGAGGAAAAGCCAAAAAAAAAGAAAAGTATAAAATAACAGTAACAGTTATCTTGTCTAGGTGGTGAGATCACTTTTATTTTCTCTGAGTTATCTGTATTTTCTAATTTTCAAAATGAGTTCAGCTAACTTGGAATTAATGCCTGGTGGTGGTGGTCTAATTGCTTGGTCGTGTCTGACTCTTTTTGACCCCATGGACTGTAGCCCGCCAGGCTCCTCTGTCCATGGGATTGTCCAGGCAAGGATACTGGAGTGGGTTGCCATTTCCTCCTCTAGGGGATCTTCCTGACCCAGGGATTGAACCCACGTCTCCTGCATTGCCGGTGGGTTCTTCCCCAACTGAGCCACCAGGGAAGCCCCAATATGTACTTTTGTCAAGTATGAATATTTCTACTCACATATGAATATTTATTTTGATGTTGGATTTCTTCGAAGATCTCTGTAGAAACTGATCTGGGAAGAGGCTTGCTGCCTTTCTCCAAAGCAGCAGTTTTGAAGGAATGGTGTCCCTCATGTGTTCTGCAGACACTGTTTCATCCTCTGATATGGCGAGGAGTTATCCAGTGTGGACAATGGAAGGAATGAAGCCCCATGGGTCCCTTCGCAATGTGAATCTTTATTTCTGTGTTCAAGCGTGCTCATGCAAAAAGAAACCCTGATGATAACAGCCAGAGAAGCTTGATACCAACCAAGTAACATAAAAGGCTTAGCTATTTCCACAGAGGAAAAGGGTTCTTGATCCCAGAAAGAAGCAAACTTAAACGGGACAGGACTCTTCCAGAGTGTCAGCTCTAAATAGTAAATAGCTTTCTTTTTATTGCTCAATATGAATTATTTTTCCTCATTAAAGTCATAACTGATTGTAAAACACCCCCAACTTTCTAGAATTCCCATGAACATGCCCACATGTTTCAACAGTGAATTTTAAACCTGACAGATACTGCAAATGATGGTATTTCAGGGAACAGAAATAATAACGTCATTATTTTTCCTTAAAAGTTTTAGCGGTTAGTCTTAGTCTTCACTGGTCCACTTTCTCCCAAATATACACACCGTGGCTGTCTCCACTATCACTTGGGATAAATGTCGAAAGCATTGTGTACATTTCGTACAAATTATGTTTCCAACGTGTACATACTCTATACTATTGTATACACATTGTTTCCATAATGGGCTTCCCAGGTGGCAGAGCGGTTAAGAATCCACTTGCCCGTGCAGGAGACTCGGGAGATGTGGGTTCCATCTCTGGGTCGGGAAGATCCCCTGGAGGAGGGCATGGCAACCCACTCCAGTAGCCTTGCCTGGAGACTCCCATGGACAGAGGAGCCTGGCGGGGCTACGGTCCACGGGGTCACAGAGAGTCAGACACGACTGAGCACACACTCACAGTGTTAGACATTCCCCAAACGTGATCCAGTTCTCGGATTATAAAGCCCCATGTTGCATTAAAACAATGTAGAATATGATACAAAGGACCATGACAGAGCCTTTGCTTGTATTAGAAACATTTAAAACAAACTGGTGCTGGGTTTCTGGGAGACACGTGCTTTCAGGAAACAAGCAAGCCACCGTCTGGGCATCATTAAAAGATGCGTCAGCGACTTGACCCATATGAGACTGCACAGTCCCACTGGAGGTGACAGGTTGCCTGCCATCATTCTGCGGAACCCCCTTTGGCAGAACAAGGGGCAATGACACAGAAGTGCGTCCATCGTGTGAGATCCGCCTCTTCCCACAAAGAAAGAGGTGATTTGTCCTCTGCCTGGTCCTTTCATCTGGGTGATCAAGTTCATTCCCCAAGAGGAAATGTGTCTGGTCTCATCTAGAGGATAAGGCAGAATATGCATCTTTTCTGTGGCCAGATTCTCGTCATTAGAACACGATTGCATAAGATGGAATACAGGGGATGAAATTGCTCATCTTGTCGTTTTCTCTTTTTAGAGTTGCTTTTTTTTTTTTGGCTTTGTGTTATTTGTTTGGCCGTGCCGGGTCTTAGCTGTAGCACTTGGAAGCTTCGATCTGCACTGTGGCGTGTGGAATCTTTACTTGCGGCACACGGGATATTAGATCTTTGTCCGGGATTATTTAGTTGTGGCATGTTAACTCTTAGCGGCAGCCTGAGGAACCTACTTCCCTGACCAAGGATCGAACCCACCTCGCCCCTCCCTGCATCGGGAGGGCAGAGTCTTAGACACTGGGCTGCCAGGGAAGTCCCCTAGAGTCGCATTCTTAAGTCCACTTCACAGTGGACTTAAAGGTCCTCTGTACCTTTCCTTCGGAGAAGGCAACGGCACCCCACTCCAGTACTGTTGCCTGGAAAATCCCATGGATGGAGGAGCCTGGTAGGCTGCAGTCCATGGGGCCGCACAGTGTCGGACACGACTGAAGCGACTTAGCACGAGCAGCAGCAGTACCTTACCTTTAAGCTTCTTAAGGGATCACTCTTTTTCTCTTCTCTTCTCAAAGTCTCCTTTAAATGTTTCTCACAAAACTTGTCCACTTGATAACACAATGATCTCAAGCACAGGTTCCTCTTCTCAGCATACTGTTAGCATCTGCGACAGAGAACCCTGTTCTGGGGGTCGTCCTGTGCCTTGCAGAGTGTGGACGGGTATTTCTGGTCTCCCCTATGATTGTTGTTGATGTTGTTCCGTCGCTCAGTCGTGTCCGACTCTTTGCGACCCCGTGGACCGCAGCACACCAGGCTTCCCTGTCCTTCACCATCTCCCGGAGTTTGCTCAAAGTCATGTCCATTGAGTCAGTGATGGCATCTAACCATGATCGCACTCCAAACCAATATACGAGGACCCCAAATCTCTCTTCATTTTGACCACAGAGTGACACAGCATTCACGTTTTCTGTGGATTTCACCATAGTAAGGAATAATCCACATTGTGCGGAAAGAATCCATATGGAATACATTAATAAATAAGGCACTCCATGGCAAATAGATGGGGAAACAATGGAAACAGTGACAGACTTTATTTTCTTGGGCTCCAAAATCACTGTGGATGGTGACTGCAGCCATGAAATTGAAAGACCCTTTTTCCATGGAAGAAAAGCTATGACAAAACTACACAGCATATTAGAAAGCTTAAACATTACTTCAGAGAAGGCGATGGCACCCCACTCCAGTACTCTTGCCTGGAAAATCCCATGGATGGAGGAGCCTGGTGGGCTGCAGTCCATGGGGTCGCTAAGAGTCGGACATGACTGAGCGACTTCACTTTGACTTTTCACTTTCGTGCATTGGAGGAGGAAATGGCAACCCACTCCAGTGTTCTTGCCTGGAGAATCCCAGGGATGGGGGAGCCTGGTGGGCTGCCGTCTATGGGGTCGCACAGAGTCAGACACGACTGAAGTGACTTAGCAGCAGCAAACATTACTTTCCTAACAAAGGTCCATCTAGTTAAAGCTATGGTTTTTCCAGTGGTCATGTATGGATGTGAGAGTTGGACTATAAAGAAAGCTGAGCGCCAAAGAATTGATGCTTTTGAACTGTGGTTTTGGAGAAGACTCTTGAGAGTCCCTTCTACTGCAGGGAGATTCAACCAGTCCATCCTAAAGGAGATCAATCCTGAATATTCATTTGAAGGACTGATGCTGAGACTCCAATAATTTGGCCACCTGATGTGTGAAGAGCCGACTCATTGGAAAAGACCTTGATGCTGGGAAAGGTTGAAGGTGGGAGGAGAAGGGGACGGCACAGGATGACATGGTTGGATGGCATCACCAACTCGATGGACATGAGTTTGAGTAAGCTTCAGGAGTTGGTGATGGACAGGGAGGCCTGGTGTGCTGCAGTCCATGGGGTCACAAAGAGTCAGACATGACTGAACAACAAATAAATAAGGAATGACGTGATAAGGGGAAGTAGACATCTCCCGTGGTAACAGAAAGAAACTGGAGATTGAGCAAATTTCCTCAGCTAACTCTTCTGTCCCAGAAGAAGGGAGGAAAGACAAAGTTTCTCTCAGCACTTTCTGAACGGACAGCGTTTGCTTCAGAAAGTTACAAAGCAGAAGGATTTCCTGTAAGATAAGGAAGTGAATACTCTCTCTTTGTACAGGACAGTCATGCTTGTCTGTGTTAAATAGCAGTCAGTGCCTTGCTATAGGGCTTCCCTGTTGACTCCGTGGTAAAGAATCTGCCATAGCAGGAGATGCAGGTTCAATCCCTGGGTCAGGAAGATCCCCTGGAGAAGGAAATGCAACCCACTCCAGTATCCTTGCCTGGAGAATCCCGTGGACAGAGGAGCCTGGTGGGCTGCAGCCCATGGGGTCGTACCGAGTCAGACACGACTGAGGCAACTTGGCAGACACACACTTAAAGGTGAGAAAGTTAGAACCTCGACTGAAAGAACACTGTTCAACTTCTGGGGTTTTTATGATTCTTTTCATTTTAGTTAATCAGAGAAAGGGTGCCGGGAGCCGGTGAGGCATTCCACTCGTGACAAAGGTCATGAGGAAGGAGGCTCGGCATACGCAAAGGCGGGATCGAGCCTCAGGAGCCCGCCCGGATATTCTCGAGCATCTACTCCCCAAAAAACCGGAGTCTGCCTACTTTATTGCTTTGTGCTCTCACCTCTGACTTTACTGGGGGCTGTCCCCCACCACCTTCAGGCTAGCACCTCTTGCCAGTCCCAACACTCATTCATACAGCTGTGCTTTAATGGGCAATACTTAGAGTCTGTGGCTTTGCCGAGGCTGATCCCACTCCGTGTAAAAGCGAAACCTGTTCACCCTCTTCATCGAGAAAATTCTCATAAATAAGTCAGCACGCAGCTCACCTGTTAGCTTTCTGAGCATCTTCTAACCCTCCTACGCTACACGGGATTTCAGATTTCCCCCGAGCATAGTAGGATCCCTGTACACGTAATTCTTTCTTTGTCTTGAGCATCTTATTACATATTTGTCTCCCATCCACAATGAAGGATCAGGTCCATATTGAGTTAACATTTAAACATCCAGGGCGCAGCTTGAGTGGCTGCAGAGAGTAAATATAATTAGCTCTGTAATGATTACATCAGTGAATGCGTGGCCATTCCTTTGCCTTGTTACCAGGGCTATCTTTTTAATTCTTACTCTAGCATTTACTTTATTCTGGAATTCAGATGCCTTTGATACAGAAGATCGAACGCTCAGTGATTTCTAAGCAGCGAGAGAATTATCTCATCCTATTTATTAATTTTGTTTTTCATCGAGAATGTCTGAGGTTCCACCAGACCCATTAGTCAGAGGGCTCAGTTCAACATAAGAGGCTGTTGGATGCTTGTCAAATTCAGACAAGTGAATTACCTCAATATATGTCTGATAAATGTTACGTCAGCAGCTGATTAAACAGCCATTTATAAAGCAAGCTTCTTGTAAGCTAGAAGTCCATGCATCTAATTGATACAATTCAAGTGGATCGTAGCGTTTATGTGTCTTCATAAAGATCTACGAGATTCCTTCATGTCCACCAACACCAAAATATCAGGTAATTTCTCCATCTACCTGTCGTTAGAGTTCACATCTTTTTTAAGACCAGATATAGTGTTGGAGATGGAGACAGGGATATTTTTTTTAATAAGACAAATGTGATTGCCAGCCTGATAAAGAAGACACTGTCAGTGGTGAGAAATAAGCCATGCGTTTTATTGGGGGTTTATTCTAGGCTGGTAAGGAATGCACCTGCAATGTGGGAGACCTGGGTTTGATCCCTGGTTTGGAAAGATTCCCCTGGGGAAAGAAGGGCTACCCACTCCAGGATTCTGGCCTGGAGAATTCCATGGGCTGTGTAGTCCATGGGGTCCCAAAGAGTCGGACGTGACTTACCAACTGCAACCACACAACATCATCAATAGAATCTCAAACAGCCGGACTTGATCCCAGCGTAAAACAACGTCTCAATAAATATCTGATCGCACACTCTACTGTTTAAAAGCGTGTGTGTTAGTCGCTCAGTCGTGTCCGACTCTTTGTGACCCCACGGACTGTACCCCTCCAGGCTCCTCCGTCCATGGGATTCTCCAGGGAGGAATCCTGGAGTGGGTTGCCCTTTCCTACTCCAGGGGAAGTTTTACCTATTTGGGTTTTTGTTTGTTCTTTGCTGTGCTGGGTCTTTGTTCCTGCATGCGGGCTTTCTCTAGTTGTTCTGTGTAGGGCTACTCTCTAGGTGCCGTGTGAGGGCTTCTCATTCCAATGACTTCTCTTGGTGTGAAACACCGGCTCTAGAGCACTGGGTCCTCAGTACTTGTGGTACACATGCTCAATAGTCCCGTGGCACGTGGAATCTTCTCAGGCGAGGGATCGAACCCATGTGCCCTGCATTGGCAGGTGGACTCAACCACTGGAGAACGGGGAAGCCCAGCACAGTCCACTTCTGCTTTTCTGTGTGTTCTGAGAGATGAAAAGGCTCTCCACCCGTCCTTCCTTCAAATATCACACCACCTGCTGATATCACACACCACACGAAGCTGACTTGGCAGAAATTCCTTCTCGTAGTTGGTAACACCTCAGCAAACTGTGTTGTCCTTCTTCACTCATGAATTTTAATAAAAAGTCGTTTATTGCACATATTAATTAAGCTGCTACATGGTTCCCCAATCCATCAAAAAATTTTTAAACTGTAACATCCTGATTAACATCCGTCAGGGAGTTCAGTCGCTCAGTCGTGTCCGACTCTTTGCGACCCCATGCACTGCAACACGCCAGGCCTCCCTGTCCATCACCAACTCCTGGAGCTTGCTCAAACTCATGTCCATTGAGTTGGTGATGCCATCGCACCATCTCATCCTCTGTCATCCCCTTCTCCTCCCACCTTCAATCTTTCCCAACATCAGGGTCTTTTCCAGTGAGTAAGCTCTTTGCATCAGGTGGCCAAAGTATTAGAGCTTCAGCTTCAGCATCAGTCTTTCCAATGAATATTCAGGACTGATTTCCTTTAGGGTGGATTGGTTGGATCTCTTTGCAGTCCAAGGGACGCTCAAGAGTCTTCTCCAGCATCACATATTAACATATAAGCTAGTTATTACTGCGAGATGTTGTTCACTGGGCATAAAGTTTCAGTTATATGCTCTAGAAATCTACTTTACATAACCCTGTGCATGTGAAAATGTTCCCTAGTGACTCAGATGGTATAAAATCTGCCTACAATACAGGAGACCGGGTTTGAGCCCTGGGTTGGGTAGCTCCCCTAGAGATGGAAATGACAAACTGCTTCAGTATTCTTGTCTGGAGAATCCCATGGATAGAGGAGCCTGGTGGGCTACAGTCCATGGGGTCACAAACAGCCCGACACAGGGGAGAGTTACTAACACTTTCACTGTATGTCTTGATAAAACTGTTTAACAAAATGAAATGCTAGAATTATCTCACTATCAAGAAGAAACAAATGAAGTAGAACCTCATGAATTATATGTCGATTTGCAAGAATGTGGAAAACTCCAATTCACGCTGAACAATGCAAAATCTTTTTCTTGAAATATTGGAATATTCTAAACGTACATACAGATCTATTAAATTGATGCCTATTTAGAGTGGTGTAGGTCTCAAAATTTGCCCACATTGCTTTCTGTTGAGATTCTTAAAAAGACAAAAAGATGCCTTTTCATGAAAACTCACAACTGCATAGTAGCTATACATTCTGAAACAGAGATGTAAATATATTCCGAACAAAACACTCTAATTTATTCTTGCTTCTTTGAATCTCTCTGTCAAATTGTCACTTCTCAAATGATGTATCTAAAACATCCTTAGGAATTGTCTAGTAGTAGCCACTGCAGTTACTGCAGATGGTGATGCAGCCATGAAATTAAAAGACGCTTGCTCCTTGCCACGGAAGCTATAACCAACCTAGACAGCACATTAAAAAGCAGAGACATCACTTTGCCAACAAAGGTCCGTCTAGTCAAAGCTATGGTTTTTCCAGTAGTCATGTATAGACGTGAGAGTTGGACCACAAAGAAACCTGAGCACCAAAGAATTGATGCTTTTGAACTGTGGTATTGGAGAAGACGCTTGAGAGTCCCTTGGATCCATCCTAAGGAAAATCCATCCTAAAGGAAATCAGTCCTAACTTTTCATTGGAAGGACTGATGCTGAAGCTGAAAGTCCAATACTTTGGCCACGTGATGCAAAGAGCTGACTCATTGGAAAAGACCCTGATGCTGGGAAAGATTGAAGGCAGGAGGAGAAGGGGACGACAGAGGATGAGATGGTTGGATGGCATCACCGACTCAATGGACAGGAATTTGAGCAAGCTGCAGAAGATGGTGATGGACAGGGAAGTCTGGTGTGCTGCAGTCCATGGAGTCGCAAAGAGTCAGACACAACTGAGCGACTGGAGTGAACTGACCCACTCCAGTATTCTTGGGCTTCCCTGGTGGCTCAGATGGTAAAAAATGTGCCTGAAATGGGGGAGACCTGGGTTTTGTCCCTGGGCTGGGAAGATCCCCTGGAGAAGGGAATGGCAACCCACCCCAGTATTCTTGTCTGGAGAATCCCCACGGACAGAGGAGCCTGGCGGGCTGCAGTCCACGGGGTCGCAGAGAGTCAGACAGGACTGAGCAACTGTCACTCTCAATCACCTAAGGTGGTTAGGTCTCCACGTTTCTACCACGGGGGGGGCACAGGCTCAATCCCTGGTCAGGGAACTAAGATCCCGCAGGGATCGAAACCGGGTCTTCTGCATCTCCTGCATTGCAGGCGGGTTCTTTACCCACAGAGCCGCCTGAGAAGCTTCTCATGCCACTAGGCATGGCCAAAATAAAAATTTTTAATTAAAAAAAAAAAACATCCAGTAAACATTTTTTGAGGCAGTCTATTAAGAAAGGTCATCATTTGTATTAGTAATATACCTTTCTCTATTTGCAGCGTTATATTGTATATGACACTCTGAAAACATCAGTGTGCCCATAAGACTTTCCTTCCAGCCTTGAGGTTTTTCAGCATGGCAAGCATCTCTCATCCATCTTGGCGTATTCAGACTTGAACCCCGTGCCAACGCTCACGGGGGACCCTCCCAGTGTCGACTGTATTACTGAAAAGGGAGAATTCAGGGACGGGAGATCTCTGCACTGAAATAAGTCGTCGCCAGCCCCCTCTGTTTTGAGTCGGGAGCTTCGCTCTGTATGTTCCCAGAAGCCATCTGCACAGCTAATCACTTCTCTGACAAACGCACTCCACAACTGTGGAAACATAAGATGAGATTGCAGAGCAAAGTAAATATTTAATTAAGAAACAGCTAATCAGATTCCCCCTTGCCTTTTTTTTTTTCCTGCTGATAGTTAAGCAGCTCCATCTCATGGAAGACCATTGCCATTCATATTTTAAAATTCCTTCAGTCTTTTTTTTTTTTCATTTCAATTTTCTGCCTCATTTTTTTTTTAGTGACCTCCATCCCCAAATTGATTTTGACTGCATTACTGCCTGAGATATATATGTATATAAAACTTTTAAATTCACTTAGGCTTTGAAATCATCTAATCATAAACTGAGAATTGGTCATCTTACTTAAAAGGAGGCTCTCTGGACAGGAAGCCTTAGAATTAAACTGCCCTCAAATGACAGATAATGTGGTTTCTCATAAACTTTCATTAAAACTTCAACTAAATATAGTCAGACTCTTAACAGACTAAATGCAATGAATTGCTTCTAACCGAAGAAAAACAAATATTCCCTTTTTCTTCTTCTTCTTTTTTTTTTTTTTTTGGTGAAACAGAGTAGAGAAGATTATTGACATGGCTACAAAATCCACATTTGAACTAGCCTTAGACTGGACAGAAAAGAATCTGCCTGCAATGCAGGAGACCAGAATTCAGTCCTTGGGTTGGGAAGACCCCCTGGAGGAGGGCATGGCGACCCACTCCAGTATTCTTGCCTGAAGAATCCCATGGACAGAGGAGCCTGGCGGGCTCCAGTCCATGGGGTCGCAAAGAGTCAGACACTCCTGAGCAACTTTTTCTTTAAGAAACTACCACCTGTCTATTTTTAACACTATTTCCGCCATCACTGCCATTTACTGAATGAGTATTAAGTGTATTAATAGAGTATATGTGTGTGGGGTCAGTTGCTCAGTCATGTCTGACTCTTTGCGACCGCATGGACTGTACAGTCCATGGAATTCTGCAGGCCAGAATACTGGAGTGGGTAGTCTTTCCCTTCTCCAGGGGATCTTGCCAACCCAGAGACTCGAACCCAGGTCTCCCACACTGCAGGCGGATTCTTTACCAGCTGAACCATCAGGAAAGCCCTCCTTGTCTGTACTTAAAGATAAATTAAAGAATACCAGCTGTACATTGTGGATAGTAGCCTAAAGCCAATTTTTTTTTTTTTTTTGACGTGGACCATTTTAAGTCTTTATTGAATTTATGACAATATTGCTTCTGTTCTATTTGGGTTTTTGACCACCAGGCATGTGGGATCTCACCTCCCCAACCAGGGACAAAGCCCTCACCCCCGGCCTTGGAAGGTGAGGTGCTAACCACTGGACCACCAGTAAAACTAAAGCCAGTTTTCAAACACAGTACTACAGTCTGATTTTGAAAGTCCACCAGATACATTTACTGAAGGCACTCTTTATTTCTTAGAGATCGCCACACTTTGTTTGCAAAAGAAGAAAGCAGCCTCTCCTGTTTTATCTCTTAAAGATGAGAGAGAGGTACATACAATTCAGAATGGTGATGGTTTCCGGAGAACAACAGAAGCCAAATGGAGGCGGGGACTGAGGATGGATCTGTGTTTATGATCAACATCTATGGATCATGTATCTGTAGGCTTCGGACGTGTGGAGTGTATCCCACAGCAACAACAAATGAACACGCACATCCATCAGGTTACAAAGATAATAATCTGAGTGACGTTTGAACCTTGAAATGGTAAAATCTCTTGAGAATGAGTCACAGTGGTCGAAATGGGAGGGAATCAGTCTAGTAAGCTGGGAAGTGGAATAGAAACTTGGGAATTGCCCCAAGTTGCGTAGAATGCAGGTCGACTCCTTTTAATCCGAGCCTCAGTATCTTTCAAAAGATGGGCCCAAGTGGGTTAAGACGTTTGCCTGCTGGAGGGTGTGTTTAGTGCAGTTTTCAGGACATTTTTATATCACACTTAGGCAAAAAAAAAAAAAACTATAAACAAATGTGAAAGACTTACCTTGGGGGTTTCCCAGGTCGCTCAGGGATAAAGAAACCACCTGCCAAAGCAGAAGACAGGGGGATGGGTCCCTGATCTGGGAAGATCCATCCCACGTGCCACAGAGCAGCTAAGCCCACGCACCCTAGAGATCATGTTCCACAAGAGAAGTGACAGCAAAGATAAGCCCTCGAACCATAACGAGAGAGTAGCCCCCGCTCCCTGAAACTAGGGAAAGCCTGCTTACGGCAGCAAAGACCAAGCACGGCCAAAAATAAATAAGTCAAATCTTAAAAATTAAAATAATTTTTAAAAAAAGACCCGCCTTGAAGGTACCACCTTCAGCTACGGGGCATGGCTCCAACGTATTTTTCACCCAGTTTCCAGATCTCAGCGTTGCTTCTCACGTCCACATAATTCCCTGTGCCCCTTGATAACCATCTTCCGCTCTATCCGAAGCACATGGTGCTGGTCTTCTCCAGAAGCACAGTTCTGCAAAACAAACATTATTGTTAATGCTTAAGGGCTCACTCAGCGAAGGAGCTGACATTGGTGTTGGGGTAAAATTTAAAAAAATTATTTGCAAAATGGAAAATGAAATCCATTCCATGTCGAGTTTTATGCCGTCTTTAATGACATTCCGTAAAAATGTCCAAAAAAACAAAGCACAGTTGATGTAATAATCCTCTGTTTAGAATGCCCAGTTGCTCAGTCAAGTCTGACTCTGCGACCCCATGGACTGTAGCCCGCCAGGCTCCTCTGTCCGTGGGATTTCCCAGGCAAGAGTGGCTTGCCATTCCCTTTTCCAGGGGACCTTCCGGACCCAGGGAGCGAACCTGAGTCTCTTGCGTCTCCTGCATTGGCAGGCGGATACTTTACCAACCAGCGCCACCTCGGAAGCCGTCTTTAGAATGATCGGGCATCATTTGACAGACTTCTCCCTCTCGCTGTCTTCCCCCAGCGCTGAGTCCTGCTGCTACAAGCCTGTTCCCACTTCCCCAGGGGTCTCCCACGACCCCCGAAAGGAGACAGGTCTCTGCACCTCACCAGAGGATGGGACCAGGCTCCCAACCGTCTGTCATCAAACACTGTCCTCCTAGGCTTCACGGGTGAGTTTGTTACATTTACATAAAAGAGATCTCAGCCCCCGGGAAATACTCTGTGACCACACTTCCATCCAAAAAGAAAAAGACAATAAAGAGTATAACGGTGCTCTGATTCTCTACAGCTTCTGCAGGAGAAAATGCTTAGTTGTGGAAACAGTTGTACATGATTAATACATAATAAGGTGGGGGCGGGGATCCATTCTGAGACATCATCATGGGATGATAAAGGTTGAGGGAGCTCTGTGTAGCAGGAACTCGCAATGTGGTCACTGATAGGACTTGTCCGAGTTCCCTACAGGAAACACACCGCAAGGCTGGTATTCCATAAAGCGCCACCAACGAGGAGTTTGTTCATATCATACCACTGGGGTCACCACCACCATCTCTCTTCATTAATTCCCTCACTTCGCCTTGTGTGCGTAAAAAGCCAAGGTGTGTGCCTATGAAAGCATGTCTTCTCATTAACGCAAGTGTCAAGAAAAAAGTGAAGCTTGCTTTCTAAGGCAAGTTTATAATTGCCAGTATCTGAAAGATGATGGGAAGGAATTGATGCTTCGTGGGATTCTCGTTTGTGGGCATCCTTTGTAATGGTCAGATTTAATTCCTTGTTTAATGTAAGCACTGTCAATACAAATTTTAGTAATCTACCAATCTGTATGGCTTTTAGAAACTTAGTGGGTGACAGTTTCTTATCAACTTACATCCATTCTAATGAGATGTGTAGGGATTCCGCCCACAAAGGTTTTCATTTAAAGAATGGGTTAATGAGATACACATAGATTTTGTCATTGAGCTGGGTGTCTATTTTGCACTCCTGGTTGTGTTTTGTAAACTAATGGCATGTGGTTAAATAACCTGGTCTCTAACATACAGGAAGTGAGCTGTTGAAAGTGAAGTTGCTCAGTCGTGTCTGACTCTTTGCAACCCCATGGACTGCAGCCCACCAGGCTCCTCTGTCCATGGGGATTCTCCAGGCAAGAATGCTGAAGTGGGTTGTCATTTCCTTCTCCAGGAGATCGTCCCAACCCAGGGATCGAACCTGGATCTCCTGCATTGCAGGCAGACGCTTTACCATCTGAGCTGTTAAAAGAAAACCTCCAAGTACTTTCACTTATTCAAAAAAAAAAAAACTGAAATCTTTGGGCAAACCATAGAAAGCCTGTGAGGAACACACTTGTGGGTGTACAACTGGATGCTTTTACGCACTGCAGCAAGAGAGAGCGCAAACCCTGGGGGCCGTGGGCTGTCTCAGAGAAGATGCTATGACTGGCAGTTGCAGCAACTGGATGCTGGCGGGTGATGTGGGAAGTGTCTAAAGAACCGGGAGTGTATCTGGACCGCACATTGTTGGAGTATGGAGCTGTTTCTGTGATGGAATTCATATCTCTGGGGAGGGCAGAAAAAGGCTACTTGAACTCAGTCATGCCCGACTCTTTGAGACCCCGTGGACTGTAGCCCACCAGGCTCCTCTGTCCATGGGATTCTCCAGGCAGGAATACTGGAGTGGGTTGCCATTTCCTCCTCCCGGGGATCTTCTCGACCCAAAGATCAAGATTCTTTACTATATGAGCCAACAGGGAAGCCCAGATTGCTAGACTCAGGGTTGCCACAAACCCTCAATTTGTTAAAATAAAAGAAAAGCAATGTTTGCAAAGTACAAAGAAAACAAGGTCTGCTTGGGTGTGACCATATAGGCATAGCTCTCCCTCGCTCCTTGTGTCTCCGAGTCATCTCTTGAGTTGCGTGGGATGAATTTATTTCCAGGAATTAAATTCTACTAGTGCATTAGAACAGAGAAGGCAATGGCACCCCACTCCAGTACTCTTGCCTGGGAAATCCTATGGACGGAGGAGCCTGGTAGGCTGCAGTCCATGGGGTTTCGAAGAGTTGGACACGACTGAGCGACTTCACTTTCACTTTTCACTTTCATGCATTGGAGAAGGAAATGGCAACCCACTCCAGTGTTCTTGCCTGGAGAATCCCAGAGACAGGGGAACCTAGTGGGCTGCCGTCTATAGGGTCACACAGAGTCGGACACGACTGAAGCGACTTAGCAGCAGCAGCAGCAGCAGTGCATTAGAATGTCGTGCAGAAGAATTATTTATTGGACAAGAATATGCCAATTTTTTTTTTCTGGTGCAGTCTGTTGATGTTTCTCTAACTTAAGGTGAAAGTTGACTTTCTTCCGGCTTAGTTGTCAGAAAGGTGGGAAGAATTCCGAAAAACAGAAGTCTGTCTGCCTATCAGTTGGCTCCGTTCAAGCCAGGCAGTTGATGAAGCATCTCTCAAGCCTGTGTTTTATCTGGGTCAGTCAACATTCATAGCGGAGAAACTGGCAAGTGAAAATCAGTGACCATCACTATCGGTCCCAAGAAAATGGCTTTTTCAGTTCCCTGTGAATTGCTGAGATCTGGAAACGCGTTATCTGTAAGCAGTCAATAAGAGCAGAAAAGTCACTGAAAGGAACAGAATTGAGGGAGGAGGTTGATTAAAAGAAAGAAATTCAGTAATAACGTTATGCTCATAAAAATCTATATAATTCAGGGTAGCACGGACCGTGGAAGGTCCGTAATGACAGCCTGTTCACAGGTCCAAATAATGGAGATGTTTTTGACGGTTAAACAGAATGATAATTTTAGGCTATTACTGTGTCAATGTCCCGATAATATTTTCCAGCCATCCCTTTTTGCTATTCTCAAAATTGCCCTTACTTTGAATTCACGCCATTAGGCAATGTTGGTGCAGAAACAGAATTTAGAGATGATCTGCGACCCAAGTGACTATTTTATACATGTTTCCGAGGCAGGAGAAGATAGGAAGCAGTTAAGTGTGGCAGATACAGGCGGGAAAAATTCTAGCCATTTTCTTTGCAAAGCCTGTATCATTTCTGCACATTTTAGTTCAATGGATACATTGTGTTCCATGACTTTAGAAATCCTTAACCCAGTTTATGTAGCTGTTACCGCTTTATCTACAAATGTTGAATTTAAGACATTCGCTCCTACATCACTCTTCACCCAGTACGTGTCTTTTTTGATGGATTTTGAACTATTCGTCCATTTCTTATAAGGTGTCTTCTCAAGTAGCCACTGTTCTTGTCATTCAGTCGCTCAGTCGTGTCTGACTCTGTGACCCCACGGACCACAGCACGCCAGGCTTCCCTGTCCATAATCAACTCCCAGAGCTTGCTCAAACTCACGTCCATCGAGTCGGTGATGCCGTCCAACCATCTCATCCTCTGTCGTCCCCTTGTGTTTTATGCTCCCTCTGTCTGGCATATCCAAACAGGAGAGTGGCCGTACTCTTGTGCTCCACTGGGTCCCTGTCCACGTTGCTTTTCTGACATTAAGCAGCTTGTAAAAATTATATTCTTTTTTTTTGCAAACCGTGGTCTTTCCGCATCATCACTCTCCAGAGTTATTCCCACGCGCAAGAGAAAAGAAGTGAAATTATTGAAAAAGAATTGGTTCATTGCAGACTCTTTGTATCCTCCCCCCGACCCCAGTGACCTAAACCAGGTTCATTAGACTGTGTGCTTCCTCTTCAGGAGCACATATCGGGAAATGGGTGTCCTAAGCTTTAAATGGGCTTCCCTGGTGGCTCAGCTAGTAAAGAATCCGCCTGCAATGTGGTAGACATGGGTTCGATCCCTGGGTTGGGAAGATCCCCTGGAGAAGGGAAAGGCTACCCACTCCAGTATTCTGACCTGGAGAATCCCATGGACTATATGGTCCATGGGGTCTCAAGGAGTCGGACACGACTGAGAGACTTTCACTTACCTAACCTTTAAATACATGTAATGCTTTTCTTTCCCAGAAAAGGTAACAAGAAACATTTTTCATAGAAGTTCAATTGCTAAGGTTATGACGATGTATCTTATGTAAAAGACACTGTGGAAATGCAAACCCTCAATACCTCTGTTAAATATGAGGGAGAATGTGTTTGGGGAATTTCTGTAACATCAGAAGCAACTATCTCATCCCGTACAGAACATATATTTCCTCCACACTAAGGAAACATGAAGTGGATAGTCATCCATCACGGGTAACCATTTTTAAGAACTTCCTTGATCTCTGTCAATGTAATGTTGCCTGAAATTACCAGAGTATTTCGAAACCATAGGGGTTTGGAAACAGGCTACAGTGGTTTTATTTCACTGGTTTATGGGCTCCTGTGGGTTCAGGCTCCTGTGAATCACCACAGCTGAATAGCAACTGGCTTAATCCTATCTGACAGATGCAATCTTCATGACACTGAGAGAGAAAATGCAATCTCCCACCTAGCACGTGGAGATTTAAGTATTTAGTGAAAAATGGCACTACAGACTGAGCTGGGTTTCATTGTACACTGGCATGCAATAAAACACATCTAAATTCCTGTTAAATTCCTCATTACACTGACATTATAGTGAAATGATAATGAAATATTTGAACAGTAAGAAAGTGGATAAACTGTAGCTATGCAAAATATATCAGTGGGTCTTAAAACCTTAATATATAGCTTTAAGAACAACTCCCATACTCACGCGAAACCATGATTCCATTTTTTTAAGTTTCAGCACAATCAAGTGAGAGTGATCGTGGCTTATATAAGAGTATGTGACTTTATAAGGGTAAACTTCATAAATACAGGGAATGTTTAATAAAAATTCAAGGGATCAGTACTTAGGGAAGTAGCTTATAGATTGATTCAAATTTTTGGTAATATTCTCATTCTTCCTTCAGCTTGTGGGCCCACAAATGAGTATTGTGCTGTTAAAAGTGAATGAATACATGAATGGATGGAGAGAGAAGTAGATGCATGAATAGAGAGATGGAAGGATGAATAGGTGGATGGATGGATAGATGGCTGGCTGGCTGGATAGGTGGATGGCTGAATAATGGATGGATAGGTGGACAAGTGGATGGATGGATAGATAGGTGGGTGGATGGATGATGGGTGGATGATGGATGAATACATGGATGGATGGATAATGGATGGATGGATGATGGATGGATAGATGAATAGGTGGGTGGATGGATAGATGGATGGATGGATAGATGACGGGTGGAGAGATGAATGAATAGATGGATGAATGAATAGGTGAATGGATGAATGATGGATAGATAGATGAATACGTGGATGGATGGATGATGGGTGGATGATGGATGAATACATGGATGGACGGATAATGGATGGATGGATGATGGATGGATAGATGAATAGGTGGATGGATGGATAGATGATGGATGGAGAGATGAATGAATAGATGCATGAATGAATAGGTGAGTGGATGGATGATGGATGGATAGATGAATATGTGGATGGATGGATGATGGATGGATAGATGAATAGGTGGATGGATGGATGATGGATGGATAGATGGATGAATGAATAGATGGATAGATGGATGATGGATGAATAGATGGATGGATGAATAGATGGATGGATGGATGGTGGATGGATGGATGGATGGTGGATGGATAGGTGGATGGATGAATAAATGGATGGATGGATGGTGGATGAATAGATGGATGGATGGTGGATGGATAGATGGATAGATGAATAGATGGATGGACAGATGGCTAGATGGATGGATGAATGGATAGATGGATGGATGGGTGATAGAAGGGTGAATGCTCAGATGTGTATATGGGTAATGGACAAATGGATGGATTGATGGATGATGGATGGATGAGGGATGGATAAGGGATGGGTAGATGAATAGGTGGATGGATGGGTAGATGAATAGGTGGATGGATGGATAGATGAATAGGTGGATAGATGGAGAAGGATGGATGATGGATGGGGAGATGGATGGATGGAGAGATGAATAGGTGGATGGATGGATGATGATGGATAGATGAATGGATAGATGGATGAATGAATAGATAGATGGATGGTGGATGGAGAGATGGATGGATGAATAAATAGATGGACAGATGGCTAGATGGATGGGTGGATGATAGAAGGGTGAATGCTCAGATGTGTAGGTGGATGGATGAATGAGAACAATATGACACTGAGCCCACACTCTGTATCTTTTGAAAGGAAAAAAAGGTGCTCCATCATGGCTGGGTCTTGACTTCTAATGTCCCATGCCTCTTTATCTTCTTAAGAGCATAGTCTTATTCTAACTGCTCCATCTCTCCTAAGATCGTGATATTTGAACTACTCAAGGTTTCCCTCTCGTTTGGTTTACGTTTTATTCATTTATATGATAAAGAAACCTGGGTTGATAATTTTATAAAAGGAATAATAAAGTGAATGAAACCAAAAAAAAAAAAAAAAGAAACTTGGGTTGGTAGGTGGGATTATAAAACAGTACCCAACAACCTGTATCTTTGTAGAAGTCTCTCCCTTTGGTTGTGGCCATGTCTGAGAACATGGGTGAGAGAGAATATCAGAATATGGGACTGATGGGTGAATGTGAGAGCCATAAAGAAGACTGAGTGCCAAAGAATGGATGTTTTGAACCGTGGTGTTGGAGAAGGCTCTTGAGAGTTCCTTGGACTATAAGGAGATGCAACCAATCCATCCTAAAGAAGATCAGTCCTGAATATTCCTTGGAAGGACTGATGCTGAAGCTGAAGCTCCAATCCTTTGGCCACCTGATGCAAAGAACTGACTCACCAGAAAAGACCCTGATGCTGGGAAAGATTGAAGGCAGGAGGAAAAGGGGACGACAGAGGATGAGATGGTTGGATGGCATCATCAACTCAATGGACACGAGTTTGGGTAACTCCGGGAGTTGGTGATGGACAGAGTTGGTGATGGACAGGGAGGCCTGGCGTGCTGCAGTCCATGGGGTCACCAAGAATCAGACACTACTGAGTGACCGAACAACAGCAACCAGGCACAGATGACTCCAACAAACAGAGATTATCCTTGGCGCGCCTGACCTAATCAGATTAGACTCTTGAAAGGACAGTGTCCTTCTCCGCAAGAGAGATTCAGAGCTCGAAAGGGAGGGAGATTCTCGATGGTTTTTCTAAAGATTGGGCAGAACCAGGTGACAAGGGATGCTGTGGGCCCCAGGCAGCTGAGCACGGCGCCTTGAGGGAAGCCAACCGGAAGAGAAACGCATAATTTGTACAATCACCAGGAGCTGAATTTTCCCACAATGAGTTAAGCTTGGAAAAGGAGTCTTTGCTCAAAAAGAGAACAGTATCTCAACACCTTAATTTCAGTTTCGTGAGATCTGAGCAGAAGACAGGTTCTGCAGGATTCGTGACTTATAGAACTATGAGCTAGGACCTGGGGTTTGTCTGAAGACAGTACATTTGTGCTGACTTGTGACACAGAAGTGAAAAAAAATGAAGGCAGGACATACGCATGATTGTATCCAGAGTGCTTAGGGCAACCCTTAGCCATCACAAAAAAAAGCATCCTTGTGACAATGTATTTATGGTCACAACAAGATCCATTTTTTTTTTTTTAAATAGCACATTCCACATGAAGACTATCAAGTCTTCTTTTCAAAAGTGAGATTAATGTCCCCCTGTGATCTTTGGAAGTTCCTCATTTGCAGATAACATGCATGATTCTTTTTCAAATTCAAAATACTGTGTAGCCAAAAACAGATTTTATGAAATATGTATAACTTCATTAGAAGTTTGGAAACCTGATAGAGTTGACAAGATAGTTGTTAAATTGAAACTGCCCTAGACAGATGACAATGACATTTTGTGCTATCGAGAAATATAAAAATTTAAACTCTTCATTTCTGTAAGATACATTCACCTCCAACATCACAGAGAGTAAGATTATATTACAAAGGTTAATGAATCATTGCCCTTTGGGGGAGAACTTTAGCATAGATATGACTAAAGTATTTATTTTTTAGTGTGATTCTTTTAAATGAGACTTTCATTACCAGAATTAACTCAGTAATTGATGAAGAGTATGGTTAAAATGAACTATTCTTGAATGTTTTTCACATAGATAACTCAGGAAAATATTGTTGCTGTTGTTCAGTTGCTCAGTCGTGTCCAACTCTCTGCGACCCCAGGGACTGCAGCAAGCCAGGCTTCCCTGTCCTTCACCATCTCCCAGAGTTTGCTCAAACTCGTGTCCCTTAGGTCAGTGATGCCATCCAGCCATCTCGTCCTCTGTCATCCCCTTCTCCTCCTGCCCTCAGTCTATCCCAGTATCAGGGTCTTTTCCAGTGAGTTGGGTCTTAGCAGGAGAATATACATTTTTAAATAACATATGCATGTATTTTTAGTAGAATAACTTACAGAGAATGTACACTATATTTTAGATAGCAATTTTGCCCGTTTGAGAAAAATTGTTACATTTCTGTCAATGATGACAGATACATTTGGCTCACATTCATATGCTCAAGAAATATCCGAGCCAGGTAGCTACTGAGAACAGCAGATTGGAGGACTTCCAACTTTGTATTTTAGAGTTCTCAAAGAATTGTAGTTAAAAGGTCAATTTCTGCTATTTTTTAAATGCCACCAATGACAATTTATATAGATAAGGACCTATAAGGCTCTTATAGTTGTGATTCAGAGGTTTAATACTAATTTCTAAGACATGGAGATGAATAAGGTTGACCAGAAGGCTGCAAAGAGTATAGGGTTTTCCTTGATTTCCTTTTCTGTTTGTTGTGTCTCTTCAGAATACTCCCCCTGGAGGGAGTACGAAATAAGGACATTTCATCCCTCTCACTCTCAGTTCAGTTCAGTTCAGTGGCTCAGTCATGTCTGACTCTTCGCGACCCCATGAACCACAGCATGCTAGGCCTCCCTGTCCATCAGCAACTCCTGGAGTTTACCCAAACTCATGTCCATCAAGTCGGTGATGCCATCCAACTATCTCATCCTCTGTCGTCCCCTTCTCCTCCTGCCCTCAATCTTTCCCAGCATCAGGGTCTTTTCCAATGAGTCAGCTCTCCGCATCAGGTGGCCAAAGGATTGGAGTTTCAGCTTCAACATCAATCCTTCCAGTGAACACCCAGGACTGATCTGGAATTCCAGCGAATACAAAAGAAATAATGGCTTAACCTGCTTCCAACTTGCCATGTAACAGAAAGTTCTCTCATGACTCAGTTCAAATGGATGGATGGAATAATGCAGCTCAGATTAGATGTCCAGTCTGGGGGTCAACAAACCATGTGGTCAGAGAGGCTGTGAAGTTGTCGAACCACAGTAGCTACTGAAATAGACTCATGGGTGGAGAGGACTGGGGTCCACACAAGGCTGGTTGGATAACGTGGCAGCCTGCCTCCCAACCAATGGTGGTTACACGCATGCTCAGTCATTCAGTCATGTCCAACATGATCAGTCACTCAGTCGTGTCTGACTCTTTGCGACCCCATGGACTGTAGCCCCCCAGGCTCCTCTGTCCATGGGATTCTGCAGGCAAGAATACTGGAGTGGGTTGCCATTTCCTTCTCCAGGGGATCTTCCCAACCCTGGGACTGAACCTCTGTCTCCTGCGTTGCAGGCAGATTCTTTACCATCTGAGTCACTCGGGAAGCCCCTAACATCTTGGCAAAAGGTAACGCTCAAGGCAACTGTGTTGTCTAGTCCTCCCCGCCTCCACAACCATCAGTTAAAACCCTAAAGAATGAGGTTAGTGCCAGAGCCTGTGTCAACAAAAATACATTTCCAGCCAGTTGGCCAAGTGCAAGCTAAAATCAAAAATTCAGTTGTTACAGAAAAAAATGTGTATCTTCTTTGCATACAGGTTTCAGTTCCGCGGTTGGTTCCTGATATCAACATCTTTTTTTCAATCTGTGACTTCCCTGGTAGCTCAGTTGATAAAATGTCTGCCTACAATGCGGGAGACCCGGGTCCAATCCCTGGGTCGGGAAGATCTCCTGGAGAAGGACATGGCAACCCACGCCAGTATTCTGGCCTGGAGAATCCCACAGATGGAGGAGCTTGATGGAATACAGTCCATGGGATCACAAAGAGTTGGGCATGACTAAGGGACTAACACACATACTTTACATTTTACTTTTTATTTATTCAACATTATGCTTTATTTTCTGTTTGTTTTGACTACACCACATCATGTGGAATCTCAAGTCTTAACCACTGGATCCCCAGGGAATTCTCGATACTATTTTGTGGTTTTTGTGGTTTTTTTTTTTTTTGGCATGCTGCAACATAAGTTTCATTCATTCAGAAAACACTGGCAAAATTAATTTCAGCTGCAAACTCACAGACACATGCTTCAAAGTGTTAAGTTGCATATAACCGCCCAAAAATGCAGTTAATATTAATTACAATGACTTATAGGTCAAACCAGTCAATGCTGAAGAAAATCAACCCTGAATATTCCTTGGAAGGACTGAGGCTGAAGCTGAAACTCCAATACTTTGGTCACCTGATGTGAAGAGCTGACTCATTAGAAAAGACCCCGATGTTGGGAAATATTGAAGGCGGGAGGAGAAGGGGACGACAGAGAATGAGATGGTTGGATGGCATCACCGACTTGATGGACATGAGCTTGGGCAAACTCCAGGAGCTGGGGAAGGACAAGGAGGCCTGGCATGCTGCGGTCCATGGGGTTGCAAAGAGTCGGACATGACGGAGCGACTGAACACCAACTGCAACCTACAGAATATGAAAGAATAATCAAGTACAATCTCACAAAAGGTCAAATAATGTTTGATTATTTTTTTAAATTTATTTTGAAATGGAGGATAATTGCTTTGCCGTCAGTTTCTGCTGTACAACAGCGTGAGTCAGCTCCAAGTAGACATATATTCCCTCCCCGCTTTGATTAAAGTGAAATGTCCCTCACCCTTCTCATTGTTACCACGCACTAGCTTACTCCTGGGGACTGCAGTCGGCATTACATTCTTTTACGGAATGATCACTCCCAAGCTGCTGACGTGTAGGAAAACAACTCACAGATTTTCAGAGGGGGACAGAAATCGTTATCAACAGCGACTTGCAAATGACTGATAAAATTAACTACCGAGATGATGCTGAGTCTACCTTTATCGTTTTCTTAGAAAGCCGTGCTCAGGGCTCCCCCACTGCTGTCTGATGCTCTGCTGGAAATTAGATATTGATTCCAACTGTCGATGGCTATCTCCCCTGCCGCACGCCAGAGTGTCCTCTCCCAGAAAATGAGAATCGTATCCCATCAAAAGTTATCCAGAAGCTACTTCCAAAGGCCAACATCATCTTTACAGAATGCCTGTGACGGAGGAGAATTGGTCTAAGGCAGGAGTGGCAGGTGGAAGGGAGGCTCCAAATGGAGGGCATCTTCTGAATACCCTTATCTTCCTAAAGTCGTTCTCTAGTTGAATCAGTTTACCACTCTAGATGGGCTTCCCCGGGTGCCTGAGTGGGTAAAAAATTCACCTGCAATGCAGGAGACGCGGGTTAGATCCCTGGGTCTGGAAGATCCCCTGGAGAAGGGCATGGTAACCCACTCCAGTATTCTTGCCTGGAGAATACTATGGACCGAGGAGCCTGGTGGGCTACGGTCCATACAATCGCAGAGAGTCAGACATGACTGAGCGACTCTCACTGTATATAAGATAGCGGCTGTGTCGACTTTAAAAAAAAGTGCTCTTCTGGAATCATGAAGGAATCAGATGGTCTGAATTCATCAAGGTCTCTTGTGAGCAATGGATTGTGAACGCCCTGCCCAGTGAGATTGGAATCAAGTTCAAGTTCAGCTGTGTGCTGACTTAAAAAAAAAAGGTACAAGGTGAAACTTGCAAATCAAGTGTTATTTTGGGGCAAAATGAAGACTGTAGCCTGGGAGACAGCACTTCAGATGGCTCCGAGAGTCTGCTCCAAAGAGGCAGGTTGGGGGGAATGTCAGGATATACGATTTTGGTGAATGAGGGGGGAGTTCAGGCCATCAGGCACTGATTGGTCCAGAAGGTTTCTACTACCCTTATGAAACTTTTCTAGTCTAATCAGAAATGAAAACACAGGGCTAGGGGGTGGGAGACAGGCTCAAGAAGGAGGGGACAGATGTATACTTATGGCTCATTCACATTGTACAGCAGAAACTAACATTGTACAGCAATCATCCTCCAATTAAAAGTTACAATTATGTAAAGTTTAAAAATAAAATAAAATTAAAAAAAATAAAAATAAAAAAACGATGAAGGTAACTTTTGAACGAAAATCACATCGATAAGACATCTAATATAACTTGTCTCACATGCTTTTTTTTCTTTTTTAATGACGCTGTATGCCTTCTTTTGAAGGAAAATAGAGGTTAGTATTACAAGGCATAGGACAGTCTTGCTCCTACCATCTGTGGGGGAGGAGGTCACTGCAGAATAGGGCTCGCATGGGCAGTGGAAGAGACAAATTTAGTAAACAGGGTGTGTATTTCATAAATACTCCCTTTATAGGGAGAATTACACCATTTATCGTATGCTTGCCTTTTATTTCTTTTGGCCTTCCCTCATAGCTCAGCTGGTAAAGAATCTGCCTGCAATGCAGGAGACCTGGTTCGATTCCTGGGAAAATCCCCGGGAGAAGGGAAAGGCTACCCACTCCAGTATTCTGGCCTGGAGAAGTCCATGGACGGTATAGTCCATGGGGTTGCAGAGTCAGACACGACTGAGCGACTTTCGCCTCACTTCCTTTTATTCCTTCAGTCACAGATATGTGTTAACATACTGTGAAGTACCCGGGCTGCCTTGATGCTAAGAACGTATCACTGAGACATCCCTGGTGGTCAGGTGGTTAAGACTCTGCGCTTCCAGTGCAGAGATGGAGCTTAGGTTGATCCCTGGTAGAGGAACTAAAGATCCCGCGTGCTGCGTGAGGCAGCCGAAAGGGAAAAACAAAAACCTACCATTGAAACCCGTGACCCCCACCCTCCAATACTTCAAATGCTCCTCACTGTATAAACCCCTATGGGATGCAGAACACCAATATTCCAGCCATATTCAAAGACAGGAGACTCCGTGAATTGTAGCTTGCCAGGCTCCTCTGTCCATGGGATTCTCCAGGCAAGGAGACTGGAGTGGGTTGCCATTCCCTTCTGCAGGGGATCTTTCTGACCCAGGGATTAAACCTGAGTCTCCTGCACTGCAGGCAGATTCTTTACCATCTGTGCCAGGAATGCTGGGGTGGACTGCCATCCCCTTCCTTCTCCAGGGCATCTTCCCGACCCTTGGGACCGACCTACATCTTCTGCATTTGCAAGTGGATTCTTTACCCGCGAGCCTCCTGGGAAGCCCTTATCCATCTTTAGTCAGTTGCTGAATGTTTGCCAGCATCCTGATGCATAAACCTCAAATATTTGCCCTATTATCTGGGTGTTTAAAAAGCCAGCGCAATCGCTTCATCTTTGCTCATAGATGACTGCTTTTCTCCCATCTGTAAAGGACTAAGAACTTCTTTTCCCCGCTGGTGATACAGATAGGATCAAAGTGTTTAATTTGATCCAGAAATGCACTTTGCCGTAACATAAAGAGTGTCTGCCTCCCATACGGAGAAGACAGCTTGGACCTCTCTCTTCCTGCTTCTCTGTACCAAGTGCTACCGTAGAAATAGAGCAGGAAACAACCAAAGGAGAAGTCTGAAAGACGAAAAGCAGAAGACTGGTGTAGTGTCTCAGACCTGGATGAAGAACACAGCAGGACGTGTGTTAAGGTGTCCTGCCCAGCATAAAAAATATATATATATACACAGATCTGGGGTTTCCAAGCCTCGCAACAGAGGATGGGGGCTCAGGTAACCCCCACTTTCTGAGTCCAACACCACCCAAAAAAGGGGCTGACGTGGGTTCCTGCTGACAATACACTCTGGGGAGAGCATCCTCCTACCCAGCCAGCCCAGAAACGGCCTCTCATGTCCAAAGACATCAGAGTCAGAATTTCCCCTAAACTAATTGGGAGGGTTTCAAAGGGCTTCTATCACAATCCCAGCAAGGTTTCATTTGTAATCATAGACACGCTTATTGTAAAATTTTTACGGGGACTTCCTGCCAGTGCAGGGGCAACTCTTGGAATGCAGATTCTAATTCTGCAGGTGTTGGGGGGTGGGGTGCGACCTCTGGTTCCCCCTTGCTAAGGAGCGCTTCTCAAGCGAGGTCCTCGACGTGAAGGTTCTCAAGCTTTCCATTTGTCAAAAGTTCAAAGCGAATGCAAAACTCATCAATCTTGTTCGCTGTCAAGAGGGTGTTTACCATTTGGTAAATTTGGGGAGAGATTAGAGCAGGTTTCTGCATCTCTGATAATATCTTTGTGTCTTTCCCTGAGCCTCCTGTATCCATTTTCCATTTTGTAAAAAGTTGGTAGCTATTTTACACAGGTTAGCTGAAAATTCGTCCGTAAGGGTGGTTTACTCGGATGAAAGGTGTTTTCTCTGATAAAACGTGTTCTTTCATCCCAAAGCAGAAAGCAAGCGCGAATCCCTCCCCCTGCCCACGCCTCCGCCAATCATATAGAACAGATTCATTTCAAAGGAAATGACCTCAGAATTGAGCAGAGGTCTTATGTGTTGGCTGCAAACATTCAGTGACATTGGCAAAATTGTGACCACTCAGTCTTGGGCAAACGTTGCATCTCTGGAATGAAATTTTGTACAAAGACAATTAGGCAGCGTTGAAACCTAAAACCTAGCGATTTAGGAGGACAAGATGGTATGACAACACACATCTTTATTATTGTAGAAAAACATGCATCTTAGCTGGTCACGCTAAGGATGTGTTTTTTTGACATAAACCACCATGCTTTTTGTTGTTGCTGTTCAGTCGTTCAGTCGTGTCTGACTCTTTGCGACCCCGTGGACTGCAGCAGGCCAGGCTTCCCTGTCCTTCACCATCTCCCAGAGTTTGCTCAAATTCATGTCCATTAAGTCGGTGATGCCATCCAACCATCTCATCCTCTGTCGTCCCCTTCTCCTGCCTTCAATCTTTCTCAGCATCAGGGTCTTTTCCAATGACACGGTTCTTCCCATCAGGGGCCCAAAGTATTGGAGTTTCAACTTGCAATGAATATTCAGGACTGATTTCCTTTAGGATTGACTCGTTTGATCTCCTTGCTGTCTCAAAACAGAATAATGTGGGACTCCGTTTGTAGAACTGACCTTTCTGTAAACCATCATGAAATGTTTCTGCAGTGAAGTCACAGGTAGTCCTTTTGTAAATCTAATTTGTGAATTACATAACGGAACATTCACTCAGTGACTCCTTGGGAGTGAATTGTAAAAAAATCTCACACATGATTATGTCGTCCGTGAAAAGCCTAATGATATGAGTAATTGCTTGGTAAATGTTTGCTTGCATAGATTGATTTTTTAAATCAGATTTCAGTCTCACAGCTACATGACGGTAAATTTGAAAAGTATAAGCCATGGATGTACTTGTTAATTTCCCACAGTCCTTATGAATGAAACATCACACCCAAAAATGTTTCCTGGCAAAAGCACTTACATATATCTAAATTGCAAAAATTACCTCTCAAAACTTCTTCCTGCCTTTTTAATAGAATTCTTGAATCTGAAATTGGAACACTCAGTAAAAATCATTAAGCTTGGGTGGCTCCATAAAATACAATTTAACACTTATTTCACTAGCTGAGACTTTCACATGTTTCAAAATTTAAAAGCAAATATATAAATGGATGCACATGAATAAGCCTAGCAACTATATATTCGCCATACAAGCTGGCCTTACGGACCCTATTAGGGGTAATAATAATTGATAATTTTGTATGTGTTTGTATGTCATTCCATTTTTTTAATACTAAAAATCAAATATAATATGCATGCAAATACAATAGACACACTGACATATATAAATGTGCTTTCATGTGGGTTCATCCTGTCCGACTCTCTGCAACCCCATGGACTGTAGCCCACCAGGCTCCTCTGTCCCTGGGATTCTCCAGACAAGAATACTGGAGTGGGTTGCCATGTCCTTCTCTGGGAGATCTTCCCAATCCAGGGATTGAACCCGAGTCTCTTGCAGCGGGCAGATTATTTACAATTAGCATCATCTGGGAAAACTCAATTATAGTATACAATATGTTATAGCATATAAATATAATATGCCTATATATGTATATATATATACACACACACATACCCATACACACAATTATATACATGTATATGATTTTATTTTGTATATAAAATATGCACACACTGTCTTCTTGATTACGTTCTACACGAAAAAGAAGCATTTTGCCCACATTCCTAGACAGCAGCATTTCCTGATTAATCATCTTTTCAGATTCCTGAACGAACCCAGCAAACATAAATCAGAGGAGGGAGATTTCACCATGCACATCGTCAACATCCCGCAGACGTCCTTTAAGAGAGTGAAAGGTGCGTTTGCATAAATCAAGGCCCCACTCGGCGTCCTGTCTCCATCAGGCTTCCTCGCGGCGGGACGAGGTCCTTGATTTCCCCAGTGGCTCCCGAGAGGCTGCAAAGGTTGGCAATCAGGGGCAGAGAACCCTCTTGGAATGAGAATCAGGAGATTCATTTCCTGCTGAGTGCTCAGGAGTGGTGGAGAGAACAGAGCATACTTTCTCAAAAATCTTCCAGGAAACGTCTCTCACCAACATGTGGAGAGGTTCAGAGAGATGCTCTTTGGTTCCCCCGGTGCTTAAAGAGATGCTTAAAACATTTTCCACTGGGTTTGATTGGTCTGTAATCGCAAAACTACTGAACTGGTGTTTAGAACCATTGCAATGGCTCTATCTTTTAAAGCAAATCACCCAAGTATCCTGATTTATAGTCTAGGGGTAAGCAAACGTCTCTACAACATACCCTGCTAGGAGCAGGCACTCCAATGATAATATGCAGAGGATGAAAGCGAAAGTGTTGGTTGCTCAGTCCTGTCTGACTCTTTGCGACCCCATGGACTGTAGCCCTCCAGGCTCCTCTGTCCATGGGATTTTCCAGGCAAGAACACTGGAGTGGGGTGCCATTTCCTCCTCCAGGGGATCTACCCGACCCAAGGGATAGAACCCAGGTCTCCTGCATTGCAGGTGGATTCTAAGCTCCCTGGAGATGATGAGGTTGGTCTAAAATTTATTGAGTCAGATCTCTACACCCAATGCCTGCCGACCCTCCCTCCCCAATGCCTTCAGGATTCCCACCATCTAGTCTCAGTTTTTGAATTTCTACACTGCCTTCTCTCTACATACATCTAGAGTCCTTGATCGTGACTAGCAAGTTGCAGATCAGGGATTTTCCATCCATGTCTCTGAACTTCTCGATTTTTTTTTACTCTTCCCTGGGCACAAACCTTGTAGGCTCCAAGGATGGAGACATGAGCTGATGGCAACTCAGTACCTTTACCACAGGGTCCTAATAGGGTCTGAATATTCATTGGAAGGACTGGTGCTGAAGCTGAAGGTCCAAGCCTTTGGCCACCCGATGAGAAGAGCCAACTCATTGGAAAAGACCCTGATGCCGGGAAAGATTGAGGGCGGGAGGAGAAGGGGACGACAGAGGATGAGATGGTTGGATGGCATCACCGAGGCAATGGACATGAGTTTGAGTAAAGTCCGGGAGTTGGTGATGGGCAGGGAGGCCTGGCAGGCTGCGGTCCATGGGGTCGCAAAGAGTCGCACACAAGTCAGTGACTGAACAACAAGAGAATGGGTTGAGGAACCATCTAGTGGTCAATTGAGCGCAATAAACTAATTTTTAGTGATATTCTTGTGCCCTTGAGTGAAGACGGATAACACAGCTTGCTGGTGTCTCATCAACTGCGGAAAGGAATTTGTGCTTAATCAGCTTCGTGTTTAGGTAGGTAGTATGGTATTTGAAGGAAGGAGAGCTTGAGCGTGTTTTCATTAAGCAGAACAGAAAAGAAAGCAAAAGCGGATGGTATTAGACTTCGGTGGGGGTCTGGAGGTTAAGAATCTGCCTGCCCATGCTGGGGTCACAGCTCTGACCCCTGCTCAGGTTAGATGCCAGAAGCTGCTGTGCAGCTGAGCCCCTAACCTGTGACTACGGAGGCCCATGAGCCCTGGAGCCCACGCTCTGCAACCAGAAAAGCCACCGCGATGAGAAGCTTGTGCACCGCAACTAGAGAGTCTCCTCCACTCCTCAAAACTAGAGCAAAGCCCACACACAGCCAGGAAGACCCCACACAGCCAAAAATAAGTAATAAATAAATGAAATCATTTTAAAAATCTTAGCCCTTCCAGAAAAACACAGCAGGTCTTAAACGGACCTGAAGGGAGATATTTGTGCATGATCTATCCTTGAAGATGAGATGCCTTTACTAAGAATCGAGGCACACCCATCCATCATTCTGTTTATGGGGTTCTTTGGCGGTGGGAAGATTTGATGGCATTCCTGGGCACTGCTTACGAGCCTCATTGTGTGACTGGGCAGAATACAGAGATGTGTAATGCACATGCACTCATACACACCTCTTTGGTGGTGTTTCTCAGTCGCTCAGCCATGTCCGACTTTTTGCGACCCCATGAACCATAGGATGCCAGGTCTCCCTGTACATCACCAACTCCCAGAGCTTGCTCAAACTCATGTCCACTGAGTCGGTGACGCCATCCAACCATCTCATCCTCTGTCAATCCCTTCTCCTCCTGCCCTCAATCTTTCCCAGCATCAGGGGTCTTTTCCAATGAGTCAGTTCTTCCCATCAGGTGGCCAAAGTATTGGAGTTTAAGCTTCAGCATCAGTCCTTCCAGTAAATATTCAGGACTGACGTCCTTTAGGATGGACTGATTTGATCTCCTTGCAGTCCCAGAAATTCAGAGGTCCAGTCATTTCAAGGAGACGGCTTCCTTGGAATCTGCATAGAGCAGAAATGTGCTTTGGCTAACGTCATTTTCTTTGGTGTTATTCGGGCTTGTATGTCAGTGAAACCAAACAGGACCTGATGTTAGAAGCACAATAGCCTCAATCTCGGTCAAAACACATATCTTGTTTATTTTACTGTGTTTCGTGTCTAATTATTCCTGAGAGGAGTGACGAAGAATGCACCATCAGTGGCTAATTGGTCCCATTATCAGAGAGAAGACGTGCACCCCAGACTTCCTTCAGCCTTAATCAGGCTTCCTGGAACATATTCACAGCCTGTAGCCGCCTTCCTCCCGTTCCATGCCATCATGCAGAAATTTAAAACATAAACAGCAAAGAGGCTGCATACTAGTTCTGCCTCTGAAAACTCATTGCTAGTGTTCTGGTGACATTGGAGATACAATTCAAACATGAAGAGTATCAACAGTGGATTTTTAAAAGGTGGTGTATCTATTTTGTTATGTATTTATTTTTGGTTGCCCGGGGTCTTTGTTGCTGTGTGTGAGCTTATCATTGTAGTTTCTCCTCTTGCTGGGGAGTGTGGCTCTTGCTGGGGAGCACGGCTCTTGTTGGGGACCACAGGCTCTGGGGAGCACGGCTCTTGCTGGGGAGCCCAGATCTTGTTTGGATCACAGGCTCTGGGGAGAACAGACTTCCATAGTTTCAGCTCATGAGCTCTAGAACACAGGCTCGGTGTCTCTGGCTCACTGACTCAACTGCCCCCGGGCACGTGGGATCTTCCCAGATCAAGAATGGAATCCATGTCTCCAGCATTGCAAGGCAGATTCTTAAGCCCTGAACCCCCAGGGGAAACCCCACATGGAGGTTTGTAAATATACAAGCACTGGCTGCAGTCAACATTTGCTGAACTGGAATATCAGGGAATGATATGCAGACTGCAGGAGGTGGTGATGGACAGGGAGGCCTGGCGTGCTGCAGGCCATGGGGTTGCAAAGTCAAACACGACTGAGCGACTGAAGCGACTGAACTGAACCGATATGTATGTACCTGAACACATAACAGACTCCCGAGGTGACCCAAGAGCATGCCAGCATTGCTGTTCAGTTCCTGAGTCTTGTGACCCCATGGACTGTAGCCTGCCAGGCTCCTCTGTCCTCCACTATCTCCATGAGTTTGCTCAAACTCATGTCCATTGAGTCAGTGATGTCATCCAACCATCTCATCCTCTGTCACCCCTTTCTCCTGCCTTCAGTCTTTCCCAGCAATAGCGTCTTTTCCAGTGAGTTGGCTCTTTGCATCAAGTACCCAAAGTATTGGCACTTAGACTTCAGCAACAGTCCTTCCAGTGAATATTCAGGGTTTGTTTCCTTTATGATTGCCTGGTTTGATCTCCTTGCTGTCCACAGGACTCTCAAGAGTCTTTTCCAAAACCACAGCTCAAAAGCATCAATTCTTCTGTGCTCAACCTTCTTTATGGTCCAACTGTCACATCTGTACGTGACTTCATACCACTCTAATGGCATAAAGTGAAGAGGAACTAAAGAGCCTCTTGATGAGGGTGAAAAAAGGAGAGTGCAAAACCTGGCTTAGAACCCAACAGCCAAAAAATGAAGATCGTGGCATCCGGTCCCTTCAGTTCATAACACATAGATGGGGGTGGAGGCAAAATGGAAACAATGATAGACTATTTTCTTAGGCTCCAAAATCACTGCAGATGGTGGCTGCAGCCGTGAAATTAAGACGCTCGCTCCTTGGAAGGAAAGCTATGAGAAGCCTATGCAGTATATTAAAAACCAGACATCACTTTGCCTGAAGAGAGTGCACATAGTCAAAGCTATGGTTTTCCCAGTAGTCATGTATGGATGAGAGAGTTGGACCACAAAGAAGCGTGGAAGTGAAAAACTATATATAAGTTGAGAGTTTGATCTAAAGGAAAGAAACCTAAGTTTATTTTTATAAGGATTTTCATAAGGATTTTTCTCCTTATAATGTTCAAAGGGACCCAATTTCCTCTTCACTTGCAGAAAAGAAAAAAATCTATTACCTTGTAAGTCTTTAGGCTAAAGTATGGAAAAGTGATAACTGAGTTACAGTCAACGAGTAAATACATTCAATTGATTAGTCCATTTAATCATTAATTCAATTGGGAACAATGAGAAGTATATTAATAGTCTAACTCACATTGTCAGAGTCTTATCTGTCATCTTTCATGGTAAATCACATCGGATGTAAGATTTTTGTTTTGCTTGTTTCAGGTAACAATAGATAAGGAGGTACAATTGTCACCAAAGCACACGATGGACAGTGCTGGCAGTTATGTAGATATAGGGGATAAACTTCCCTGCTGATCCAGTGGCTAGGATTCTGAGCTCCCAGTGCACACGGGGCCGGGGTTTGATCCCTGGTCAGGGAAGTAGTTGCAACATGCCACAAGTAAAGGTCAGGTGTGCGTCAACCAAGACCCCATTCGGTTCAATTCAGCTGCTCAGTCGTGTCCGACTCTCTGCGACCCCACGGACCGCAGCACGCCAGGCCTCCCTGTCCTTCACCAGCTCCCAGAGTTTACCCAAACTCACGTCCGTGGAGTCGGTGATGCCATCCAGACATCTCATCCTCTGTCGTCCCCTTCTCCTCCTGCCTTCAGTCTTTCCCAGCATCAGGGTCTTTTCCAATGAGTCAGCTCTTCCCATAAGGTGGCCAAAGCATTGGAGCTTCAGCTTCACCCAAAGAAATAAATGACAGCCTGGAGGGGTAGGGTGGAGTGTCATGGGTTGGGGGGCTGGGTGGGGGGCTCAAGGGGCAGGGGATATGTGTATCCCTATGGCTGAGGCACATCGTACAGCAGGAACCAACACAATATTGTAAAGCAATTATCCTCCAGTTAAAAATAAATTTTTAACAAATTTTAAAAATGACTAAGTACTTTAAAAAAAAAAAAACAAAAAACAGGGGAAAGTTCCAGGAATTCACAACCATGTCAGAGGGTTTCTTTGAGAGTAACTATGAAGGGATCAGTTCAGTTGCTCAGTCGTGTCCAACTCTTTGTGACCCCATGAATCGCAGCACGCCAGGCCTCCCTGTCCATCACCAACTCCCAGAGTTCACTCAGACTCACGTCCATTGAGTCAGTGATGCCATCCAGCCATCTCATCCTCTGTCTTCCCCTTCTCCTCCTGTCCCCAACCCCTCCCAGCATCAGAGTCTTTTCCAATGAGTCAACTCTTCGCATGAGGTGGCCAAAGTACTGGAGTTTCAGCTTTAGCATCATTCCTTCCAAAGAAATCCCAGGGCTGATCTCCTTCAGAATGGACTGGGTGGATAGGGCAACAAAAAAGGGGGGGGGGGAATAGTCACCTTGTAGCTGGGTTAGTATTACTAACAAGGTGAAATAATTACTGATGAGTTGTTGGACTCATCCACAACCTTAATTGGGAAAGAGATAAATGTCCTTTCAGCTGAATTTAACAAGCTCTAGAAAGTAATATGCAGACACACAGGTTACCTAGATACACATTGAAACTATCCACTTGAATGTGTATATTCATTGATATATATGTGTGTGTGTATTGATTTATATTTCTATATGTGTTTGTTGATTTAAGATGTAAATGCATGTAAATATATAACTGTATAGAAAGCTCTGTGCCTCTAACAGAGAACATTATATATATATATATATATTATATTTGCATATAAAATATATATCCATAGAGAGGTATTGATAGAATATATATGTGTGTGTGTATATATATATAATGTAGGGTTTCCCTGATAGCTCAGTTGGTAAAGAATGCACTTGCAATACAGGAGATCCGGGTTCGACTCCTGGGTCAGAAAGATCCCCTGCAGAAGGGAACGGCACCCCACTCCAGTAGTCTTGTCTGGGAAATCCCACGGACAGAGGAGCCTGGTGGGTTACAGTCCATGGGGCTGCAAAGAGTCAGACACAACTGAGTAACTGAGCAGATAGATACATAACTAGTATATAATTATATATCTAGTATATATGACTGCTGCTGCTGCTGCTAAGTCACATCAGTTGTGTCTGACTCTGTGCGACCCCACAGTTGGCAGCCCACCAGGCTCCCCCGTCCCAGGGATTCTCCAGGCAAGAACACTGGAGTGGGTTGCCATTTCCTTCTCCAGTGCATGAAAGTGAAAATTGAAAGTGAAGTCGCTCAGTCGTGCCCGACCCTCAGCGACCCCATGGACTGCAGCCTTCCAGGCTCCTCCGTCCATGGGATTTTCCAGGCAACAGGACTGGAGTGGGGTGCCATTGCCTTCTCTGATATATATACTAGATATGTATATAGTATGTGGAGTTGCAAAGAGTTGGACACGCAGAGCACGTATATGGTATTCACAATTCATAATAAAAATATTATTTTCTTACCAACAGCCATTACTATTTTTATATTCACTTTAATTGCATGGCTAGAAAAGTATTATTTTTTTAAAAGATAATTCTCTGTATCTAGCTACTTTTCCTAAATCTAATATGAACTCCAATGTTTATTTCTGTGGATGAGTGAGAATTTTCCATGTATATGATTATATTGCCAGGAAAAAAAAAATATCTGTGTCACCCCCTGACAATGTTCATACCACTGAGTTGGTTTTGTTTCACTCTCTGCTAAAAGTCTCCACGCCCACCTTAAACAGTAATGGTGAGAGTAGCCATCATCTTCTCCTTTGTTCTTTTCATTGAAACTCAGTGTTAGTGTTTCCAAGGACAGGATTTGCTGTTGGCGTCTGGGGAGTGAGCATGCCTTGTAGCTCATAGCTTTTTTTTGTTGTTCATCTCTTTCCACCCACAGAGATGCTCCACTTAAAATATAAGAACTTGGGTCACTTCAGGTGACGGCACTCTTTCTGTTGGACACAGAATAGTTAGATTTTAGGTCAAAAGTTTTAAAGAGGCATCTACCTATGGCACAATTCTAAAAGAGATCAACCCTGAATATTCATTGGAAGGACTGACGCTGAAGCTCCAATCCTTTGGCTACCTGATGTGAAGAGCTGACTCATTGGAAAAGACCCTGATGCTGGGAAAGATTGAGGGCGGGAGGAGAAGGGGACGACAGAGGATGAGATGGTTGGATGGCATCACCGACTCAATGGACATGTGTTTGGGTGGACTCTGGGGGCTGGTGATGGGCAGGGAGGCCTGGTATGCTGCAGTCCATGGGGTCACAGAGTCAGACACGACTGATCGACTGAACAACAGATCATGTAGGAGCTGAAGAGAAACTAGACAGATTGAAGACATGAGTCCTGACTTTTTCCTTCATCAGCACAATTTTCAGTAATGCCTCCTGCTGCTTTCTGTCCATTTGTTGCCTTTTTCATGGCTTCAACAGCCCATTCCTTGAGGGGCCTGCTTCAGTTTCCTTCCTTCAGTGTAAATGTGTCCCGGAACCTGCGTTCATTTTGTGCAGCTGATTAACGGGAATCAAATTAGGTCACTGGTCTGCCGACACAGTTTGGAACTGCAGTTGGGTTCTTTAATTGTCTGCTGTGAGCCAGGGTGCAATCAGTGAACATCATTCTGTCACTCTCCCAGGCAAAGGCTTCATCTCTGAGCAACGTGAATCATTAAAATGACCAGAGGGTTTTCCCTGGTTCCATCCCCAAAGATACGATCAACTGTAATCAGATGGTTCTATGAACTTTCCCTTAATTCTCTTTACGGAGTCATTCCCTTCATCACTGAAGCTCTTCAGTTTCCATATGAAGAAGGGAACTTTGCTTTGCTTGGTTTAGGAAATTTTAGTCCCTAAGTCCTGTCCGACTCTTTGCAACGCCATGGACTATAGCCCACCAGGCTCCTCTGTCCACAGGATTCTCCAGGCAAGAACACTGGAGTGGGTTGCCACGCCCTCCTCCTGGGGTTCTTCCCGTTCCAAGGATTGAACCCGCATCTCCTGTATTGGTAGGTGGACTCTCGACCCTCTGAGCCACCAGGGAAGCCCCTCTTTACAGGGCTTAGGAAAATCCCACCCGCCACAACCATTTACATTTCGATTTCTCAAATCGCAGATGCGTGTTCTGGCTGCCAGTGTAAGAGCTGAAAGACCATTTCAGGAACCGACTTGAGTAGACCTTCCTGGCTGACATCCTTGTGATGTAAGACAGATGAATAAGAGAAACACAAATAAATTTACACGTCTACCTCATGTATACAAGGCAGTTACCCAAGGAAAAATGAGTAGCTCCTTACGGTGGTTTACAACTCCAGTTTATGTGCCAGCTTCTACAAAGAGCAAACACCTCTGCAGAAATCGCAGGGCAAAGGAAGCTGGTTTTAGGCTTCAAGGTCAAGGCAAAATAAGCGTTGCTGTTGTTTAGTCACCAAGTCGAGTCTGACCCTTTGGGACCATATGGACTGAAGTCGGCCAGGCTCCTCTGTCCATGGGATTCTCCAGGCAAGAATAGTGGAGTGGGTTGCCATGCCCTTCTCCAGGGGATCTTCCTGACCCAGGAATTGAACTGGGGTCTCCTGCATTGCAGGCAGATTCTTGACTATCTGAGCCACCTCAGGTTACTGGAATGGAATGGCATATATATATATATTTACACACGTACATACATATACACTCACTACTGAAGCACAGAGTTAAATATTACAAAGTGCAATTCAGATGTTGATGACTCTTTCAAGGTTTCTTTGCAAACGTCGCTGTGCCCTGTTAACATGCCTTCCTAATAGAACCTGAACGGCAGAGCCCTCGGTATGAGATAAACCACACATCAAGAGATTGTTTAATGAACTGCAGAGCATGGTAAAGGAAAAGCTGTTCATGCCCTGAAAATTGGACATTGCCAGGAGAAATCTCAAACCCGCTTGCGTATAATTGCCAAAGAAAATAACCCGCAAAAATAAATAAATAAATAACCCGCAGCATGACTTAACAGTGTATCCTTTTTTAAAAAATAAAAAGCTAAAGTGAACATCATTTGCAGTATCTCTTGAGGACCTAGAGATTTACAGATCTGCACAGTTCAGCTCAGTTCAGCTGCTCAGTCGTGTCCGACTGAACACAGTCGGATCACATGAACCACAGCACCCCAGACCCCTGTCCATCAGCAACCCCCAGAGTTTACCCAAACTCACATCCATTGAGTCAGTGATGCCATCCAACCATCTCATCCTCTCTCATCCCCTTCTCCTCCTGCCTTCAATCTGTCCCAACATCAGGGTCTTTTCCAATGAGTCAGTTCTTCGCATCAGGTGGCCAAGGGATTGGAGTTTCAGCTTCAACATCAGTCCTTCCAATGAACACCCAGGACTGGTCTCCTTTAGGATGGACTGGTTGGATCTCCTTGCAGTCCAAGGGACTCTCAAGAGTCTTCTCCAACACCACAGTTCAAAAGCATCAGTTCTTCAGTGCTCAGCTTTCTTTATAGTCCAACAGACCTGCACACTGCTATCTACGTTACATCTTGGATCAGCCTGGTCCTTGTTCGGAATTCTGCAAGAGGGGCTGTCAGCTCACATCATCATCCCTGACTTTGTCTCCTGCTTCTTTTAAAGGTACCTCCAAGTGAAATGAGGGCTTCCAAGCTGGCTCAGATGATAAAGAATCTGCCTGCGATGCGGGAGACCGGCGTTCAATCCCTGGGTCGGGAAGATCCCCTGGAGAAGGGAAATGGCAGCCCACTCCAGGATTCTTGCCTGGAGAATTCCCATGGACAGAGGAGCCTGGTGGGGGCTACAGTCTGTGAGGTCACAAAGAGTTTGACACAACTGCGCATGAGCACTTAAAATGTAAGGAAAATAGCAAGAACCAACTGTATCGCTCAGATCATGGAACTCAGTATCTTATAATAACCTGTCAGGGAAAAGGATCTGAAAAAGATTATATATGGATAACTGAATCACTTCACTGTACACCCGAGGCCAATAACAACATTGTCAATCAACTAAACTTCAATAAAATAAATGTTTAAAGAAATTATTGCCTTTCTGCTCTAGACTTAACCAATATTAATGCCAGTTAGGGATTTTTGCTTGCAGCTGGCATCAGGCCTCATATCTTACAAGTATTAATTCTGTTATTTGGGGAAGACCAATAAATTGCAATAAAAATGGATATTGCCTGCAAATACTAATTTCCAAGCAGATTAGCCTTCTGACTGTTTTCCCCTTAAATCAGCATGTCAGTTGCTTCTCCTTAATTAACAGAGTATTTTTCAACTGTAAACATAATTATATATTATATCCATGGATTCCTTTTGTATTATCAATGAAAGCATCAATTATATCTGCAGTCCTTCCTGGTATGATGGAAGTGTCCTGTCTAGAAGGAATGAATTATAATGGACTCACCAGAAGTATTGTCAATGACTGCTTTGTTTATCATAAAGTGAAAATGTGCAACGTGGAATTCACACATATTTTTTCTTAGCTATTGAGCACCTGTTATGATAGCATTTCTGACTTAAAATGATTGGGGGTCATTCTGCTTATCCTCACAGAGTTCAGCTCTGTTAACTTCAGCCCGTTTCTCGAGTATGGTGATCATTTCAGATGCTAAAATAGAAAGTAATTTATACGTTATAAAATACAATCTCAGTGAATAACTTGGCAACGTTTGAAGAGAATCCATTCAAATACGTTTTAAACATTTACTATATACAGTCCTGTTCTCTGCAATGAAAAGTGTCAGACAGAGAAGAATGGAACACTTTCCTCCTTATTTCCTGTAATGAGCAAATTATAATAAATGAAGAGCTAAGTGAAGTGAAAGTCGCTCAGTCACGTCCAACTCTTTGTAACCCCAAAGACTTATATATACTGCCCATGGAATTCTCCAGGCCAGAATACTGGAGTGGGTAGCCTTTCCCTTCTCCAGGGGATCTTCCCAACCCAGGGTACAAACCCAGGTCTTCCACATCGCAGGCGGATTCTTTAGCAGCTGAGCCGCAAGGGCTAAACTCATAGAAAAGATGATTGCAATTCTCCATATACTGTTTTTATCTTATTATTTTAAAGTACTTTTAAAGATGTATTTATTTTTAACTGAAGAATAATTGCTTAGCAGTATTGTGTTGGTTTCTGCCATACGTCAACATGAATCAGCCATGGGTACACATGTGTCCCCTTCCTCTTGAGTCTCCCTCCCACTTCCAATTTCATCCCACCCCTCTAGGCTGTTACAGTGCTGTGGTTTGAGCTCTGAGTTGTATAGCAAATTCCCACTGGCAGTCTATTTTACCTATGGTAATGCATATGTTTCCATGCTGCTCTGTCCACTGACCCTCCATCTCCTTCCCCCTCTGCCCTGTATCTTCTATAAGTCTGCTCTTTATATCTTCATCTCCACTGCTGCTGCATCTCCACTGCTGCCTTGCAAATAGATTCATCTGTATCATTTGTCTAGAATCCACAGATTTGCATTAAAATAAGATATTGTTCTCTTTCTGACTTACTGCGCTCTGTGTAACAGGTTCTAGGTTCATCCACTTTATTAGAACTCACTCAAATACTCCTTTTCCTTTTTGTGGTTCCTTTTTTACGGCTGAGTAATATTCCATTGTATGTATGTACCACCGCTTCTTTATCCGTTCATCTGCTGACGGACATCTAGGTTGCTTCCGTGTCCTGCTGCTGCTGCTGCTGCTAAGTCGCTTCAGTCGTGTCCGACTCTGTGCGACCCCATAGACGGCAGCCCACCAGGCTCCGCCATCCCTGGGATTCTCCAGGCAAGAACACTGGAGTGGGTTGCCATTTCCTTCTCCAATGCATGAAAGTGAAAATTTCCCCTAGCTATTTTAAACAGTGCTGCATGAACGTAGGGGTACATGTGTCTCTTTCAGTTATGGATTTCTCTGGATATATATGCCCAGTAACGGGTTTGTTGGGTCATATAGTACTGTTATTCCTTGTGTGGTTTTTTTTTCTTTAAGGAATATCCATACTGTTCTCCCAACAACTGTATCACTTTACATTTCTACCAAGAGTGTAAGAGGGTTCCCTTTTCTCCACACCTTCCCCAGCATTTATTGCTGGTAGATTTTTGATGATGGCCATCCTGACTGCTGTGAGTTGATATCTCATTGTAGTTATCATTTGCATTTCTCTAATCATGAGGGATGTTGAGCATCTTTTCTTGTGTCTGTTAGCCATCTGCATGTCTTCTTCGGAGAAATGTCTGTTTATTCCTTTAGCCCAGTTTTTGATTGGGTTGTTTGTTTTTATGGTACTGTGTTGCATGAGCTGCTTGTATATTTTGCAAATAATCCTTTGCCAATTGTTTCCTTTGATATTATTTTTCCCACCATCTGAGAGTTGTCTTCTCATCTTCTTTATAGTTTCCTTGTTGGAAGTCTTAGCTACAGCAATCAGAGAAGGTAAGACTTTTTTGATGCGGACCACTTTTTTTAAGTCTTTATTGAATTTGTTACAATATTGCTTCTGTTTCTTATGTTTTGTTTTTTTGTCCTTGAGACATGCAGGATCTTAGCTCCCTGACCACAGATTGAACGCCCACCTGCTGCATTGAAAGGCAAAGTCCTGACTTCTGGACTGCAACGCAAGTTCTGGACTGCAAAGGAAGTATATATAAACATACACTATTTTGATCTATAATCAATGACATACCGATCTTTGCTTTTGAGAGCTAAAGGCAGGTGTCATAAGGGACCTTCATCACCCACGTTAACAACGAAACACATCCTTAGGAGAAACATAGGAACAACCCACTGGAAATTCTTTACTCTCAGCCACACAGCTCAGCTCACACACACTAGACATCTCACGACTTTCTTCAGCCTTACCTCCAAACTCATGATTGTAAGGCAAGAAATTCCAAGTCACGTTGCTGTCTCTCGGGGAATACCTTTGGCAATTCTCTGATGGTCTTGGATATCCAGAAAGTCCTTCTTGGTCCTGGGCACACATCATAGGTGTCAAGAGTTTATTCCGGCTGGTGTGCAGAACTGAGGTAAGACACAGGGGCTGAAGGAACGTCCTTGCCCATCATCACACCACACGTGCTAAACTTGGCCAGGGTTTTTTCTTCACTTTTTATTTTGTGTTGAAGTCTAGCCAGTTAGTTAGCAAAGATGTGATAGTTTCAGGTGAACAGTGAAGAGACTCAGCCAGCCACATAGATGCATCCCTTCTCCCCCAAACTCCCCTCCATCCAGGCTGCCGTGCGACACTGAGCAGAGTCCCCTGTGCTGTCCAGCAGGTCCTTTTTGGTTCTCCATGTTAAATAAAGCAGTGTGTCCATGTCCATCCCAGACTCCCTCACTATCCCTCTCCCCATCCTTCCCCCTAGGAGCCATCAGATTACTACAGAGTATTGAGCAGAGTTCCATGTGCTGTCCAGCAGGTCCTTGCTGGTTCTCCATGTTAAATACAGCCGTGTGTCCATGTCCATCCCAAACTCCCTCACTATCCCTTCCCCCAGCCTTCCCCCTGGGAACCATCAGTTTATCACAGAGTATGGAGCAGAGTTCCCTGTGATGTCCAGTAGGTCATAGTTAGTTCTTTAATAGAGTTGCATTTCCACTAACAGAAATATGAACAGAATTCTAACAGAAGCGGATCCTAGGGACTTAGGGGGAAAGGCACATTAGTGATGAAATTCAAATCTCTCACTGATGTGGAGGAGGACATTCCTCCTTACAAAAAAAGAAAGACATTGCAGAAATAAAGAATGCTTTTAAATAGTCAGCTCTAAAGGAACACACTTTACCTCACTGCTCATCGTAACGTCTGTGTTATAATGTGTGTGTGTGTGTACACTTTACCTCACTGCTCATCGTAACGTCTGTGTTATAATGTGTGTGTGTGTGTGGCTCAGTCCTGTCTGACTCTCTATGACCCCATGGAGTGTACCCGCCAGTCTCCTCTCTCCATGGGATTCTCCAGGCAATACTGGAGTGGGTTGCCATTTCCTTCTCCAGGGGATCTTCCCAAACCAAGGATCAAACCCCCGTCTCCTGCATTGCGGGCAGATTCTTTACTGACTCAGCCACCAAGGAAACCCCTGTGTTATAATAAATATCTTTAAACAAGCTGCATTTTAACAACAGCATTGTAAAGACATCTGATCCCAAAGAAATCGAAATAACAGATATTTAATTTAAACCTCTTTTTAAAAAACTATGTATTTAATTTTTGCTTGCACTGGGTCTTCGTTGCTGTGTGAGGGCTTTCTCTAGCTGTGGAGACCAGGGGCTACTTCTCTTTGGGGTGTGTATGCTCAGGTAGTTATGGTCACGGGCTTAAGTGCTCTGCTTCCTGTAGAATCTTCGTGGAAGGGGGATCGAACCCGTGTCTCCTACATTGGCACACAGATTCCTATCCGCTGTGCCAGCAGGGAATTCCCAGACACCAGATTTTAATCGTAGCCCAAAGCCAAAGAACTCATATAATGAAAAAGGAATACAAGTTGCTACCCATCTATGTGTGTATCTCCTGATAGCTTAAAAAGTAAAAACTGTGGTAGAGATTAAGAACATAAGATGATAAGGCAGTCGGGTAAGCTGGAAATGAAATGCAAGTTTGAATAAACACAATTTAGATGCTTTTCAGAAATACCTCCGCCTCTAAGATCATTAGGGCTGAGACTAAATTATTACTAACAAGGAAAAAATGTAAATCATATGACAGTGAGTCCAATACGCTATTTTGGATTAAAAAAAAATTCATTAGACTTTTGAAGAGAAAATTAGTTGTTAGAGTAATTTCAAAACTAATTACGGTTCCATCTGTGCTGAAATATGCAGCGACCTTGCCAATTAGGAATATAAATTTGTTCTTCTGTTCTATTATTTTTAAATTAGAATATGAATTGTAAATGTATTAATATGAAGCTGTAACCAAATTCGGGTTGTGTTACGTAAAAGTTAATTTGAATTATGGTCAGATATATTTTATAGAAATACCTCAGAAGTGTAAAGATTAAAGTCACAAGGATAATTAAAGTCACAAGTCATTAAAGTCACATGAATAAACGCAAGACAAATAACTATGGTTATGATCCATAATGCGAAAAAATGTCCCTCACATCAGCCTACAGTAAATATGTTATTTCAGTTAAAAAAAAAAAGTGAAAAACGTGAGTGTTATTTGTTAAGTTGTGTCCAACTCTTTGTGACCCTGTGGACTTCTCTGTCCATGGGAGTGTTATTTGTCCTGCTGCTGCTGCTGCTAAGTTGCTTCAGTCGTGTCCGACTCTGTGTGACCCCATAGACGGCAGCCCACCAGGCTCCCCCGTCCCTTGGATTCTCCAGGCAAGAACACTGGAGTAGGTTGCCATTGCCTTCTCCAGTGCATGAAAGTCAAAAGTGAAAGTGAAGTCACTCAGTCGTGTCCAACTCCTAGCGACCCCATGGACTGCAGCACACCAGGCTCCTCCATCCGGGGGATTCTCCAGACAAGAGTACTGGAGTGGGGTGCCATGCCCTCCTCCAGGGGATCTTCCCAATGCAGTGATCGAACTGGAGTCTCCTGCATTGGCAGGCAGATTCTTTACAAGTGAGATACCTGGGAAGCCCCCGCTTGAATCTAGACAGAAACAAAAGATGGGATATGAGGAAGCACTACAAAGATTTCCCCCAGCTGGACTGTATGTTGGAGGAGGACACTCTTGACAAAAATGTGCAAGGGGAGGCACTTACCCGGTGGTCCAGTGGTTGAGACTCTGCCTTCCAGTGCGGGGAGCAGAGGTCTGTCTGTGATCCAGGAGCTAAGATTCCACATGCCTCGTGACTTGGCCAAAAACGTTTTTTTTTTTAAATGTCCAAGAGAAAACATAGAAACTATTAAGTACAAGAAAGAAACACTGACACAATTTCTTGGTTCTTTCAGTCTTCACAGAGCATTTAATGCATGTCTACTTTTCTGACAACTGCAGGAGTCCTCAAATAGCAGAAACAAGAAGGAAAGTTAATACATATTTATATATTGAGCAAAACATTTATCGGTGCAGTAAAACAGAAAGAACCGTAAGTATAGCAGATACTGCTACTGAGATGGGAAATGATGCTACTCAGGTGGGAAAAAGATAAATTCCTGGTTGGACTTAATTTGATGAAAGGATCAATATCTATGTGTCTATCCGTACAGATAAGGACTTTCCAGGTGGCACTAATGGTAAAGAATCCACCTGCCAATGCAGGAGACATGGGTTCAATCCCTGGGCCAGCAAGACCCCTTGGAGTAGGAAATGTCAACCTACTCCAGTATTCTTGCCTGGAGAATCCCGTGGATGGAGGAGCCTGGCGGGTACACTCCACGGGGTCACAGAGAGTCTTAGAATGGCTTAGCAAGTAAGGAACAACAAAGTGAATTAATTACATTAGAGGTGAATATAAACCTCAAGGCAAATAGCAGATGCTCCAGACTTTCAAAGGAAGCACTGAAGAACATCTCAATCAATGCCTGGGATAAAAGCACAGCTTGGTAAATAGGGCTACAAAAAAAAAACCCACCTATCTTGTATGCCAAAGGCAGTGTGATTAGTTGGGAAGATAAGCAAACTCTGAAATTAAACAGTTACTCTTTCCGTAGTCTGTCATGGACAAAGACCTTTGAGAAACTTCCATTCATCCTGAAAAATTGATGAATTCATGACACAGTGAATATGCTTTTCCAAGACCATCTTTAATGCCTTGATTTGTACGCTCCTGTCTTCTTTTAGGAACTGTTGAAAATAAAATACCTGATTGAATTATGCTTATTAGATTTATTAAAATATGGCCAGTAGTGAATCATAACGGTAGAAACATAGCCCCTTGTGTTGAAATAAATCTGATTAAGGAAACCTCTTTGTCAAGAACTATTTTTCTTTTTTTATCCTTTTCAATAACTCTTGATAAATAGCTCAGGTGAAATGCAACATTCCGAACTTGCAGCGTGAACCCATCAAAGAGGGACGGGCAAATTGTAGACGCAATTTCTATACTGTGTGCGAGCATTCAGACCTCACCACTTCCTAAAATTTAATAATGCGGGGGATTTCTACAGAGCGAAATAAAATGCTTCAGAAAAGATTGGCTGTGGACTCTATAACATAAATGGATCCATTTGGTAAAATTATGACTTATGGCGGCACCCACTCAAAAGTGTGGAGGTGAAAAGTAGTTTTGGTCACGACCGCACACATTTTTATGACTATGGCCCTGAAATATTGGTGGCAGAATGTGTAAATTCACCTGGGTCACTTTAGTTTCTTCCTCATCACCGTTACCAGTAAAGCAACTAACACCACTCAAAACTTATGTTCTCTCCTGCTTTTGCTTAAGGAACAGACCTTAAAATTCTCATGGTTATTTCTGGTTCTGAGTTGGTAAAATATTCTTGTCTGTGGTGGAGTTAAATAGGTACTGGAAAAAAAAAAAATATGTATTGAGCAGGAATTATCTTGGAAACTAATCTTTTAATTGTTATTGTTGATCAGTTGCTCAGCTGTCTCCCACACTTTGCGACCCCATGGACAGCAGCCCGGCAGGCTTTTGTTACTTTTTGTATTTTCAATGCCAGTTGCATAACCAAAAGCATGTTTGAACACTGTGTGTAAGATTAAAGGGCAAAAATGCTTTCACGGGTAGTTTTTCTCACCTTCAAGAAAATTTCCTCCAGCGTGTATTCTCGACTGTAGCTTTAGCACTAAGGTGAACAGAGCGAAATACATGCGTGTGAGGTCAGCCGTGTCCGACTCTTTCTGACTGCATGGACTGTAGCCCGCCAGGCTCCTCTGTCGCTGGGATCCTCCAGGCAAGAACAGTGGAGTGGGTTGCCATTTCCTCCTCCAGGGGATCTTCCCCACCCAGGGATGGAACCTGGGTCTCCTGCATTACAGGCAGATTCTTTGCAATCTGAGCTATGAGGGAAGCCAGCAAAATACAGCTCTCCTCAAATCTGAGCTTTCTTCAAGTGTTTTATCCCTGATCAAGGAAATCATTAATATTGTGAGCCCTAACTTCCAGTGGTCATGTATGGATGTGAGAGTTGGACTGTGAAGAAAGCTGAGTGCTGAAGAATTGATGCTTTTGAACTGTGGTGTTGGAGAAGACTCTTGAGAGTCCCTTGGACTGCAAGGAGATCCAACCAGTCCATTCTGAAAGAGATCAGCCCCGGGATTTCTTTGGAAGGAATAATGCTAAAGCTGAAACTCCAGTACTTTGGCCATCTCATGCGAAGAGTTGACTCATTGGAAAAGACTCTGATGCTGGGAGGGATTGGGGGCAGGAGGAGAAGGGGACGCCAGAGGATGAGATGGCTGGATGGCATCACTGACTTGATGGACATGAGTTTGAGCAAGCTCCAGGAGTTGGTGATGGACAGGGAGGCCTGGCGTGCTGCGATTCATGGGGTCGCAAAGAGTCGGACATGACTGAGCGACTGAACTGAACTGAACTGATGAGCTTCATAGAAGACCATTTAATAAAAAAAATAGAAGTCACTTTTTTAATAACAACATACAAATACAATTTTAGCCTACAATTGCTGTGAGTAAAACAGAATAACACTCTGATACTGAATAACAATCTCTGGAAAAGAATGAGCCCAGTCAAAGAAAAGTGAGTGAGTTCCAATGGTATTCCCTGAGGGCAGTTTCTGTACAATAGCAAACCTGTCTGAAGAAAGCAGAAGCCATCCTCTGTCCCCTCCCTGGCCCTCAGGTCTATGGCTGTCCTCCAGAAAGACCCAGAAAGGGCCAGCCAAGAGCCCCAAGCATCACTCCCCCAGTTTCCGCCTCCATCCTGGCTCCCCCAGACCCAGACAACCTGCTTTCCATCACTAAGGCATTGTCTGCATTTCCTAGGACTTTGTATGCATGGAATTTCTACTGCTGTTATTATTGTTCAGTTGCTCAGTCATGTCCAACTCTGTGACCCCAAGAACCGCAGCACGCCAGGCCTCCCTGTCCATCACCAGCTCCCGGAGCTTGCTCAAACTCGTGTCCATTGAGTCTGTGATGCCATCCAACCGACTCATCCTCTGTCGTCCCCTTCTCCTCCTGCCCTCAATCTTTCCTGGCATCAAGGTCTTTTCCAATGAGTCGGTTCTTTGAACCAGGTGGCCAAAGTATTGGAGTTTCAGCTTCAACATCAGTCCTTCCAATGAACACTCAGGACTGATTTCCTTCAGGATGGACTGGTTGAATGTCCTTGCAGTCCAAGAGACTCCATCTTATTACTTAGCCGTTCCTGTTTTATATAAAGTAGTGCGTATGTCTCAATCCCAATCTCACAATGTATCCCTCTGAAAAAAAGTGTAATTTAACAAGGTACATATTCTGCCCTATTGCTGTGTGTTTTGTTAGTAAACTTATTTTGAATTCTGCATTGAAGATTTGAAAGTTTCTAAGAAAGAAGACCTTAAACATTCTCATCACAGAAAAAAAACACTGGTAACATTGTGTCCTTGTCTAGACTTAATGATATCTAAGTGTCCTGACAGGTATAATATAAACTCAGAGTGCTGATGCTGTAGCAATATATACAAATGATTTTTTAGTATACACAAATATAGACTTGATATATTGTACATCTGAAAGTAAAACAATGTTGAATGTTTTCGTAAGGGTCCCTGGTGGCTCAATGGTTAAGAACTCGCCTATCAATGCAGGAGACTTGGGTTCAATCCTGTGTCAGGAAGATGCCCTGGAGGAGGGCATGGCAACCCACTCCAGTATTCTTGCCTGGGGAATCCCATGGACAGAGGAGCCTGGTGGGCTCCAGTCCACAGGGTCGCAGAGAGCCGGGCATGACTTGTCAACTAAAGGACAGGGTGAAATGAGAAATGAGGTAGCCACAACAGGAGACGTGCAAGTCACAATGAATGTGAGCAGAGGCTTAAACCAGAGACGTGGGTGTTGTGAGAATTAGGAAGAACTGAGATACATAGCCTCAGAACCCCAATCGGGCCTCAATCCAAAAAAAAAGATTACTAACACATCTATGAATTCACCTGGCATCTTTTTTTAAAACAAAGCCATTTATATATGAGCCAGGCTGTTTCACTCAACGTCTTTATTATGTGTTAACTTTCTAGGCACGTTACGCAGCGTGCAGAATTCAGTTCCCTGACCAGAGACCTAACCCATGCTCCCTGCGTTAGGAGAGTGAAGTCATAACTACTGCCCCACCAGGGAAGGCCCAGGATGTTTCACATATCCGTATACTTTTTGCCCAAATCAATACCTATCCCGATTTTAACTGCTTTATCTGAAAAAAGAAAAACTATTTTCTCTGGATTATGCATCAGTTGAACAGCTTGATGCCACTCCATGAAGTAGCTACGGAAACTGGACATGCAAAATTCCTTATCGTTCACCTTGTAGAGTTTTTCCTTCTTTCCTATCACCCGCTCTACCCACTGAGAGCATTCCGAGTAAGTCTGTGTTTTTTTTTTTTAATATTATTTTTTTCCCCCAAATTCACACCAGTTCTTCATGTTAGTTTGGAAGAACTGAAATTACTCGCTTTAAACATATGAGCCATGGAACAGGTTTTCAGTACATATTGCCTTTGTCCTCCTCACAATGGTATTCAAGAATTCGCATTTCATCTTCAATAAAATGCAAAATAAAACTGCGTGTTCAAAGAAAAACGCTATAGAAAAGTTATTGCTTTCACTGAACGGGAAAAGAAAATGGTTCACGCATTTAGCAGAAAACCCTGTTGACGTGTGAAATGATTTTGCAATACACTGAATCTCTGGGTTTACCTGGGCTGGCGTGTGGGAGAGATTGGAGAAGAAATGTGCTGTTTCCATCTTTGTCTGCTTTGCTACCCTGTAGGTAGGATCCTTGGTACCGTGCTTACAGATTCCGTATATATGTGTTAATATAGGTTGTGTGTCCTTCTCTTTCTGACTTGCTGCTGCTGCTGCTGTTAATCACCTCAGTCGTGTCCGACTCTGTGCAACCCCATAGACAGCAGCCCACCAGGCTCCCCCATCACTGGGATTTTCCAAGCAAGAACACTGGAGTGGGTTGCCATTTCCTTCTCCAATGCGTGAAAGTGAAAAGTGAAAAGTGAAATCGCTGACTCATGTCCGATTCTTAGCGACCCCATGGTCTGCAGCCCACCAGTCTCCTCCGTCCATGGGATTTTCCAGAGTACTGGAGTGGGGTGCCATTGCCTTTCTGACTTACTTGGCTCTCTATAATAGGCTCTAGGTCCATCTGGACTCCGTGGGAGAAGGCAAGGGTGGGATGGATGGTTTGAGAGAATCGCACTGAAGCATGTACGTTACCACACGTGGAATAGATGACCAGTGCAAGAATGCGGCATGAAGCAGGTCACCCAGGGCTGGTGCTCTGGGGCCACGTGGAGGGCTGGAGTGGGGAGGGACGTGGAAGCGGGGTTCAGTTTGGGGGAGACATGTGTATACCTGTGGCCAGCTGATTCATGTGGATGTGTGGCAGAAGCATTCACAATATCGTAAAGTAGCTATACTCCAGTTAAAATAAATATCTATTTTTTACAAAAGAAATGTGTATCGGCTTTCAAAGAAAGGTATACTTTTCTTTGAGCAACAGAAAATCTTAGAGGAAACCAAACTAGGATTATATGACTCTGTGTTTCTCCAGTCTTGTATATAATTTGGGATGGATGCAATACAACTGGTAAAGCCTCATTGGAATTTAATTTCACACTGTCCCACCCACGGTTTGTACATGTTCTGTAAACAAACCCTTATTGAGGTAAGAAAGTTCACGCTTTAAAACACAAGCTGATTTTTTCTTTGTTTTTTCCTTTGTTTAGAATTTTATTTTATAATTGGAAAACTGCTTTACAATGCTGTTTGCTTCAGCCATTCAACAACACGAATCAATCATAATGATACATCCCCATAGTACACTCATGATTATATATAGCAAATTTTTGAAAATTTTTGAAATTTTATATATATAGCAAATTATATATATATCAAAATTTTCAAATATAGCAGTAATTATATATATCAAATTTTTGAAAAATTTGAAAACCTTACTTATGACTTTACTACTGGTGTGGTATGTTTTTTAAATTATATTATGTGTGTATGTGTGAGTCACTTAGTCGTGTCTGACTCTTTGTGACCCCATGGACTGTAGCCCACCAGGCTCCGCTGTCCATGGGATTCTGCAGGCAAGAATACTGGAGTGTGTTGCCATTTCCTTCTCCAGGGGAGCTTCTCGACCCAAGGATCAAACCCAGATCTCCTGCGTTGCAGGTAGATTCTTTATCATCTGAGCTATAGGGAAGTCCAAATTATATTATATAATGGATAATTTCCCATTTCAAATTGAGTGTGTGGATGTGTGTTAGTCGCTCAATCCTGTCTAACTCTTTATGACCATATGGACCATAGCCCGCCAGGCTCGTCTGTACATGAGATCTCCAGGCAAGGATGCTGGAGTGGGTTGTCATTGCCTTCTCCAGGGATCAAACTCACATCTCTTATGTCTCTTGCAGTGGCAGGTAGATTCCTTACCACTAGTCCTTGGGGTTACAAAGAGTTGGACGAGACTGAGCAAGTAATTGCATTAGTACGTACATGCACATGGATCCAGAAATGCAGACTATATATATTAAATTAATATAATACATACATCTATGTATTTGTGAAGTGTACCCTAGAATATACTTTGTGTTGCTATTGTTATTGTTGTTCAGTCACTAAGTCATGTCCGACTCTTTGCAACCCCATGGACTGCAGCACACCAGGCCTCCCTGTCCATCACCAACTCCTGGAGCTTGCTCAAACTCATGTCCATCAAGTCAGTGATGCCATCCAACCATCTCATCCTCTGTCATCCCCTTCTCCTCCTGCCTTCAATCTTTCCCAGCATCAGGGTCTTTTCCAATGAGTCAGCTCTTCGCATCAGGTGACCAAAGTATTGGAGTTTCAGCTTCAGCATCAGTCCTTCCAATGAATATTCAGGACTGATTTCCTTTAGGATGGACTGGTTGGATCTCCTTGCAGTCCAAGGGGCTCTCAAGAGTCTTCTCTAACACCACAGTTCAAAAGCATAAGTTCTTTAGTGCTCAGCCTTCTTTATGGTCCAACTCTCATATCCGTACATGACCACTGGAAAACCATAGCTCTGACTAGATGGACTTGTGTGTTGGTTTTCATTTAGTATGATTGCAGAAGCTGGTTTTTTTGGAATGGTGTAATTATGGGGGTTTAACTTACTTCTTTAATCTCATCTTTTCATGTAGTCTCTGAATCTTGAAAGACTCAACGATTTCTATTGCTCTAGGAATTTAACTGCCCTTAGACAATTTCCTTCTGACATTACTTAACCCTGTAGACCTTTAATGTTTCAATTCTCTGAGATGTGAATTACCTTCAGAATTGTTTCAGGTAAAGTCGTGTTTTTCCATTTTTTAATATTTTCCTGTCATCTCTCTGCTCCTGTAGTTTTTCTATAGCTCAAGTGATTTAAAAATAGTTGGATTAAGATGTTGTTTGCTGCATGGGGAGGGAGGTGGGATGGAGGTTCGAGAGGGAAGGGACATGTGTATACCTACGGCTGATTCATGTTTGCATTTGGCAGAAACCCACACAATTCTGTTCCCTTGTAGCTCAGTCGGTAAAGAATCTGCCTGCAGTGCAGGAGACCCGGGTTCAATCCCTGGGTTGGGAAGATCCCCTGGAGAAAGAAATGGCAACCCACTCCAGTATCCTTGCCTGGAAAATCTCATGGACAGAGGAGTCTGGTGGGCTGCAGTCCATGGGGTCGCAAAGCATCAGGCACGACTGAGCAACTAACACTTACTTACACAATTCTGTAAAGCAGTTATCCTTCAATTTAAAAATAATTTTTTTTTGCTTATTTTACATTCCTGAATGAAATGAGTGTTTTGGGGGGTGGGGAAGAACCAGGAAGACCACGTGCTTCTTCTTGCACCTGGGAGTTGACTTGAGTCACAGGAGGACGTGTGTGTAATTTGGACTGACCTTGTATTGAATCATTTTTCCAAGGGTCAGTTCTTCACCGCCACAAACTGTTACTCTGGGGTGGCAGATGGTGAGTCCATATGCCATGTACTAAAAATTGGGCTCTTGGAGACATGTCTTTGAAGTGTGCAGTTCCTCCTGGTCTGTTTTTAACTTTTCTCTGTCGTGGTTAAGACAGTAAAAAGAAAAAAAAAATCCACCTGCCAATGCAGGAGACCCGGATTTGATCACTTGCTGAGGAACATCGCCTGGAGGAGGAAATGGCAACCCACTCCAGCATTACTGTCTAGAGAATCCCGTGGACAGAGGGGCCTGGTGGGCTCCAGTCCATGGGGTCGCAAAGAGTCGGACACGACTGAGGGACTGTTGATGTTTACTTGCTAAGTCGCATCTGACTCTTTGCAACCCCGGGGACTGGAGCCCTCCAGGCTCCTTTGTCCATGGGATTCTCCAGGGAAGAGAACTGAAATGGGTTCCCATTCCCTCCTCCAAGGGATCTTCACAACCCAGGGATGGAACCCACATCTCTGACGTCTACCTGCATCGGCAGGTGGGTTCTTTACCACTAGCGCCACCTGGGAAGCCCAGAAAACCAGGATGGCTATCTAAATCAAGAGGTCCACAGGGCTGGTTCCTTCTGGGAGCTCTGGTGAAGAATTCATTTCCTCCAGAATGGAAAAGCTGCCTGTTGCAGCTTCTAGAGGGACCCAACTCTCCATGATTCATGACCCCACTGTCCATCTTCAGAGCAGGTAACGCAGCATCTCTCTGATGCTTATTCTTCCAGTTACAGCTCCCTCTGACTGCTGCTGGGAAACACTCTCTGCTCAGAAGGACCTGGGTGATGAAGTTGAATCCACCTGGGTGGCCCAGAATATTCTCTACATCTCAAGGTTTACTGCCTTTATCCCCTCTGGGAAGATTCCCTTTTCCATGCACAGTGTCAGAGTCACAGGTTCCACAAATGTGAAAATCTTTGGAGAGCTGTATTCTGCCAACCATAGCAGAGATTATGTTTGTGTCGTAATATCTAAAATAGGGAAGGAGCATGTAACTTTTATTGTGACAACTTTTTATTTCGTATTGCGGTATAGCCCATTAACAATGTTGTGTTGGTTTCTGATGGACAGCAAAGGGACTCAGCCATCCATACATATGTATCCATTCTCCCCTCAAACTCCCCTCCCATCCAGGCTGCCACATGACATTGAGCAGAATTGCCTGTGCTGGACAGCAGGTCCTTGTGGGTTCTCCATGTTAAATACAGCAGTGTGTCCATGTCCATCCCAGACTCCCTGACTATCCCTTCCCCCATCCTTCCCCCTGGTGACCATAAGGTTATTACAGAGGATTGAGCAGAGTTCCCTGTGCTGTCCAGCAGGTCCTTGTTGGTTCTCCATGTTAAATACAGCAGTGTGTCCATGTCCATCCCAAACTCTCCAAGTATCCCTTCCCACATCCTTCTTCCCTGGTGACCATAAGTTCATTCTCTACGTCTGTACCTGTTTTCTGAATAAGTTCATTTGTATCATTTCTTTTTAGATTCCACATATAAGTGATATGATACAGTATGTGTCTTTCTCTTTCTGTCTTATGTCGCTTAGTTTGATCATCTGTAGGGCCATCCGTGTTGCTGCACACGAGATTACCTTGTTCTTTTTCATGGCTGAGTAATATCCCATTGTATACATCTACCACATCTTCTTTATCCATCCCTCGGTTGATGGACACTGAGCTTGTTTCCATGTCCTGGCTGTTGTAAATAGTGTTACAAAGAACACGGGGCGGGGGCGGGGGCGGTGCATGTATCCTATCGGATAATCTTTTTCTCCCCATATAATGAAGCATACAACGTCTGATAATGATACTTCTCTCGTTCGTTGCACTTTCGATTCTGCTGTGCAGCCTCTTACCAATTGCCTTGAGGAGCAAAGTGTACTTTAATTCAGCTGTTAATCTGTGCAGATTTGGCTTGCAAAGGATATTCTGAGGACTGGCACATACAATAGGGACTGAAGAGAGGAGGATCCCTGATATATGAGGAGAACATGACTATTCATTGTAGAAAATGCATAGTTAGCATTGTTAGAGTTTCCGGTCTCTAATTTCTCAGTGAAACTGTGAGAGCTGCATGAAATCTGACGCGAGCAGCAAAAGAAAACTAAAAGAGAATTCCCTCAATGTTAAAATGCGAAATGAAATCCAGACGTTCAGCCATGCTTTAGAATAAGCTATATCAGAGTGAGACAGACAGACAGAGAGAGAGAAGGCAGGAAAATAGACTGAAGTTAACTCTGACATGCATTCAGAAAGATTTTTGCATAAAGCAGACAATCTTTAAATTTATATTTTGGCTTGTTTGTAGACACAGCACTCTGTTACGTAACATTAACTATGAGGCTAAGAATAAGAAACTTTTAAAAATATGTATTTTATTTATTTTTGTTGTGCTGAGTCAGTAGTTGAGGCAGGTGGACTCTGTAGTTATGAACGTAGCTACTCCAAGGCATGTGGAATATTCCTGGGGCCAAGGATCGAACCTATGTCTCCTACACTGGCAGGCAGATTCTTTACCACTGAGTCACCAGAGTAGCTCTAAAAACAAGAAACTTAAAAAAGGGAAAAATCACATCTCACACAGAAATAAGAAGAGGCAGTTAAAAATATATAGCCTAACTTTGAAATAGATAACCAACAAGGATCTACTTTAAAAGAAAATTTTAAAAAAATAGAGCCTAAGATCAATTGACTTTTTCCTTAAAATACATGTTCTAAGTGTTAGCGTCAAACTGGTGAGTTTCTCCGGTTAAATTCGATAACTGCATGCCCTCTTCAGTATTTTCAGTGATTTAATAAATGTGATCAAGACACGGAATTTTTCAAAGATGCAAATGTTCCCAGAGCTCATTTGTTTAAATTCTGTTTCTCTCCTTAAATAAAGCAAGCACAGCCTGTCATTTGATAATAATTAATTGGAAATTATTTCTAACAAATTTAGATTTTTCTTACTGGAACATTTTAATTGAGCTCAAATCAGGTAGTATGATAACACAGAAAATATTCTGGCTCTAGTTACAAACAGTTCAGTGGCTCAGTCGTGTCCGACTCTTTGTGACCCCATGGACTACAGCATGCCAAGGCCTCCCTGTCCATCACCAACTCCCAGAGTTTACTCAAACTCATGTTCATCGAGTCAGTGAGGCCATCTTATCATCTCACCCTCTGTCGTCCCCTTCTCCTCACACCCTCAATCTTTCCCAGCATCAGGGTCTTTTCCAGTGAGTTGGGTTCTTCACATCAGGTGGCCAAAGTACTGGAGCTTCAGCTTCAGCATCAGTCCTTCCAATGAACATTCAGGACTGATCTTCTTTAGGATGGACTGGTTGGATATCCTTGCAGTCCAAGGGGCTCTCAAGAATCTTCTCCAACACCACAGTTCAAAAGCATCAATTCTTAGGTGCTCAGCTTTCTTCACAGTCCAACTCTCACATCCATACATGACCACTGGGAAAGCCATAGTCTTGACTAGATGGACCTTTATTGGCAAAGTAAAGTCTCTGCTTTTTAATATGCTGTCTAGGTTGGTCATAGCTTTTCTTCCAAAGAGAAGATATAATAAAATATATGATTACAATAATACATATTAATAGAGAAAGAGCAAGATTCAGGCTTAAGTCACTGATGTGACTTTCTACGTGAACATACGTATTATATAGGGAAGCACACATACAATTACTATAGTTTAATTGTGTGTTAAATTATAATTAATATAATTAAAATATCACAGATGTTCCTTTTCTGACATACAAAGAGCAGATGCCATTCTCAATTCTGTTAACCTGTGGACATGCTGCCTGGAATCTGTGTCCACTTAACTGCTCAGAGATACATGAATGAAGAATGAAAACTGTTGATTTCCACCTCATGTACAAAACAGAAATAGTCAGACATGTAGAAAACACACTTACAGTTGCCAGGGCATAAGGGGTGGAAGGGATAAATTCGGAGATTGGGGTTGACATACGTACATTGTGCATGCTAAGTCACCTCAGTCGTGTCTGACTCTGCGACCCCAGGGACTGTAGCCCTCCAGGCTCCTCTGTCCATGGGATTCTCCAGGCAAGAATACTGGAGTGGGTGGCCATTTCCTTCTCCAGGGGATCTTTCCCACCCAGGGATTGAACCCCTGGTCTCCCGAACTGCAGGCAGACACTCTACCATCTGAGCCACCAAGGAAATCCTTAATGAACTCTACTCCAATAAAAACAGACAGACAAAAAAAAGTGTCCCTTTCCAGCTTCACTCCCCTAACCCATCACAGCCTCTCCCATGAGTGAGCTGAACCAGAGAACAATAAGAAAACTTTCTTATTTTTTAACCTCACGAAATATGGTGATTAACAGAGTGCTATGTGCGAAATGAGAAAACCTAAAGAATTAGCCCTACATGTTATTTTGATCGCCTTTCAGTCTTATGAAAGTCGCTCAGTTGTGTCAGACTTTTTGAGACCCCTTGGACTAGCCTGCCAAGGCTCCTCCATCCATGGGATTTCCCAGGCAAGAATACTAGAGCTGGTTGCCATTCCCTTCTCGAGTAGATCTTCTTGACCCGGGGATGGAACATGCGTCTGCTGTGTCTCCTATGTTAGCAGGCAGATTCTTTATCACGAGCACCACCGGGGAAGTCCAAATGATGACAAAGCAGATTATAGATAGTTGGAAAACTGACGCAAACTGTATTTGTTTACACTTTACGGACATAATACTTTAGGATCAGTTTCTATCAATAAATATTTTCCACCATGGAAGAATTTATCCTAAATTTATCCTAAAGCATTATCTCCGTAAAATGGAAACAAAGATAGTATCTTCAGAAATATGTATGGCTACCTGTAAATACAAAAGTCTGAAAATCAGTGAATCAAATCCTTTTTATTTTTTTTATTATTTTTTTTGAATCAAACCCTTTCTATAATTCCAGTCAATTGGGTTTGCATTTTTATTAAATTAAAATATTTCTGGGATGGTGATTATCTGCTGCCTATTTTTTAAATCTTATTGTCAAAGATATACTTTACAGCTTTTTTAATAGCTAAATAACAGGAAAACATCCACTTCTGCTTTATTGACTACACCAAAGCTTTTGAATGTGTGGATCATAACAAACTGTGGAAAATTCTTAAAGAGATGGGAATACCAGACCACCTGACCTGCCTCTTGAGAAACCTGTATGCAGGTCAGGAAGCAACAGTTAGACCCGGACATGGAACAATGGTCTGGTTCCAAATCGGGAAAGGAGTACGTCACGGCTGTATATTGTCACCCTGCTTATTTAACTTATATGTAGAGTGAAAGTGAAGTCATTCAGTCATGTGTGACCCTTTGTGACCCTATGGACTGTAGCCTATCAGGCTCCTCCAACCATGGGATTTTCCAGGCAAGTACTGGAGTAGGTTGCCATTTCCTTCTCCAGGACGTCTTCCCCACCCAGGGATGGAACCTGGGTCTCCCACATTGTAGGCAGAAAGTTTACCATCTGAGCCACCAGGGAAGATAATAGTGACCTCCTTCAAAACATCCCATGCATGTACTGCTACATTCAGTGCCCCCAAATCCTGCAGCAAGCCCCCACCAACCCACACCTACACTGGAGACTCCTGGACACTCAGAGGCAACATCATGAGAAATGCTGGACTTGATGAAACACAAGCTGGAATCAAGATTGCCGTGAGAAATGTCAATAACCTCAGATATGCAGATGACACCACCCTGATGGCAGAAAGCAAAGAAGAACTAAAGAGCCTCTTGATGAAAGTGAAACAGGAGATTGAAAAAGTTGGCTTAAAACTCAACATTCAGAAAACTAACATCATGACATCTGGTCTCATCACTTCATGGTAAATAGATGGGGAAACAATGGAAACAGTGAGACTTTATTTTCTGGGCTCCAAAATCACTGCAGGTGGTGACTGCAGCCATGGAATTAAAAGACACTTACCCCTTGGAAGAAAAACTATGGCCAACCTAGACAGCATATTAAAAAGCAGAGACATTAATTTGCCATCAAAGGTCTATCTAGTCAAAGCTATGGTTTTTCCAGTAGTTCTGTATGGATGTGAGAGTTGGACTATAAAGAGAAAGCTGAGTGCCAAAGAATTGATGCTTTTGAACTGTGGTGTTGGAGAAGACTCTTCAGAGTCCCTTGGACTGCAAGGTGATCCAACCAGTCCATCCTAAAGGAAATCAGTCCTGAATATTCATTGGAAGGACTGATGCTGAAGATGAAACTCCAATACTCTGGCCACGTGATGCAAAGAACTGATTCATTGGAAAAGACCCTGATGCTGGGAAAGATTGAAGGCAGGAGGAGAAGGGGACGACAGAGGACGAGATGGTTGGATGGCATCACCAACTCAATGGATATGAGTTTGAGTAAACTCCAGGAGTTGGTGATGGACAGGGAGGCCTGGCGTGCTGCAGTCCATGGGGTCACCAAGAGTGGATACAACTGAGCGACTGAACTGAACTGAAATAACAGGATCTATATGAATAGTTTGTTGAATAGAAACAATTTATTTTATTTTATTTACAGACATTGAACCTGTTGGAATAATGAGCTCAGGATCTTCTTGAGTTTATGTGACTGCGGGATAATAGTTCTTGATAGACCATTACCTAATTCGTAATTTTATGTAAATTTAAACCTTTCTCATAGTTCATTTTGGCTTTCCCATTTCCTGCTGGGTGATGTTTTGATTGATTCTGTTCAGCATTGGACTGGTGTCCAGTTGAGATATATGTATTTGCACATATTTCATGAAATACGACTGGAGTCTTTATTTTTTCCATTTGCTGGGCCTTGTAATAGTACAAAAATTTAATAGACCTCCTGTTTGTCCCACTGCTATGCCTCAGCACAGTACAAATTATTTTTTCTGAGTACAACAGAATGTTCTTCAAATCTTATAACAGGGATCTTTTTCTTACAATTTTACAAGGTAGTCTTCTGAAAAAAATGAATTGGTTCTGATTGAAAGAAATGATGACTTGTATTTCAAAGAGAATCAAACTGAAAAAATGACTGTCTTCTGGAACAAAGAAGACACAACCTATAGATATTTTAGTGGGATGAAATTTTTTTCCTTGCAAGTGTTTTGTAGAATAACATCATTTTTCTCTCACTAAACACTGAAAGAAGGAAATAAATATATTTTTAGAAGTATTGATGTTTAGATTCTGCAGTCAGCATTAATTAGTGAGAGGAAGGGCTTGTTAGGGAGTTTGGAGAAGTCATGTATGAATGGCTGTATTTAACATGGATAACCAACAAGAATCTACTTCGTAGGGAACTCTGTTCAGTATTCTGTAAAAGCCTTATGGTTTTCAGGCCAGAAAGGTGGGGGGAAGAGATAGTGAGGGAGTTTGGGATGGACATGGACACACAGCTGTATTTAACATGGAGAACCAACAAGGACCTGCTGGGCAGCACAGGGACCTCTGCTCAATACTCTGTAATAACCTTATGGTCATCACGGTTAAGGATGGGGGAAGGGATAGTTAGGGAGTCTGGGATGGACATGGACACACTGCTGTATTTAACATGGAGAACCAGCAAGGACCTGCTGGACAGCACAGGGAACTCTGCTCAGTATCACGCGGCAGCCTGTTTGGGAGGGGAGTTTGGGGTGGGGGGAGAATGGATACGTGTATATGTATGGCTGAGTCCCTTTGCTGTCTGCCTGAAACCATCACAGCATTGTTAATCGACTATATTCTAATGGAAAATAAAATGTTTAAAACTTAGAAAAGAATAAACTTCCTCTAGTATCATGGCTGACTTTGAAAATAAATAATAAGTACCAGAATTAAGCGTACTTTAAAAATCCCCTCAAGTTGTATTGAACCCCAGATAGAATCATAATGTATTTAAGACTTATACAAAGGGAACACCTCCACACCCTGTGAGGATGTGAACAATCAGGGCTTTCCTTACACCGTGGGCGTTGATCTTCTTTAAAACATGAATGAACACGGCAGTGACAGCGGTTTCTCAGTAATTACGGGATTACGTTGACAGTTGACAGGCACAAGAGATGAGTAGGGCAATTCTGATCCTAACAAGCCTTTTGAAAAATGGCTCAGCCATAAAACAAGAGAAAAAATGCTAGGAGGGCGGTATGATAAATTAGAAATTCGATATTCCGTCTTCTTTCCCTCTAGACTCCTGCTGGTAACACGTGTCCGATCTGGGTGAGGTGAAAGATTTCTTCAGTTTAAAAAAAAAAAAAAAAAAGATCCTGAATTAAATGGGATATTTACGGGGCTTGTTGGAACAAAGACGCCACTGAACCGAATTTTGAGTATTCAAGATACAAAACGAACCGAGAAGCCCTCTGATTGTCTCATCCCCCAACCACAATTCCGTTCAATGTATTGCTAATCAAGATGCGTTATTTAGGTCTCCATTTAAATGCTCATCCACCCAGTCCTGACTGTTCCCATTTAAGAATAATCACATCTGATTTGTACGGAAGGAGAAAGAGAGCCTTCTCCGGGAATGGTCCATGCCTGAATTTTAGCTTAAGAGAAAAAAGAGTGGGACGTGGAGAATTGCCCAGAATCTTACCACCTGCTTTCTCCCAGCTTTCATGACTCCAAGATCTCCCTAGCTCGGTTGTCTCATCCTCACTAAATTTCATGACATCCAGACATGTGAGGAAGCATCTCGGATGTGTGAATTTGCAGAGCTTCTACGACCATTAACATTCTATATCAATAATATTGCCTCTTGTTGTTATTAATTTCCCACTTTCCCTCAATCTGGGCTTCCCTGGTAGCTCAATTGGCGAAAATTTCACCTGCAGTGCAGGAGACCCATGTTCCATCCCTGGATCGGGAAGATCCCCTGGAAGAGGGCATGGCAACCCAACTCCAGTATTCTTGCCTGGAGCATCCCAAGGACAGAGGAGCCTGGCGGGCTCCAGAACGCGGGGGGTCACAAATAGCTAGACACGACGAACACGACTTAGCACTCTCTCCTTTCAGTCTGCCTTCATGGTTCTGATGAAGGTCTTAATACTTTGCATCTGTCACAGGTTAGCAGAGCTTTGATCCTGTACACAATGTCCGTGAGGTGTGTTTGCTTACTGGCGTAGAGTTGATTAACGATGTTGTTTGTGTCAGCTACATAACAAAGTGAGTCAGTGATTCAGTTACATATACATATATGTATCAGATATTCACATATATATATGACTGATTCACTCTGCTGTATGTGTGTATATACATATATCCCTTTTTTATCAGATTCCTTTCCCACACAGGTCATTATAGAGCATTGAAGCAGGGTTCCCTGTGCTGTACAGCAGGTCCTTCTTAGTTATCTATTTTATACACACTAGTGTGTATGTCCAGAGAAGGCAATGGCACCCCACTCCAGTGCTCTTGCCTGGAAAATCCCGTGGACGGAGGAGCCTGGAAGGCTGCAGTCCATGGGGTTGCTGAGGGTCGGACACGACTGAGCGACTTCACTTTCATTTTTCACTTTCCTTCATTGGAGAAGGAAATGGCAACCCACTCCGGTGTTCTTGCCTGGAGAATCCCAGGGACGGGGGAGCCTGGTGGGCTGCCATCTATGGGGTCGCACAGAGTCGGACACGACTGAAGCGACTTAGCAGCAGCAGCAGCAGCAGTATTCTGCTGTGGTCTTCCTTGGTGGTTCAGGGGGTAAAGAACCTGCCTTCACGACTGAACAAGCCACACTCCCACCGTTCACACTTGCTTTACACTGTTGAGTCAGTCACTGCTCTGCAGCAAAGTGAATCAGCCATGTGTGTGTGTGTGTGTCGCTCAGTCGTATCCGACTCTTTGTGACCCCCACGGACTGTGGCCCACCAGGCTCTTCTGTCCATGGGATTCTCCAGGCAAGAATACTGGAGGGGGTAGCCATTTCCTTCTCCAGGGGACTTTCCCAACCCAGGGATCAAACCTGCATCTCCTGCATTGCAGGAAGATTCTTTACCATTTGAGCCACCAGGGCTCAGCTATAGCGATACATATGTCCCCTCTTTTTTTTTTTTGGATTTCCTTCCCATTTAGGTGACCACAGAGCCCTGAGTAGCATTCCCTGGGCTGTGCAGTCAGTTCCCATTAGCCATCTATTTTATACAGAGTATCAGTACTGACCATGCGTCAATTCCAATTTCTCAGTTCCTCCCACCTCACCCCCTTGTTTGGGTTTTGATTTCCTTCTCCTGTCTCCTCCTCATTCCTTACACAGAAGAGCCCTCACGCCGTTGCTTTCTACATCCCGTCCAAAGATTTACTTGCAACAGGAGCCAGTGTAGGTCTGCGCTGCGTCCACTCAATCCTCATCAACCCGGCTTTCTGCCCGTGTATCCTCTGCTCTTTTTCCCTAGCTGATCCCACGGGCTCAGAAGATTTTGCACGCCTCAAATATTTATCTCCCGAAATTGGAAACAGGTTTTCACCCCTGTGTTCCCCTGCAATTTAATTTTTAGGAGCTCCTCAGGTGACGATGACCTGAAACTGAACCGGCTGTGCAGATTCTGTAAAGCAGGGGCACAGCCATCTCTCACCCTCCTCTCGTTCAGCATCTGAAGCTACAAGTAACATCATTCCTTGTGAATGAGCAATCTCCCACCGAAGCCAGAGACTGTTTTCTTTTCTTTTTCCTTGTTTTTAAGGTGGCAAAAAAAAAAAAAAATCTCTTCCTTGGGTCCTGTTCTCTGCCTTCAGTTAAACCATTTTCAGTTTACGAAGCTATGATGAAATCTTACTTTTTTGACCTTTTAAACAAAACTTGAAAAATGTTTCATTTTATATTTTGAATTCTTATTGCAGCAGAGTTGCTTTACAATGTTGCCTTGGTTTCAGGTAATCAGGGAAGTGACTCAATTCTACACATGCATGTGTTCACTCTTTCTTTAGATCCTTTACCCATTCAGGTCACCACAGAGCGCTGAGCAGAGCTTCCTGTGCTGTGCGGTAACATCTCATGGGTTGTCTATTTTATTTATATAGCAGTGTGTACATGTGAATCCCAGCGTCCCAATTTATGCCTCCCCCCTTACGCCCTTGGTAACCGTAACGTGCTTTCCACATCTGTAACTCCATTTCTGCTTTATTCATCATATGCTTATTTATTGAGTTTATGTGGCAGCTCCTGACCTTAACTGCAGCACTCGGGTCTTGTATCTTCCTTTGGGTGTTCAGGATCTTTAGTTGTGGCATGTGGGAGCTAGCTCCCAGACCAGAGATTGAACCTGCCCTGAGTGCATTGAAAGCATAGAGTCTTGACCACCAGAGATGTCCCTGATTATGTAAATAACTTTATTTGTATCCTTTTTTTTTTTTAAAAGATCCCACCCTTAGTGAAGTGCGTGGGATCTGACTTACTTTACTCGGAATGACAATCGCTAGCTTCATCCATGTCACTGCAGATGGCGTTCTTCTAGGAGGCTATTAAATCTTAGGTTGTCATTCTTCAGTTGCTCAGCCGTGTCTGACTCTTTGGGATCCCATGGACTGCAGCACACCAGGCTTACCTGTCTTTCACCATCTCCCGGATTTCGCTCAAACTCACGTCCAATGAGTCTGTGATCCCATCCAACCATGTCATCCTCTGTTGTCCCCTTCTCCTCCTGCCTTCAATTGTTCCTGGCATCAGGGTCTTTTCCAATGAATTAGCTCTTCGCACCATGTGGCAAAGAACTGGAGTTTCAGCTTCAGCATCCATCCTTCCAGTGAATCTTCAGGGTTCATTTCCTTTAGGATTGACAGGTTGGATCTCCTTGCAGTCCAAGGGACTTTCAAGAGTCTTCTCCAACACCACAGTTCAAAAGCATCAGTTCTTCAGTGCTCAGCCTTCTATATGGTCCAACTCTCACATCCATACATGACTACTGGAAAAACCATAGCTCTGACTAGACGGATCTTTGTAGCCCAAGTGTTGTCTTTGCTTTTTAATACACTGTCTAGGTTTAGTGATGTAAGGTGGATCACATGATAAGGATGGAAGTACTGAAACCTGCTGCAAAGCGACCTCTTACTTTGTTAACATTTTTCAATCACAACCAGGAATCCTGGGAATGCACACGAGTGGATCACTTGTTCATAGACAGCTACAAGGAGAATGGGGTGGGGTGATGGGTCTTATCCCTGGGGCAAATCTGCTCAGCCCCCAAGCAGGTCAGCCGCAACTGGGGGTGGGGGTGGGGGGAGGGGAGGTCCCTCCCCCATTCTCCCCATCCCCCCCAGGAAGTGCTTGAAGCTTTAATAAAGCAGAGGGGAAAAGCTTGCCTCTTGATGAGAGCAGCCTGCAGGCCCAGCATCTCAGAAACTCAACTTTGAACAACCCCACCAGGCACGTGTATTTAAATATCTTGATCTGCCTTGTTTTCATTTTGCATGCACACCACTGATTTCATTTTAAAAAGAAAAGAAAAAAAAAAAAAAAAGAAGGCTTTTGCAAAGAAGTCTTTCTAGCTCTCATTCAAAAGACCCAAGGAAGACCAGCCCTCACCAACCACCCGGGGGGAGGTGAGGCCTCCGACCCTTGCCCCCTGTCACAGGCTGAGTATTCCTAACAACCTGGGGCTCCGGTGGGCACTGGCTGTCCCCTGCCGGGCACACACCTGTAGACAGCCCCCATTTTTAATTTAAGATGTCTTTTGTTACAAAACCAGCACTGCCAGTTCCCCAGCCGGGAGCTCCGCTCATGTGGAAAACAGGCCTGGGAGTTGGCTCACTTTTTCTCCCCTACCCAGAGATCCAACCAGTCCATCCTAAAGGAAATCAGTTCTGAATATTCATTGGAAGGACTGATGCTGAAGCTGAAACTGCAGTACTTTGGCCACCTCATGCAAAGAGTTGACTCATTGGAAAAGACTCTGATGCTGGGAGGGATCGGGGACAGGAGGAGAAGGGGACGACAGACGATGAGATGGCTGGGTGGCATCACCGACTCAATGAACGTGAGTTTGAGCAAACTCCGGGAGTTGGTGATGGACAGGGAGGCCTGGCCTGCTGCAGTCCACAGGGTCGCCAAGAGTCGGACACGACTGAGCGACTGAACTGAACTGGAGTGATTTTCAGGGCTTGCTTCAGACTGAAGAGCCTCTTCCTAATTTGAGTATTTCCCTCACAAACCTGTTTGATCCTGGCCCTGCCGAAGGAGCCCCAGGAGCCCAGTGCTGTGAATGGCGCCTCTCTAAAAAGCTCTGCCAAGAGCATCCTCATCCCCTGTCATCATCTCTGTATCCCTAGTCACAGCTCGTGAGCAGCGGGAGAGGCTCAGAAAAGCTGTGTGCTTCTCCCCAAGAGCCCTAGCTGGTTCCTCCCGCCCCCCACCATGCTCCGCGATGTTGCCTGAGGCTCAGCTGCTTATATTTCCTAAAGATGTCATTTATCTTTCAATTTGGTCCAGACGGGCGGTGAGCTGGGAGACCGCGCAGTAAGGGCACACAGCGGGAGGGGATGGGGCGTTGTGCCCAAAGCCAGTGAGCTCGGTTAGTTACCCAAACCCAGTATGTAATTTTGCACCAGTGACAGGGCCCTCTCCCGCGGGCATTTCCAAGGAATCTATAAATCTTTTTACCTAATAACGGTGCCTTTTGTTGCCCTGGGTGTGCCTGCTAAGTCTCTTCAGTCATGTCTGATTCTTTGCGACCCCAGGGAGTATTGGGCTTCGCTGATAGCTCAGCTGGTAAAGAGTCTGCCTGCGATGCAGGAGATCCTGGTTCGATTCCTGGGTCAGGAAGATCCGCTGGAGAAGGGATAGGCTACCCACTCCAGTATTCTTGGGCTTCCCTGGTGGCTCAGCTGGTAAAAGAATCTGCCCGCAATGTGGGGAGATCTGGGTTTGATCCCTGGGTTGGCAGATCTCCTGGAGAAGGGAACTGGCTACCCACTCCAGTATTCTGGCCTGGAGAATTCAATTCATCAACTGTGTAGTCCTTGGGGTCGCAAAGAGTCAGACAGGACTGAGCAACTTTCACACATTCATATTGGACTGTAGTCTGCCAGGCTCCTCTGTCCGTGGGATTCTGCAGGCAAGAATACCGGAGTGGGTTGCCATTTCCTCCTTCAAGGGATCTATTCCTGACCCAGGGATCCAACCCAGGTCTCTTAGGTGTCCTGTATTAACAAGCAGGTTTTTTTTTTAACCGCTGGTGGCACCCGGGAAGCCCTCCAGCCTTTTCTTAGGGGAAGCCATAAATGCTTCATAACAGCAAACCCTTATCTTTTGGGCACCAGAGACTGCTTTCATGGAAGACAATTTTTCCGTGGATGGACCCAGCGGGGAGATGGGTGTCGGATGATTCAAGTCCACTACATTTATCATGCACTCGATTTACGTTATTATTACATCAGCATTAGATCCCAGGCAAAGGGACCGCTTCTGTAAGGCAGTAAACCACCTATTTCTCTGGCATGGGCCTGGCTTGGCTTGGTAAGTATTTGAACTTCACAGCTCCCCTTAAATGAAGGGGAAGTTTTCAAGATAGGCAAGTGAAAGATAAGTTAATTAGGACTGGATACAATCAAATAAATTTCACAGTTTCTCCTTTTAAATAGAAAATTCTGATGGTGGTAGTCCAGTGGTTAAGACTCTGACCTTCCACTGCAGGGGGACGTGGGTTCAAATCCCTGGCTGGGGATTTAAAAAAAAAAAAAAACAATTTTTGGAGTTTCTCCTTTTACAAAGAAAATTTTGATTTGAAACTAATGGCAAGGTTCTTTGAAAACAAATCTCCTGGATTCCGCCTTCTGAATGTTTTCTTCATCCTTCGTTAAGATTTTTAAAGACTCGCTGGACTCCTGGGATGTGGTAGGAGGTTTGAAAGAAAAATGTTCCATCCTTTGTCACATGTTATTGGACTAGATGCCATGGTGGTGAAATGAGGTCCCATTTAAATTTATTACGAGCCAGCTGTCCTGTGGGGCTTCCCTGGTGGCTCCGTGGTAGAGAATCTGCCTGTGGTGTAGGAGACACAGGTTCATGGGCAAAGGACTGGAGTTTCAGCTTCAACATCAGTCCTTCCAGTTAACACCCAGGACTGATCTCCTTTAGGATGGACTGGGCGGATCTCCTTGCAGCCCAAGGGACTCTCAAGAGTCTTCTCCAACACCACAGTTCAAAAGCATCAATTCTTCAGCGCTCAGCTTTCTTTATAGTCCAACTCTCACGCCCATACGTGACTACTGGAAAAATCACAAATATTTTGGGTGTGCCTAACAGCATAACCTTGATCAAAAAAACTATCTTTAATTCTCCGTTTTCTCTGTGAACTCAAAATAATAACATGAATTTCAGCACACTTTGGTCAATTGTAAGTGACCAAATATGGAAGGATATTTTTTACACAAATAGTAGGCACTCAACACCAGCTAATTTCACAGAAATTTTATGTTTTTTTCTATGCATGCTTCTAAAGCCTTTAAATATTATATGGAAATTCACTTTGTCATCTTAAATTATTTCTAGCAGATTTTTTTTTCCTTCAAAATTTTGTGTTTCTCTAGATTAACAGTAAGATTTATGCTGAAATTTAATTATGGCTGCTAAGAACTTAATTATTCATAGAGTTACAGGGACCTCAGGGCACTTTTTCCTCTCAGCGAACATTGATATCTATGGACTGCGACGGAGTTAGAAAAATATGCCTGTCACGTTAATAGTCCCACAAGCCATGAGCCATCTGGACTCCACTCCAGAAACCTTTCCTCACAAAAAAATCTCTTTAATGGCCCAAGCCTGGGAAATGTCACGAATTTTCCACATATAGGGCTGCACATATGTCGTATTTCTTCCCTTCTGTGTGTCCTGACGATTCAATAAATCTAAAGTTACAAAGTTTGCAATTACACACGAAACGTAACAAACACATTTTCTTTTCTGATGCTGCAAATATCTTTTCTCCTTTCCTTCCTCCTTTTTCCTTCTTGCATTCTCTCTCTGTTTTTCCTCCTTCATCGTCCCTCTTGCATTTGATTTGAATCATGGAATTTGGTTTGCACGTGTATGTAAGAATTCTGGAGAAGGAAATGGCAGCCCACTTCCAGGGTTCTTGCCTGGAGAGTCTCATGGACAGAGGAGCTTGGGGGACTACAGTCCATGGGATCACAAAGAGTTGGGCACGACTGAAGCGAGTGAGCACAGGTAACGATTCAAACTCCTCATCTATAGATCAGGTTGACTTTGGAGAACTTCAGAGGTCAATAAAGCTTTCATTTCCACCTGTCCGAAATGCTTCTTCATGAACCTTAACCCTGCGTGCACAGAAGAATTATTCGAGGGGCTTTCATAAAATTTTGACATCTGGAGTACATTCTTGGAGACTTCTGAGTTAATATTCTGGGTTGGGGCTTTCTCAGACACATGATTTGAAACGCTTCCTTGTTAGTTAATAATAACATGAATAAACAGGAGAGATAGAGGACGTTGTCAAATCAGCATAAAGTAGTCTTTGACGGTGCTTTGTAAATAAGTCCATGCCTATCACTTTTTAAGGTTCCACATGTAAGTGTATCATATAATATTTGGGCTTTTCTGATTCACTTCACTTCGTACCATCATCTCTAGGTCCATCATCCACATTGTTCCAAATGGCATTGTTTCATTCTTTCTCTGCCTGAGTAATATTCCGTTGTGTACACGTACCACATCGTCTTTATCCACCCAGCGGACTTTCCCTTTTAAATTTCATTGGTGTATTTTGGGCTCTGCTGGGTCTCTGTCGCTGAGCACGGGCTTGGCTCTAGCTGTGGCGAGCAGGGACTGCTCTCAAGTTGCCGTGAGTGGGCCTCTCCTTACGGTGACGTCTCTTGCTGAGAAGCACGAGCCATAGCCATAGGTCACACGGGCTCAGAAGTTGTGGTGCTTGGGCTCAGTTGCTCCACTGCATGTGGGATCTTCCCAGATCACAGGATCGAACCCATGGCCCCTGCATTGGCAAGTAGGCTCAGTGGATAGCCACTGTTGCCGCCCAGGAAGTGTCTACCTGGTCTTCTGATTACGACTCTTTCAGGGTATCTCAGGACCGTCCAGAGGAAGTCCAGATTCCTGAGCCCACTCTCTAAAACAAAAAGATAACTTAAAATGGCTCCAAGATAAGGATAAAATAAGGATTAGGGCCAATGACAGATAAGGATTTGGGCGAAAACATAGGGAAATTCTCCAGTGTAGAAAGGCGGGCTTTGAAAAGGAAGAGTAGAGATTATCCTCTGCTCAAAGGCGATGAAGGAGTCCACAAGTGAAGGGTGTGTTGACAGAGATTGAGCAAATAATGAAAACAGAAACACTGGTTGTAATCCTCCTCCACCCAGCTCAGTCTGTCTTAAATGACGGACTGTGCTGAGTCGCTCAGTCGTGTCTCTACAGACCCCACGGACTGTAGCCCGCCCGGCTCCTCTGTCCATGGGATTCTCCAAGCCAGAATACTGGAGTGAGTTGTCACGCTCTCCTCCAAGGGGTCTTTCCCACCCAGGGATCAAACCCAGGTCTCCAAGTGATGGAAAGAACGTTCAAAAGATGTGGGACAGGAAATGAGCAGAAATGACCCTGTCTGCTTCACGTGGCAACGCCTGATGCGATGTGGTTGGTTATACATCGTTTTCCAGCTCATTACTAGCACTCAAGCGTCGAGGGAGCCCTGCAGACCTGTGAAAAGCGTCCTGTCCAGGTGAGCATAACACGTATTCTCACATGGGCATCCCTTGATAAAGCGTGAGTGGCTGATATTCCATTAAAGACTAGGAACCACGTGGGGCCAAGAAACTCATCAAAGAAGTTTCTGTCAGTGCTGGCATCGCGTTTAAGGAAACAAACCTGGGAAGGAAAAGTTATTTGCAACCTTGTAGACAAAGTGAAAGAATATGCCATTTCCCCTAACTTTCTTTTTTTTTTAATGAATGTATTTTTTATTTTCGGCCACACTGGGTCTTGGGTACTGAGCAAGGGCTTTGTGTGGTTGCAGCGAGCAGGGGCTACTCTCTCATGGAGTTCTGTCGGCTTCTCATTGCCGTGGCTTCTCTTGCTGCAGAGCGCGGTTTCTAGGACATGTGCGCTCAGGAGTTGCTCCACACGGGCTTAGTTGCTCCATGGCACGTGGGATCTTCCTGGACCGGGGACTGAGCCCAGGTCCCCTGCATTAACAGGTGGATTCTCTTTTTTTCTTCTATTTGGTTTGGAACGTTTGATTTATTTATTTTTAGGTGGAGGATGACTGCTTTACAATATTGTGTTGGTGTCTGCCATACATCAACATGAATCAGCCATAGGTGTACACATATTCCCCTTCCTCTTGAACCCCCCTCCCATTCCCCACCCCACCCACCCCTCTACGTTGTCACAGAGCCCCTGTTTGAGCTCAAGTCACAAAACAAATTCCCACTGGGTATCTATTTTATATATGGTAGTGTACATGTTTCCACCATACTCTCTCAGTTCATCCCACCCTCTCCTTCCTCCCCTGCCCCAAGCACATCCACAAATCTGTTCTCTGTGTCAGCTTCTCCATTCCTGGCAGGTGGATTCTTAACCAGTGGACCTCCAGAGAAGTGCCTCCCCTAGCATTCTTAAATACAACCTGAAGTGAAGTCGCTCAGTCTGTGTCTGACTCTTTGTGACCCCATGGACTGTACAGTCCATGGAATTCTCCAGGCCAGAATACTGGATTGTGTAGCTGTTCCCTTCTCCAGGAGATCTTTCCGACCCAGGGATCAAACCCAGGTCTCCTGCATTGCAGGTAGATTCTTTACCAGCTGAGCCACCAGGGAAGCCCAAGAGTACTGGAGTGGATAGCCTTTCTCTTCTGCAGGGGATCTTCCCCAACCCAGGGATCGAACCCAGGTCTCCCACATTGCAGGTAGATTCTTTACCAGCTGAGCCAACAGGAAAGCCCAAGAACACTGGACTGGGTAGCCTTTCCCTTCTTCAGCAGATCTTCTCAACCCATGAACCAAATCGGGGTCTCTTGCATCAGGCAGATTCTTTACCAACTGAGCAGAACCTACCTCAGTTTAACCCAGTCGTTGAAGACACGAATCATCTCTTTATAGAAACAGCTCACCTAATCAGCACAAGAGAAGGAGGCAAATATAGAGAAATGTAATATTTTCTAATACTTCCTCCAGTATTCTTGCCTGGAGAATCCCACGGACAAATGACTCTGGCGGGCTACAGTCCATGGGATCACAAAGAGTCGGACACAACTGAGTGAGTAACACTTTCACTTTTTACAGATAATGACCCCCGAAGATGCTTCCTATGAAACAAGGAAGAAATGCTAGCAATTTGCACCTCATGATAGAAATCATCTTGTAGAAGCAAACTCTCATGGGATCAAACCTCTAGACTCTAGGGTTCGTGAGAAAACAAAGACCATCGGAGATTATAAGGGCATCCTGAATATACAGTCAGATGGTGGAGAGTTATATGAGGGAAAAAGACCCTTTTCCCTCAACAAACATGTTGAAAGAGGAAGATAAACAGATGGGGTAATGCTGAGTGGTAAGTCACATCAGGCTCTTTGTGACCCCATGGACCGTAGCCCGCCAGCCTCCTCTGTCCATGGGATTCTCCAGTCAAGAATACTGCAGTGGGTTGTCATGCCCTCCTCCAGGGTATCTTCCCAACCTAGGGATCAAACCTGAGTCCTGTGCATTGGTAGGTGGATTCTTTACCACTGACCCACCTGGGAAGCACTTATTCAGTGAATTACGGCAAGATAAAAGTACACGTTTCCGAAAATATCCATCAGCGTTTTTATTTAATTTCATCAGAATAACTCGCAGCTTTATTTAAGCGAACATATGGCTCCATCGCTCATAGTATCAGCAGCTGGGAACATTGATGGATTTGTAATCTGTTCAAATTACACAGTATTCTTTTATGGATGGGACATTTTGGTTCTGTGACATTCTCTGTGCATGGTAATGACTCGAGCTTCGAAGAGGTATTTTCTTTAAAAGAAAAAAGTAAATATCCCCATCCATCTCTTCATCATCTCTGTTACAGACTAAGTTGCACCCTAAGTCACTTCAGTCGTGTCTGACTCTTTGAGACCCCGTGAACTGTAGCTCTCCAGGCTCCTCTGTCCATGGGATTCTGCAGGCAAGAATACTGGAGTGGGTTGCCATGTCCTTCTCAAGGGAATCTTCCTGACCTAGGGATCGAACCCAGATCTCCTGCCTTGGCAGGCAAGTCTTTACCACTGAGGCATCTGGGAAGCCTTATTTATATATCTATCTGTCCATATGCACAAATGCATGTCAGAATGTCCATACCTAAGGATATGCTTGTATGTATAGATTTATATAAATATACATACATATATAAATGTATACACTTATGCATGTGTTTTTTTATATATGTACAGATGGTGTGTGCGTGTGTATATGCACATATTCATATTATTTAGAGAAATTTTTCTGTATGTTTTTAAACAGTATTTTTGCATTTCAATGGAAAATAGAAGCATCAAAATATAAGCAATTTGTGTATATGAAACAGACATACAAGTATAGTTTTTTTTTCTTTCTTTTTTTTCTTTTTTGAGTTGTGCTGTGTGGCTTGACCAACCTAGATAGCATATTGAAAAGCAGAGACATTACTTTGCCAACAAAGGTCCGTTTAGTCAAGGCTATGGTTTTTCCAGTGGTCATGTATGGATGCGAGGGTTGGACTGTGAAGAAAGCTGAGGGCCAAAGAATTGATGCTTTTGAACTGTAGTGTTGGAGAAGACTCTTGAGAGTCCCTTGGACTGCAAGGAGATCCAACCAGTCCATTCTGAAGGAGATCAGCCCTGGGTGTTCTTTGGAAAGAATGATGCTAAAGCTGAAACTCCAGTACTTTGGTCACTTCATGCGAAGAGTTGACTCATTGGAAAAGACTCTGATGCTGGGAGGGATTGGGGGCAGGAGGAGAAGGGGAAAACAGAGGATGAGATGGCTGGATGGCATCACCAACTCGATGGCCCTGAGTTTGAGTGAACTCCGGGAGTTGGTGATGGACAGGGAGGCCTGGCGTGCTGCGATTCATGGGGTCGCAAAGAGTCGGAAACAACTGAGCAACTGAACTGAACTGAACTATGTGGCTTGAGGGATCTTAGTTCTCTGACCAGGGATTGAGAGCAGAGTCCTAACCACCAGGGAGGTCCCTGTATAGATATTTATACACTTAGACATATTTACATATAAATATCTATATACATAGGCTTACATTTTATATATGCACATTTATATTTTTATAAAAATATCTGCATATATCAATATCTATACACATATGCCTATGGTTATATATACATACATATATATACATACATACATATATACACACATACATACATATACATATATACATACATACATACATATATATATACACACACACACGTACATGTGTCTAAGGCTTCCCAGGTGGTACTAGTTGTAAAGAACCTACCTACTAATGCAGAAGACCTAAGACACTCTGGTTCAATCCTGGGTTGGGAAGATCTCCTGGAGCAGGAAAGGGCAACCCACACCAGTATTCTTGACTGGAGACTCCCATGGACAGAGGAGCCTGGTGGGCTACAGTCCATGTGGTCGCAAAGAATCGGGCATGACTGAGGGACTAATACACACACACACACACATTGAAAGAAATGCTGCTCTTCCTTCACAAAACTCGTGACCTGAGCAAGCTGAGACTGGCTCCCAGTGTCTTACCATGCAGAGACTTGTTTGTGGCTTGGGGACCTGTTCCATTTTCACCAAAAAGTTTTCTTCTTTCCCCATCTTGCCATTCTCTCCCTTTTTTTTTATTTTTCTTTCTTGGAGCATCACTTAAAAACAAAAAATAAATAGAACGTGAAATACTGTATACACTTAAGCAAAAGGAAAAATGAAGGCTATTCACATAAGATCTCCAGTTTCCTGAGTTTTTTTTGTCCAGTAATAAATGGGTGATGCAATCTCTGCGGTTGATGAATCCAGGCGTGTAAAAATTTATGTTCCATATTTCCTGAGAATACACAGAGGCTTTCTACTCAGATCTGTTTTAAACCCACACGAAGGTCCATAAAGCGTGAACAGAGACTAAAGATGCTGCGAGGTCACTCTGATGCTGGGAAAGACTGAGGGCAGGAGGAGAAGGGGACGACAGAGGATGAGATGGTTGGATGGCATCACTGGCTCGATGGACATGGGTTTGAGTAAACTCTGGGAGATGGTAAAGAACAGGGAAGCCTGGTGTGCTGCAGTCCATGGGGTGGCAAAGACCTGGACACGACTTAGCACATTCTTAGCACGACTTAGAACAAACAACAAGCCAGCAAAATCCAGATTTTGAAACAAACCTAAATTCCTAACTTTGGAAACAAAACATTGCTGGTGATACACCAACATACTGTATTTTGCATTTCTCAGTTCGCAATCATTTGGAGCATCTTTTCATGTGCTTATCTGCCTGCCGTAGGTATATCTTCTTTGCTGATGTGTTCAAATCCTCATCCACTGTTAACTTCATAATGTGTTGCATTTTTTTTTAACATTGAGGGCTCTTGTACGTTCAAGATTCAAGGCTATTTTTCAGATATTTGTTCTGCAAGTATCTTCTTTCAAACTGTGGCTTATTATTGTTTATTTTCTCTGTTATGTTTCGCAGTGGGTTGCCATTTCCTTCTCCAGGATTGGATCTTCCCAACCCAGGGATCAAACTGGGGTCTCCCACATTGCAGACAGAATTCGTTATCATCCAAGCTGCCAAGGAAGCCCAAGATATAAGGGATGCATGCAATTTTGGTTTTAAAGATAAATGTTTTGACTACTTTCTTGAGCTTCTTTAAGCATAGTAGAATTTCACAAATTAGACATAGGCAAGTGGGACTTCACTGGTGGTCCAGTGAATAGCATGACACACTCCCAATGTCAGGGGCCAGGGTTCAATCCCTGGTCAAGGACCTAGATTCCACATGCCACAAACTAACATTGGGGCAACCAGATACATAAAAAAATAACATAATAAATATGCATTATACATAATATAAAAATTAAAATTAAAAATAGTTCTAACAAATGGGCAAATGACATAAAGATGTTTAAATACAAATCACTGCTTTAGTTATAACCAGCATACTAGTAATTGTGTGTATTCATCCCCCATGCATATATTTCAATACACAATAAGTATAATTGTGCACGTTTTTGAGTTCTTTGTGCTAAGTTTATTATAGTTGTGTCTACTGAAATGTAACTTTATGACTGTTGAGGCTAATTATAAAAAGATCAAGATGTTGAATAAATCTGCAAACGAAGGAAAATATTTTTGATAAGTGGCTTCCCTGGTGGCTCGTCAGTGAAGAATCTGCCTGCCAGTGCAGGAGACCTGGGTTCAACTCCTGGGTCGGGAAGATGCCCTGGAGAAGGAAATGGCAACCCACTCCAGTATTCGGGCCTGGAGAATCCCGTGGGCAGAGGAGCCTGGTGGGCTACAGTCCATGGGGTCACAGAGTCGGACACGGCTGAGCAACCAAACAGCAATGGTTTTTTGATAGAGACATCATATTCGACAAAGCCTGTCCCCCTGGTAGACACAGTAACACTGCATGAGAGAACATATTTTTCTTGTTTTTTAAATTTTTTAATAGAAGGATAATTGCTTTACAGAATTTTGTGGTTCCCTGTCCTATATCAACAAGAATCAGCCATAGGTACAGCCATGTCCCCGCCCTCCCAGACCTCCCTCCCAACTCCCTCCCACCCCACGCTTCAGCCTGTTGTAGGGCCCCTGTTTGAGTTCCCTGAGTCACACAGCAAATTCCCATTGGCATCTCTGCAGTCCAACTCTCACCTCCATACGTGAGTACCGGAAAAACCATAGGCTTGACTGGATGGACCTCTGTTGGCAAAGTAATGTCTCTGCTTTTCAATATGTTGTCTAGATTGGTCATAACTTTCCTTCCAAGGAGCAAGCGTCTTTTAATTTCGTGGCTGCAGTCACCATCTGCAGTGATTTTGGAGCCCCCAGAAAAACAGTCTGACACTATTTCCACTGTTTCCCCATCTATCTGCCATGAAGTGATGGGACCAGATGCCATGATCTTAGTTTTCTGAATGTTGAGCTTTAAGCCAACTCTTTCACTCTCCTCTTTCACCTTCATCAAGAGACTTTTTAGTTTCTCTTCACTTTCTGCCATAAGGGTGGAGTCATCTGTGTAACTGAGGTTATTGATATTTCTCCCTGCAGTCTTGATTCCAGCTTGTGCTGCAATATTACGTACGGTGTTGTAAATTTCTGGGTTACTTTCTCCATATGTCTCCTCTTCTCTCTCCTCTCCTCCCACTGTATCCATAGATCTGTTTTCTATGTCTCTTTCTCCATTGCTGCCCTGAAAGTAAACTCATCAGATTCCATGTATATGCGTCCATATTCAATATTTATGTTTCTGCATGAGATGACACCTTGCTGCCCATCTGGAAATCCTTCTCTCTGACTCTCTCATTTTGCACTCCACCTACTGGTTTACGGAGTTAGAACAAATAGAGACGTCTCTGACGTCTTTAATTCTTGTCCCTTTAATTGCACATTGATTTTGAGGCTGCCCCTGGCGAGCGTGCATTAATCTAAATTACTTTGCAGCTGTGTGTCCTCCCTGAAGAAACGTTGTTACCGACTGACGATCAGAGATTTGGAGATTAAAAACAAAAGAAAAACAGACATTAACCACACTCTGTGGTAAGAGACCAGCTTTGTCTACATTATGGATCTTTAAAGAGTCATTTGCACAAAAACTGAGTTATTATTTACACCCCAGTGGTGTCTAAGAGGATAATTCTGTCATCACTACATATTGTTCTATTTATTGACAGATACACACACACACAAGTATTGAAACAAGTATTTGTTTCTACATAATTTATGTGTGTAATATAATTTTATACACATATACGCAAGTATATATGAATATGTACACATATCTGAACATATGTTAATTTTTGTGCATATATAAATATTATTATTATATGTTATTTTATATAAAATATACTATATTTTATATTTCCATTTAATATTTAATTGATGTTAATATATTTTAACATATTATTTAAATATTTAATTTGTTATAATATTTATAAATATTTATAAATTATGTTATAATATTTAATTTGATATATTAACATATGGTAATATTTGTGCATCTACAAATATTATATATATTATATTTATATAAATATTTTATATTTAATTTATACTTAAATTTAATATTTATATTTTATATAGATATACTTTATATAAATACTGTTTTATATATTATTTAATATTATATTATATACATGTAATATATATAAATATGTTAGTATATATACTATATAATATACCACATATTATTATATGTAGTAAACATATGCATTCTTATTGATAGCATTCATATATTTGTCCCTATGTATATTCTAATATGTCGCTCAGTCATGTCAGACTCTTTGAGACCTCATGGACTATAGCCCACCAGGCTCCTCTGTGCCATGGGATTCTCCAGGCAAGAAGACTAGAATGGGTTGCCATTTCCTTCTCCAGGGGATCTTCCTGATGCAGGGATCAAACCCAGGTCTCCGTCATTGACAGGCAGAATCTTTATCACCAAGCAGCCTGGGAAGCCAGTATGTGATGTATGTATGTAGGTGTATATATACATATATATATATATACGTGAAAGTGAAGTGAAAGTGAAGTCGTGTCTGACTCTTTGCGACCCCATGGACCGAAGCACACCAGGCCTCTACTCCTGGAGTTTACTCAAACTCATGCCCATTGAGTTGGTGATACCATCCAACCATCTCATCCTCTGTCATCCCCTTCTCCTCCTACCTTCAATCTTTCCCAGAATCAAGGTCTTTTCAAATGAGTCAGCTCTTCACATCAGGTGGCTAAAGTATGGGAGCTTCACCTTCAGCATCAGTCCTTCCAATGAATATTCAGGACTGATCTCCTTTAAGATGGACTGGTTGGATCTCTTTGCAGTCCAAGGGACTCTCAAGAGTCTTCTCCAACACCACAGTTCAAAAGCATCAATTCTTCTCCACTCAGCTTTTTTCACAGTCCAACTGTCACATCCATACATGACCACTGAAAAAACCATAGCCTTGACTAGACGGACCTTTGTTGACAAAGTAATGTCTCTGCTTTTTAATATGGTGTCTAGGTCAGGAAGCAACAGTTAGAACTGGACATGGAACAACAGACTGGTTCCAAATAGGAAAAGGAGTACGTCAAGGCTGTATATTATCACCCTGCTTATTTAACTTATATGCAGAGTACATCGTGAGAAACGCTGGGCTGGAGGAAGCACAGGCTGGAATCAAGATTGACAGGAGAAATATCAATAACCTCAGATATGCAGATGACACCACCCTGATGGCAGAAAGTGAAGAAGAACTAAAGAGCCTCTTGAAAGTGAAAGAGGAGAAGGAGAAAGTTGGCTTAAAGGTCAACATTCAGAAAATGAAGATCATGGCATCTGGTCCCATCACTTCATGGGATATAGATGGGGAAACAGTGGAAACAGTGTCAGACTTTATTTTTCTGGGCTGCAAAATCACTGCAGATGGTGACTGCAGCCATGAAATTAAAAGATGCTTACTCCTTGGAAGGAAAGTTATGACCAATCTAGATAGCATATTCAAAAGTAGAGACATTACTTTGCCAACAAAAGTCTGCGAACATATACGCTGCTGCTGCTGCTGCTTCGTAGCTTCAGTCGTGTCCGACTCTTCGAGACCCCACGGACTGCAGCCCACCAGGCTCCTCTGTCCATGGGATTTTCCATGCCAGAATACTGGAATGGGTTGCCATTGCCTTCTCCAAGAACATATATATTAGAATATATATGCTTGGATATATATATGATATATTTATCATAGACAATATATATATATACAAGAACTAGACATGAGTTGAGTTAGTCACTCAGTCATGCCTGACTCTTTGCGACCCCATGGACTGCAGCCCACCAAGCTCCTCTGTCCATGAGATTTTCCAGGCAAGAGTACTGGAGTGGGTTGCCATTTCCTTCTCCAGGGGATCTTCCCAACCCAGGGCTCAAACCCGGGTCTCCTGTACTGTAGGCAGATTCTTTACCGAGTGAGCTACAAGGGAAGCTCTGCTGCTGCTGCTGCTGCTGCTAAGTCGATTCAGTCATGTCCGACTCTGTGCGACCCCATAGATGGCAGCCCACCAGGCTCCTCTGTCCATGGGATTCTCCAGCCAAGAACACTGGAGTGGGTTGCCATTTCCTCCTCCAATGCACGAAAGTGAAAAGTCAAAGTGAAGTCGCTCAGTCGTGTCCGACTCCTAGGACCCCATGGACTGCAGCCCACCAGGCTCCTCCGTCCATGGGATTTTCCAGGCAAAAGTACTGGAGTGGGGTGCCATTGAACTAGACATATATATGTTATATTTATACTGGACTATATATTTATGCTAGACTATATATATATCGGAGAAGGCAATGGCACCCCACTCCAGTACTCTTGCCTGGGAAATCCCATGGATGGAGGAGCCTGGTAGGCAGTCCATGGGGTCGCTAAGAGTCGGACACGACTTAAGGACTTCACTTTCACTTTCATGCATTGGAGAAGGAAATGGCAACCCACTCCAGTGTTCTTGCCTGGAGAATCCCAGGGACGGGGGAGCTGGGTGGGCTGCCGTCTACCGGGTCGCACAGAGTCGGACACGACTGAAGCAACTTAGCAGCATATATGCTATATGATATATATAGCAGAATATATATATATGCAACAATATATTTATGCTATATATCATATATAGTGAATATATATGTGTATATTCTTGTTAATATACTCTGATATATATATTATATATATCTTCTCATATATATTATATATGTTATAAGTCCAGGACTTCAATCCAAATAAGAATTTACAATTTCTAGAAAAGAGTATATTAAACTGTATTAGCCTTTATGTCCATTTTTCAACATGACCGTAAATAAATCATTCACAGAGTAACATCGTCTTACACCATCGGGAACATCTGAATAGAACTGAAATCGGAAGCCAGTGGCAGGAAAAAAAAGAAAAAAGAATTATCTTTGGTAAATGAGCCAAAACATAAAAAAAAAAAAATAACCCAACCCAACAACTGGCTTCCATAGCAAAAATTACAAGTACCAAATGTGGACACACGCAGAACGCTGTGTTTCATATTAGCATCTGGTTTGCTCCTAGGAAATAAGACAAGTACTGCAACAGTGCATTCTAGGGGCCCTTTAAGCTACGACCTCTCTCATTACTTGGAGGATCAGCTTTAAGAACCAGTATCCCTCCTCCCCGAACCCCGGAGGCTCATCCAGGACAATTATCTACACGCCCTCAAAGAGCAGGGATAAAGCAAGAAAATGTCGTGATTTAAATATGGACAAGACTCTCTACCTTTGGGGACCTGATTTAATAAAGCAAAAGAAAAACTCCAAAGTTGAGGCAAGCAAAATTCTCAAGCTTGTTCATCTGTCTTGTGGACCACTGCTTAGTTTATAACTCTTGAAACCAAAAGGACAAGGCTATTTTTCTTCCTCTTCCACTACCTCCTCTGAAGAGAAACCTGGCCCATCCTGGCAAAGAAGTCAATATTTTGCCTCAGATAAAACATCAGAGGGAACCACAGCTTAGCACTCTGAAGTGCTGGTTTTAGTACTAACAGCAGTAAAGATACAACCGCATGGGTGAATCAGACGTCCACAAGTGTGCTTTGCATAACCACTTACATCCACGGGCAAACTTCAGTAATCAAAGAGCATGCCGCAAAGTAAATACCCCATGCTCTGCCGACAAAATTGGTTTGCAAATTTCGCAAGATGGCTTGGGGCTGTTAGTTTCCAAATAACTAAAACGTTATTTCAATACACAATGGCAAGTTACAGTTGGAGACGGAAATGGTAACCCACTCCAGCATTCTTGCCTGGAGAATCCCAGGGACAGAAGAGCCTGGTAGGCTGCCATCTATGAGGTCGCACAGAGTCGGACAGCAGCAGCAGCAGCAGCTGCCAGGCATACTCCCCACACCTTCTTCATCCATTCGTCTGTTGATGGGCACTTGGGCTTGCATATGATAAATAATGCTACCATGAGCATTAGGGTGCATGTATCATTTCTAATGAGACTTTGTCTTTCTTTTCTTCTAAATACATACCCAGTGGTGGAGACCTGAGTTTCCTCCCTGGGTCAGGAAGATCCCCTGGAGGAGAGAATGGCAGCCCAGTCCAGTATTCTTGCCTGGAGAATCCCATGGACAGAGGAGCCTGGTGGGCTACAGTCCACGGGGTCTCAAAGAGTCGAACACGACTGAAATGACTTAGCACCCACATAAACACTTCGTCCTTATGAAGACCTTTGCATTTTTTACTTGGTCAGCATTACTGGGTTCTGTCTTCAGTGGATTTACAGTTTCAGAGTATTGACACCTCTGGTTTATTTTTATTGAAACTGAAGGCCATGGTTTGTAATACATCCTATTTCCTTGGCCTGTATGTTGCTTCCTCCTGTCCGGGGTCATGGTACTTTTCTTCCTGTTGCTGCTGCTGCTGCTGTTGCTGCTAAGTGGCTTCAGTCATGTCCAACTCTGTGCGACCCCATAGATGGCAGCCTACCAGGCTCCCCCGTCCCTGGGATTCTCCAGGCAAGAATCATGTGTCTGGTGACTGTTGGTCTTTTAGGGGTGCGGCTTGATGAGAATGGGATTCGTTTTGCAAAGCAACAGCCTCCAGTTTGGTCCTGCAGGCTTTGCAGGTAAGAAGGAGTAAGTCACCACACAGAAAGGACGGATGGTTTGAAGGATCAGTTGTAGTTCTGTTGGGTTTGGGGCTTCAGGGAATTTCAGGTCATCTGAGTTCCACTCATTCAGTTCATTGAGTCTTTCAGCCCACGACTGCAAATCTTACACCCTAGCTTCTGTGCCAAGGTAGATCTGAGCCAAGCAAAGCAAATGCTTAATACCACTGTCCACAGTCCTTGGAGCTGAGATCCATACTCTGTAATCCAGGGGCACAAAAAAGCACAGCGGAGTCTGTATTTGCGTCTTCCCGTGAGAAATCACAGAAGCGGTGTAGAGTCCGCCTTCTGAATATTGCTTTCAGCCAGCTGAGTCTAAATCAAGTCCCAGAAATCCTATTCATGATTACATTCTCCGTGAACCAGATAATATAATGCATGATATGCACAGCTGCATTTTTGAAAAGAGCTTCAGGTGGAACTGACCCACCTCGTCTGCCAAGGATCGCATGGACTCATCCATTATGCCAAATGGTGTGCTTACTTAGTTGCTCAGTTGTGTCCGACTCTCTGCGACCCCCGTGGACTGTAACCCACCAGGCTCCTCTGTCCATGGGGATTCTCCAGGACAGAATACTGGAGTAGGTTGCCATGTCTCCCTTTGCAGGATCTTCCCAATCCAGGGATCGAACCCAGGTCTCCCGCATTGTAGGTGGATTATTTACCGTCTGAGCCACTTAGGGAAGCCCCAGAATACTGGGGTGGGTAGCCTATCCCTTCTCCAGGGGATCTTCCCAATCCGGGAGTCGGACCGGGGTCTCCTGCATTGAGAGACAAGGTGTTGGGAATAGTGACTTTATTCAGAGAGCCAGCAGACCTGGAAGACGGTTGATGTGTCCCAAAGAACCGTCTCCCCCAAGTCAGAATTGAGATTCATTTTATCCTGAAAGGAGAGGGGATGGGCGTTGCTCTTCACACATCTTGATGCAGGAATCCTTTCTTCTTGCAGCCGACCTTGTGCATTACAGGTCAGGGTGTGCCTGTGGGCCTCCAAGAAAACTGTTATTGCCTGTTCCGCAACTTTTTATCTCTGTATGACCCCGACAGTGTTATACTCTGAACGTTCAGAACCTTGACAATGGAGTATTGTGTTTTTTTCAGGCTATTAAAACAACAACAACAAAAAAACCCTAAGCTCATGTCATCTGATCCCATTGCTTCATGGCAAATAGATGGGAAAAAAGCGCAAATGGTGGCAACATTCCTTCTCTTTCTTAATATTTGACCATTTGAATCGTGATGTATCAAAAATAAAATCTGTCAAGGAAAGAAATGGACAAAAGACAGTTCAGTTCAGTTCAGTAGCTCAGTTGTGTCCAACTCTTGGCGACCCCATGAATCACAGCACGCCAGGCCTCCCTGTCCATCACCAACTCCCGGAGTTCACTCAAACTCACGTCCATAGAGTCAGTGATGCCATCCAGCCATCTCATCCTCTGTCATCCCCTTCTCCTCCTGCCCCCAATCCCTCCCAGCATCAGAGTCTTTTCCAATGAGTCAACTCTTTGCATGAGGTGGCCAAAGTATTGGAGTTTCAGCTTTAATGTCATTCCTTCCAAAGAACACCCACTTAGTAGCAAAAGCTATAGGACAGAGAGGTTAAAGTTAAAAAAAAAAAAAAAAAAAAACATTTAACACAGAGTCAGGTTTCTTCCCTGTTATGCTTGGAATATCTGAATGGAGCTCTGTAACGAGGGGCGAAAGAAGTCTGGAGAAAAACAACACATATGCCCACAAGCCTGTCTATATGAAATACAAAATTTGCACTCACAGGCATAAAAGTTGAGAAAAGAACAAGGAGGCGATTGTTAACGAAATTCAGGTTAGAGGTTGCCTCCAGGGCAAATGGAGAGAGTGCCGGGGAAGGCTTCTAGCGGCCAGCAGTGACCTATTTCTTGACACCATGGTGCTTCCGTGTTTTGGCCTCCTTCAGAAATACGTACATTAATTTTTAAGCCATTTTTATCATGTATGCACGCCCCATCATCAAAAAAAAGTTTACATAGGAAGGGACAAAAAGATATGAATTGCAGAGATAAATCTTGGTCTGCAAGGGAAACAGAGAACGTACATTTTCTTTCTGGGTTCGGCCACACAGAGGGACATGTGGAAGATGCTTGAGATAGATATAAAGTGTGATTTCATCATCCCTTACCGTCACTAGGACCACTAGGAAACTAGATTCTGGGTTTTTTTTTCCCATTGGGAAGGCTCTATCACTCCCCACTTCTTGAAGGAGAGTGGGTTGGATTCAGATGGCATTTTGGTCGGTGGCTCGGGCCCGGAATTGCATGGCACCTCCTGTGTTTATCTAGCCCCTTAACCTGTGCATATAATTAATATTAAGTGTGTATGATTATGTCTGTGTTTATCTGTCTCTCCGTCTCTCCGTCCACTGATCTATCTATCCATGCCTTCGTTCGCTGATCTAATGGTCTACATAGATAAATTATAGATACATACATAGATGTAGACAGTTGATTGACAAGTAGATAGATTGATACAGGGATGGGTGGATGAGTACTTCAGTGGGTGGAAAGACAGGACTGATAAATATAGAGAGGTGATGGGTAGAAGATAGATACTAGATAGATCGTTTAGTCGCTCAGACTTGTCTGGCTCTTTTGGGACCCCATGGACTGTAGCCCACCAGGCTCCTCGGTCCATGGGATTTCCCAGGCAAGAATACTGCAGTGTGTTGCCATTTCCTCCTCCTCCAGGGGGTCTTCCCAACCCAGGGATGGAACCCAGATACCATAGGCAGATTCTTCACCCACTTGAACCATTCGGGAAGCCCCAGTAGATAGATAGGTAATACAAGGTAGATAATACAAGATATTAATAGAAGGAAAGAGAGAGGAAGAAAGAGAAAGAAAGAAAAGATAGAGTAGACCAACTCTGAACAAAATATTCTTTTCCTTAGAAAATTCTAGCCTTTAGCTGGATGAATTTTTCTTCCCAGTTCATGACTTGCTGTCACCATCGTAAAAAAGTGGGTGGTTCTAGGATGTCAGCACCCTAAAAAACACCTCTCGGGTTTTACTTCCTTCTGCTGTAGGTAGTTTGGTTTTTTTCCCCCTTCTATTTCCATTACCCATCCTTTCTTCTCCGTTTACCTGCCCAGTTACATCCACTCTGTTGAATTTCTCGTATGCATTTTAAAACTTCTCCTTGCAATTGCAGTCTTTACCCCCTACTAGAAGCCCTCTTGTCCTCCACCTTTGAGTAACATCCATCCATCATTCTTTACATCTCAGATGATCCCTCACCTCAGCGAACCTTCCCATTTCGGTTCCTCCTCCACACCCTTTAGCTCTCTACCATTCTCTACGAATCCCCTTTTTATTTCCTTAGGGGCAGTGAGACATTAAATATTTATGTTTTCCTTCTCTCATTTAAAGAGGTGTTTAGGTACTAAGCCTTCAAGCCTCAGGAAATTTTTGTAGCAGAGCAGGAAGAAAGACAACGGGTCAATAAATATATCTGCCTTCTAATTTGTGTGTTTCTACAATACTATGCGCATATGACTGGGAGAAATGCCAGTGTATGTCATGGGGAGTGTGATCGTTGTAAGGGACCCATCCCCTGAGAGAGAAGCAGGTTTCGGACACATACCAGGGTTTTGCAGAGCCTGAAGGAGAAATGGGGAAGCGTGGTCTGAAGGTTGTGTAAGCAAGGCGGGTACCTGTGCTGTCATTCCTCAGCCTCACAGGGTGGAATGATCTTCCCTCGTTATTGTTGTTCAGTCACTAAGTCGTGTCCGACTCTTTGTGACCTCATGCAGCACACCAGGCTTCCCTGTCCATCACCATCTCCTGGAGCTTGCTAAAACTCATGTCCATCGAGTCGGTGATGCCATCCAACCATCTCATCCTCTGTCATCCCCTTCTCCTCCTACTTTCAATTGTTTACAGCATCAGGGTCTTTTCCAATAAGTCAGCTCTTCACATCAGGCGGCCAAAGCATTGGAGCTTCAGCTTAAGCATCAGTCCTTCCAATGAATATTCAGGACTGATTTCTTTTAGGATTGACTGGTTGAATCTCCCTGCAGTCCAAGAGACTCTCAAGAGTCTTCTCCAGCACCATAGTTCAAAAGCATCAATTCTTCAGTGCTCAGCTTTCTTTATGGTCCAACTCTCACATCCATACTGGAAAAACCATAGCATCAGGTGGCCAAAGGATTGGAGCTTCATCTTCAGCATCAGTCCTTCCAATGAATGTTCAGGGTTGATATCTTTTAGGATTGACTGGTTTAGGACAGATTTTCTCCTGGAAAACCATCTACTCTGTATTCAACATGGAAGTAGGTTATCTGATAAGAACTGAAGAACAGCTCAGTCGTGTCTGACTCTTTGTGACCCCATGGACACCAGGCTCCTCCATCCATGGGATTTTCTAGGCAAGAGTACTGGAGAGGTTTGCCATTTCCTTCTCCAGGGAATCTTCCCGACTCAGGGATTGAACCCAGGTCTCCCACATTGTAAACAGACGCTTTAGCATCTGAGCCGCCAGGGAAGTCCAGGGATGACACAGGGAACCATAAAGAAACAAATACCAGATCCGTGGCAGATCCCTGGAAAGCATGGACCAGATGGAGCTGAATTTTCTCTCTGGCTTATTGAAATAGCCCTCAGTGTTCTGAGGTCAGCTGACCTGCAAAAACAAACACTACATTTGCTCTATAATTGAGCCAGGACTAGCAAACTCTGGGAGATAGTGAAGGACAGGGGAGCCTGGCGTGCTGCAGTCCACGGGTGGCTTGGATACGACTTAGCAACTGAACAACAGCAACAGATTGTAGGAGACATTGTACCTACTGGCATTCATCAACGTTGTCACACGCTTTCTGTGTGGGGGTGATAAACAGTGTCTTTTCCTTACTCCATGCTTTAGGACAAGAACATGCTGCTCCTGCTGCTAAGTCGCTTCAGTCGTGTCCAACTCTGTGCAACCCCACAGACGGCAGCCCACCAGGCTCCCCCACCCCTAGACAGGAATAATCACGCAGTGGACACAGTCTGAGGGCTTCCCAGGTGGTGCTAGTGGTAAAGAACCCACCTGCCAATGCAGGAGACCAAAGAGACACAAGTTCAATCCCTGGGTCAGGAAGATCCCCTGGAGGAGGCCATGGCAACCCACTCCAGTGTTGTTGCCTGGAGAATCCCATGGACAGAGGAGCCTGGTGGGCTACAGTCCACGGGGTCGCAAAGAGTCAGACACCAAAGAGTCAGACACGACTCCATCGATTCAGCACGCATGCAGGCAGTCTGAAATCTAACACAATGGAAATTTTAAACTTCCTGCAAGCTCACTCTTCTCCATGGCAAAGGCTTCATTTATTATGAATATCAGAAGCCAAGAAAAGCACCATGCGGGGGTAAAGACTCAGTTGTACAGAAGTCTGACCTATCCAGTGAGGTCCTTGTGTTGACAGCTACCTGGTTCTGTAGTTTTTTGTTCGTTTGTTAATTTTTATTAGGCTGCACTGGATCTTCATTGTGACGTGTGGGATCTAGTTCTTTGACCAGGAATCGAACACATGCCTCCCTGCATTGGGAGCCTGGAGCCTTAGCCACTGACCATCAGTGAAGTCCAAGAACTGTAGTTTTTTTTATCTTGACTCAGATGGTAAAGAATTCACCTGCAATGCAGGTGCAATGCGGGTTCAATACCTGGCTTGGGAAGATCCCCTGGAGAAGGAAATGGCAACCCACTCCAGTATTCTTGCCTGGAGAATCCCATGGACAGAGCAGCCTGGTGGGCTACAGTCTGTGGGGGTGCAAGAGTCGGACACAAGTTACTAACACAACAATCCCAACTTCCCAAGCACTTTAACAGTGTCAAATGCCAACAGATACCAGATATCCAGTCTTGAAAATGATCTGCAAGTACATCCCATAATCAATGTGTGTTTATTAATGCCGCTGGAATCTTTAGGCTGTAAGTTACTGTCTCTTCTTGCTAGTTCTACCATAACCAAGTAATTGTAGAGTGGATGCCTTCAATGACAGATGCTTACTTCTCACTCTCTGTCATCATATAGTGTTAAGAGATAATAACTGCCAGACTGTCCCTCCAAACAACCCACAGACCCAGTAACCTGACCTGCATTGTAGTCATAGGCAAGAATTTTAGAGGTAGTATACAAGCTCCAGATAGCAGGTCATAAATCCTGGTCTGGGAAATCAAACCAGTCCATCCTAAAAGAAATCAGTCCTGAAAATTCATTGGAAGGACTGATGCTGAAGCTGAAACTCCAATACTGACTCCTTGGAAAACACCCTGATACTGGGAGAGATTGAAGGCATGAGGAGAAGGGGACGACAGAGGATGAGATGGTGGGATGGCATCACCGACTCGATGGACGTGAGTTTCAGCAGGTTCTGGGGGTTGGTGAAGGACAAGGAAGCCTGGTGTGCTGCAGTCCATGGAATTCTCCAGGCCAGAATACTGGAGTGGGTAACCTTTCCCTTCTCCAGGGGATCTGCCCAATCCAAGGATTGAACCCAAGTCTCCCATATTGCAAGCGGATTCTTTACCAGCTGAGCCACCAGGGAAGCCCAAGGATACTGGATGGGTAGCCTATCTCTTCTCCAGTGGATCTTCCCAACCCAGGAATGGAACCAGGGTCTCCTGCATTGGAGGCAGATGCTTTACCAACTCAGCTATCAGGGAAAACCTTGGATGATTTAAATAATCATATCTTTCTATTCTCATGGCTACATTTCTATCCTTTTTTTTTTCTTTTTTTCTCCTACCACCAACTAAATTTCAGTGAGCAACAGAAGACTGTAAAAGTTAATTTCCTTTCACATTTTTTCCATTGTTAAGATTTTTATTAACTGCCAGAGTTCCTGGACTGTACAAAGGACATTTAGAATTCTCTCATGCATTTCAGTCGGTGAATGCTTCAAGTTAATTCAAAGAAAAACTGCTAGTTTCAGACATGATGGGGGAGTAAGAAAAACAAATTATTTTAATATATGTACATTTATTTATGTATTTATTTACATATTTATATATTTTTACGTATTTATTTACACATTTATATATTTATTTACACTCAAGGGTTTAGCTGCTCTGTGCAATGTTATGATCTTAGTTCCTGGACTAGGGCTCGAACCTATGTCCCCTGAACTGCAAGGCAGATTTTCTAACCACCGGACCACCAGGGAAGTCCCATAAAGAAACTTAAGATGCTTGTAAGAGAGGAATTTGAGGCTCCCTGCTCTACGACTCTGATTCAGTGGCACCCCACTCCAGTACTCTTGCCTGGGAAATCCCATGGACGGAAGAGCCTGGTAGGCTGCAGTCCATGGGGTCGCTCAGAGTCAGACACGGCTGAGCGACCTCACTTTGACTTTTCACTTTCATGCATTGGAGAAGGAAAGGGCAACCCACTCCAGTGTTCCTGCCTGGAGAATCCCAGGGACGGGGGAGCCTGACGGGCTGCCATCTGTGGGGTCCCACAGAGTCGGACACGACTGAAGCGACTTAGCAGCAGCAGCAGCAGCTCTACGACTCTGATTCTGTGCTAATCACAAATACTGGCACATTTCTAATATACTCATGAGCAATTAAAAGTGAATTTAAAATGAGTGATGGGAGTGTGTATGATAAGGAAATCACGTAGGCCAGGAGCTGAGGAAAAGCCCCGCCTATACTTTTCACAGAAGGCGTTCTGTATAGAGAAAAGAACCAAGAAAGAGAGGAGGTTTAGAAACACAAGTTGTATCTGGAAGCTGAAAGACAGGCTCCAGTGATCTTGGGTACTTGACATGTGAGGCTGATATAAATCACGTGACACAGTGTATCATGTACTACGTGGGCTAGGCTCTGTCGTACACACTCGTTGGCAAACACACACATACAGTCTTGCATTTTCTTTGAAATAAAGGCAAATGCCAATCTTTCATGATACATCTTTACTGTGATGTAGCAATTCCACTCCAGGTTGTGTAAGAAAGCATGTCTCCATCGTAGAACTTGTCCGTGGACATTCAGTGCTGTTTGTAACCGTAGCTAAGCTAATGGAAACCTTGCAAATGTCCATGGGTGGGTGAATAGAAAAACAAAGTGTGTTCTGTCCATATAGTCACAAAATATTACCGGATCATAGAAAGGAATGAGATAGGGTGATTAGACAGCTTCACTCACTCGGTGGACATGAGTCTGAGCAAACTTCGGGAGATGGTGAAGGACAGGGAGGCCTGGCCTGCTGCAGTCCATGGGGCGCAAAGAGTCAGACACCACCAAGCGACTGAACTGCAATAACAAATAAGAATGTACCAATCGGGCTTCCCTGGTGGCTCAGATGGTAAAAGCATCTGCCCACAATGCGGGATACCCGGGTTCAATCCCTGGGACAGGAAGATCCTCTGGAGAAGGAAGTGGCAACCCACTCCAGGACTGTTGCCTGGAAAATTTCATGGATGGAGAAGCCTGATGGGCTATAGTCCATGGGGTCACAAAGAGTCGGACATGACTGAGCAACTTCACGCAACCTCAATGTACCAATCACACAGGCTTCAGTATGGGTGAACCTTGAAATCACTATGCCAGATCCCGAAAAACCACACAGGCTGTGTGCTTTTTCACTTACAACATGCAGCATAAGAAAACCTACAGACAGAAGGTAGATTCATGGTCTCCAAGGGCATCGAGGTGACCAGGAATGAGAAGTGACCTAGTGTGTAGAAGGCTTCTTTTCAGAGGAAAGAAAGGTCCTGACCTGGATTGTGGTGGTGGTAAGTCCGTGAATACATTAAAAAGCGTTAGCTTGTCTATTTTAAAGGTACATTTCAACTTGCTTAACTTGTATATATTTGAATACCGTGCATTGTATGCTATTGGAATTTAATGCTGACTTTTTAAATTAAAATAAATAAATTTTTAAAAAGAAATAAATAATAAAGAAAGCCAAACTTAAAAAAAAAATACATGGTTAATATTAGATTGGGCACTCCCCTGGTGGCTCAGACGGTAAAGCCTCTGTCTACAATGCTGGAGACCCAGGTTCGATCCCTGGGTTGGGAAGATCCCCCGGAGAAGGAAATGGCAATCCACTCCAGGACTACTGCCTGGAAAATCCCACGGACAGAGGAGCCTGGTAGGCTACAGTCCATGGGGTCACAAAGAGTCGGACACGACTGAGCGACTTCACTTTCACTTTATATATGTAATCCATGGGGTCACAAAGAGTCGGACGTGACTGAGCGACTTCACTATACTATATCACATTTTTAAAAAAATATTTATTTATTTGGCTGTATCAAATCTTGGTTGTGGCGTGTGGGATCTAGTTATTCTAGGGAGTCCAGAGTGAACCTGGACTCCCTACGCTGGGTGGGAGTGCAGAGTCTTAGCCACTGGACCATCAGGGAAGTCCCACTATCAGAATTTTTTTAAATATATATATATATTTTCTTATTTGGCTGCTCTGGGTCTTGGTTGCCGCATGTGAGGTCTTTGGTCTTCATTGTAGCATGCATTATCTACCTCCCTGAGCAGGGATTGAACCCAGACCCCTGCACTGGAAGCACAGTCTTGATCCTGGCACCACCAGGAGGTCCCCTGAGAGTGGATTTTTAAAGACAGATCCTTATATATATTCTTCTCTCCTCAGTGTTTTCTGTTTTCTCCCTTACTGCCCACACTTATAAAGCATGAAAAGTCTAAAAATCCCAAAGCAATACCTTTCTGAGAATGCCAGGGTATAACAACATTATTTTGTTTTGACTTGAGGAAACCAATTTCCTATTATATCTCCTTCAGTCCGGTACGATCAGCTGGACAATGCTGTCATCCTGATAGCTCTCTTCATTATGTATTTTCATCCGCCAAAAATCCTGAATGGGACTTGAGGGTTTTTTTAATGATTATTCCAAGTTATTTATATTGATGAGTTTGATCAATATACTATTTTCACAAAATGCAGTTCAGGGTTTCAGTCGACTCGAAGGAGAAAACATTATGGATTTTTCTCTGGTCCTTGCTACTGCTCATGGGGAGCAAGTGACGTCAGAGATAGTTGATTCACGTGGACAGAGAACAAAAAAGGGAACAAATAGTGAGCAGCTTTCTTCTGTATCGGAACACCCAGACTAAAATCAGTGACGGTCTTGCTAAACTGAGATGTAAGTGAAAGTGAAGTTGCTCAGTTGTGTCCGACTCTTTGCAACCCCATGGACTGTAGCCTATCAGGCTCCTCCGTCCATGGGATTTTCCAGGCAAGAGTGCTGGAGTGGACTGCCACAGTAAAGTGAAAAGAGGAGAGTGAGAAAGCCGGCCTAAAACTCAACATTCAGAAAACAAAGATCATGGCATCCGGTCCCATCACTTCATGGCAAATAGATGGGGACACAGTGGAAACAGTGACAGACTATATTTTGGGGGGCTCCAACATCACTGCAGATGGTGACTGCAGCCATGAAATTAAAAGATGCTTGCTCCTTGGAAGAAAAGATATGACCAACCTAGACAGCATATTAAAAAGCAGAGACATTACTTTACCAACAAAGGTCTGGTTTGGTCAAAGGTTTGGTCAAAAGTATGGTTTTTCCAGCAGTCATGTATGGATGTGAGAGTTGGACCATAAAGAAAGCGGAGTGTTGAAGAACTGATGCTTTTGAACTTTGGTGCTGGAGAAGTCCCTTGGATTGCAAGGAGATCCAAGCAGTCCATCCTAAAGGAAATCAGTCCTGAATATTCATAAGGAAAACTGATGCTGAAGCTCCGATACTCTGTCCACCTGATGTGAAGAGCCAGATCATTGGAAAACACCCTGATGCTGGGAAGGATTGAAGGCAGGAGGAGAAGGGGACGACAGAGGATGAGACGGTTGGACGGCATCACCGACTCAATGGACATGAGTTTGAATAACTGATTTTGTGTTTCTGTGTGTGTGTATTTTTACTTTCCTTCCCAAATATGGACATTGCCTCATCTATGGTCCAACTTTCAAGTTGATTAATACCAGCTGTAAGTATATTCAAAATCCTTCCTTGTTTTATCCTCATCTTTATCTATTTACTTTGGCTGTGTCTTTGTGGCTGAGCGTGGGCTTTCCCTAACTGTGGCCAGAGAGGGCTACTCTCTAGCTGCGGTGTGGGGTTTCTCATTGCGGGGGCCTCTCCTGTTGCAGAGCAAGGTCTCTAGGGCAGACTTCACAGTTCTGGCACACGAGCTTAGTTGCCCCAGGGCATATGGGATCGTTCGGGACCAGGGGTCAAACCTGTGTCCCCTGCACTGGAAGGTGGATTCCTAACCACTGACCCCACCTAGGCAAGTCCCTGTCTTATCTGCATAAACCTGGCACTGATTCCTATTCACAAAGATATGGACGTTCAAAACATATTGATCATCCTGCCTTATTCTTTTCTGCCTCTCTTTCACTATTTCATTGTGTCTCGTTGTTCTAGTGGGTCCTCCAAACTCTTGAATAATATCCATAAACCTCTATCACTGTCTATCATCTTTGAAAGGTCCACTTGTTTTGTGAAGAGCGATCGAGAGACATATTTCAACTTAGTCCTGACACTGTCTCCCCATCCATCCCTACTTTGGATCAGTGTGACAAAGCTACTTTTTGCATTTGTATAACAGATAAATTATGCATGGCAAACACCTGCCTTGGTCTTTTTACCATCCCCGGTATGTTGCTTTGGGCTTTAACATTCATCTACGTGACCGGCTGGGTTCAGATTCCCTTTTCCTTTTGAGAAGGGCTGCTTTCTGTTTCCCCAGGTCTCCTGTGTTCGGAAATATCTTCCCCGTAACATTCACAGTTGAATGACGACAGCTCAGGGTAGGAAATGGTTCCATCTCTGTGATTTGCCCCCCGGGGGTGTCTCAAGTAATTACTGCCTTTTAGGTCACTCCATCACTGATTAAAAAGTCTGCCTCCAAAATCCGTTCTCAAAGGATTATGAGCGCGGCATAAATTCAGCTTGTTTTCTGTCCGGATGCCGCTATCATATTTCGGTCTGAACACATGTTGAATCTGAGTTCTTTATTTCGTGTAGCTTAGATTATAGAAGTCTAACCTCCCCGTCTAACTCCTTCAAGTCTTTCTGCTCTGCGATCTGGTACTCTCCACCTTCATTTCATCTTTATCATGCTATTGCTTTTCTCTCCAATTTTGCCGTCTCTGTGTGGTGTACTTCAATTTTTTTTTTCCATCATCCGAGGTAGTTTACTTTCATTGCTTCTCAGATCCCGTGGCATCCGTGGGATTTTATTTCAAAGGGGCCATAATTGATTTAATTTACTTGCATCCTCCAAAACAATGTGTGAAGTCTTGTTTCACATTCTGCCAAAATGATGTTCCCCACGATTTCCTTTTCTTTTGCTTCCTACGAGTTGGCTTGTTTACTTTCTTATTTCTTCTTTGTCTTCTTTCTTTTTCTCTTTCTTTCCTTCATTCTCCCCCCTTCCCTCTTTCCCATCCTTACATCCCTCCTTCCCTCCATCAGGCCTTCCTTCCTGGCCTCATTCTGTATTTATTTTCCTATTTAATAAATGAGGTGTACTTTTCACGATATCCACCCAAGTCACTCTCTGTTCCTGTGGCTGTTCAGCCTCTCAGTCGCGTGCGACTCTTTGCGACCCCACAGACTGCAGCACGCCAGGCTTTCCTGTCCATCACCAATTCCCGGAGCTTGCTCAAACTCACGTCCGTTGACTCGGTAATGCCATCCGACCATCTCATGCTCTGTCATCCCCTTCTCCTCCTGCCCTCAATCTTTCCCAGCATCAAGGGTTTTCATCCCATTAGGTGCTATCGGGCTTCCCTGGTGGGTCAGGTGTGAAGAATCCACCTGCCAATGCAGGAGACCCAAGTTTCATCCCTGGGTTGGGGAAATCCCTCTGGAAAAGGAAATGGTAACCCACTCCAGTTTTCTGGCCTGGGAAATCCCATGGACAGAGGAGCCTGGTGGGCTATGGTCCATAGGGTCGCAAAGAGTCAGACACTACTGAAGCAACTTAGAAAACACACATTAGGGTGCTGTAAGAAATTGATTTCAGGCCGAGGTCAGTAGAATTGAAAAACATATTCTGCCCAAAGTGATGACTGAGCTGAATCAGAAGAAGTGACGGTGCCTGACCCAAGGCTTCACTTTTATAATGCAAAAAATAATAATAATAGCAGTCCAATGAGAATTAATAAAAGAGGGAATTGAATACAGAAAAGGGGAGAGGAATAAAGAACCATTAAGTAGAATATTCAACTTTTTCTCTGAAATAATGAATTAAGAGATTTTTTTTTCTGAGAAAATGCCAGAAGAAAATGGTCTTTCAAAACTGTTCTTTCCTCCTGGGCACATAGCCAACACAAAACTTTAAATTCAAAAATACACAGACACCCCAATGTTCATAGCAGCACTGTTTACAACAGCCAAGACGTGGAAGCAACCTAAGTGTCCATCAGCAGAGGGATGGATAAAGAAGATGTGGTACATGTATACATCCTGGAATACTACTCAGCCCTGAAAAAGAATGAGAGCATGCCATCTGCAGCAACATGCATTCAACTAGAGGCTGTCGTGCTGAGTGAAGCCGTCAGACATAGAAAGACTAAATCGCATCACATCCCTTATATGTGGACTCTAAAAAGATCATACGATGGAACTTATTTACAAAACAGAAGTAGACTTACAGACATGGAAGCTTAACGGCTACCAGGGGAGAAAAGGAGGGAGGGATAAATTACTGGTTTGGGGTTAGGAGATACACAATGCTGCTACTGCTAAGTCGCTTCAGTCGTGTCCGAGTCTGTGCGACCCCATAGACGGCAGCCCACCAGGCTCCCCCGTCCCTGGGATTCTCCAGGCAAGAACACTGGAGTGGGTTGCCATGTCCTTCTCCAATGCATGAAAGTGAAAAGTCAAAGTGAAGTCGCTCAGTCGTGTCTGACTCTTTGTGACCCCATGGACTGCAGCCTACCAGGCTCCTCCGTCCATGGGATTTTCCAGACAAGAGTACTGGAGTGGGGTGCCATTGCCTTCTCCGAGGAGATACACAATACTATATATCACATAGATAAACAACAAGGCTCTACTCTCTAGCACAGGAAACTCAGTATTTATAAAATCTATAATGATCTGTAATGGAAAGTAATCCAATATATATATATCATATATATATATATACGCCCAAAAGTTCATTTTGGTTTTTCCATAATATCTTTCGGAACTTTTTGCCAGCTCTCTCTCTCTCTCTCTCTCTCTCTCTCTCTCTCTCTCTCTCTCTCGATATAGTCAGTCGCTCAGTCGTTTCCAACTCTTTGTGACCCCGTGGACTGTAGCCCCCCAGACTCCTCTGTCCATGTGATGCTTCAGGCTAGGATACCCAAGTGGGTTGCCCTTCCCTTCTCCAGTGTTCACGTTAAACCAATGTTATTGCCATCAGTGTGAAAGCTCTGTTAGTGAAAACCCTCATTCAACTTTCCATTATTAAAAAAAAAAAAAAAAGGCACACGCACGGCTTTTGGAAAGAAAAAACAAGGCTATTTCCTCCATTTGGAGCCAGAAGTGGCAACCCACTCCAATCTTCTTGCCTGGAGCATCCCATGGACAGAGGAGTCTGGGGGGCTACAGTCCATGGGGTCAGAAAGAGTCCTTCAGGACTGAGCAACTGACCATGTGTGTGTGTGTGTGTGTGTGTGTACACACATATAATTGAATCACTTTGCTGCACACTTGAAACTATCACATTATAACTGCATTGCACTTCAGTAAAAAAAAATTTTGATAATTAAAAAAATAACTATCTTAAATCCTCTTCATGACCATGGAAGACAGAGGAAAGAAAAAAAAATCTTAGCAGTTTGGTGAGATTTGCAGTTGAGAACAATAGAAACATAACTTGTTAACGAAAACATCCTTTTCTTCCGGAGGCCTCGCTGCGGCTGGCGATGGGGTCTTCCGCCTCTTTATTTTTCGCTCCCCACTCCCCAACCCCCGCTTCTCTCGGAGACCAGCACTCCTGCCCGAGGCAGCCTACAGGGCTGCAGACCATTAATACTCCCGGTCACTCACCATCCCAGGCAGTGCTGCTGATGGAGGTCGTGGCCGTCAAGGCGCCTTCGACCACGGGCATCACGTTAGCTCCTTCTCCATGTCAGCCCCGTTTCTTTCTTTCTTTTTTTTTTTCTGGCCTGGAAAACAAACCAGGGGTTTCCAGCCAGCACAGGGGATGCTCCGAATTCAGAGAGATTGCTCGGCGACTCGGTGGGAGTGATGACAACGTTCATTGAACGGCCTCGCCTCTTGGCTGTTTTCCAAAAAGAAACAGTTCCGGGGGGTGGGGCCGGGGGCGGGCATCATATAAGACTAGAACCTAAAGCACAGCGGCGGGAAAAACGCGGACTGGAGACACCCTCGATGCGGTTGACGAAACACACCCCAGTCTAGAACCCGGCCCGTGTATCCATCTCCCGATTAGATGTTCAAGCTGTGGGCGTCCTGGGAAATAGGTCTGGACCACAAATCACGTCCTTTCTGCCTCCTCACCGTTCTCCAGGGTGGCAGAGAGCTTGGGGATCCCTCTCCACCAGTCTTTTTTTGACACTACGTCTCAGCTTCATATTTCAAATGGCTTTAGGCAGCGGGGGGCGGGGGCGGGGGACGGGGGAGGAGTAAAAAAAGGTGGTTGAAAGTTACAAACGGATTCCTAACGGAGCAATCGTAAAACTTCCAGTGGAAATGAAAAACTGCTATTAGGTTAGGTTAGGGTTAGGGTCCCCTACCTCTTGAACCTCTTTCCCACCTCCCACTGAGTCACACCCATCTACGCTGTGACACAGCACTGGCTTTGGGTTCCCTTCGTCATACACGGAACTCCCACTAGCTGTCTGTTTTACATATGGTAATGTGGATGCTTCAACGCTATTCTCCCAAATCATCCCACCCTCTCTTTCCTCCACGGTGTCCAAAATGTCTCCTTTGCTGCCCTGCAGGTACTATCATGAGTACCATCCTTCCAGATTCCATATATATGCATTAATGTGCGATATTTGTCTTTCTTTTTCTGACTTACTTTTCTCCGTATGGGCTTCCCTGGTGGCTCACGTGGTAAAGAATCTGCCTGCAGTGCAGGAGACCTGGGTGCAATTCCTGGGTCGGGAAGACCCCCTGGAGAAGGGAACGGCTACCACTGCAGTATGCTTGCCTGGAGAATCCCCGGACAGAGGAGCCTGGTGGGCTGCAGTCGACAGGATCGCAAAGAGTGGGACGTGACTGAGCAATTAACACTTTCACTCTGTATCATAGGCTCTAGGTTCATCGACCTCATTAGAACTGAGTGCAATGAGTTCTTTTGTATAGCTGAGTACTATTTAGTTCAGTTCAGTTCAGTTGCTCAGTCGTATCCAACTCTTTGTGACCCCATCGACTGCAGCACGCCAGGCCTCCCCCTCCCGGAGTTTACCCAAACTCATGTCCATTGAATCAGTGATGCCATCCAACCATCTCATCCTCTGTCGTCCCCTTCTCCTCCTGCCTTCAATCTTTTCCAGCATCAGGGTCTTTTCAAATGAGTCAGCTCTTCGCATCAGATGACCAAAGGACTGGAGTTTCAGCTTCAGCATCAGCCCTTCCAATGAACATTCAGGACTGATTTCCTTTAGGCTGGACTGGTTGGATCACCTTGCAGTCCAAGGGGCTCTCAAGAGTCTTCTCCAGCACCACAGTTCAAAAGCATCAATTATTTGGCGCTCAATTCCTTTATAGTCCAGTGCTCACATCCATACAGGACCACTGGAAAACCCAGTTCTATTAGGAGGTGTGTATTACCATTTGGCAAAGATTACTGGGCTCTGTGAAACACATCTTCTGCTTCCCTATTTTTAAGAGTATTTATTTGATGGCCATGCTCTGTCTTCATTGCTGGGCAGACTCTTCTCTAGTTGCCGTGAGCAGGGGAGGCTCTCTAGTTGTGTTTTGGCTTTTCATTGCTGTGGCTTCTTTTGTCATGCTTTGCAGGGTCTAGAACTCGGGCTTCAGTAGCTGTGGTGCCTGGGCTTAGTCGCTCCGTGGCATGTGGGATCTTCCCAGACCAGGGATTGAACCCATGTTCCGGGTGTTGCAAGGCAGACGCTTAACCTCCTGGACACCAGGGAAGTCCACCACCATGCATTTCAATGAAATATTATACAACTTAAAAGAGGAACCGTGACTTATCGTTTGGCAAAAGTCACTGGAGACTGTGGATTTCCCAGGTGGCTTAATGGTGAAGAACCCGCCTGCCAGTGAAGGAGGCACGAGTTTGACCCCCGGGTCAGGAAGGTCCCCTGGAGAAGGAAATGGCAACCCACTCCAGTATTCTTGCCTGGAGAGTCCCAAGGACAGAGAAGCCTGGCGGGCTACAGTCCATGGGGTCACAAAGAGTCAGACACAACTGAGCAGCTATACAACAGCACTTCTGCTTCATATGAGACACACCTCGGGGTGTTTGCTCCTGCCGTGTACTAAGTAGATGAGTAAGCTCTGGGTTCCGGCATCCTACAGCCAGCAGACGGTAGCGTCTCATAAACTGTCTGTAAACCTTCTTACCGGTCCTTCAAGACCCTGTCACTGCTAATCTTCTCTCACATCTGTCTTATCCTGGAAGTAAGTGACATCCATCCCTGTTTATGTAAGATAGTGGGAAAATCCCCACCCACTTTATTCAGGGGAAAATTCCAAGGGCAGTGAACGTGTGCGTTATACTAACGGGATTTTATCGAAACTCTAATATGTGTGTGTAGGCACACTCACGTTGAGTGATGACGGATGGTCCGTGCTCATTATTAAAGCAGCCCAGAGGGAAAACTGAAGGCTTGCAGATGTTGGGGACTACAAAGAAGCCCACACGCCTCAACTAAGACTCTGACGTAACCATATATGTGTTTAGTCGCTCAGTCATGTCTGACTGTTTGTGACACCGTAGACTGTAGCCTGCCAGGCTCCTCTGTCCATGGGATTCTCCAGGCGAGAATACTGGAGTGGGTTGCCATGCCCTCCTCCAAGGGATCTTCCCAACCCAAGGATCAAACCCAAGTCTCCAACATTGCAGGCGGATTCTTTACCATCTGAGCCACCAGGGAAGCCTGACCATAGATAAAAGAACAAATAAATGTTTTTTTAATTTAGCATGCCAAGGAATATGAATAAAAGCCTAAAGCCTAACTAATCAATGCTTTCTGTTAACAAATGTTCCACAGTTGAGCCATTTTGCTCAGAATTTAGCTTCCGATACACTGTACAAAACCATAATAATGATCTCCACAAAATTTGGGCACTCAGAAAAAGAGAATTTGTTTTTTTGGATACCTGCATGATTCAAATGAGTCATCTCTCATTCCTTTCATGATGCCAGATGCTCGGAGAGGCCAGCTTAATTACCTTAGCCAAACAAATGTATCCCTCAAGACAAGTAAAATGTTGCCATATTTCACCATAATTTGGAGGTGTAAGATGGTACATATATGCTTATCAGCCAGGCTTCTTGCCTTCTCTCCCTGGGAATCCACATTTACAAGATGTTGTTCACAAGGAGATCTCCATAGATCAAGTAATTACTGTTGTTTCATAGACAAACAAGAAGATTTGTCAGGGGGAAAAAATGGGTTAACTAGGGGAAGCTGCAGCAGTGATTACAGAGAAATATTTCAGAATAAAAAGCATTCTTTGTGGGGCTTGTTGTCTGTTTATTCATGTTGGTTTGCTGGATAGCCAGTTGTGAAAGAGGAAGGGAGGAAGGAACAATGCAAGACAAAAGGATGGATGGATGGAGGGAGGGATGGAAGGATGATGGAGGGATGGAAGGATGCTGGAGGGATGATGGATGGATGAATGGAAGGATGATAGATAATGGATGGAAGGATGGGTGGATGGAGAGAAGGAAGGATGGAAAGATGACAGATGGATGGAAAGATGAGGGAGGGATGGAAGGATGATGGAGGGATGGAAGGATGATGGAGGGATGATGGATGGATGAATGGAAGGCTGATAGATAATGGATGGAAGGATGGCTGGATGATGGATGGATGGATGTGTGGATGGGTGGTTGGATGATGGATGAGTGGATGGATGATGGATGAATGGATGGATGATGGATGGAAGGACGGATGGATGGATGATGAATGGATGATTGATGGATGAATGATGGATGGGTGGATGGAAGGATGGATGGATGGATGATTGATGGATGAATAGATAGAAAGATGATGGATGATGGATGGAAGGATGGATGGATGGATGGATGGATGATAGATGGATGATGGGTGGATGATAGATGGATGATGGATGGAAGGATGGATAATAGATGGATGATGGATGGAAGGATGGATGGATGATGGATGGATGATTGATGGATGAATGATGGATGGGTGGATGGATGATGGATTAATGGATGGACGGAAGCAAGGGAGGGAGGGAGGGAGGAGAAAAGAAGGCTTCACCTCACTCTGTCATCTGGCATCATTTTAAATAGCAGGAAAATTCTTTGTGTACTGTAAAGGCCCACTCTTCACTCACCTGGAGATTCATCTCAGTTACCCTTAGACTTTTCACGGAACACCGACAGAACTGAACACCCAGGGCATGTTGGCTTGCCCCTGCAGCCCCCTGTCCCCCAACACACACACCTGTTCCTGAGTTCTTCTTCTCTCACTTTGTACCCTCAGCCTCACTGGTGATGTTCAACTCACCCTCGGCAGTCACTTCAGATCATCCCTAGGGTTTGCAATCTGATTTACTGTTCAACAGAGGCAGTGTGATTCTGGACACGAAACACCACCAGGAAAATGTAGTCAGAAGTCTCAAAAGCTGTCGTGTACTCCTTTTTTAAATATATATATATATATATATATATATCTTGTGCATTGATTTGGCTACACTGAGTCTTGTGGCACTCAGGATGTTTTGGGTTTTTTTTGGTCAGTTGTGGGCATGCAAACTCTCAGTTGTAGCTTGAGGGATCTAATAATAGTTACCTGACCAGGGATCGAACCAGGGTCCCCTGTACTGGGAGCTCAGAGTCTTAGCCACTGCACCACCATGGAAGTCCCGCTCTCTCTAGGTTTTTATTAAGTGTACATATAGGTTGAAAACGCTGAAAGGAATCTTCAGGCATGAGAGTTCAGGAACAAGGGATAGGACTTCCCTACTGACTCGGTGGTAAAGATTCTGCGTGTCAGTGAAGGAGGCATGAGTTTGATCCCTAATCTGGGAAGATACCACATATCACAGAGCAACTAAGCCCGAGCACCACAGCTACTGAGTCTGTGCTCTAGAGCCCGGGGACCGCAAATCCTGAAGCCCTCCCACCCTAGAGCCTGTGCTTGGCAACAAGGGGAGGCCGCCAGAGTGAGAAGACCCTGCACCACATCTAGAGAATAGCCCCGGCTCATCTCGACTAGAGAAAACCTTGAACAGCAATGGGAACCCAGCACAGACAAAAATAAGGGAATAAAAAAATTTTTTTAATCAATGGATATGTATAATCCAACAGTTTTATGTATTGATTTCTGGCTGTGCTGGGTCATATTCTGCAAGTTACTTTGTCAAATAAGAATATCGTTTCAAAACAGGGGTCTACAGTGAAATCAGTGTTGTAGGGTCAAAACACTCTTTCAGTTTACACATTAAACATTCATGTTACACATTGAGCCTTCCCTGACAGCTCAGTTGGTAAAGAAGCCGCCTGCGATGCAGGCGATTCCTGGGTTGGGAAGATCCCCTGGAGAAGGGAAAGGCTACCCACTCCAGTTTTCTGGCCTGGAGAATCCCATGGACTGTATAGTCAATGGGGTCTCAAAGAGTCAGACACAACTGAGCAACTTTCCCTTTCACTTCACTTTACACATTGAAAGGCAATTCTAGTTAGGGAGAAATAAAAACAAATACTTACTAGAGGTTCAAATGTATTGATATTTTGTTTGTAATCCTAGTAAATCATGTCAAAATAGTAACAGTGGGCTTCCCTGGTGGTTCAGATGGTAAAGCGTCTGCCTGCAATGCAGGAGACCCAGGTTCGATCCCCGAGTCGGGAAGATCCCCTGGAGCAGGAAGTGGCAACTCACTCCAATTCTCGTGCCTGGAAAATTCCATGGATGGAGAAGCCTGGTTGGCTACAGTCCATGGGGTTGCAAAGAGTCAGACTTGAGTCATCGGGTCAAAAAGAGTCAGTGAAGAGCGACTTCACTTTCACTTGCCACACAAAAATACACATTTATTTAACATTTTGTTTATAGAAGATACACACATTCTATTTAAAGTTAAACATTTATTGAATTTAGTGTTTTGTTCTACAACAAGATATTTTTTCTTTGGGAAAGTGTTTAATGTTCGTTTACAAGATGGTAGAAATACAGATGGGTGGGTGGACAGATCGGTGGTAGGTAGGTACAGATAGGATGGTTAGATAGCATCAGTAACTTAATGAACACGAACTTGAGCAAACATCAGGAGACAGTGGAGGATAAGGAAAACTGGCCTGCTGTAGTTAATGGGATCATAAAGAATCAGACTGAACAACAGCAGGTATAGGTATGTAACTAGACAGATATTTGATGGAAGGGTAGATGGTGATTGATGGATAGGTACATGATAGGTAACTGATGCCTAGTTTGATAGATGAATAGATAGATGATGATTTATGAATGAATGGATAGATAGAGAGCTGACCGATAGCTGACGGGTAGATAGGTAGATAATTGATGGATAGATAGATGGGTAGTTTACTACATAGGTGGCTGATGAATGAACAGATAGATAATCGATAGATGGGGTAGGTAGATATTATGGATAATTGGTGATGGGTGGATGGATGGATAGATGAATAGAAATGTATTAATTTTAAAAGTATTCAAAGTAAGGTAACATTAGATAATGACATAAAATATACAAAAGAGTTCTTTTTGGCTTTTTCTTTGGCTTCATCTGTTTCACACAAATATAACAAAATGATGCACAATTACTATAAAAGGTGTTCATGCTTTTTTATTATTTATAAAAGTATAGAAAGTGTGAAAGTGTTAGTCATTCAGTTGTGTCTGACCCTTTGCGACCCCACGGACTGCAAGCCTGCCAGGCTCCTCTGTCCATGGGATTCTCCAGGCAAGAATACTGGAGTGGGTTGCCATGCCCTTCTCCAGGGGGTCTTCCCCACGCAGGGATGGAACCCCTGTCTCCTGCATTGCAGGCAGACTCTTTACCATCTGAGCCACCAGGGAAGCTCATAAAAGTACAGAGAGGACACGCAAGCCAGCTGGGAGAGCTCTCCCACAAAGGGCAGTGTTTTTCTCCATAACCTTTCTCTGTTTCCTTCAGCACCTCACTTCCTCATCTCTGCATCTCCTTTGGCCTCAGAGGACTAGTGACAGGTGGCAGGATGCTTTTTAAGAACCTTGTGATACACTGAAGCATTTTGCTCTGCTGCTGGAGAGCTCTCCTAGCCGGCTTGTGTGTTTTTCAGTCACTCAGTCGTGTCCGACTCTCTGCGACGCCATGGACCGCAGCACGCCAGGCTTCCCTGTCCAACGCCATCTCCTAGAGCTTGCTCCAGCTCTACACCCGGAACAATCATCGCCCTGTATACTGAGCACATGAGAAAAATCCCCTTGTAATTAACATTAGTGCCCGTGTTCCCTTTGCATCATTCACTTTGCTGGCGGTAAATGAGAGCAGAGAAAGAGAGAGGAAGCTTAAGGTGGACCCTGCGGTTTATCTGACTTATCAAGTACTTCATGTTTTCCACGCCGTTTAGGGGGTACTGAGAATAAGGAAACCCATACTTTGCACTCGGAGACCTCACAGGCTAGTAGATGGTGAGGGGAAAAAATACAAGTATTGCAGTAGGTGGTTTAATAGAAGTTTCTGGAGATGACATTCTAGAGGCACAAGAAGAATGGGATATAGAGACTCCTTCAAATGTCCTGTTTGGTCAGGAGTCCTGAACAGACACCTTTGACTAACTGGATCTCCGACTTTTATTCTAAGGAAAGAAGGAAAATAGGAACTTCCTTGGTGGTCCAAGGACTCGGTGGTCAGGACTCGGAACTTCCATCGCACGGGGGCACGGATTCAGTCCCTGGTGAGGGAACTGAGATCCTACAAGCCATGGCTCAGCCGAAACAAAAACGAAAAGGTAATTAGAAAGAGAAGGGGCTTCCCTGGTGGCTCAGTCGGTAAAGAATCTGACTGCAGTGCAGGGGACCTGGGTTCGATCCCTGGGTTGGGAAGATCCCCTGGAGAAGGGATGGCAACCCACTCCAGTGCTCTGGCCTGGAGAATTCCACGGACTTTGTAGTCTATGGGGTCACAAAGAGTTGGACACGACTGAGCGACTAAGCACAAAAAGAGCAGAGGGAAATACAGAAGGGACAGGAAACAGGTGTTTTGAAGCACAAATTGAAAGATGAAGTGAAAGTGAAAGTCGCTCAGTCGTGTCCAACTCTTTGCAACCCCATGGACTGCAGACTCCTTGGAATTATCCACGCCGGAATACTGGAGTGGGTAGCCTTTCCCTTCTCCAGGGGATCTTCCCAACCCAGGGACTGAACCCAGGTCTCCTGCATTGCAGGCAGATTCTTTACCAGCTGAGCCACCAGAAAGCCCAAGAATATTGGAGTGGGTAGCCTATCCTTTCTCCAGGGGATCTTCCAGACCCAGGAATTGAGCAGGGGTCTTCTGCATTGCAGGCGGATTCTTTACCAACTGAGCTATCAGGAAAGCTCAAGAGATTAAAACAACCTGAATACATTTAATTCAGCTCTGCAGTCATTTTTAACCAGACATAACTAACTTTTCTTTCTTTTAAAATAATTTTCCATCTCTATTTGTTCCTCTGACTCATCTGCTGGATATTTTCTTCTTAAACTAATCATAAATAATATATAAAATAAAATAAGGGACTTCCCTGGCAGTCCAGTGGTTCAGACTTCGCCTTCCAATGCAAAGGGCGTGGGTTCGATGCCTGGTCAGGGAGTCTATATCCCGCATTCCCGGCAGTCAAAAAACCAGAACGTAAAACCGAACTGATAGTGTAACAAATTCAATAAAGACTTTAAAAAATGGTCCACATCAAAAAATAATCTTTAAAAAGTAAAACAGTTGTCTTTTGAATTGATAATTATTAGGTCGAATCTCGTACTATGGTTTTGCAATCTTATTTGAAAATAATTAGATCCCACAAATAGAGTAGCATTGACGTGTATGCTACCATCTGTGAAATAGACGGCAGGGGGAAGGTTCTGTATATAATACAGGGAGCTCAGCTCGGTGCTCCATGATGACCTGGAGGAATGGGCTGGGGCTGGGAGGGAGACTGGAGAGGGAGGGGACATATGTTTACCTATGGCTGATTGACATTGATGTACAGCAGAATCTAACCCAACAATTGCAAATCAATGATCCTCCAGTGTAAAAGAAATACATTTTTAAAATAATAAATAAAATACAACATTCCAAACAAAAAATTAGGTCCCATTTTCCAAAGTCAATTTTGTACGTTCTTTTAAAATGGCTTCTTTTCATAAAATGTATCTATCTTCATCCATAAATAAATGACTTGGACTCTGACCACCCTCTCCCACCCTCCCTCCCCAAAAAAACACATTTGGCAGAAAAAAAAGGTCTTGCCCAAACAGAACACTACATGTATTTTTTTTTCCTGCAACACATTAGGAAAAAATAATCAGGATGCCACGCAGGTGAAAAATGTGTATCTTTCCGAGACACTGGAAAGGGGCTCAGAGGTATGTGATGACTGTAAACAACTCTTGCTCACAATATACAAACACACAAGAAATAATGATAATAAAAATACAAGTTTGGATAACACTCTTCACACTGCTTTTCATTGGATATTCATGGGAATGATGTTCAGAAATCAGAGCATGTAAAAGGCTTAGGGGGTCTCTGTCTTGATCTGCAGGATACAGTTTTTCTCTCCAACTTTAAACTGGATGAGAGCTCATGAAAAGCACACGATAAGATCAACTCTGCTCGGAATCTCGTTCAGAAAGATAGTTTTTATGCTCGTGTTGGAGTTCTTTCACTCGACATGGAGAGCGTGTGGTAAGGAAAGCGTTTCCGAAAGATTCTCCGCACTTCTCCCTTTGATGTCTACAATTTGTAGGATTATAACATTAGAGCATTCAGAATTATAACAGACATCAAACCTAGATCTCCTGTGTCTCCTGCATTGGCGGGCAGATTCTTTATCACTGTGCCCCCTGGGAAGCCCATTTAGAACATCAGCGCCTTGAATATATTTGGGAGATGAATGAGGCCAGGGGAGACGTTTCTGTTAAAGGGGAAAGAATGTGGAAGGAAAGGATTTCTTTATTTTTTAGAAATTAAAAAAATTAGTTAATAGACTTTTGACTGCCGTGTATCTGCATTGCTGCCTGGGCGTTTCTGTACATGTGGTCAACGGGGGCCAGTTTTCCTTGTGGTGTTGGAGAAGACTCTTGAGAGCCCATTGGACTGCAAGGAGATCCAACCAGTCCATCCTAAAGGAGATCAGCCCTGGGTGTTCATTGGAAGGACTGATGCTGAAACTGAGGAGATCCAACCAGTCCATCCTAAAGGAGATCAGCCCTGGGTGCTCATTGGAAGGACTGATGCTCAAACTGAAGCTCCAGTACTTGGGCCACCTGATGCGAAGAACTGACTCATTGAAAAAGACCCTGATGCTGGGAGAGATTGAAGGCGGGAGCAGAAGGGGACGACAGAGGATGAGATGGTTGGATGGCATCACCAGCTCGTTGGACATGAGTTTGAGCAAATTCCGGGTGATGGTGAAAGAAAGAAGTCTGGTGTGCTGCAGTCCATGGGGTCACTAAGAGTCTGACATAACTTAATGACTGAAAAACGGTGACTCTTCCTGTGGCTCCAGGGCTTCTAACTGCAGTGAAGCAAGGGGACTTTATCATTCAAACGATATCCCTGATCGTTGAGGGATGTATAATGGTTCCTGGGGAGTCTCAAATATGCACATACTCATTTCCTTTACGATTCAGAACACCTGGACACAACTGAGCTTCTGAACTGAACTGAACAATTCAGAAAAGACTCCATTGAGTGTGATATTCTGAATAATCCCTGATCTTTCTAGCTCCCCACTTCTCAATTCCCACTAGCCCTGCAAACTTTCTCTATTGTTGTCATTCAGTTGCTCAGTCGTCTCCAACTCTTTGCGGCCCCATGGACTGCAGCACACCAGGCCTCCCTATCCATCACCAACTCCCGGAGCTTGCTCAAACTCATGTCCATCGAGTCGGTGATGCCATCCAACCATCTCATCCTATGTCATCCCCGTCTCCTCCCGCCTTCAATCTTTCTCAGCATCAGGGTCTTTTCCAAGGAGTCAGTTCTTCTCATCAGGTGGCCAAAGGATTGGAGCTTCAGCTTCAGCATCCGTCCTTCCAATGCCTCTATTGTTAAGAATCTTTAAATGGTTATGATACTGGAACATGTTTAAGACACAGATCCTGCATGCAGAATTAAAAAACATCTCACATTTTCCCACTGGCTTTTGCAGAGAGTTGCTAAACTCATGACAAAGCTCATACATTCACAAACGCCTTCCATCCAGTGTTGGTGATTTGCACAATCACATAGAATGGATTTTTGGCAATATGCATATAAGGCAAATAGGGATACAGTTTAGGATTGCTAGCAGGGTTAATGTCTTCTGGGCTTACCCCTGCCCTGGCCAAGGAGCCAAAGGCAAGCTTGTTGAGCACTGTTTCTGTGTAAGGAGGCTGTCTCCTCAAGGCTGGCATCGCCGACTGCTGTTTTAAATGAAACTATTTCATAACCTTTAAAAAAGCTTTTGCTTTTGTCATCCCGTGTTCTGTAAGAGTAAACATTGTTAAACTCTAAAGCAACCAGAGGCTTAGCTTTTAAAACAGGGCTGTATGGTTTAATGCTCCTGCATGTCATTCTAAAACCAACCTCTTATTTAGGAAATGTTCTGGAGAGGTCGCTCTTAAATGGTATTGTGTGTGTGTGTGTGTGTGTGTGTGTGTGAAGTTGCTTCAGGCATGTCCAACTCTTAGCAATGCTCCTGCATGTCATTTTAAAGCCAATTTCTTATTTAGGAAATGTTCTGGAGGAGTGTCTCTTAAATGGTATTGTGTGTGTGTGTCTGTGTGTATGTTAAGTCACCTCAAGCGTGTCCAACTGTTTGCAACACCATGGACTGCAGACCACTAGGCTCCTCTGTCCATGGGATTCTCCAGGCAAGAATACTGGAGAAGTTCTCCAGGGGATCTTCCTGACCCAGGGATGAAACCTGTATCTCTTACGTCTCCTGCATTCGTAGGCGGATTCTTTACCACTAGCACCACCTGTTAAGCTACCTCCTCCAATGAGCAGTTATCTGAAGTCTCATATTTTATGAAAGAATTGATGAAACATAGATAGCAATGTTTATTTTGTAAAATGAATGTAAAATGTGTATTATATATAAATATATGGATGTATACATATATATGTATATGCATATGTTTATATATTTTTTTCTGTATAAATACATATGCCCTTTATATATACATATACATGCTTCCCCCTGGAGAAGGAAATGGCAGCCCACTGCAGTATCCTTGCCTGGAAAATCTCATGGACCGAGGAGCCTGGTGGGCTGCAGTCCATGGGGTCACAGAGAGTCAGATACAACTGAGCGACTAACATTTATACATACTTCCCAGGCGGCTCAGTGATAAAGAATCCACCAGCAAATGCAGGGACGTGGGTTTGATCCCTGGGTCGGGAAGATCCCCGGGAGAAGGGCACGGCAACCCACTTCACTGTTCTTGCCTGGAGAATCCCATGGACAGAGGAGCCTGGCGGGGCCACAGTCCATGGGGCCTCAAAGAATCAGATACGATTGAGCAACCAAACACACACACTTTATACACGTATATGCCTTTTGTGTGAATATTATATATTAATGTAACACAGTTATGTTAATATCATGTTTTAATATTCTATGTGCATTAATATTTCTCATATAAAATAATTGTATCATTTAATACATAGTGTAATATTCAATGGGCTTCCCAGGTGGCACAAGTTGTTAAGAGTCAGTGCAGGAGACACAAGAGACACAGGTTAGATTCCTGGGTTAGGCAGATCCCCTGGAGGAGGGCATGGCAACCCACTCCAGTGTTCTTGCCTGGGGAATCCCATGGACAGAGGAGCCTGGAGGGCTACAGTCCATGGGGTCTCAAAGAGTCGGACATGACTGAGCGACTGAACTGAACTGAACTGACTTAGGAAATGTTTAGTCTTTTCTTTTTAAAACAATTATTTATTTGTCTTCACCTGGTCTTAGTAGGAGCATCCACGTCCTTTCAGTTTTGGCATGCAAACTGTTAGCTGTGGCATCTGGGTTCTAGCTCCCTGACCAGGGATTGAACCGGGGACCCCTGCATTGGGAGTGCAGAGTTTTAGCCACTGGATCACCAGGGAAGTCCTTGATTAGACTTTTTCTGATGTTGAGACACATTGTCTGGTGTTGAATTTGTCTGTGCAACATGCTCTGGCCAGGGGAATGTTAGTCAATGTGACACCGGTCCGTTTCCTGGAAAGGCATTTATGGCGAGGGATTCTCTCTCTCCTTTCATTCTGGCACCATTAGGAAAAGAACATTCTATGGATATTTCGATGTTTCAAGCAGCATCGGAGTCGCATGGAGGCATGTGGGAATCCACCTGTGTCTTGGTGTGGAGGGCAGCTGATCCACAGACCCTGAGCGGGAATAGATGACCTCTTTGAAAAGCCACTCTGTTTTGAGATGGCTCATAATATGGCCCTTTTGAGGAGTAAATGCATTATGTTGTTCAGGCATTCAGTCGTGTGCCATGGACACGACCCCATGGACTGCAGCACGCCAGGCCTCCCTGTCCATCACCAACTCCTGGACCAACTCTTGCTCAAATTCATGTCCATTGAGTCAGTGATGCCATCCAACCATCTCATCCTCTGTCATCCCCTTCCCCTCCTGCCCTCAATCTTTCCCAGCATCAGGGTCTTTTCCAGTGGGTTGGCTCTTCCCATTGGGTGACATAATGCAGCAGGCTTGGGAAATGATTGAGTGTGGAAAGCCAGAATCGGATAACTGCCTGCAACTTTGCAACTGCCTGAAAGACCTTCATGGAGAAGCACTGTGAGGACTCTAAGTTATAAGTAGGGATCAGGTCGACTGCCCCTACAGCACATCGCCAAGATGCCTTCGCCAACGTTTCTCTCTCTCACACGTGATTTCTCCAAGGGACTTATTTCCCCTGGTGTCAGGTGAAATCACGGCACTCAGAAACGACTTCTCAGAGAGGGAAACCACCAGGATTCAGTGGACGATGCTGTGAAAGTGCTGCACTCAATGTGTCAGCAAATCTGGGAAACTCAGCAGCGGCCACTGGACTGGAGAAGGTCAGGTTTCATTCCAGTCCCAAAGAAAGGCAATGCCAAAGGATGGATAGCTAGATAAATAGAAGGATGGGTGGGTAGACAGATAGGTAAAAAGAGAGGATATACAGTCTGGGCTCAGAACGTCCTATTCCGTAACTCTGGGATATCAATAGTCAATAATTAAAGAAAAAAAGTATATCCTGTTCTTCACCCAGACTATTATTTTATATGCATTTTTCTTTCCCCTTCATTTCTTTTTATTTATATATTTATCTGTTAACACTGAAGAAGAGTTGATTTAAAATATGAAATTATTTTCCATTGTACAACAGATTCACTGTTTCTAGAGATTGTACTCCATTTAAATTATCATAAAAATATTGGCTATATTCTCTGTGCTGTTATTTTTACATCCTTTGACAAAATATTAATGGAAGGTCCATGTAAGTTTCCACAATTAACCTCAATTAAGGTCTTTTCTGTGTGGTTGTTCTGTGTATTCTTGCCACCTCTTCTTAATATCTCCTGCTTCTGTTAGGTCCATAACATGTCTGTCCTTCATTGAGCCCATCTTTGCATGAAATGTTCCCTTGGTCTCACCAACGTTCCTGAAGTTTCCAGTCTTTCCCATCGTATTGTTTTCTATCATGTATCATTGATCTATTATATATGTGTAGCAAGGATCAAATTGGTAATTTTTCCATCTATCCTTATCTATCTGTCAATCCATCTGTCATTCTCTCACGGGTGCATCTAACCATGGATCTGTCCATCCATTTACCCACCCATCTATCATCTATATATTATTTATCATCTATCTGTTGCTGCTGCTGCTAAGTCACTTCAGTCGTGTCTGACTCTGTGCGACCCCATAGACGGCAGCTCACCAGGCTCCCCCATCCTTGGGATTCTCCAGGCAAGAGCACTGGAGTGGGCTGCCATTTCCTTCGCCAATGCGTGAAAGTCAAAAGTCAAAGTGAAGTCGCTCAGTTCTGTCCAACTCTGAGCGACCCCATGGACTACAGCCTACCAGGCTCCTCCATCCATGGGATTTTCCAGGCAGAAGTACTGGAGTGGGGCGCCATTGCCTTCTCCAACCAACACAACACTGGAAAGCAATTATCCTCCAACTCAGTCTGTAGAGAATCTGCCTGCAACGCAGGAGACCTGGGTTCCATCCCTGGGTGGGGAAGATCCCCTAGTGAAGGAAGTGGCAACCCACTCCGGTATTCTTGCCTGGAGAATCCCATGGACAGAGGAGCCTGGTGGGCTACAGTCCATGAAGTCGCAGGAGTTGGACACGACTTAGCAAGTAAACCATCAAAAATAAATCTTAAAAATTAAGAAAGAAAAAAGGCTATAAAAAGGATAGATATCATTGAAACGATTTCATTTTTTTTCCTCCTTTATGAATAATAGTATTTGTCTTGCTGTTTTCTAAATGAAATTAGGCTTTCTGAGGAAAGGAAACCAATTTGTTACACACTGTTAACTGTAAAAAGTGAATAATAACTAAAGCATCTCTGAGCAGAAGAAAACCATTATCCTTGGGGGGAAAATATATATATATATTTATGTATGTATGAAACACAGGAGGAGGGCATGGCAACCCACTCCAGTTTTCTTGCCTGGAGGATCCCAGTTGACAGAGGAGCCAGGCAGGCTGCAGTCCACAGGGTCGCACAGAATCAGACACGACTGAGTGACTAAGCCCAGCCCAGCACATGGAAGACACACTAGCTGGGGGTCCCTGAGGAATGCAGTCAGAAATGCATTTTCTGGGCACACCAGAAAATTTGTATTTATTTACAGTGTAACTCGAGTTTCACAATACACTGTTCTGAGAAATCATATCAAAATAAAATGGACCTAGAAGTAGTACCATTTGGGATCTCTTCCAGTCTATCTTGTCAGCATAATTTAACCATCTTATTTGGAATCAGCTAATGGTGTTGGAGAACACTCTTGAGAGTCCCTTGGAACGCAAGGAGATCCAACCAGTCCATTCTGAAGGAGATGAGCCCTGAGATTTCTTTGGAGGGAATGATGCTAAAGCTGAAACTCCAGTACTTTGGCCACCTGATGTGAAGAGTTGACTCATTGGAAAAGACCGTGATGCTGGGAGGGATTGGGGGCAGGAGGAGAAGGGGATGACAGAGGATGAGATGGCTGGATGGCATCACTGACTTGATGGACATGAGTCTGAGTGAACTCTGGGAGTTGGTGATGGACAGGGAGGCCTGGCATACTGCGATTCATGGGGTCGAAAAGAGTCTGACACGACTGAGTGACTGAACTGAACTGAATGATTTAGCTCTCATTTTTCTTAGCATAATTATCCAGAGCCTTGTAAGCTGAGAGGAAGAACACTCTAGTGCTGTTTTACATGGAGTTCTTGCCCGGAGAATCCCATGGACAGAGGAGCCTGGCGGGCTACTGTCCATGGGGTCACACAGAGTTGGACACAACTGAAGCGACTTAGTACACACTTGGCACCCACACATCTTCAAAACAATTCCAAGTATGTTTAAACCAATGAAGTTTTAGTGGGCACCACTGCCTGCCCTTCGATCTCCAAGAGATCTTTTTATCTCTTTTATAAAAAGTTGATTATCAACTAACCTTCTGTTTTTGATGCACTAAAGAGTTTAACAGAAGTGAAGATTAATTAAAGTGATTGTGATTGTATATTATTTACTTTTCATCTATCTTATATATATGATCAGTACATAGTCAAGCATGTTATTTCACCAGATAAAGCTGGATTGGAATAATTGCTGAGAACTGTTGGAGAAGACTCCTGAGAGTCCCTTGGACTGCAAGGAGATCCAACCAGTCCATTCTAAAGGAGATCAGCCCTGGATGTTCTTTGGAAGGAATAATGCTAAAGCTGAAACTCCAGTACTTTGGCCACCTCATGCGAAGGGTTGACTCATTGGAAAAGACTCTGATGCTGGCAGGGATTGGGGGCAGGAGGAGAAGGGGACGACAGAGGATGAGATGGCTGGATGGCATCACTGACTTGATGGACGTGAGTCTGAGTGAACTCTGGGAGTTGGTGATGGACAGGGAGGCCTGGCATGCTGTGATTCATGGGGTCGCAAAGAGTCAGACACAACTGAGCAACTGAACTGAACTGAACTGAACTAAACTGGACTTTCCATCCAGTGGCTCTGGGGTTTTACACGGGATCTTAATGGAATTAAGCAGTTGACAGTTCTCATCACTGATCTTTGGGAACAGTCATTTCTGGAATGCTATTTTTGGTGTGTGATTTTCTCATTTATTGAGTTATGACTGGAGGATGGTTGCTGTACAAGACTGTACTGGTTTCTGCTATATGTCAGCATGGGACAACCATAGACATACGTGTCCCCACCCTCTTGAACCTGTCTTCCCCTCCCATGCCGCCCCTTCCCACGCCTCTACATTCTCATGCATCTCCAGTTTGAGTTCCTGAGTCACACAGCAAATTCCTACCGACTACCTCTTTTATGGCAGTATATGTGGGTTTCTGTGTTACTTTTTCACTTTGTCCTTCCCTCTCCTTCCTCCACTTGGGTCCACAATCTGTTCCCTACATCTGTGTCTCCACTGTTTCCCTGCAGATACATTCATCAATACCATCTCTCTAGATTCCATATTTGTGTGTTAATATACGATATTTCTGAGAAGGCAATGGCACCCACACTCCAGTACTCTTGCCTGGAAAATCCCATGGATGGAGGAGCCTGGTGGGCTGCAGTCCATGGGGTCGCTAAGAGTCGGACACAACTGAGCGACTTCACTTTCACTTTTCACTTTCATGCGTTGGAGAAGGAAATGGCAACCCACTCCAGTGTTCTTGCCTGGAGAATCCCAGGGACGGGGGAGCCTGGTGGGGTGCCATCTATGGGGTCGTGCAGAGTCGGACACGACTGACGTGACTTAACAGCTGGAGCAGCAGCAGCATACGATGATATTTGTCTTTCTCTTTTTGACTTACTTCACTCTGTATAACCAGCTCTACGTTCATTCACTTCATTTAGAACAGACTCAGACGCATTCCTTTTTCACGGCTGAGTAATATTCCATTGTATGTATGTACCACATTTTCTTAAGCCATTCATCTGTTGATAGGGTAGGTTCCAACCAAGAACCAACATCTAGGTTGCCTCCATGGAATCCTATTAACTTTACCGTTTTATTTGTTTCATCTGGACTGCTTCTTAATGGGATACCCATTGTATATTGAAACATGATATCATGTAGGGAAATGAGAAAGCATTTGCAAACACAATATGGTTTAATTAGCATTTCTGTACAAAAAATAGATAAAAATTAAGGATGACGTCAAATAAAGTGAAAGGGATATTTTTTTTTCCCTTGTTAAAATCTACTTTTTTGGAGGAGCCAACTCAGAGGCCATGTCTTGGATGTATAATACATTCTTAAATTTAAAATTGTACAGAGAATAAAACAATGTATCTGTAGGACTTCAAAATCCGATTTCAGTTTCTTTATTGATAAGAATTATTTTGTTGTTGTTGTTCAGCCACTAAGTCGTGTCTGACTCTTTTGCAGCCCCATGGACTGTAGCCCACCAGGTTCCTCTGTCCACAGGATTCTCCAGGCAAGAATACTGGAGTGAGTTGCCATGCCCTCCTCCAGGGGATTGTCCCAACCCAGGGATCAAACCCTCATCTCCTGTATTCGTAGGGAGATTCCTCACCACTGAGTGCCTAGGGCCATCCAAGAATTCCCTAGGCAGTGGAAATAGTAACAGTATGCATTCATGTGGCTGCAGAGAATCTGAGCAGAAATGCAGCATTCTAATTCCAGTGCCATGAAAATTAATCACTAAACTCTGTGCTAAATACTGTCCATTGTTCATGTATATTCAGACCTGTGAAATCCCAGAGATTTAAACATAGACCATCTCGCTGTTGTATTAGCTTTAAAATCTTAAGCTTGGAGAGGTGTGACACCCTGCCCCCCTTTTTTATAGCCCTTACTCTTTTCCTACAGTGATTTGTTCAAGGGGGATTACCTAGTGAGAGGAATGCCCAGAGACGTGCATTCAGTTATGAACGATGCCGAAACGTCCCTACAGACGGGAATGAGTCTCCTCTGTATTCTCTGGTCCTTAATCCTCAGGTGGAAGACGAGATCAGTAGACTCCTGACGTGTACTGCATGAATCTCTCCTGATTCCTCCCCTCCTGTCCAGATGCGTCTCTCTGGCCGTCTCTCTATGCCTCTCTGTGTCTCTCTCTCTCTCTCTGTCTCTCTCTGACTTTCTCTCTGTATGTGTCTCTTGTCTCTCTGTCTGTCTGTCTCTGTGTGTGTGTCTCTCTCTCTGTCCCTCTCTGTGTCTCTATCTATCTCTCGGTCTCTCTGCTCTGTCCCTTTCTGTCTTTCTCTGTCTGTCTGTCTGTGTGTGTGTGTCTCTGTCCCTCTCTGTATCTCTGTCTTTCTCTCTGTCTTTCTGTCTGTATGTCTCTCTTATCTCTCTGTGTCTGTCTGTGTCTCTCTCTGTCTCTCTTTCTCTGTCTCTCTTTCTGTCTCTGTCTTTCTCTCTGATTCACTGTCCATCTCTCTCTGTCTCTGGAAAGGCTGTGAGCCTGGCCACAGGATGTCCTTAACCAATGAGAAAACTGTAGCGTGATATGATTGTATCATATAACATATGACATTGTGGCCTTAGTTAACTATCCGCATCGCACAGGGCCGCCATAGACAAGGCTGACAATGTAAATATTGGATTCTGTAAAGGAAGAGAAGGGCACGAAAGAGGACAAGATGCTTGCATGGCATTACTGACCTGATGGACTTGAGTTTGAGTAAACTCTGGGAGATGGTGAAGGACAGGGAGGCCGGGTGTGCTGCAGTCCATGGGGTCACAGAGTCAGACATAACTTAGCAAGTGAACGACAAGCAGTTTATGAGCACCAAAAAGAAAAGGAATAAAACAAGAAAGCTAGGAAAGAGCGACAAGGATCTGAATGCTAGAGCAAAACTGTGAAAGCATTTCTTTATTCAAGGCAGAGAACATTTCTGGAAACTTGTTGGCATTAAACACATTTATGGGTGATGGAAATTTGTAACATACACAGATATTCCCCATGTTAGCTGTTGCAAAACCTGAAGAAGCATTTAAGAAGGCTGTGAGTGAAGTGGGAAGCTAATTGGGTCTGAAAAAAAGGATAAAAATACTTAACAAAAATGCACACCCTTCATTTATAAGCATCCATTATGTACAGGGAATTCACAATATTCGTAATTCTATGTCCGTAGTAAGGCAGCTATAATAACAAACAGGCCACTTGAACTGTTCATAGCCTTTTAATAAAGGGTTGTATCTATTTCCAACCACCAGAAAATGGAAAATTGAGCAAGAGGGAAATCTAAGAGTTCTTCAGTTTTGGTGTTTTCCAGATGAATTCATAACGCGTTGGTTACATCCTTCTGGCTTTCTCATGCCCAGAAATGAATGAAAATGACTTTTCCAGAATTTCACTGACTTCACTGACTACCTAACTGACTGCAGTGACTGTTGGATTTGTTCAAGATGTGTAGTGAGTAAGGGCAAATGCATGGAAATACAGATATCATATCTGGGAACTGGTACAATTAAGTTTTCCTGGTGGCTCAGACGGTGGGAATTTGCCTGCAATGTGGGCAACCTGGGTTCGATCCATGGGACGGGAAGATGCCCTCAAGAAGGAAATGCAACCCACTCCAGTATTCTTGCCTGGAGAATCCCCATGGACAGCGGAGCCTGGTGGGCTCTGGTCCATAGCATCACAAAGAATCAGACAGGACTGAAGTGACTTAGCATGCTTGTATGCACAGATGAAACTGGCAAGCCAAGGGCGGAGAAAAAAGAACAGGGCAGAAGAGACTAAATGGAAGAAAAAAAAATAACTTTCAAATGATAACATATTTCCACTAATAAGCAAGACATTTAAATTTTAGTTTGTGTTAAGAGAATTTCAAGCAGTGATTCAATCTTAAATCAAGAGCACCCTTCCATAAAATACTCAAAAAAATAAAGGAAAAGAAACAAGAAATTCCCTGGAGGTTCTGTTACTAGGACTCAGATTTCACTGCTAAGTGCCAGGGATCAATTCCTGGTTGAGGACATAAGATCTCCCTTGCTACAAAACACATTTAAAAAAAAAAAAAAGAGAGAGAGAAAGAGACTGACATGTATTTATAGACTACAGTGAAATGATCAGTTCACTTCAGTTCAGTCACTCAGTCGTTTCCAACTGTTTGCAACCCCATGGACTGCAGCACACCAGGCCTCCCTGTCCTTCACCAACTCCCGGAGTTGACTCAAACTCATGTCCATCGAGTCGGTGATGCCATCCAACCATCTCATCCTCTGTCGTCCCCTTCTCCTCCTGCCCCCAATCCCTCCCAGCATCAGGGTCTTTTCCAATGAGTCAGCTCTTCACATCGCCAAAGTATTGGAGTTTCAGCTTCAACATCAGTCCTTCCAACAAATATCCAGGACTGATTTCCTTTAGGATGGAAATGATAGGCATGTAAAAGCATTTATTCAAAGCAGTGGTTAAGAGACTGGAAGTTTGGGTAATGGGTAAAATAACTGAGCTGACCATAGTATTTTAAATTTATTATTTACAGTTATAAAAGTCAGCACGAGAAAAATTAAAAGTAATGCTATAAATACTATTACACCTTTCTTAAATATTTTAATCTTCTAAACCTTTCTATGTGTAGCAGGTAAGCTGATATCAAAGTGGTCTAGTAATCATTCCGGAATAAGATGCTGGAAAATATTTTGTGTATTTCTGTCATGTGTTCATTCTAATTTAACTTTTACCATACTGCTGTATTACAGAAGTCAAGTATTTATTTTGTCATTTTAAGCCTGTTTTCAAATATCACCTCGTGTGTAAGGCTGTATTTTCCTTTCTTTCATGATATCTTTTTGTTTAAGAATGTTGTTGATTTTAGTATAGTTAAATGTGTCCGTGTTTTCCTGGGTGACTTGTTTTTTTTTAGTGTACTTTCAAGAATTCTTTGAAGGACAGGGAATTCTTCTTAATGTCACATGGCCACCTGGGTGGGAGGGGAGTTTGGGGGAGAATGGATACATATATGTTTGGCAGAGTCTCTTTGCTGTCCACCTGAAACTATCTCGGCATTGTTACCAGGCTCTTCTCCATATAAAACAAGGTAAAAAAAATTCTTTTCATGGAAATAGTAAACGTGTCCACCACTTCAGATAGCAAGTACATTATCTCAGTGTAACTTTAATATTCAAGACCAGGGGTAACATAAGCTCTCCTGAAATGAAGCCTCAGTTTAACGAATTGAGGGATATTTATGTAAGATTATATTAACGAATAATAGTGTGCATATTTACTGACAGACATAGATAGCATAGCAGTACAAATTGTGCAAAATCAGATTACATGTTTACTCTTTATGACCTTAATTATATTTCACTTAGATTGTGCATGTGAAAATATGAGAAGAAAAATAAGCATTTTATTTTTCTGCGCTGAACGTATATTGCTCCCGTACTATAAAAACATGATAAAGATCAAGTTAGGGAAAATAAACACATTATAGAAATACAAACTATTTTCCATGGTGAAATTCCAGTCTGGGAACAAGAACACTTCGATATCAACTTACTTTAACGGGCTCTAAATTTATTTACAAGCTGGCACTCAGACTTCTCTATGAACTTACTTAATCGACCCTGGGGTAATAAAGTTTAGAGGAGGAAAATTAAATGCCAGATTGAACAGGGACTAACGTTCCCAGCCCAGGGGAGTGAGGAGAGAGAGAAAAAGAAAAAATGCATAGTGTAGCTGTTTTGAGAGTAAAAAGCAAGGCACAGAGGACATAATATTTTGTCAGAAACATTACAGAAAAAAAAGCATAAAGGGGAAGAAAACTTACCACGTGGTATAAAGTGCCAGATGCTGTATTTCCTGACAAAGAACCATAAAAGTTTCATGGCAGTCAACCATTAGTCCAACATCTATAAAGTTGATAAGAAGCTTCGGGCCTTAGTATTTTAAGTTAAAATTATTTACTTAATTACCAAACAGCTCGCATTTACATGAATGTATGTGGATTCCAAACAAATTAGCTGAATAATTTGCAGTGATGAGAAATCATTCCCAGGGAAAGACTATACAAAACGAAATGGCGTACAATGACATACACTTACACGCCAAATTGGAGGGTCTCTTGTGCTTAAAAAACTTCACAAAAATGCATCACTCATACATTTACTCCATGTTATTGATGTTATTACCTGAAAGGCGGACTTTTTAAATCAACCTGCAGAAGAAAGTAACATTGGGCGTCTTTTGAAAGAGGCAAGACATTTGTTTTTAACCCCAAAATTCTCCACGTCTGTTAGAAATTCTTGCTGTAATGCCTTCAGTTATTTGAAGGGAAGAAACAGGGATTAATAATTTAGTGAAGATGTCAGCAAATGGCCAGTCTCTGGTTAGAAGTTCATAAAAATAAATTTCTCGTTCCAAATTAACCCGAGGCAAGTCCGAGAAACTCAACAGAAGGAGCTAATTTTCAGAAAGGGGTACTTTTCCTCGATGGAAGTCCGGCATAAAATTAGGTTCCGGTGTCCACCTGGCTTCTCAGGATACCTTCCGATTCTGCTTTGGGTTTATAAGAATCCATCAGTTTTTTGTCGCTATATAATTCCAACATAAAACTGAGCATTTACGGGCAGATTCTTCACCAGCTGAACCACCAGGGAAGAAGGCCTTAACTTAAAATAACAACATCCAGGGTCATTTGTTCTAGACTTCTAAGTTCAGCTCAATTCAGTCGCTCAGTCATGTCCGACTCTTTGCGACCCCATGGACTGCAGCACGCCAGGCCTCCCTGTCCATCACCAACTCCCGGGGTTTTCTCAAACTCATGTCCATCGAGTTGGTGACGCCATCCAACCATCTCATCTTCTGCTGTCCACTTCTCCTCCCACCTTCAATCTTTTCCAACATCAGGGTCTTTTCCAATGAGTCAGTGCTTCGCATCAGGTGGCCAAAATATTGGAGCTTCACCATTAGCATCAGTCCTTCCAATGAATATTCAGGACTGATCTCCTTTAGGATGGACTGGTTGGATCTCCTTGCAGTCCAAAGGACTCTCAAGAGTCTTCTCCAACACCACAGTTCAAAAACATCAATTCTTCAGAGCTCAGCTTTCTTTATAGTCCAACTCTCACATCCATACATGACTACTGGAATAAGCCATAAAGTGAAAGTCGCTCAGTGGTGTCCAACTCTTCGTGACCCCACGGACTATATACAGTCCATGGAATTCTCCAGGCCAGAATACAGGAGTGGTTAGCCTTTCCCTTCTCCAGTGGATCTTTCCAACCTAGGGATGGAACCCAGGTCTCCTGCGTTGCAGGCGGATTCTTTACCGTCTGAGCCATCTTATGTATACACGTGTCTCCTCCCTCTTGAGCCTCCCTCCCTGCAACCCACCCCTCTAGGTCATCGCAGAGCCCCGAGCTGAGCCCCCTGGGTTATACAGCAGTTTCCCACTGGCTGTCTGTTGTACCCATGGATGTGTGTATCTGTGAGTTCCCCTCTCTAAATTCATCCCACCCTCTCCCTTCCCCACTGTGTCCACACAGCTGTGTCTCTGTTCCTGTCCTGCCACTGGGTTCAGCGGGATCATTTTTCTAGATTCCATATATATGCATTGCCACACAGTATTTGTTTTTCTCCTGACATACTTCCCTCTGTGCGACAGACTCTGCGTTCATCACCCTGGTAGGTTCTTGGATCTGTATTCTGCCTCTTCGTCAAGAACAATTTATTCCGTTTATAATCTGGTGCCGTTGGTAGATTCCACTAATCTATTATCTATTTGGTGAGTTTTACTTTGACGGCTCAGTTACACGGCAGGCAAATATGCAGCTCAAATGTAGGCATAAAAGTGGATGTATCACTTCCGTCCTTAAGTTTTTTTTTTTTCCAAAAGTGAATGAAACAGCGTTTTTATCAACCGCTGCAAGTTCAAAATGAATGTCTTACTAAAACTCAAGTAAAGAGACAGATATGACAAATGGTATACTATGATTTCAGAATAAAACCTTTTGCAGAGATGAATAGATGTTCTGTGCTAGCCCACACGCCTAAAATTTCATAGGTAATTGTAAAAACCGTGCATGCATGATTTTAACACATGAAATCTAAAGCAATAAATCTGTCCTTCCTAAAGTGATAAAAACAAACAAAAACGTTAAGGCATGGAATGATTTGTTAACTGTATTAAAGATGCATTGGTCTCCCTGAGTTTTAGTCTACATATTAAAATGTCTGTTGTATCAAGATGTCAAATTGCCTTAAATTTATCTCCAGATTCAACAGAGACAAAATCAACGTTACAGCAGGGTTTCTGTAGAAATCGACGTGGATGATAAACTATATAATGGAAGGATGAAAAATTGATAAGACAATCTTGAGAATTTAAAAAAGTGTGGAGAAGTTATACCGCTGGGAATGATTGCCATAATTCAGCAATGTGATACGATTGTAAAAACAAATACAGAGTTCAATGGAAAATAATGGTGTGTGGAGAAAAAGATGCAGACATATATTGTCATTTGATTAATGGCAAAGGCAGCAAGAGAGGGAAAGAGAGAGAGTCCTCGGATCAAGAAAAAACTAAAATAATGTTGACTTTGATCTCACAGGGTGCACTTGTCTGCTTAGAAGCTCAGTCGTGTCTGACTCTCTGCGACCCCATGGACTGCAGCCCGCCAGGCTCCTCTGTCCTTGGGATTCTCCAGGCAAGAATACTGGAGTGGGTAGCTGTTCCCCTGTCCAGGAGATCTTCCCAAACCGTGGATCGAACCCGGGTCTCCCGCACTGCAGGTGAATCCTTTATGGACTGAGCCACCAGGGAAGCACAGAAGTCAGTTGTTGTGATATTGCAGGTCTCTGTGTTCTGATAGCGAAAAGGAAAGTGAACGTCGCTCAGTCGTGTGCACCTCTTTACGACCCCACGGACTGTGTTGTGACGGGTAACACGGAAGCTTCATTCTGTATTTGGCAGTTTTCAACTAATGCCTGGAGCAAATGGGGGCTTGCAGTCTGGCGCAAATCTTCCCGTGGTCCCGTGAGTATCCCTTGCCCAAAACTTTTCATCTACTTTACCACTTTTGCTAATGAAACATTTAACCTGATGGGTATGCACACATTGTAACACCATGTCAAATATCAGTTACAATTTGTTCTTAACATGCTTTCAAAATGGTTTTTGGCTTTATATGATAACCTCTCTGCCTGCCAATGTTCAGGAGACATAAGAGATGCAGATTAAATCCCTGGGTTGGGAAGATCCCCTGGAGGAGGAAATGGTAACTCACTGTATTGTTGCCTGGAAAATTCCATGGACAGAGGAGCCTGGTGGGCTGCAGTCCGTGGAATCACAGATTGAGCACAAGCAAACAAAACCTTGTTGTTCTCCTTTCCTGAATCCCCTGGGGTGCAGAGTCAGGGGTGTCTGCAGAGGCTGATGGCTTGATGGCCAGAATTTCCTATGTTTATGCAGATGGCATGAGACATTCTTTGTTTACTGAAATGGCAGGCAACAGTTTTTAAACACAATATATGATGAAAAACTAAACTCGGTAAGAAAAGATACGTACAGGACCCCACGTGTGCGTGTGTGCTTAGCAGCTTCAATCAGGTCCAACTCTTTGCGACCCCAGGGACTGTAGCCCACCAGGCTCCTCTGTCCCTGGGATTCTCCAGGCAAGAATACTGGAGGGGGTTGCCATGCCCGCTCCCAGACAGGACCCCATGCAAACATGGTTAAATGATGTTCGCTCATTGACTGCAGAGACTGTGGATATAGGAAAGCTAAGGAGACTTGCTGGGAATCCTTTTACAGTTCAAAAGCATCAATTCTTTGGTGCTCAGTTTTCTTTACGGTCCACCTCTCACACCCATACATGACTACTGGAAAAACCGTAGCTTTGACTAGACAGACTAGTCAAAGTGTCGGCAAAGTAATGTCTCTGCTTTTTAATATGCTGTCTAGGTTGGTCATAGCTTTTCTCGCAAGGAGTAAGCGTCTTTTAATTTCATGGCTGCAGTCACCATCTGCAGTGATTTTGGAGCCCCCCCAAAATAAGTCTGTCACTGTTTCCATTGTTTCCCCATCTATTTGCTATGAAGGGATGGGACCCAATGCCATGATCTTTAGTTTTTGAATGCTGAGTTTTAAACCGACTTTTTTCACTCTCCTCTTTTACCTTCATCAAGAGGCTCTTTAGTTCCTCTTTGCTTTCTGCCATAAGGACAAGTTCACAGGCAGATTCTTGACCACTGAGCCACCAGGGAAGCCCCAGGCTTTTTCATAAATACCTTTTGCCTGAATGTGACATTATGAGCTTTGGAAGACGAGGATCCAGAGCAAAAATACTGTGATTCTGTCATTTAGAACAAGGAGTACATATTTGGTCTTCATCTTAGTTTCCGCTTCCTAACAAAATCCCTTAGAATTTTCTGAGCTTGACTCTTCAGGTGTCTTTTGTTATCTTAATGAGGTGCCTTCAGGATTCACCCAACATCACCTGGGGGGGGGGGGCAATGGGGGTTGGTTGCCAGGGCAACCACCCAGGTGGCCGGAGACTTGGGCCTTGCAACCCCACCCCCTGGGCCTCCGGGGAGAGGAGAGGCCACACGATCCCCATTGGTTAACGACTGCATTGATCGCCGCAGGGCAGAAAAGCCTCCTTAAAGCCGGAAAGGCAGGGGAAGGGGGGAGCTTCCGGGTCTGAGATCCCAGGGCGGCTTGGAAGGGGCCCGTAGACGCTGTTAGACCTTCCCCGAGCATCCTTTCTCCTAACCCGGTGAGTTTTCTCCTTCCTTGTGGCCCAGATGGGTCCGCTACCGAGTGAAAAGTTTCCATGAGTTCTGTGAGCTCCGCTGGGGTGGGCTTGGGCTGGGGGGTGGGGGGGTGTCACCTTCAGGCAGGTGGTTGAAAAGGCCCAGGTAACAGCTTGAACATCAGCTTGGCGTCTGAATGGTGGTGGGGGCTAGGGAGACGCTGGAAGGGCCGAGACCTTCACCCTTGGGGGCTGCTGGTGTTTCAGATAGAAAGTCTCAGAGCCGATTTGAACTGGTTGCCGGTGACGACCCCACACCCCACCCCCAATTCCGCACACAGGTTTGGAGTGGGCCACCAGACCAGTCTTTATAAATACAAGTAGATGGTTCAGCTGGTAGAGAACCTGCCTGCCAATCCAGGAGATGCAGGAGACACAGGTTGGAGCCCTGGGTCCAGGAAGATCCCCTGGAGAAGGGCATGGCAACCCACTCCAGTATTCTTGCCTGGGGAATCCCATGGACAGAGGAGCCTGGTGGGCTACAGTCCATGGGGTCGCAGAGAGTCGGACACGCCTGAGCACACACACACCCCTCTTTCTATCTCCTGGAGATTGCTGCTTGCTAATTCTCTTCTCTCTCATCTCTTTTTCTCCCCTCTGGCTGGAGTGCTCAGATGTTGTTATTATTATTATTATTTAACTTCTTTTACAAACTGAGTTGGTTTCTCCCCAAGTTTACCTCTCCGACGGTGGGGGAATTGGATTTAAAATAAAATCTTGCTTCTGACGCTCCTGAGAAGGCAGCCATAAGAATTAGCAGGAGCTCATCAACTCCTTGGATTAGCAGCTGGTTCTCGGTGTTGAAAGGATCGGCTTGTTTCATACTAACTTGTGGCCAAATTACATTCATTTGCTGCAGCCGTCTCCAAGTTAATAAAAGCTGAAACAAGAACTCCTAGACTGAAAATGGAAAATGAATAAATGCTGGTGGAGGAAGGGTACCTCTGACCCGAGGTTCAGTCGTTGAGTCTTGAGACAGTTTATTTGAGATTCAATAACTCATTCTGGAGAAGCCAAGTGTATGAATACAATAAGGTGTGGAATGAAAAAAAACGTGGAAGCCCCTTTTTCCTTTATTTCATCTTAGAATCTGTGATTGGTTTTGGATTTAAATATGTATATGCTATTATACTTACTCTATTTATATGTATATGGTGATATATCTGTCTGTTCAGTCACTCAGTCATGTCCGACTCTTTGCAACCCCATGGACAGTAGCCCACCAGGCTCCCCTGCCCATGGGATTCCCCAGGCAAGAATACTGGAGTGGGTTTCCCTTCCCTTCTCCAGGGCATCTTCCTGACACAGGGATCAAACTTGGGTCTTCTGCATTGGAGGCAGATTCTTTACCATCTGAGCCACCAGAGAAGCCAGTAAGAATACTGGAGTGGGTTGCCATGTCCTCCTCCAGGGGATCTCCCCAACCCAGGGAACCATATGTAAGGTTTAAAAAAAAAAAAGAGGCATATTTACTCCAGAAAGAAACATACAAATATACAAAAGACAGAGAACCCAATTTTGACCTTTTTACTGAAAATCCATGGGGAAGTTTTCCTTTTAGGGTTATCTGAAAGGCCCTTTTATGCCACTGTGACATATTTTATGGTGTAGAGCTGTGTGCTCTGTTCTCTTCGTTTTTTAGTCCCCCATGATCTGTTTCCGTATTTTTCAGCCAGTGAGATTCTTAGAACACAAGAGGATGTGGCTATGAAGTCACAGCTTCTTACAAATCTCTGGTATTTTTTTTTCCCCCTCTGCTAATAATTTTTCCCTCTGGTTGGATGTTTAAAAGATACTGGAGAGGAAGAAATTGCTTTGAGTTAGCATTTCGGAGCTGGGCCGTGCAAAAGCCACAGGCTAGTTTAAGTCTGAACCTCTTGCTCTGGGTGGGAAAATTCTTGAATACATGAGATTGTCTTGGCACTTTGAGCAAACGCAGCGCACTCCTCCCTGTATTTTAACTTCAAGGAGCAGCAGTGATTATAAGACAGGAGTCTAAATACACATTTACTGTTAGAAGAAAACTAGGTGAGATTATAAGAATATAAAAAATGATAGGAAAGCATGTGTTACATTTGGGTAAGAAATTGGACATAGCGGTTGACTATTAAATGGATGTTAGAAAAATGCAGAAATAGAAAAGACCATTACATAATTTTAAAAGCTTTGACCAACATGGGGTGCTCTGTCGTGGCCGACTATTTGCGACCCTGTGGACTGTAGCCTCCACCGGGCTCCTCTATCTATGGAAGTTTCCAGGCAAGAATCCTGGAGTGGGTTGCCGTTTCCTTCTCTAGAAGATGGGGGTGGTACCATTAATAACAGAAATGATGAAATCAGGGAGGTATGTATTTGGGTAAATGTAATGAAGAGTATTTTAAATTTTCAAAATATTGGAGCAAATATAAAAGGTTATTTTTTTTTGTAGTGACCTCTTTCACGTGCCTGCCTTGCTTCACCATCTTTTTTATTAATTCACGTGTGTTGTAATTGGAAGATAATGGCTTGACATTAATGCGTTGGTGTCTGCCATGCATCCACATGAATCAGCCATAGGTATACACATGTTCCCCTCCCCCTTGAACCCCCCTCCCACCTCCCACCCCAGCCCAGCCCTCTAGGTGGTCACGGAGCCCAGGGTTGAGTTTCCTCTGTCACACAGCGAATTCCCCTCTGGCTGTCTGTTTTACAGATATCGGTGTATATGTTTACATGGAACTTTCTCCCCGCGTCCCACCGTCTCCTCCTCCTGCTGTGTCTACAGGTCTGATCTCTAAGTCTGCATCTCTGCTGCTGCACTGCAGATAGGTTCATCAATAACATCTTTCTAAGATCATGGCATCCGGTCCCACCACTTCATGGGAAATAGATGGGGAAACAGTGGAAACAGTGTCAGACTTTATTTTGGGGGGCTCCAAAATCACTGCAGATGGTGACTGCAGCCATGAAATTAAAGGATGCTTATTGCTTGGAAGGAAAGTTATGACCAACCTAGATAGCATATTCAAAAGCAGAGACATTACTTTGCCAACAAAGGTCCATCTAGACAAGGCTATGGTTTTCCCCTTGGTCATGTATGGATGTGAGAGTTGGACTATGAAGAAGGCTGAGCGCTGAAGAATTGATGCTTTTGAACTGTGGTGTTGGAGAAGACTCTTGAGAGTCCCTCCAGTTGGAGAGATCCAACCAGTCCATTCTAAAGGAGATCAGTCCTGGGTGTTCTTTGGAAGGAATGATGGTAAAGCTGAAACCCCAGTACTTTGGCCACCTCATGCGAAGAGTTGACTCATTAGAAAAGACTGATGCTGGGACGGATTGGGGGCAGGAGGAGAAGGGGACAACAGAGGATGAGATGGCTGGATGGTATCATCGACTCGATGGACATGAGTTTGAGTAAACTCTGGGAGCTGGTGATGGACAGGGAGGCCTGGCATGCTGTGATTCATGGGGTTGCAGAGTCAGACACAAATGAACGACTGAACTGAACTGAGAGTCCATATATAAATATTCAGTTCATTTCAGTCGCTCAGTCGTGTCCAACTCTTTGCGACCCCATGAACTATACAGTCCATGGAATTCTCTAGGCCAGAATTCTGGAGTGGGTACCCCATCCCTTCTCCAGGGGATCTTCCCAACCCAGGGAATCGAACCCGGGCCTCCCGCATTGCAGGGGATTCTTTACCAGCTGAGCCACCAGGGCAGCCCTTAGACCTGCTAGCAGGATGTTTTATCCTTTCCACTTACATCTCCTCCATAACAGCTCTTCATGGCCTCTCACGACAAGGTCTGCCCAATACTACGGGTGCAAATACATGCTGTTATAAATTTGTGTAAACCCATAGAATGGACAACATTAAGAGCAAAGCCTAATGTAAACTGTGGACTCTAGGTTATGATAGCATGTTAATGTAGGCTCATCAGTTGTAATAAATGTGTCATCTGATGTTGATAATGGGGGGAGACTGTGCTTGTGTGGGGGCAGATGTGGTTATATGGGAAATCTTTATAGCTTCCTCTCAGTGTTGCTCTGAACCTAAAACTGTTCCACAAAAAGAAAAGCAAACTGAGGGTCCATCTTCTTCTATACGACAAATAAAAAACAGATTTTTACTTTCAGCTTTGAGCAACTGTTGCTTTGCCACAAAAAGTATTGTTATTGAGTCCCCAAGTCGTGTCTGACTCTTTGCAACCCCACGAACTGTTGCCCGCCAGGCTCCTCTGTCCATGAGATTCTCCAGGCAAGAATACTGGAGTGGGCAGCCTTTCCCTTCTCCAGGGAGTCTTCCCAGCTCAGGGATTGAACCCAGGTCTCCTGCATTGCAGCCAGATTCTCTACCTCTGAGCCACCAGGCAAGTCTCCACAGGAAGTGTATTGAACACTGAATCTGGTCACTATGTCAGGATGCCAAGTTCAGCACCAACACCAAGTTGAGCATGCCTTCTGCATTAACCACCCCCCCACCAGTCTTCTCTAAGTGGCTCTCCCCCCACCCCAGGGGCTCTGGTCTTGCCCCTGGGTCCCCAGCAGAGACTCCTGGGTTGGGTGTTAGAGTTCCTTTCTGGAGAAACAGGTCTCGATCAGAGAGAGCACGCATCCTTCAACATTCTTCCATCCCCGGTCCTGCAACAGGAGATTTCCATCGATGAAATGGAATGGGTGAAAACCTCATTCATTCATTCATGTTCGTGGATACTTCATAGTGAAGATACAAATGTACATTAAGTGCCTTTACATATGTATAAAATGTTTTATCTACTTGTATTTTCATGAAGGATGTTTCTCTGTGAACCTGGCTCAGTGCCTTGGTGGAAGAGGATTGAGCCCATGGACGGGGTGGCTCCCTCCCTGAGCGCTCTGTGCAAACACCCTGATTACTCCAAGTCTCTGTACAAATTTGTTTTTGGCGGGGCTGGGTCTTTATTTCTGCATGTGGTCTTTATCCAGTGGCGGGCAGCGGGGATGTAGAGAACAGACTCCAAGCAAACACACGACTCTGTCGTTGCGGCGTGTGGCCTTCTCATTGTGACTTATCTTGCTTCGAAGCGCGGGCCCAGGAGCTGTGTGGGTGGCCTTCCTTGTTCCACGACATGTGGAATCTTTGGACCGGGGATCAAACCTGTGCCCCCTGCATTGGCAAATGGATTCTTAGCCACTGCACCACCAGAGAAATCCCCGAAGTAAGTCTTAAAATTAACTGAGAACCTTCAACTTTGCTCCTTTTAGTTTTGTGGGCTGCCGTCTATGGGGTCGCACAGAGTCGGACAGGACTGAAGTGACTTAGCAGCAGCAGCCGCAAACTGGTATAAGCATAAATGGTCTTGATTTAGCTCTGCTGATTCAGTTTTATTGGCTTTCTATATGGCTCTAGACAAATTGACCAGTATTGATTCTCATGTACATATTGCACTGTACTCATTAAGATGTTTTTCAAATATTTGTTTGTGTTTCATCTGTTTCTTTTCCTACTCATCTGGATGTGAGTCTGTGCAAACTTGAAATCTGTGAACAATATCCATACTGTGAATTCTCAGCTTTGTAATCTGACCCTTTCTTGTTTTACTTTTTTTGTTAAAAAAAAAAAAATTATAAATTGATTTACAATATTATCAGTATGTGTCACGTGGACGACAGTGATTCAAAGTTTTAATATATTTATAGTTAATATCAATCTGTATTTGTAGTAATGTATACTATAGTATATGTATGCATGTATACATGTATGTATTATATAATGTATATGATAGTATATTTATGTATATATGTATGTGCATGTGTATTTATGTATGTATGTATACATGTGTATGTATGTATATGTATGTACATATATGTATATTTAATGTATACTATAGTAATGTATATAGTACTATATAGTAAGTATATGTTATACTTGTGAGTATATACAGTAAGTATATGTTACTAAATAGTAATACAGTAATTTATATTGAATGTAAAATATCAGCTGCATCCCCTGTGCCATACAATGTAGCCTTGTAGCTTATTTATTTCATATGTATTAGTCTGAATCTCCTAATCCCCACCCGTCTACTGCCTGCTCCCTCCCTCTCCATACTGGGATCCAGTAGTTTTTCTATATCTGTGAAGTCTGCTTCTTGTTTTGTGAAACTCACTAGCTTGTTGAATTTTCTAGGTTCCACATTTACGCACTATCATATACAGTGTTTGTCTTTCTCTTGGACTTACTTCATAAGCATAATGGCCCCCAAGTAGATGCAGGCTGCTGAGAGTGGCAGAATTTTGTTCTTTTTCACTGCTGAGTAGTACTCCATGGCATACGCGCATCACGTCTCAATCCATTCCACTCTTGATAACACAGGTGCTTTGTTTCCACGTCTTACGTACTCTCAATAGTGCTGCTGTGGACATTGAAGTGCATGCATCTTTTTTTAAAAAAATCTGAAGTATAGTTGATTTTCAATGTTGTCTTAGTTTTAAGTGTACAGCCGAGTGATTCAGTCATACACATACATGGAACTGTTCTTTTTCAGATTCTCTTCCCATACAGGTTATTACAGTATATTATAGTTACTTGTGCTGTATAACAGATGCTTGTTGATAACCTAATTTATATATAGTAGTGCGTACATGCAGAGAAGGCAATGGCACCCCACTCCAGTACTCTTGCCTGGAAAATCCCATGGATGGAGGAGCCTAGTGGCCTACAGTTGATTGAGTCGCTAAGAGTCGGACACGACTGAGCGGCTTCACTTCCACTTTTCACTTTCATGCATTGGAGAAGGAAATGGCAACCCACTCCAGTGTTCTTGCCTGGAGAATCCCAGGGACGGGGGAGCCTGATGGGCTGCCGTCCATGCGGTCGCTAAGAGTCAGACACGACTGAGTGACTTCACTTTGACTTTTCATTTTCATGCATTGGAGAAGGAAATGGCAACCCACTCCAGTGTTCTTCCTGGAGAATCCCAGGGACGGGGGAGCCTGGTGGGCTGCCGTCTATGGGGTCGCACAGAGTCAGACATGACTGAAGCGACTTAGCAGCAGCAGCAGCAGACAGATATATATATGTATATGCAATTTATATAGGCTATATGTGTGTGTATATATACAATCTTACTGACATACTTGCCAACAAGTACAATAGTTCTTGAAGCACTTACAGCGCTTCTATTGGTAACTTACCTTTCAAGGCATCAGTAAAAGTCCAGGACTTGAAAATCCCCACTATGCATTTCTGTAGGTGCATGAGCGCTAAGGGGTGTCCAAGTCTTTGCAACCCTGTGGACTGTATCCCGCCAGGCTCCTCTGTCCTTGGGATTCTTCAGTAAAGAATACTGGCATAGGTTGCCATTCCCTTCTCCATGCTATCTTTCCAACCCTGGGATCACACCAACCTGTCCTCAGTCTCCTGCGTTGGTAAGCTGCTTCTTTGCCTGCTGAACCATGGGGGATTTCAGTAGAGGGATTTGATTGTTTAAAAAAGGGGACTGATCAGAGAGATGCTCTGTCGCTGAAAGCACTGATTTGAGATCATGAAGCTGTGGGCCAACACCCCCAGGGAAATGCTGCCATTCCCAGGACAAGGACACACCTGAAGGAGGGGCTCAAGGAAGCTCTTGGCTGGCACTCCTGGTGTATGTGAGTTGCGTGATAGACGTGTCCGAGGAAGCCAGACCCACCAGAACCAACGTCCACGCTGGGGCAGCAAAGAGGAAGAGAGACGCCTCTTGCTTTCTTCTCCCAGTTTCAGGCTCCTGTTAGTCCCAACCCTCCTGAAACATGAGGAGAAATGGAAGGTCAAACCCTACTGTGACCCACCAGGTCAATTGCCGGATTATAGAAGAGCTTCCTGTAGACCAGTTGACGCTTTTCATCTGCTGTCAATTCAACATCGGCGGTCCTCCCCTTGGATTTCTCCTGACAAGTCAGCAAACAACCACGCTTTAAAGAGGCGACTCTCATGAGGTTCTCTTCTCAGCAGAGCGGCCAGCTTGGACAGGAAGATGAGGAGGACAGCTGGACAAAGAGGAAGTGGTTTCCTTCCATTCTAGAAGATCCCGTTCTAGACGTTTCGGTGCTCCTAGCATAGGGCACCATGAAGGAAAGTGGTTATTATCCAGAGTAACAGGCAGAGCAGATTTTAGACGCCATGCTCAGGGGTCTCCCATGGTGGTCCAGTGGTTACAAGTTCACCTTCCAATTCAGAGGGCTTCCTTGGTAGCTCAGCTGGTAAAGAATGTGGGAGACCTGGGTCTGATCCCCAGGTTGGGTGCGGGCCTTGAGAATTCCATGCACTGTACAGTCCATGGGGTCGCGGCGAGCTGGACACGACTGGGTGATTTTCAGTTTCCAATTCAGACGTTGAAGGCTCAATCCCTGGTTGGGGAGCTAGGATGCCACATGATGCGCAGCCATAAACCAAAAGAGAAAACAGAAGCCGTGTTATACAAGGTTTAATCAAGACTTTAAAAACGGTCCACCTCAAAAAAAAAAAAATACTTTAAATTTTTAAAATATTTTTAATGGGAGGATAATTGCTTTATGATCTTGTGTTAGTTTTTGCCACACACCAACAGGAGGCAGCCGTAAGTATACTATTATATATGTCTCCGTTTGATATCCGCATGAATGAGCCATAGGCATATTAATACATATATTCCCTGGCTTGCCACTGTAAACGGCACTGCTATGAACACTGAGGTACATGTATCTTATTTTTTAAAATTACAATTGGTTTACAGTGTTGTGTTTCTGGTATATAGCAAAGTGATTCTGTTATATACACACATATGTGTATATACACAAATATATTCTTTTTTAAAATTCTCATCCTTTATAGGTTATTACAAGATGCTGAGGAGAGTTTCCTGTGCTACAGAGTAAGTCCTTGTTGATTATATATTATTATATATGATATTATACCACATTACTATTATATAGTATTACATTATTATATAAATTACTATTATATATAGGAGTTTTATATTTATAAATTCCAAGCTCCTGGTTTACCGCTGCCCTGCCCTTTATCCTCTAGGGACCGTTAAGCCTGTTTTCGATGTCTCAGTCTTTGTATTCTGTAAATAATTTCATTTGTGTCATATTTTGGATTCTGCACATTAGTGACGTGGTGTTTGTCTTTCTCTTTTCTCTCCCTCACCCCATTACAAAAAATATTAAAATAATTTTTTTTTAAAAGCTATGCTTGGTCGGAGAATAGACTTATGGACCTGGGGAGAGGGGAGGAGAGGGTGAGATATATGGAAAGAGCAACCTGGAAACTTCCATCACCATATGTAACAGAGAGAGCCAACGGGAATTTTCTCTGTGTCTCAGGGAACTCAGACAGGGGCTCTGCGTCAACCTAGACGGGTGGGATGGGGACGGAGGCTCAAAAGGGAGAGGACATATGTATACCTATGGCTGATTCATGTTGAGATTTGACAGAAAACAGCAAAATTCTGTAAAGCCATTATCCTTCAATTAAAAAAATAATAAAAGAAAAGAGATGCTGCGAACATCTCTCTTTCTGCATTTACAGGGAACCCTGGCCTACACTTATAACACTGTCCCCTAATAAACCCAAGAGCCCTTGGTCAGGGCATTCTCTGGACTTCTCATAACTTTAGATACAATAGTCGCTTGGTACCCTGGAAACCATGGCTGCGTCTTTGGCATTATTTACATACTTTTTTTCCCATTAATGTCTTGCTTCTCATCCTGGGGTAGGAAGAAAAATTGACAACTGAATCAGAAGCTGAGACTTTGTTTCAGGGCTACTGCAGAGATTCACCAAAAAACAAACAAATAAAAGCATTCAACCTGATCTCCTAAAAAGAATGGTTCGAAGCAACTTTATTATTTTGGGATGGACAGGAACAGAAATCCTGCTAAGTGTCTTGGGGGAAGGTCTGAAACGTTCAAACGTTTAACAAAGCAGAGTAAATAAAGGAACTTGGAAAGCTGGGAATCAATGCGTACCTCCCACCGATGACAGAAATCCATTATTGAAAGAACTTGTGTTGTTTGGTCACTAAGTCATGTCCAACTCTGTGACCCCATGGACTGCAGCACGCCAGGCCTCCCTGTCCATCACCAACTCTGGAGTTCACTCAGACTCACATCCATCAAGTCAGTGATGCCATCCAGCCATCTCATCCTCTGTCTTCCCCTTCTCCTCTCGCCTTCGATCTTTCCCAGCATCAGGGTCTTTTCCAATGAGTCAACTCTTCGCATGAGGTGGCCAAAGGATTGGAGTTTCAGCGTCAGCATCTGTCCTTCCAATGAATATTCAGGACTGATTTCCTTTAGGATGGACTGGCTGCATCTCCTTGCAAGGGACTTGCAAGAGTCCAAGGGACTCTCAAGAGTCTTCTCCAACACCACAGTTCAAAAGCATCGATTCTTCGGCTCTCAGTGGAAAGGAGAGGGTGACCTTAACCTTCCTTCCGCTAGAATGTTCTGCATTTAATTTGTGTTAATAACTCTGGGCTTCCCTGGTGCCTTAGTCATAAACAACCCACCTGCCGTTGCAGGAGACCAGGGTTTGATCCTTGGGTCGGGAAGATCCCCTGGAGGAGGGCATGGCCACCCACTCCAGTATTCTTGCCTGGAGAATCCCATGGACAGAGGGGCCTGGTGGGCTACAGTCCATGGGGTCGCAAAGAGTCGGACACGACTGAGAGACTAAACGACAACAATAACACTGACCCACGGAGTGTCATTTGGAATGACTGGCGGTTTAGCTTATTCATGTTATCCCTCTCCCCAGCCCCCACCAAAACTCTGATGGATGCTTTCAGAGTCTCGTTTTTTAATTCAGGGAACATTAACTCTCTTCCTGTGAAATCTGGCTGCTGAGAAAGGAAGTGATGGAGAAATAAATGGCTGAAGCCCTGACTCAAAAGACGGCGGGGGTCATCACGACATCTGAGCCCCTGAGAAGACAAAAGTTCATCCTGTGTTGATCTAGGGAAATTAAATTTAGTTTGCACACAACAGTTTTATATGAAAAACAAGTTTTAGCCATCTGCGGGTTATAGGCCGGTTCAGCTTTCCACCAGTCCCTTTAATTGATAATACAGTACAGCCCGCCTTCCAAACAGAGAGTGTGTTCAGATAATGAAACTTGCTGTCAATTAGAAAGGGGAGAAAATTTCGGTCATGACGGTTCAGTTCAAGGAGCTAGTGGTTGCTGTCCTTGGGTAATGCATCGCGTCTTCCTTTTAAGTAGTCTTCTTGCTGTGTTTGAGTCTCCGTGAATTCTTGCAGCTGCGTCCAGCAAAAACTGTTCAGGTTTATAAGAAGATAAACATTTCTTTGCTGGAATTTGGCAGGGACAGCGAGTGTGGTCTTTGCTAGCCATGAACTCAAGATAAAGAACCCATCTTAGAAGTATGCTAGGGGCTTTGCAGGTGGCCCAGTGGTTAAGGCTCTGTGTTTGCAGACTTCACTTTCACTTTTCACTTTCATGCATTGGAGGAGGAGACGGCAACCCACTCCAGTGTTCTTGCCTGGAGAATCCCAGAGATGGCGGGGCCTGGTGGGCTGCCGTCTATGGGGTCGCACAGAGTCGGACACGACTGAAGTGACTTAGCAGCAGCAGCAGGATACGCCCATCACACACAGATTGAGCAGTAGCGATTCCAAGGGGCTCAGGCTTCCATCGTGGCTCAGACAGTAAAGAATCTGCCTGCAGTGCCAGAGACCTGGGTTCAATCCCTGTGTTGGGAAGATCCCCTGGAGAAGGGAACAGCAGCCCACTCCAGTATTCTTGCCTGGAGAATCCCATGGACAGAGGAGCCTGGCTTGCTACAGTCCATGAGGTTGCAGAGAATTGGACACAACTGAGTAACTTGCACTTCCCAAAGGGCTCGGGTTCCATCCCTGTTAGTGAACTTAAGATTCCCAAGTGCCATGTGGCGCAGCCAAAAAAATAAAAGTATCTTTAAAAAATTTAGCTTCCATAGAGGTTGAGAGTTTTCACAATCAAAAGTCTGTTTTTCCGTAAAATAGACTGTATTTTATGAAGTTTTGCTCAAAGAAAAATCATAATTTGTAAAAAGAAAGAAGCCATTTGATTAAAAAAAATCCCCAGTGTGCAGCAGCAGAGAACATTGTCTCCTAAATTGTATATCAAAATGTTATCCTCCATGGAAATTGTGTTCCCTTTAATTCCACAGGAAATTTTAGTGGCCACGAGATAACAGTACTGCTTATAGCATAACCTTATCTCCCAGGACAGAAACAAAGAGCTTGAACGAAACCATCTGACAAAGAGAGGAGAATTAGAAATGCCTAAGAATTTGGCTCCCTGGAGAAGGGAATGACAACCCCCTCCAGTATTCTTGCCTGGAGAAGTCTACAGACAAAGGAGCCTGGTGGGCTGCAGTCCAAGGGGTCCCAAAGAGTCGGATACGACTGAGCGACTAACGTTTTCCTTTCAGGAATTTGGCCACGTCAGAAAAAGGGCAATTGTATCATTGATTTATGACTCTCTAGGTGGTTCTTACAATGAAAAATGTCGCTGAGTCGTGACCCCATGGACTGTACCCTCCAGGCTCCTCTGGTCCATGGGATTCTCCAGGCAAGAATACTGGAGTGGGTTGCTATTTCCTTCTCCAGGGGATCTTCCAACCCAGGGATCAAACCCGTGTCTCCTTGCATTGGCAGACGGATTCGTTACCACTGAGCCACCAGGGGAGCCCTCAGTTTTGTATGGCTTTAAAATATCTCAGGCCTGAGCTAAGACCCTCATTGTCCTCTAATAAATAAGAGTGGAAAATAGCAAAATCAGAATCTAGATAGATAAGCAAGTAGGAGAAAGGTGAATTCACCACCTCTCAGATTCTCTCATCATTGTGTGAGAGCTTAGAATCTTCAATTTCTCCTTATATTTTATAGCATTAAATTCACTAAGGCATAATACCTCCCGTTCTAATGAACACATTCCTTTCAATCATATCTGTACAATGTTGGAGGCTTGATAAATTCTGCTATTGAAGTTCAATTTATTGGGGTTGCTACTCTTTGTGAATATGCCTTAAATTCTGCCTGATTGTTGTTCAGTTGCTCAGTCGTGTCCAACTCTTTGTGACCCCATGGACTGCAGCACCCCAGGCCTCCCTGTCCATCACCAACTCCCGGAGTTTAGTCAAACTCATGTCCATCGTGTCGGCGATGCCATCCAACCATCTCATCCTCTGTCATCCCCTTCTCCTCCTGCCTTCAGTCTTTCCCAGCAGCAGGGTCTTTTCCAGTGAGTTAGCTCTTTGCATCAGGTGGCCAAAGTATTGGCATTTCAGCTTCAGCATCAGTCCTTCCCATGATTATTTAGGACTGATCTCCTTTAGGATGGACTGGTTGGATCTCCTTGGTGTCCAAGGGATTCTCAAGAGTCCTCTCCAACACCACAGTTCAACAGCAACAATTCTTAGGCGCTCAGCTTTCTTTATAGTCCAACTCTCACATCCTTGCATGACTACTGGGAAAACCATACTCACCTTCTGAGGTTCTCTTTATCCTGGTCAGGATAAAGTTCTCAAACAGCAGACTGCTTACCTCTCCAGTGTTCCTCAGGAGCAGAAATTGTTGCCAAAGGTCTTCCAGGGTTTTAGACATTATTGGATACTTTATTTACCTTACTGGATACTTTAATATACGTATTCCTTGACTGAGTCTCAGGTGTAGAAAAAAAAAAAAAAGCTGAGTATGCAATTAACTCATTCTTTGTCTCCTGAGGAATAAAAATTATAGTCACGCACAGGAGTGAAATTCTAAAAGCACAGGGGAAAAAAAAAAAAAACATGCAGTAATGTGTTCAGCGTGAAAGGGAAAAATGCTGACTTTTTATCTTTGGATGAAAATATGGAACGGTGAGTAGTGTTTATAATAACGGATGAAGACTAGAAATGTTGAGGACCCTGGGCATCCAAAGGTCAAAAGTGTGTCTGGCGCAACTTCATCCTATTTCCTTTTCTCATCTTATCCAAGCTCTACTGATTTCCATCAAACCTGCGTAACAGGAAGTGGCCACTCACATTTTTGGAAGTACCCAGAGGCTGAATACCTTCCCGCCAGCTCTGTGTTGAATTAAGACAGATCACAACCATTTTTTTGTTTTTGTTTTTTTTACCATGAAAAATGGTGATTGCCGTCACGTGAGATGAAGGCAAGGATGCATTTTCCACACAATTCCATAAGTCTGAATTTAAAGAGCTTCATTGCTCTTCCTTGAAAACAAAAGGTTCGTATTCCCTGTTTAGATCCACTTTGCCTGGTAAAATGATTAGGTTTTCCTTGATGGAATGGGAGTTTACAGTTTCTTGATTTTTTTTTTTTCCCTCCTAATTTAAAACCTTCTGTTGTGGTGCTTTGGGTTTGTTTATTTTTTTTTTTAACTTTCATTTGTTTTGCTTTTTTTGGTTAGGTCACAGTGTTAGTAATCTGTTTGCTGTTCAAGCTGGCGAGAAAACCAGTTAACCAGCTAGTGTCAGGATGTTTGTGGTGTACAGAAGACATAGTGTTTTAAATTGACTTGAATTCCCAGTCCTCAGCCATGGTTTAACTTAAATTATCAGCCCGGTATTGGTGCCAAGATAGAAAACACGGATCTTTGCAAAGATAAACAGATCTCAGAAATTGGACCAAGCATAGGTCACTCTGTTTTCTCAACAGACTTTTTAAGTTGTTTTTATTTATTTATTTATTATTTTGATTGTGTGGATTTTTGACAGGAAACGGGGTAATGGGAGTTTGCTTTCACTCAGCTTTCTTGAACTATACCCTTTACTTAACATTGCTGCCATTTATAAAACCTAAGGAGTTAACCTGGATCCAGTGATAACTGTGGACACAGTTCAGATGCTGCTATTTTGGCATTTATTTATTTGATTCTGTTGTGACGTGCACACTCTTACTTGAGTCATCTGGAATCTATTTCCCTGAGCAGGGATGGAGCCCGGTTCCCCTGTATTGGGCGCTCAGGGTCTCAGCCCTTGGACCACGAGGGAAGTTCCAGATTCAAGTATTATAATCAGTTCCATTCAGTTGCTCAGTCATGTCCGACTCTTAGCGACCCCATGGACTGAAGCCTACCGGGCTCCTCCACCGTGGGATTTTCCACGCACGAGTACTGGATTGGGTTGCCATTCACCTATAGGCGGTATTATATACTTGTCTATCTCTGTGTGACTGACTTCACTCAGTGTGACAGTCTTGAAGTCCATGCTGTTGCAGATGGCATTGTCTCAGTCTTGCTTATGGCCGAGTAGTATCCAACGTGTACATGTAACACGTCTTCTTTGGACATTCATCGGTCAGTAGACAGGTTGTTCCCACGTCCTGGCTATTGTGAACAGCGCTGCGATGGACATGGGGTGCCTGTATCCTTTTGGTTTATATTATTGTCTGGATATACGTCCAGGAGTGGATTGTTGAATCATATGCTAGCTCGGTTTTTAAAGGAACCTCCATGCTGTGCTCCGTAGCGGCTGCCTCAGTTCACTTGCCCACCAACAGTGTAGGAGGCTTCCCTTTTCTCCACACCCTCTCCAGCATTTATTGTTTGTAGATTTTTGGATGACGGCCATTCTGACCTGTGGGAGGTGATAACCTCATTGTTGTTTTGATTTTCGTTTCTCGAATAACTAGTGATGCGAAGCATTTTTCATGTACCTGTTGTCCATCTGTATGTCTTCTTTGGAGAAACGTTCATTTAGGTCTTTTGCCCACCACCAGGGAAGCCCAGGAATCCTGGAGTGGGTAGCCTATCCCTTCTCCAGAGGCTCTTCCCGACCCAGGAATCAAGCCGGGGTCTCCTGCATTGCAGGCAGATTCTTTACCAACTGAGCTCTGAGGGAAGCCCCAATGTTTAAGAGTTGTTTTTTGATCTTGAGTTGTCTGAGCTGCACATATACTGCCTTTTAAATTGAGCTAACACGTTGCACTATCATGCAAGACATTGTGAAGTCACGATAGCATAAACACAAGCCTAAAATCCCATATGCAGTAGAAATAATATGAAGCCTGCCACTTGGTAAGAAGATTTGCTCAGGTAGCATAATAATAGAAAGATACGAGACAATTAAAAAAAGCGAGGGTATTTGATCTTCTCTTCTTATATATGAACCCTCCAGTCCGCCTGAGGAACGTAAATGAAGTCTAGATCAAGTATGAGATGACATTGTCTTGGGCAGTTAATTCTCCCCTCTGGAGTGACTCGGGCATTTCATCTCTTTATAGCTTCCTTCTCTCTGATGATCATCCTCTGGCCGACTGCTCTTATCAGATGCCGGTGACTGATGGCCAGGCCACCTGTTGAGATCATATTGATTGAGGTCACTGCCCATGAGCTCTTTCCAGAACCTTCTTAGTGGAAACTAGAGATCCTGTGAAACTGGACACCATTCCCCGTTCTGACAGGAGACGATTGTCTAGAAATGCACACACATTTCTGTACTTCAAAAAGGGTGAACCATGGTGCCTCGCCAAAGGAATCATCTGACCCACAAAGAAAGAAAATTCACGCTTGTCAAAGGAAGCCCTGCGCCCTTTAAAGTTTATCAACGGTTTTCTTTGTGGTTTTTTTTTTTTTGAACTGAGGATTCATTGAAGAAATACCTTCTCTGTGGCTTTTTCTTCAGGAAGTGATGAATCCGGCCATTCGGGAGGAACAGACGGCAGGGGGCGGATTATGTCGGTCTCAAAGAGCCGTCGTCACTGTTCAAATAAAGATGGTCACCGTTATTCTTGCCACGGAGCACTCTTCAACTCACGAGTGCACTTGAAACCCACGTTTGCACACGGCATTTTCTCTGCGTTTCATTCTAATACACGGTGTCCTCGTAGTACGAGACAGCACACCTCTGGTAGCTGTGATGCTGTAATTTTTCTCCTTCCGAAAGGCATATCTCTTTTATTTTTATTTTTTTTAATATTTATTGGAGTGTAGTGGATTTACAACATGGTGTTAGTTTCAGCTATACAGCAAAGTGAATCCGTTTTATATATCTATATACATTTATTCCCTCCTTTCCAGATTCATTTCCCAGATAGGTCATTACAGAGTCAACAGTAGAGTTCCCTGCGCTGTACAGGAAGCAGGTCCTTACTAGTTGTCTGTCTTATACATTATAGTCGCAGCAATAGAGAAGGGAGTGGCAACCCGATCCAGTATCCTTGCCTGGGAAATCCCATGGGCATGGGAGCCTGGTGGGCTACAGCCCATGGGGTCGCAAAGAGTCGGACATGACTGAGTGACTTAACAACAACAACATTAATAATTAGGTTAGCAATTCCGATGAAGCAGCTCTGATAAGAACTGCCAGCCTGGAAGAAAACTGTCAGCTCAACGGTCCAGGTTCCTTTTGCCTGCATTGTGTTGGATATTAACTTCCAACCCCATATCCGACACCGAGTTAGTTGCCCTTATATACTAGTCCCAAACAATGCTTGTAATTTAAGAAGGAAATGTGTACATTTGAAGTTAATTGGAAGAGACCTTGATGTTGGGAAGATTGAGGGCAGGAGGAGAAGGGGGCGACACAGGATGAGATGGTTGGACGGCATCACCGATGTGATGGACGTGAGTTTGAGCAAGCTCCGGGAGTTGGTGATGGACAGGGAGGCCTGGGGTGCTGCAGTCCACAGGGTCGCAAAGAGTCGGGCACGACTGAGGCAGCATGTGTATGCCAACTCCAGTCTCCCAATTTATTCCTCCCCTCCCCACCCCTATCCCCCTGGTAACCAGACATTTGTTTTCTATGCCTGTGACTCTATTTCTGTTTGGTAAATGAGTCCATGTGCATCACTTAGATTCCACGTATAAGCAGTATCATATGACATTTGTCTTTCTGACATCGCTTGGTGTGACCATCTCTGGGTCCATCTGTGTAGCTTCAAATGACATTATTTCATTTTTGTGGCTGAGTGATATTCCATTGTATACACAAAGAATTGACGCTTTTTGAACTCTGTGGTGTTGGAGAAGACTATTGAGAGTCCCTTGGACTGCAAGGAGTTCCAACCAGTCCATCCTAAAGGAGATCAGTCCTGAATAGTCATTATTGTAAGGACTGATGTTGAAGCTGAAACTCCAATACTTTGGCCAAGTGATTCAAAGAGCTGACTCATTGGAAAAGACCCTGATGCTGGGAAAGATTGAAGGTGGGAGGAGAAGGGGATGACAGAGGATGAAATGGTTGGATTGCATCACCAAGTCGACGGACATGAGTCTGAGTAAAGTCCGGGAGTTGGTGATGGACAGGGAGGCCTGGCATGCTGCAGTCCATGGGGTCACAAAGAGTCGGACACGACTGAGCAACTGAACTGAACTGAACCACATCTTTATCCATTCCTCAGTTGATGGACGTCGACGTTGCTTCCATATCTAGGGTATTATAAACAGTGCTGCAGTGAACACTGGGGTGCATGCATTCTTCCAGGTCGTGGTTTTCTCCGGATATATGCCCAGGAGTGGGATTGGCAATTCTCCTGGCACTTTGAAGCTGATCAGTGGTTTTCTTTTTTTTTGGTTTGTTGACTCAATTTGTAAACACATTGTTTCATTATCTCTGAACAGTTGATAGGCAACCCTTCACAGGTGTCGTATTTCCTCTTTAATTTTTTATTTTATGTTGGGGTATAGCCTCGTAGTGAGAAGCCCAGCTGTCTCAGTGGTAAAGAACACGCCAGCAACGCTGGAGATGCAGGTTTAATCCCTGGAGGAGGAAACGGCAAACCACTACAGTATTCTAGCTTGGAGAATCCCATGGGCAGAGTAGCCTGGTGGGCTCCAGTCTATGGGGTTGCAAAGAGTCAGACACAAGCAAGCGACTAAGCGACAGCTGGTCAGCAACATTGTGATGGTTTCAGCTGACCACTGAAGGGACTGAACCATACCTATACACGTATCCAGTCTTCCCCAAACGCCCCTTTTGGTTTTTTGTTTCTTTTCCCTAAACTTCTCGGTGCTGTTCTGGAGGCATTATTTTATGTGGGCTTCCCCAGTGGCTCAGTGGGTAAAGAATTCGCCTGCGATGCAATTGACACAACCCGGGTTTGATCCCTGGGTTGGGAAGATTCCCCTGGAGGAGGAAATGGCAACCCACTCCAGCACTCTTGCCTGAAAAATCCCATGGACACAGGAGCTTGGAGAGCTACAGTCCATGAGGTGACAGAGAGACACAGCTGAGCACTCATGCGTTATTTTATGTAATACCAGTTTATTATCATATTCATAGCTTTCTAAACTGAGGACAGGTTGGTTTTACTTAACAGTAAACCTTCATTCTTGCAAATGCTAAATTATGATAAGTGCTCCATACAATTATTACTCATTCCTTCCACCCACAGACCTGTCCCCGAATGACTGCTAAATTATGTCATCAACCCATTCATACCTCAAAATAAAGACCTTCATTCTGAATATTGCCATGAATTATTAGCACGATAGCATGGATTAGAAAGGATGGAGAATTTGGGCTGCTTATGTAGGAATCTGCCTGTAACCTTGAACTTTAAAAAACGCCATAAAAGCAAGTCGATACAGAGTATAAATTACACTTCTTGACCAAGAATCACCCACTGTATAACATACACTTATTCACAGGCAGCCTTATTTTCCCTTCTGGGTATCATTTTGTTAATTCAATTCAGTTTTATTGCGTTTTTCTGAGCCATGAGTCAGTCCTTTTAAGGTCTGAGCTGGGGTTTCAAAAGCTATTCAGAATGGCAAGAGCATTCCATTGCTTTGTCAGGAGTATATTTCCAAAAAAGAATTATGCATCTGGCATTTGGAATATATTCTTAAAAAGAAATTGTTTTGGCTTGGGAATACGTCGCTGTAGAACGTCCCTAAATTAACCATATTAGAGATGAAGGGAATGTTAATAATGACAGTTGATGCTTAAATTCATTGCCTTCATCATCTCGTAAGTTCCGGGGAAAATGTCATTTAAACCCACTGGCATTCCTGTTATCTATTCCTTGTAAACATCAAGATAGTTTTAACAGTATTTCTTTTCTGATGATGTTCTGAACATGCAAATGATTTTCTAGAATGCCTTAGAGTAACTGGAAAATTTAAGACTTTGGCTGCCACAATCCATGGGGTTGCAAAGAGTCTGACATGACTTAGCCACTGAACAAAAAGAAGAAAACCTCTACATTGGAGAGAGAGACATAATTCACCAACTGAATCATATTGAATGACTCTGAATCCTTGTGAAAAGAATATAGCTCAAAAAGAATAATCCTATTGTGTCGTCGATTGTTTTATCTTCAGAGTACTGCCGTCATGAGCGTTGAATCAAATTCTGATAATTAGGCATAGTTCTATTTCTTGGGCTTAATGAATATGACTTATTCAGTTATTAGGGCTTCCCTGGTGGCTCAGGCAGTAAAGAACCTCCCTGTAATGAGGGAGACCTGGGTTCGATCCTTGAGTTGGGAAGATCCCCTGGAGAAGGGAATGGCAACCCATTCCCTTCAGTATTCCCCTCCAGTATTCCCCTCCAGTATTCTTGCCTGAAGGATCCCCATGGACAGAGGAGCCTGGCCGGCTACAGTCCATGGGGTCGCAAAGAGTCGGACACAACTGAGCGAACTCAAGCATGCTATTTATTCTGTGCCTGTTGTGTTAGGAACAGGCAGGGCATTAGAAAAGTATCCAGCAAAACATTATCTTGCCCCAACACGGTTCAAGGTTATGTGAAGAGAGAGGCATTAACAGATAAATGCATATGGCTTGGCTGTAAGGCTTCCTGTTTCCAGGCACTCAAGAATGTGGGTAACAGCTAGGGGCCAGACAGTTATGGCCCTTTGGACAAATAATGGCCCCTGTCTCACTTTTGCAAATAAAGTTTTATTGGAACAGAGCCACACTCATTCATGCATGCACTGTCCATGGATGTGTGCATTGACACATGAGCGTTAACTTTTGTGACATATCTGACATGCCACATTGTGTGAGGTTAAGTTGCACAGTTTAATGATTTGATACATTTATATGTTGCAAGAGGATTTGCATCATAGCATTATCTAAGCCCTCCACCACCTCCATTTATTTTTTTTTAAAGATAGCCCCCGTGATGGTGAAGGACAGGGAAGCCTGGCAGTTGAACAACAGCAACTCTGTAGTAGCTTTCAAGTAATACAATATAGTGTTGGTTACTCTCAGCCCAGCACTTGGCATCAGTTCCCCAGAACTTATTCATCTCCTAACTGTCCGTTTATACTTTTTGACCAATGTTCAAAGCATTCTTCTTGATAGCTAGAACCTGGAAAAAATCCCAAATGCCCATCACTGCATGAATAGATAGATACACTGTGGTATATCCATCTAAATGAATCCTATTCCACAAAGAAAGGAGCAAGTCACAGGGACATGTTACAGCTGAATGAGCCATAAAAACAGTATGCTAAGCAAAAAAAAAAACAAATGTATGATTCCATTCATTTGACAAGTAGGCAAAGGCATTTTTTTTTTCCCCCTAGAGAATAGAGTTGCCTGAGTTGGAAGTGCAGTTGCCTGAATATGGGCACGAGAGGACTTTTTAAAGGGATGTAAATGTTCTAAGTGAAAAGAGAAAGTGAAGTCGCTCAGTCATGTCCGACTCTCTGAGACCCCTTGACCTGTAGCCTACCAGGCTTCTCGGTCCATGGGATTTTCCAAGCAAGAATACTGGAGTGGGTTACCATTTCCTTCTCCAGGGAATCTTCCTGACCCAGGGATTGAACCTGGGTCTCCCGCTTTGTAGGCAGACGCTTTACCATCTGAGCCACCAGGGAAGTCAACTGGACTTAAATAGTGAAGACTGGACAGTGATACAGATTAACTTTAAAAAAGCACTGAAGCACACCTGAGAATGGGTGAATTGCATGGTATGTAAGTTTGACCTCAAAAAAGTGCTAAAATCTTTCAAAAAACTGACACAGACGGCCTTACCTGTGAAGCGTAAAAGATGTACTGTTAATACCTGATCCTTCCTAGAAATAGTTTGCCAACCCCTGGTGTAGAGATTTGTAGATGTTTAAGGGTTATTACAGGACAGACAGGAGTTCTCTGTGAGTATGTGAGTTATGGGAGGCAGACCCTGGAATAAATTTCAGAGAAATCCATGGATATATTTAAGGGAAAAGGGTTTTGTGCCCCCAAAAAAGAAACAAAATGTTGCTTGTTTAGAGGGGGAAAAGGGGGCAGGCGAAGGAAGGAAAAGAAGGAAAGAAAAAAGTAAAATCCGATTCTGGATTTGGAATTATCTGAGAGAAAGTCTGGGGAGATGTGGATAAATTTTATTTCTCAGTCATATAAACTTTAGCATCATCAACAATGCTTTTGAACCATGGTACTCGAGAAGACTCTTGAGAGTCCCTTGGATTGCAAGGAGATCGAACCAGTCCATCCTAAAGGAAATCAGTCCTGAGTGTTCATTGGAAAGACTGATGCTGAAGCTGAAACTCCAATCCTTTGGCCACCTGATGTGAAGAGCTGACTCATTGGAAAAGACCCCGATGCTGGGAAAGATTGAAGGTGGGAGGAGAAGGGGACGACAGAGGATGAGATGGTTGGATGGTATCACCGACTCAATGGACATGAGTTTGAGAAAACTCCAAGAGATAGTGAAGGATAGAGAAGCCTGGTGGGCTGTAGTCTGTGGGATCACAAAGACCTGGACACGACTTAGTGACTGAACAACAACAAAATTGATGTCCATAAAATGGGACTTGTTGAAATTTTGCCTGGGATTGCTTTAGATCTGTAGACCAAGGTGGAAAGAACTGACATCTTGCCGGTGTTGAGACGTTCTACCCACGAACATGGCACATCTGTCCATACATTTAGCTCTTTGGTTTTCTTTCTGTCTGATTTTGTAGTTTGCCTCATACACATCTTGTCGCACTTATTTTTCTAGATCCATCCTTAAGTATTTCACAGTTTGGGTGCTAATGTACATGTCATTGCTTCTTTTTTAAGCAATTTCTATTAATTTTGGCTGTGTTGGGTCTTCATTGCTGTGCAGGTGTTTTTGTTTTTCTTTTCTGGTTCCAGCAAACGGGGGCTACGCTCTAATTGTGGTGGCCTGGCTTCTCGTTGCGGTAGCCTCGCTCGTCGCAGACTACGGACTTTAGAGCACAGACTCAGTAGTCATGACACACTGGTTTAGTTGTCCCATGGCACGTGGAATCTTCCTGGACGAGGGATCAAAATGATTGTCGCCTGCATAGGCAGGCAGATTCTTAGCCAGTGGGCCAGCAGGGAAGTCCATGCCAGTGTCTTTAAAGTTAAAGTAAAAAAAATTTTTTTTATTTTTAATGGGAGGATAATTGCTTTACAATGTGGTGTTGGTTTATGCTGTCCAACATCATGAATCAGCCATCAGTTCAGTTCAGTTCAGTCACTCAGTCGTGTCTGACTCTTTGTGACCCCATGAACCGCAGCACGCCAGGCCTCCCTGTCCATCACCAACTCCCGGAGTCCATCCAGATCCATGTGCAGTGAGTCAGTGATGCCATCCAGCCATCTCATCCTCTGTCGCCCCCTTCTCCTCTCGCCTTCAATCTTTTCCAGGATCAGGGTCTTTTCAAATGAGTCAGCTGTTCGCATCAGGTGGCCAAAGGATTGGAGTTTCAGCTTCAACAGCAGTCATTCCAATGAACATTCAGGACTGATTTCATTTAGGATGGACCAGTTGGATCTCCTTGCAGTCCAAGGGACTCTCAAGAGTCTTCTCCAACACCACAGTCCAAAAGCATCAATTCTTCGGTGCTCAGCTTTCTTTATAGTCCAACTCTCACACCCACACATGTCTACTGGGAAAACCATAGCCTTGACTAGACGGATGTTTGTTGGCAAAGTGATGTGTCTGCTTTTAATATGTATACATACATCTGCTCTCTCTTCAGCCTCCCACCCACTCCCATCCAGCCCTCTCGGTCATCACAGTGCAGTGAGCTGAGAACCCTGTGCTACAGAGCAGCTTCCCACTAGCTGTCTATTTCACACATGGTCCGTGTATAGATGTCCACGATACTCTCTCAATTTGTCCCACCCTCTCCTTCCCCCGCTGTGCCCCCAAGTCTGTCTCTCCATTGCAGCCCTGCAAATAGATTCATCAGGACCATTACAGTCACATTCTTAATGTGAATGTCCCGAGATAGCCAGAAGCTCTTTCCAGGTGGCAAAAAAAAAAAGGGGGAACCGTGAGTAAAATGTTAACCTCTCCCTTCTCACCGTCTGTCTCTCGGTCTCTGTTTCTGTCCATCTTCCTCTGTTTGCCACTTAACTCAGACATTCCCACGTGCCAAGTCAGGAAGGAAGCTCACTTGCCAGTGACCTTCTTTCCCATAAGAATGAAACACTGGGACAGCTAGTGGCTGCAGGACTATAGCCATGCCTCCAGGTCCCTCGGGCCACACAAGTGACCGTCTTCAGTCCTCTGACCTGGGGTACTCTTGGGACAGGCACGTTTGTGACCCCAGGGACTGTAGCCCTCCAGGCTCCTCTGTCCATGGGATTCTCCAGGCAAGAATCCTGGAGTGGGTTGCCATGCCCTCCTCTTGACCCAGGTATCGATCCCGGGTCTCCCGCATTGCAGGCAGATTCTTTACCCTCTGAGCCCCCAGGGAACTCCTTCAGAGATTACATCCCACTGTTTTCCTTCCCACCTAAGTGAGAGTGATCCTGCCCCAAGAGCAGTGTATTCTTTGGAAAACAGGCTATTAAACTTCCCATGAATTTCAGCTCCCTCCATACGACGTGGTACACTCTTGAAGACTGGCTTCATAGGCTCTGTTGGGCAAAACTTGAGCGTTAATTCTCATTGATGACAAAAATTCGGAGAACATCAGAAGCCACCTTAGAATAAAATAGGATAGATTATTTTGTTTTAAATTAGTATTTATTTTTGTCTATTTATTTGACTGTGCTGGGTCTTACTTGCAGCATGTAGGATCTAGTTCCTTGATCACGGATCGAATCCCAGCCGCCTGCATTGGGAACATGGGGTTTTAGCCACTGTCTCCAGGGAAGTCCCCAGGATAGATTATTGCTTTTTTTTTTTTTTTGTCTCTGAGGTGTTAAACCAGTGTTTGGCAGATACAGTGCACAAACTAAATATTTGCAAATTCCTTGGCATTTTAGCTTATTGAACTGCTTAATGTAATTTTTTCAACAGCCAGGGAAGTCATTTATTATACAAATGACTGCCATGAAACTATTTCAAAAATGTCTAATTATTAGCATTGTTCTTTCAGGCAGCCGTGTTTCATAGGAAAAAGCAGATTCTGCATTTGTTTAGAAAAGCACTGATCCTTTTCTGTGTAGCAAGGTTATTTTAAAAATTAATTTATTAAAAAAAAATTTTTTGGCTGCTGTGGGTCTTCATTGCTGCGTGTGGACTTGCTCTAGTTGCGGCAAGCAGGGACTATTCTCTAGTTGCGATATGCAGGCTTCTCATTTCAGAGGCTTCTCTTGCAGTGGCTCCCAGGATGTAGAGTAAAGCTTTAGTAATTGTGGTACACGGGCTTGGTTGCTTCTCAGCGTGTGTGATCTTCCCAGACCAGGGACTGAAGCTGTGTCCCCCGCCCTGGCAGGCGAATTCTCAATCACTGGACCCACCAGGGAATGTCCAGTAATGTTATTAATGGCAATAAAAGATGGGTATCATTTGAGTCACTCAGTCACGTTGGACTCTGTGACCCCATGGACTGCAGCACGCCAGACCTCCCTGTGCATCAGCATCTCCTGGAGCTTGCTCAAATTCGTGACCATTGAGTCGGTAATGCCATCCAACCATCCGATCCTCTGTCGTCCCCTTCTCCTCCCGCCCTCAATCTTTCCCAGCATCAGGGTCTTTTCCAATGAGTCGGCTCTTTGCATCAGGTGGCCAAAGGATTGGAGCTTCAGCATCAGTCCTTCCCGTGAATATTCTGGGTTGATTTCCTGAATCAAAGATGTGTATATGATTAACAAAAAAAAAACGTGCAAGATTTCCACACGGTCTAGATTTTCCAGTTTATTAGGATTCTTTCGATTATTGACAGGTAGCATTTCTGACTTTGTAGGTCAGGCCCCTGTTGGGTACAGTTTCAAAGTTTACTGATTTTTATGATGATTTTGTATGTGTGTGTGTGTGTGTGATCTGATGGTCCTAAACATGGTGCCTACAGAAAGCAACAGCACCAGGAGGGTGGAAAGACAACTGAGACTTTTTAAAGACAAGATCGTTTGGGACCCTGATAGGATGGTCCCTCTAGTAACTGTGGATCTCACATATATTTCCCATCTAGCCAAGAATCACATCTCCCCTCCCCTCTAATCTTGTATGGTTTCAGGATGCTCGGTGCCCTTGTTACAGTGTCTTCAGAATTTCTAGTGTGTATCTGGGCTTCTCTGATGGTGCTAGTGGTAAAGAACCCACCTGTCAATGCAGGAGACACAGGAGACATATGTTCGATCCCTGGGTTGGGAAGATCCCCTGGAGGAGGGCATGGCAACCCACTCCAGTATTCTTGCCTGGAGAATCCCATGGACAGAGGAGCCTGGTGGGCTACGGTCCATGGAATTGCAAAGAGTTTGACACGACTGAGTGACTGAGCACACACACTTTTTTTTTCAGATTTTTTTTCTTTTGATGTGAACCATTTTTAAAGTCTTTATTGAAATCTGTTACAACATTGCTCCTGTCTTATGTTCTGCTTTTCTGGCCTCCAGGCACATGAGAGCTTAGGTTCCCCAACCAGGGATTGACCCCAAACCCCCATCTACTGAAAGGCAAAGTCCTAACCCTCAAATCTCCAGGGAAGTCTCTAGAACTCTGGTTTTAAACGTCTTATCTCTTCCACAGAGATCAGACAATGTGACTGGAATAAGGAATGCAGGCGTGTACTAAATAATTTTTTCTGAGTTGACATATGACAGTAGGTGTTACCAAAGTGTAAGACATATAAATATATGATTGTTGTTCAGTCGCTCAGTCGTGTCCAACTCTTTACGACCCCACGCTCTGCAGCAGGCCAGGCTGCCGTGTCCATCACCAACTCCCAGAGCTTGCTTAAACTCAAGTCCATTGAGTTGGTGATGCCATCCAACTATCTCATCTCATATGATTGAAGTGAAGTGAAATCGTTCAGTCATATCCGACTCTTTGCAACCCCATGGCCTGTAGCCTATCAGGCTGCTCCATCCATGGGATTTTCCAGGCAAGAGTGCTGAAGTGGATTGTCATTTCCTTCTCCAGGGGATCTTCCTGACCCAGGAATCGAACCCAGGTCTCCCGAATTGCAGGCAGACGCTTTACCGTCTGAGCCACCAGGGAAGCTAATGATCGTATGATTAGTATAGGGAACTGATCATCATATGATTAGTGAAGCTCAAATACAGAGGCACAGAAGAATTCCCAGTAATTTATGTCATGACTCCCCACTTGAAGATGTGGTATAGAATTTCTAACTCCTTACTGACAGGATGTGGCGAGTGAGTCTCTTGCAGTGGTTAAAACAAGGAAAGCAGTTAGAAAGTAACTTAAGAGCTAGGAAACTTAAGAGCTAGGACCTCAGCCACATAGTCTGTCAGTATGCCCAGTGTGAGTCCTGTAGGTCATATATTCCCTTGATAGAACGTGGTGCCTTTCAAATCTTCCTTCCAAAAAAAAAAAAAAAGCTATAAGCCAATCTAGTCGTGAGAATAACCTCAAACACATCCCAGTAGGAACAGACATTCTACAGAATATTTACCAGGTCCTTCTTCAGTCTCAAGATCTCCAAAAACAAAGGGAGCTCTGAGAGATTGTTACGGCTAAGAGGAGCCTCAGGAGCAATGGTGAGTAAAGGTAATGTGTTCTGAAGAGGGTCCTGGCTCCAAAGGGGACAGTGGGTAAATATGAAGGACGTATGGAGAGCGTGTGGGCTTTGCTTCCTCCAGTAAAACGTGAAAGGGAACGCACTTGGGTTTTAAAGGAGCTTGCGTGGTGGTCCAGCAGAAGCCCGCTAGATGCCAGAGTCTGAATTGTGAAGTCGTGTTTGCATTCGTGAATGCTAAGTCATTTCAGTCGTGTCCAACTCTTTGGGAACCCAGGGACTGTATCCCGCCAGGCTCCTCTGTCCATGGGATTCTCCAGGCAAGGACACTGGAGCGGTTTGCCATTTTCTCCTCCAGGGGCTCTTCCTGACCCAGAAACCCTAATCAGTTTATAAGAACACCCCGACGCTGCTGCGTTGGAGGATGAAGGGATAGCTACGTTAGAGATGTCTCAGGGTAGACTGTGTTCACTCTGTGTCTCATGCAGCTTGGATTATTTCCATGGAGGAAAGAACTGGCTTGCCCAGCACCCCCATTTTCTTTTCTTTTCTTTTTTATATTTATTTGGCTGAGCTGGGTCTTTGTTGCACCATGTAGAAACTTTAATTGCAGGCTGTAGGATCTAGTTCTCCGAAAAGGGAGTGAACCTGGGCCCCCTGTGCTGGGAGTGTATAGTCTTAGCTGCTGAACCACCAGGGAAGGGCCAAGGCCCCCTTTCTGTGACTGATGGGTAGGTGTTCCGAGCAGAGTCTGTAAAGGATGAGGCCAGCAATCACAGAGAATGTTGCTAAGTGCTCTATTTAGGAAAGATCGCTAAGTGCTCTATTTAGTAAAGATCGAGAGAGAGAGTCTTTGAAATATGCAAGGAAGCAGGCAGAGAAAGCAAGTGAGACAGAGAGAAAAGAAAAACACGGTTGTCAGAAGAAATGTGATCTGGGAGTGTTGACGTGATTTTTAGAAGACTCAACTTGTGTTTTGGAATATCATTCCCCTTTGGCGTTCTTCTGTACGACGCTTTCCTTAAACCCTGCCTTGCACTGTGCTTGGAACTAGATGGCCGTGGCCTTTAAGACGCAGTGGTAAAGATCATGACCGTGTGATGTTCCAGTTTGCTTTTATAAGAGGTTGATTTTAAGCTCCCTGTAAAGATTGCATTTCCCACCCACTATCTATGACAGTGCTTGAAGTGAAAGTCGCTCAGTCGTGTCGGACTCTTGGAACCGTATGGACTGTAGCCCACCAGGCTCCTCTGTCCGTGAGATTTCTCAGGCAAGAATGCTGGGGCTGGTGCTTTAGTCTCAAAGGCATGTCCGACTCTTGCAACCCCATGGACCATAGCCCACCAGGCTCCCGTGTCCATGGGATTTTTCCAGGCAAGAATACTGGAGTGGGTTGCCATTTCCTTCTCCAGGGGATCTTCCCCACCCAAGGACCGAACCCAAGTCTCCTGCATGGGAGGCAGATTCTTTACTGACTGAGCCACCAGGGCAGCACCAAGAATACTGGAGTGGGTGCCGTTCCCTTCTCTAGGGGATCTTCCTGACCCCAGGGATCAAATCATGGTCTCCAGCATTGCTGGCAGATTCTTTACCCTCTGGGCTACCAGTGAACCGTACATAGTAAGATGGCACTGAAGATAAATTGAATACAAAGGGGAAAATGACCGGTTATTTCTGAACTTTGTCAGAAAACTGGACTCTGGAACGTTGGCCTAGAATTGCTTTGTGGCTGAAAATGGCTCGGGTAGAACCTAAGACTTCCACACTGCAGACGGCCAGCCGCGTCCACTGGAGGGCAAATAGTCATGGACTCAATTCCAATCTTTTTCTTTGCTGAAGTTTTTGCGTTGTTGGTGTCTTAACTTGGGAAGACAGTGGAATTCCTTTCTATGATAGTAGAAAGAGGATTGCATCTTTTTTTTTTTTTTTAATTGTTAGGATTGATTGGATTAGGTTTTCTTAACACTTGGTCTTTGTTGCTACATGGGAGCTGCTCTCTAGTTGCAGGATTTACAGGAAAATTCTTTACCCCTGAGCCACCAGGGGAGACCTGGATTAGCTTCTTAAATCACGTTGTCTAAGAGTACCAGTTTATTAAAAGTATAGTTCGCACGGAGAAGTTCTAACGGCCGCAAGATCCACAGTTAGCATTCAGTCAGTTCAGTTCAGTCTCTCAGTCGTGTCTGACTCTTTGCAACCCCATGGACTGCAGCATACCAGGCCTCCCTGTCCATCACCAACTCCCAGAGTTTACTCACACTCATGTCCATTGGACTGGGGATGCCATCCAACCATCTCATCCTCTGTCATCCCCTTCTCCTCCTGCCTTCAATCTTTCCCAGCATCAGGGTCTTTTCAAATGAGTCAGCTCTTAGCATCAGGAGGCCAAAGGATTGGAGTTTCAGCTTCAACAGCAGTCCTGCCAATGAATATTCAGGACTGATTTCCCGTAGGATGGGCTGGTTGGACTCCTTGCCGTCCGAGGGACTCTTCAAGAGTCTTCTCCAACACCACAGTTCAAAAGCATCATTTCATTGTCAGCATAATGAATTTTTAAAATGTATCATTAGCTCTGTCATTTAATATGTAACTCAGTATGTAATTCTCGTCAAAGCACAGAAATCTTGGTAAGAACTCCTGCGCTGAGATATCACTGACTAGCTAAATGAAAATGTTAAGCTGTGAGATTCAAGTTCCTCATCTACAAATTGGAAAATTACTAGTAGCTTGAATGTGTGTGCTTGCGTGTGTGCGTGCTAAGTCACTTCAGCCTTGATCAACTCTTTGTGACCCTTTGGACCGCAGCCCATCAGCCTCCTCTGTCCATGGGATTCTCCAGGCAAAAATTCTGGAGTGGGTCACCATTCCCTTCTCCAGGGGATCTTCCCAACCGAGGGATGGAACCCCTGCCTCCTGCGTTTTCTGCATCGCAAGCAGATTCTTTATCACTGAGCCGCTGAGTAAGCCCATGATAATGAGTGGTTCTTGTATATAAACAGGAAAGAGTTGGTGTGTTAAATTTATCAAGGTGAAACTGGACTGCCAGATACCTCATTTACTTTCCCTGTGGACACATACTGCTTTACTATAGGTGCACCACGAAGGAGGAAATGGCAACCCACTCCAGTATTTTCACCTGGAAAATATTTATGGACAGAGGAGCCTGGTGGGCTACCATCCAAAGGGTGGCAAAGAGTTGGGCCCGACTGAGCGGCTGAGCAGCAAACGTTCTATTTCATATGAAAAGAAACGGAATCAATTTTTGCCAGGAATTACACTAGTATTCTTGATCCAATTTTAGACAAAGAAGATGACTTGAACCTCTTTAGGTGTATGTTGTATCACAGTAATACATGTGGTGGTCATGATTTAGTTGCTCAGTGGTGTCTCATTCTTGGCAACTCTGTGGACTGGAGCTTGCCAGGTTCCTCTGTCCATGGAATTTATCCAAGGCAGAAATACTGGAGTGGGTTGCCACTTACTTTCCCATCAGTTCAGTTCAGTTCAGTCGCTCAGTCGTGTCCAACTCTTTGTGACCCCGTAAATCACAGCACGCCAGGCCTCCCTGTCCATCACCAACTCCCGGAGTTCACTCAGACTCACGTCCATCCAGTCAGTGATGCCATCCAGCCATCTCATCCTGTGTCGTCCCCTTCTCCTCCTGCCCCCAATCCCTCCCAGCATTGGAGTCTTTTCCAATGAGTTAACTCTTTGCAAGAGGTGGCCAAAGTACTGGAGTTTGAGCTTTAGCATCATTCCTTCCAAAGAAATACATATATCTAAAATATATGTATATTTTAGATATACATTGTATCATAGTATGAGCCCTGGTGGCTCAGATGGTAAAGAATCTGCCTGCAATGCAGCAGACTGAGGTTCGATCCCAGGGTTGGGAAGATCCCCTGGAGAAGGAAATGGCAACCCACTCCAGTATTCTTGCCTGAAGAATCCTGTGGACAGAAGAGCCTGGCGGGCTACAGTCCATGGGGTCTCAAAGAGTCGGACACGACTGAGTGACTAAGCACAGCACAATCACTCTTAAGAGACTGCTTATATTTACAATGCCTTGACCAAAAATGGATAATCTTACTGCCTTTCAGGGACTGTTGCAGACAGACACTGTCTCTAACCCTGGGTTTAATTTCAACTGCCCTGTTGCTGCCTTCAAAAGCGAGCAGGCGTGGGGCGAGGATGCAAAAACCTTCCACAGACTCAGAGCGTGTGGCGCTCAAGTTGTCAGAGTAGGTCTGCATCTTCCTTGTACAAGGTTTTCACGCCAAAGGCCAAAAAAAGGAACTGAATCACGGTCACAGGAGAACCGTCCAGCCGCAGAAGGAAAAAGCAGCTCAAAGCCACATTTCACACCTAGTGGTATACATAGGTCAGGGCCACACTCTTAATCCATCCCACCCTCTCCTTCTCCCACTCAGTCTACAGCTCCGTTCTCTATGCCTTCGCCTCTACTTCTGCCCTGCAAATAGTTTCATCTGTACCGTTTTTCTAGATTCCAGATACCTGTGTTCACAGATGATATTTGTGTTGGTCTTTCTGGCTGGCTTCACTCTATTCTGGACTACTTATTTCTCATGGTCACAGCTGGAGGGAAATGGAGGCTACGGGGATCTGCCTTAGAAATGGACTCCAGGAATCAGCCTCCCCAAACTCTTCCCTCTCCTCAAGGACAGTTTTCACAACCACACAGTCTGTCCTTAGATGGAACTTCTCTCAGTTTCTCTGTCAACACAGCAACTGGTCGTTTTAACACCTTCGGTGGCTTTCGGCTGGACTTGCAACGGTTATTCCTTGTTGCTCTTCAGGCACTAAGTGATTGACTCTTTGCATAAAAGAGCCTCCCTGTCCTTCACCAACTCCCGGGGTTTGCTCAAACTCATGTCCATCGAGTCGGTGATGCCATCCAACCACCTCATCCTCTGTCGTCCCCTTCTCCTCCTGCCTTCAATCTTTGCCAGCATCAGGCTCCTTTCCAATGAGTCAGCTCTTCGCATCAGGTGGCCAAAGGATTGGAGCTTCAGCCTCAGTCCCTCCAATGAATATTCAGAACTGATCTCCTTTAGGATGGACTGGTTGGATCTCCTTCCAGTCCAAGGGACTCTTAAAGAGTCTTCTCCAGCACCACAGTTCAAAAGCATCAATTCTTCAGCACTCAATCTTCTTTATGGTCCAACTCTCACATCCACACGTGACTCCCGGAAGAATCCTCGCTTTGACTAGATGGTTTCTCCGTGGTCATCTTGAAATGTGTAAGTGGAATGACATGCAATGCCCCGGCTACGCTCTGTTCTCGCCAGATGCTACTAAACTCCTTTTTCCTTCATGGCACGCATCTATGAACCAGATTTAACGAGCGGTGAAACGAGCACTTTACCCTCCTGCCTTTGAGAAATGAAAGGCAGGTTTTTACCCGTTGTTGGTTTGATTTTCATTGTAATTTGGCTGGTCATTTCAGCTTTCTCAAAAAGGTAAAATATTGCTCCAAGCAAGCTAAAACTTTATGGAGTGATCACGCCTTTTATGGACTGATGCAAGCTGTGAATAGTCATGTGAAATGGGGGAAAAGCAGAGAAAAATACCTCTTCTTTGCAACCCTAAGGATTTTCCAGCAGCTTGATAACAAGCTGTAAAATACGCTTCTCATCACTTTCTGGAGATCATCCACAGACTGCTGCATTGTAATTTATTTATACTATTATCAAGCTCAAGGTTTTTCATAATCTTGATAAGACTATCTCCTGAAAGTTTGCCAGGCGTTTTTCAAAAATTGGAATATATGTTCTCTATATTTCTCTCCTAATCTCTCTTCAGGTTTTAAATAGCATTCTTTGCTTCTGCTGGGGTTTTCTGTTTGTTTGCTTGAACCAAATATTTTCTTGCATTTCATCCTAATTCTACATCACAGTGGGATTAAATGAGAAGTTGACAAGCATTGCATTTGTAGAAACTCTCCACATATTTAGGAGCTAACACAGTTCTGAGTTCATTTTGATCAAAAGAGAATGTCCTTAGGGAAATTTTAAAGGTATTTTGAACTGAAACAAATTGAAATTAAAATGGGTTAAAATGGAGGAAAATGTTTCTTTAAAAGTTTTCAGAGAAATATAAAAATATGTAAAATCCACTAATTTTTCACCTGCTGCTGCCAAGTCACTTCAGTCGAGTTCGACTCTGTGTGACCCCATAGACAGCAGCCCACCAGGCTCCCCCGTCCCTGGGATTCTCCAGGCAAGAACACTGGAGTGGGTTGCCATTTCCTTCTCCAATGCATGAAAGTGAAAAGTGAAAGTGAAGTAACTTAGCTGTGTCTGACTTTTAGTGACCCCATGGACTGCAGCCCACCAGGCTCCTCCATCCATGGGATTTTCCAGGCAGCTAGCGGGGAAAAAAAAAAAAGGCAAGTTTAATGGAAAATAAGAACAAAAAAATGATACAAGAAATATTACTCATTGAAATAGCAGACAAAATCGTAAGTTGATTCTCCTACATAAACACACACGTGTGTGTGTGTGTGTGTGCTCAGACTCTTGAGTTGTGTCTGACTCTGTGCAACCCCACCGACTGTAGCCCACCAGGGTCCTCTGTCCATGGGATTCTCCAGGCAGGAATACTGGAGTGGGTTGCCATGCCCTCCTCTGGGGGATCTTTCAGGCTCAGGGATCGAACTCACGTCTCCTGCATTGGCAGGCAGATTCTTTACCACTGAGCCAGCTGGGGAGCCACCCCCACCCATACACACAATGCTTTATTATGTAGAAAGTGGTGACATTTGAATAAGATCTGTAGTCTAGTTAACAGAGTATTGTATCAATTTGTAGGTCCTGGTATTGATACTGTACTATAGTAATGTGATTATCCTTTGATAAGCTGGGTAAGATACAAGCGACTCTGTATCCATTTCACAGCTTGTCCTGTGTCTCCATCTCAAAATTAGAAAGTTTCGGGACTGCCCGGTTGGTCCAGTGGTTAAGTGTTCACCTTCTAGTTCAATCCCTGGTCAGGGAGCTATGATCCCACATGCCTCGTGGCCAAAATCCCAAAACATAAAACAATAGCAATTCCGAATTCATTGAAAACTTAAAAAAAAACAGTCCATATAAATTTTTTTCAAATCAAAATAAGAAAATTTAAAGAAGTTGATTGTTCATGAATTCAATAAATATTTTTTTTCTCAATGGGCTCAAAATAAAAGCACCCACATGTCCTTCAACGGGAAAATGGACAAGCAGATTGTAATATTTTTCACATGGTCGAATACTTATCAGTACTTCAAGGGGAAAACTGGTTTGTAGATGCAAAGCGGATGAATTCCAACACATTCTCCAGTGATGAGCAAAACATAATATCTACTGTATGTTTCTGTTCATACACGTTTCAAGACAGGGCAGATTCCACAAGCTGCCGGATGCAGAAAACTCTTTCCAAAAGTTCATCGAATCCCTAAACAACAGATTTTTTTGTGCTGTAGGAATAAACCAATTTATTTCTCCTTAGTAAAAAATGTGTTGATTGTAATGGTTTTTATTTTGACTAATAAAGATCTGTTTGAGCCTTAAAAAGGACAGGGCAGAGCTAACCCAGAGTGTTGAATGCCTGTGGTTACTTCTGAGAATAAGGACATTGAGTAGAAGGTGATTTTTTTTTTTTTGAGTGGTGGCAGTGTACTTTTCTTGGTTTGACAGCTGTACACGTATGAGTAGGTGTTTGAGATCCCTCATTGTGTGCTCTGTGCTACATCGCTTCAGCGTCCAACTCTTTGCGACCCCATGGACTGTAGCCCACCAGGCTCCTCAGTCCACAGGATTCTCTAGGCAAGAACACTGGAGTGGGTTGCCATTTCCCTCTCCAATTTTTAATTTATGTTATTTGATCTATTTATTTGTGCTGGGACTTCTTTGGGGTGCACGCATTCCTCTCTGGTTGTGGCACGGGGGCTCCAAAGCACAAGCTCAGTAGTCTTGGCATGGGATCTTAGGTGCTCTGCATCATGTGAGGTCTCTGTTGCCCACCCAGGGATCGAACCTATGCCCTCTGCACTGGAAGGCAGATTCTTAACCACTGGACCACCAGGGAAGGTCCCTACTCTTGGGAACTTGAGGCACCTCTCTCAGTTGTTTCCAGACCCTTCTCTTAAGGGCATCCAGTTATCAGCTTAGCAATATAATGTTCAGAATTGTTCTAAATTAGTATTTCTTTTCTGTACTAGTAGAAACAGGCTTTCATCTATGCTTTAAGTTATGGTTCTGAATACGTTTAGATCTTTTGTAATTTTTTTTTTTGTAAGAAAAATCTTTCCTGTATTCTTCTGTCTCCTGAAACAATCGGATATCTTCAATTGGGTTCAGCTGTACTCAAAAAAAAAAAGCAGAGATTGCTTTTTCCAAAGTCTAATCAATACCAGTTATTTCTTTTCCTGCTCCTTGCGCTGCAGGTCTGTTCAAGGTGAAGCCTGGTAGCGTTCCTACGGTCCTATCTCTGGCACATTTTGATTGAAATATGTATGGAGTTCTTACAGGACCTTGGTTCTATGTTCTGACTTGCAGAAACCAAGGTGGCAGTTATTTGATTTTGTGATTATTTAATGGTGTTTGCCCCAGATCCAGAGCTGCTGGGGTGCTTCCTATTTGCTCGGCATGCCAGCTATCCCAAATAATCTGATTTTCCTGAGATAGTGGGCACTTATTCCTGCTGTCTGTATTTACACTGTCGTCATGGCATATGTTTTTTATAAGTGTTTCTTTTTTAAAAGTTAGTGTTGATTTTTTTAATGTTGTGTTAGTTTCTGCTGTACCACAAAAGTGACTCAGTTATACACATGTACACATTGTTTTTTCACATTCTTTTCTTTGATGGTTGAATCACAGGGTATGGAATATAGTTCCCTGTGCTTTACTGTGGGACCTTGATGTTTTACACATCCTACATATTATAATTTGCAATCTGCTAATTGCAAACTCCCACCCCGTACCTCCTCAACACCCCTGCCCCCACCCTTGGCAAGCACGAGTCTGTTGTCTGGGTGTCGGAGTCTGCTTCCGTTTTGTACATAACTTCATTTATGTCGTCTTTTAGATTCCACATCTAAGAGACATCCTATGATATTTATCTTTCACGTTCTGACTTCACTTAGTGTGACCATCTCTCGGGCCATCCATGTTGCTGCAAATGGTATTATTTCATCCTTTTTTTACAGTTGAGCAATATTCCATTCTTTATGTGTGTACATGTCATTCCACAGAGTCGGACACGACTGAAGCGACTTAGCAGCAGCAGCAGCAGCAGCAGCATGTCATTACATCTTTATCCATTAGTCTCTCAGTGGTCACCTAGGTTGCTTTATAAGTGTTTTTTTTTTTTTTCCTGGAGCCAAGTATTGCCTTGATAATTGCTTAAATTTTGAAAGTTAGATAAACCTCAAAGGAATACTGCATTGAATAGGTATCATATAGTTTCTAGAGTAAGTTAGCATTCCCCCATAATTGCTGCTGCATACATGCAGTATGTGGATTGATTATTAGATAGATCATAGACAGATGAACAGATACACGCTGCTGCTGCTGCTAAGTCGCTTCAGTCGTGTCTGACTCTGTGCGACCCCATAGACGGCAGCCCACCAGGCTCCCCCGTCCCTGGGATTCTCCAGGCAAGAACACTGGAGTGCGTTGCCATTTCCTTCTCCAATGCATGAAAGTGAAAAGTGAAAGTGAAGTCGCTCAGTCATGTCCGACTCTGTGCCACCCCATAGACGGCAGCCCACCAGGCTCCTCTGTCCATGGGATTTTCCAGGCAAGAGTACTGGAGTGGGGTGCCATCGCCTTCTCCAAACAGATACATAGATGATGGGAAAAGTGTTAGTCACTGAGTCATGTCCAAGTTTCTGCAACCCCATGGACTGTAGCCGGCCAGGCTCCTCAGTCCCTGGAATTCTCCAGGAAGAATACTGGAGTGGGTTGCCATTCCCTTCTCCAGCGGATCTTCCTGACCCGGACATCGAACATGTGTCTCCTATATTGCAGGCAGATTTGTTCCCATCTGAGCTACCAGTTGATAGATAACAGATAAATGAGAATAGAATTATAATAGATAATAGAGACAGAGCCATAGCAGATATACACATAGATCTCCAGACACAGAGAGAAGTAGAGTGCAAAAGTCTTGGCTGTCATATGCGGGGCTACGTGGGGCATCATGTGCGCTGAGGGGTATGGATCGGCGTACCTGGTCTCTGTCCACCAAGTGCTGATAGGTCCTCCCGGCTGTGACAATAAAAATGTCCGTAGGCATCACCCAGCGCATCTAGGGAAGGAACATTTCACCCGGTTGCAAACTACTGCCGTAGAGAGACAGATGATGTAAGACGATGGGTGATCGATGGATAGGTGGGTGGATGGGTAGACAAGATAAAGGCTGGTGAATCTGTTCTGTGGGGCTGTTCTGGGCATTGCAGAGGGGTCAGTATGCTCGGTGGCCTCTGGCAACTGGAAACCTGTAGAATGGGGCCCTTGCCCCACAGGAAAATGTCTACAGAAAATTAAAAATGCCCACTGGAGGGAGAACCGCTTCCGGGCTAAAAACAGTATTCACGTATAAACACATGGATGTGTGGTATGGTCTGTTACAGAAACATCATCATAACCAAGTCAAGTAAATATGTCATAGCATCTCATTCCCGACATACATTAGTACTCCATCTCCAAAAAGTAAAAGACCACTTCCTGCCTGGGGGCTGTCCTGGTGGCTCAGCTGGTAAAGAATCCATCTGCAATGCGGGAAACCCCGATTCAATTCCTGGGTCGGGAAGATCCGATTGAGAAGGGATAGACTACCCATTCCAGGATTCTTGGGCTTCCCTCATGGCTCAGCTGGTAAAGAATCCACCTGCAATGCAGGAGACCTGGGTTTGATCCCTGGGTTGGGAAGATTCCCTGGAGAAGGGAAAGGCTACCCACACCAGTATCCTGGCTGGGAGAATTCCACAGACTGTATAGCCCACGGGGTCCCAAAGAGTCGGACACGACTGTGCGGCTTTCACTTCACTTTCCTCCCTGGCAGCAGTTTTATTATCACACTTCATGAAAATGAAGCTCGCTTTTCTGATATCATAAAATCACATTATTTAAATGCATATTTCCTCAAACGAATCCACTCACTTTTATTACTTTTTACAGAGCATTTATGTCTGTCAACTCATTATCGACTAGGGTGTTTAGGCAGAAACTGAAGTCTGTGGCAGGCAATTGTTTATTTTGGCTGGCCATAAATTAATTGTTATTTCAGTAACACTTGCTATCACATTCAGTAATCATAGCTGGCACACCTGTAAAGGCTTCTCCATCAGCCTCTGTTTCTTGATCACTTTCCATATCAGAATCCATCGCTAACGGTTTCTGTCTTTTTGTTGGACTGACATCCGCATCGTCTGAATCAGAAACTATGTTCTGAGACAGCACTCTACTTGTTGCTCAGACAGGCAGAGAAAGCATGAGAAAGTTCACCAAAAAATTCTTCTTCACTCAAAGTTTCACGGTGCTTCATTTTTTTGATAATTTTCTGTTTATAATATGCACAAGGTCAGTGCAAAACTCAAGTGGAGAAAAAGGTGGATGTTAACAGCTCCCAGGGCCTGCACAAACTCATGTCCATTGAGTCGGTGATGCCATCCAACCGTCTCATCCTCTGTCGTCCCCCTCTCCTCCTGCCCTCAATCTTTCCCAGCATCAGGGTCTTTTCCAATGAGTCAGCTCTTTGCATCAGGTGGCCAAAGTACTGGAGTTTCAGCTTCAGCATCAGTCCTTCCAATGAACACCCAGGACTGATCTCCTTCAGAATGGACTGGTTGGCTCTCCTTGCAGTCCAAGGGACTCTCAAGAGTCTTCTCCAGTACCACACAGACTTTCCTCCAGTTTCGGGTGGAATCTTCCCCGACCAGGGATTGAACCTTGTCCCCTGCGGTGGCGGGCAGATACTTAGCCCCTGGAGCGCCAAGGGAAGTCTCCCAGGCAGGTTTTACCTCTGTGTGTAGTCAGTTGCTTCAGTCATGTCCAACTCTCTACGACCCCATGGTCTGTAGCCCACCAGGCTACCTCTGTCCGTGGGATTCCTCAGGCAAGAAGACTGGAGTGGGTTGCCTTTTCCTCCTCCAGGGGATCTTCCCATCCCAGGGATTGAACCCCCGTCTCCTGCATTGGCAGGTAGATTAGAACTCCAGAAGCTCTACCGTGTCCACATGGAAACGTGCAGAGAGGTGGATCCTGGAGACACAGCTGTGCTGTGTTTACATGTCAACTGCTGTCTGTGAGAAGTGGTGAGATCAAACAACAACAATATAAATGTAGGAAAAGCTTGCTGTCCTTTCCCCTCTAATGCGCAGGTTGCATCAGCAATCGGATATACTCACTGGTCCATAATCCTGATCGGCCACAATTCCGGTTAACCACACCCCGGGAAAAATCACGTGTAAGAAACCAGTGCTGGAATTCGTCTTTGTCCCTCCGGCAGTTACAGTTCAGGGCACAAGAAAAGAAAAAAAACAACTTGATGGAAAGGCATTAAATAGGTGGGGATTTGTCTTGCCGCGTTCAAAGAGCTTTCACTGCTGAACACTTAGATCTGGGAGACAGATCCTCTTGATGTTGTCAAATAGTAGACGTCTGAGGAAAGAAAACCAAGGTTTTATCGTCGAATGGTGCTGGCTGTGTTCGTTTTGAGGCTGGAGTTTCTCAAGAAACCAGATCAGGCCGCTCTTGCTCTTAATCTGGAGTTCTTTTATTTTTCTCTTGAACAGCCCACTTCATCACTGCTGGGGATGAAAGGCTCTGCTTTCTTTTGAAAAGAAGTGGATTCTTTTTTTCATCTTGAAGTGCTCATTCAGCTGCAAATAGCTCTTTGTCCATCCCAGTAATTGCATTTTTAATCAAGCGTTTTTTTCATTCAACTCATAGGTAGTGATACATTGTTGGTGTGATAAGTGACCTCTAAAGGAACCTCTCTGGAGAGGGCAGTGGCACCCCACTCCAGTACTCTTGCCTGGAAAATCCCATGGACAGAGGAGCCTGGTGGGCTGCAGTCCATGGGGTCACTCTGAGTCAGACACGACTGAGCGACTTCACTTTCACTTTTCACTTTCACTTTCATGCATTGGAGAAGTAAATGACAACCCACTCCAGTGTTCTTGCCTGGAGAATCCCAGGGACGGGGGAGCCTGGTGGGCTCCCGTCTGGAGGGTCTCACAGAGTCGGACACGACTGAAGCGACTTAGCAGCAGCAGCAGCAAAGGAACCTCTCAAAGCTGACATCTCGAAATGAGGAGACACTGTCTTAGTTTCCTGATTAGACAGGATGTTGTCCTTGTTGTTCAGTCTCTAACTTCTAGCTGGACTCTGTTGTGACCCCATGGATTGTAGCCTGCCAGGCTCCTTTGTCCATGGGATTCTCCAGGCAAGAATACTGGAGTGGGTTGCCATGCCCTCTTCCAGGGGATCTTCCCGACCCAGGGATGGAACTCATATCTCCCTCCTTCATTGCAAGCTGATTCTTTACCGTTCAGCCACCAGGGAAGCCCTCCCTCTTCATACTGACATTTTTTTTTTGAAATATTAAGCTCTGTTTCTGACTATAATCACATCTGGACTTAGAGGACCGATAACAGTAATACAAAAGATAATAACACAATTTACACCAAGAGCATAGATATATATTTTCATCATATGGGCTGTTCGTTGTCCATCTTGGACATTTACGCCCACCCTGGTGGGTACCCCTTGCACATACATCCGTGGGAAAGGCTTACTGGTGTCTCTACATAAGGAAAATTGGTCATCTTGCCTTGAACGTGGTTTGCTGCCATGGACTGAATACACGTGCCCCCCGCCCCAGATTCTCAGGTGGAAGCCCTAAGCCCCAGTGTTCATCTTTTCTTCTGTAACATTTATTTGGCTGCACCAAGTCTTCCTTGCTGTTCACGGGATCTTTGACCTTGCAGGCGAGGCACATGGAGTCTTTAGCTGCTGCCCGCACAGTGCTCATGGTGGCGTGTGGGGTCTGGCTGCCTGATCCAGCGCTGAACCCGGGCCCGCCGCCTGGGAGGGCCGAGGCCTCTGGGGGTGATCCTAGGGTGTTCATCTGGGAAGTGAGAGGGTCAGAGAGGGGGGGCTTGATCTCACAGAACTTGAGTCCTTACAGGAAGCCCCAGGAGGCTCGCTCTCGTTCCCCCTCTCTGTGTCTCTCTTGTCTCTCTGTCTCTCTCTGTCTCTCTCATCTCCCATATCTCTGTCTCTCTCTGCCTTTCTCATCTCTGTCTCTCTGTGTCTCTTTGTCTCTGTCTCTCATCTCTCTGTCTCTCTCATCTCTCTATCTCTGTCTCTTCTGTCTGTCTCTCATCTCTGTCTCTCTGTCTCTGTCATCTCTGTCTCTGCCTGTCTGTCTCTGCCTCTCTCTGTCTCTCGTCTCTCTGTCTCTCTCTGCCTCTCTCATCTCTGTCTCTGTGTCTCTCTATCTCTGTCTCTTCTGCCTGTCTCTGTCTGTCTCTGTCTCTCTGTCTCTGTCGTCTCTCTGTCTCTCGTCTCTCTGTCTCTCTGTCTTTGCCTCTGTCATCTCTGTCTCTATGTGTCTGTCTGTCTCTCATCTCTCTCTCTCTCTCCTCTCTGTCTCTCTCCTCTTTGTCTCTCTCTCTCTGTCTCTCCTCTCTGTCTCTCTGTGTCTTGTCTCTCTCTCCTCTTTGTCTCTCTGTCTCTTTCATCTCTCTGTCTCTCTCTGCCTCTCTCATCTCTGCCTCTGTCTGCCTTTCTGTCTCTCTCTCTCTTTGTCTCTCTCGTGTCTCACTCCTCTCTGTCTCTTTGTTTCTCTCTCCTCTCTGTCTCTGCCTCTCTCCTCTCTGTCTCTCTCTCTCTGTCTCTCCTCTCTGTCTCTCTCTCTCTGTCTCTCTAATCTCTGTCTCTCTCTGCCTTTCTGTCTCTGTCTCTCTCATCTGTCTGTCTCTTGTCTCTCTGTCTCCCTCTCTTCTTTGTCTCTTTCTTCTTTCTGCATCTCTCTCTCCTCTCTGTCTCATCTCTCTGTCTCTCTCATCTCTGTCTCTCTCTGCCTTTCTGTCTCTCTCTGTCTCTGTCTCTCTCATCTGTCTCTTATCTCTCTGTCTCTCCCTCCCCTCTCTGTCTCTCATCTCTCTGTCTCTCTCATCTCTGTCTCTCTCTGCCTTTCTGTCTGTCTCTCTCTGTCTCTCTCATCTGTCTCTTATCTCTCTGTCTCCCTCTCTTCTTTGTCTCTTTCTTCTCTCTGCATCTCTGTGTCTGTCTCCTCTCTATCTCTCTCATCTGTCTGTCTCTCTCTCTCTGCATCTGTCTCTGTCTCCTCTCTATTATCTCTCTGTCTCTCCCTCTCCTCTCTGTCTCTCATCTCTCTGTCTCTCTCATCTCTGTCTCTCTCTGCCTTTCTGTCTCTCTCTGTCTCTCTCATCTCTATCTCTTGTCTCTCTGTCTCCCTCTCTTCTTTGTCTCTTTCTTCTCTCTGCATCTCTGTCTGTCTCCTCTCTATCTCTCTCATCTGTCTGTCTCTCTCTCTGCATCTGTCTCTGTCTCCTCTCTCTTATCTCTCTGTCTCTCCCTCTCCTCTCTGTCTCTCATCTCTCTGTCTCTCTCATCTCTGTCTCTTGTCTCTCTGCTCCCTCTCTTCTTCGTCTCTTTCTTCTCTCTGCATCTCTGTGTCTGTCTCCTCTCTCTTGTCCCTCTGTCTCTTTCCTCCCCGTCTCTCTCTCACCACTCACTCCCTACCCAAACCACAGAAAAGTGAAAGTGAAGTCGCTCAGTCGTGTCCGACTCCTTGCGACCCCACGGACTGTAGCCCACCAGGCTCCTCTGTCCATGGAATCTCTCCAGGCAAGGATACTGGAGTGGGTTGCCATTTCCTTCTCCAGAAGATCTTCCAGACCCAGGGACTGAACCCATGTCTCCCGCATGGTAGTCAGACGCTTTACCATCTGAGCCACCAGGGAAGACCAGACCACAGAGGTGACTGCCAAACACATCGTGACAAACTTCAAATTCCACACTTCTGATTGACAATGCCTTATCTACCATATGGCATAATTTAATGAGCTAAAATTGACCTTTATCTAGTTATTAGTTATAGGTGTATTATTAGCAGAAAATACTCTGTTAGAGTCTTAACCCAGGAAAAAATGATGGTAGGGACCACACTATAAAGTTAGTGTAGGGCTTCCCTGGCTGTCCAGTGCTCAAGAGTCTGTGCTTCCACGGCCCCCAACGCAGGTTTGACAACTAAGATCCCATAAACCACGAGATGCCACCAAAAAAAAATCCAGTTAATGCACATTGTGGGGACGGGAGACATAATCAGGAATTATAATGCAAAGCAGTCCCCAGACCCAGAGTGTAGGGGAAAAAAAAAGGTGGGTTTCTGCACTGTTGCAGCCTGGGTCACTTTCTACTGCTACCGTCTCCCAAGATCTGTAACCTAAGCATGGGGTTCTTGCTAAATCACATTTAACTCTTTGTGACCCCATGGACTGCAGCACGCCAGGCTTCCCTGTCCATCACCATCTCCCAGAGCTTGCTCAAACTCATGTCCATCGAGTCGGTGATGCCATCCAACCATCTCATCCTCTGTCATCCCCTTCTCCTCCTGCCCTCAATCTTTCCCAGCATCAGGGTCTTTTCCAATGAGTCAGTTTTTCACATCAGGTGGCCAAAGGATTGGAGTTTCAGCTTCAACATCAGTCCTTCCAAAGAACACCCAGGACTGATCTCCTTAAGAATAAACTGGTTGGATCTCCTTGCAGTCCAAGGGACTCTCAAGAGTCTTCTCCAACACCACAGTTCAAAAGCATCAATTCTTCTGTGCTCAGCTTTCTTTATGGTCCAGCCGTGACATCCATACATGACCACTGGGAAAACCATAGCCTTGACCAGACGGACCTTTGTCAGCAAAGGCATGCTTTGGACTAGAGTGGGTTTACGCTGTGTGTGATACACAGGAACATATACCCTGGGTATCGATGCTTAAATTTCATTTCTCAGCTGTCATTGGAAAGACACCCTCCTTAGGAGGATTTCAAAGACCACTCTCGACAATGCAAAACACAAAACGGCTTGTTAGGAATCTGACTTGAATTGCAGCTGATTTCTGTATTAATTTGGGTGCTTGCTCAGTTGCTCGGTTGTGTCCGACTCTTTGCAACCCCTTGGACTGTAGCCCACCAGGCTCCTCTGTCCATGGGATTTTTCAGGCAAGAATATTGAAGTGGGGTTGCCATTCTCGTCTCCAGGGGATCCTCCCGACCCATCTCCCATTAGATGGGTTACTTTTTAAGCCTTTTAATCTGTATTGGTGTTTACATAAGATGAAATGTAAGCATATGAAAAGATAGCATGTGCTGTCATTGGCCGAGATTCTGTTTTGTTTCCTGTAATGAGATTTGATCTGTTTCTTCACAGAGCCTTTCTTTATTAAATGCACTGCAAATATTTTATATACTTACTGGATTTTGAATAGAATCTGTCCATATTTCTTTCTAGGCTTTTATTGCTAGTATAGGACAAAAGCTAAAAAAAATTTTTTTAATTTATTTCTTCTTCTGCATTGTAAGCAAATTGCCTTTTTCCTCTTAATAGGATTTTAATACACCCTCTTAGGTACACATTCATGCTATGAGCTAAGAGTCACATTTTGTTTGTTCTTTTCCAATACTGATAACACATTTTCATTTACTCCCCCCATTGCATTTTCAAGAAATCTTTTTAAAAAATCGTTTGGCATAATGGAAAGAGAAGGTACATCTGTCTGGTTTTTAAATCTGATCCTGGTATTGATTTTAGAAGATGCTTTTTTTAATGTGAGTTTATTTTTTGTTTCTTTTGTATTATCTTCTTGTTACCTTTTTGCTTTGAGCTGCCTAACTAATTTCGAGTCAATTTCCCATGTCTCTTGATATAATCCCGTGGCTTTCTGCTTGCATGGGTTGAATGAATAGATTATACTGATATTGACAGATTTTCAAACACAGAAAGGCCTCGTCATTCATCCCCGTAACCCTGTGTAGGGACAGGTTATCGTTTGCTGTATTTTTTCATTTTTTATTTTATGGGTGTATAGCTGAGTTACAATGTTGTGTTAGTTTCAGCTGTACAGCAGGGAGATTCAGTTATACATATATTCATTCCTTTTTAGATTCTCTCATCAGAAGTTATCGCAGAATAGTGAGTAGAGTGACCTGTGTCATACAATTAGCCCTCATTGTGTAGCTGTTTTGTTCAGAGTGGTGTGTTTGTGTTAATCCCAAACTCCAAATTTATCTATTTCCCCTTTGGTAAGTATAACTTTGTTTTCAGTATCGGTAAGTCTGTTTCTGCACTGTAAATAAGTTCACTTATTTCTTTTTTAAAAGTAAAAATGTCGTCTTTTTTTTTTGAAGGAATAATTAGAGTCCACATATGAATAGAAACTTAGTATGATAATGTAAATATCTAAGTGGATAATCTAAGTATCTAATCTAAGTGGCCAATCTAAATATCTAAATATACTAAGATACTATATACAATCTAAATATAATTTATATACAATCTAAATACAATCTATATACAATCTGAATATACTAAGATACTAAGTGGTATCTTAGTATCTTTCAGTCCAGCGTGTTGCTGCAAAGGGCATTACCTTTCATGGCCGAGTAATGTTCCATTGTGTATGCATATCTCCTGTTTATCCATTCCTCCACTGATGGACGTTGAGGTTGCTTCTCTGGCTATTGTAAATACTGCTGCTATGAAGTGTGGGGCACAGGCATCCTTTTCGGTTATGTTATTTTTTTTTTAGAAAAGCTATCATTTTTGAACGTGGTAACAGATTTTAAAGACACTGATGTTCTCCAACTGTGTCGGGATAGCAATGTTCTGTTCCCAAGTGTCTTCACACTTCTCCAGGCTGAGCACATGGAAGAATCTACCCACGTGTCCGTCTTCCGCCTCTTAGCTTCTTAAGCTTCAGGGACACGAGAATGTGAGTTCACAGCTGCAAGGAACTGTCTTGGAGCACACTCTGGGAGATGGTAAAGAACAGGGAAGCCTGGGGAACTGCAGTCCATGCCGTTGCAAAGAGTTGGACATGACTTGTGACTAAACAACAACCAAAATGCATTAACGCCAGGGGGCCCCCGATTTTGGAAGGAAGAGTCTTCCTGTGCTAAGCTTCGAAAAGTGTGAAGACACTTGGGAATAGAAAACATGCCTCTGAGTCTTCATGTCTGATGGCCTGGTATCTATTTAGGAACAGAGCAAATTGATACTCTTTATTGGAGAAGCAGTGTTATTTCTAACAAATAAACATAACAGACATATAGATATCATTTGGTTCCACACACTTATACTTCTGAAAGCCTTCACTAATTTGACACAGAAACTGGGTCAAAAATACACCCACCCCAAAAAAATGTCATGTGATGACTTGGAAAACTTTCTTTTTGACCACAAAGGCACATACCACGTGGAATCTTAGTTCCCTGACCAGGAATCGACCCCACGCCCTCTACAGTGGAAGGACTTAGTCTTAATCAGTAGACCACCACGAAAGTACCCTGGAAAACATTTTTATAAGACAGATGAGAAAGCTACAAATTCAACTTCACAGTGTAATTTATTTTTCTATATTATACCTCCTTCATAAAAATTGCTTACATTAATACAATTATAACTAATTGTTAGAATAAATCTTAAATTTCTAGGCATATATTTTCATTTAGAGAAGTGACATTTGACAGTATGTGAGTCTTTTGTTCTGTGCATATAAAAACCTATGCTTGTTTATTTTTCTGCTCTTAAAAAAATAGAAGCCGTACTGCATTTAAACTGGAACAAAAGGACCGTTTCTGAGCGCGCATACTGTTTGGAGATACCGAGGAAACATTTCATGCAAAGATGGGCACAATAAAGGACAGAAACAGCCCATACTGTAGACGGCAACAATAATCTGAAATTTAGTTCGTCTCCCAATTAAATTCTACCTAGACTCATTAGTGGTCCAAATTGAATTTTATTGTCCTGTATAATTGCTAATGATAGTTAATCAGCAATAAAGATGCAAGTATTTCTGGTTTTGGTTTGAAGGCTTTTTTTTTTTTTTTATCCTCTCACATTATCCACTAATGAGAACATTTTAGAGAACTGGATCTAGCAGTTTCTTCTAAAAACATTAAGTACAAACTCAGTCAGGCAGTGTTTCCTACAGGATTTATGCCACTTCTGGATGATACAAAACTGGGATCTCAAAAAGCTACCTCTGTGAGGGAATCTGTTTCTTTGTATTTCATGCTGCTGTCCAGAACCTATAAAAACCATTGTTGACTGTGTTTTTTTTTTAAAAAAAAAATTCACCCCTCTTTTCTTGTCTGAACTGCTGAATCATACTGAGATGTTACATCAGGAAAAACAGTAGTTGCAGTAAACGCAGTCCTGTGCTCTGTCTTCACCACTTAGGGCAGGAAGAAGGAAATGGAATGAAAAAAACAAGAATGAAACCCATTCTGAATAGAAAGAACAAAAAGAGTAACTCACAGTAACTTCAGTTCAGTGGCTCAGTCGTGTCCGACTCTTTGCGACCCCATGAATCGCAGCACGCCAGGCCTCCCTGTCCATCACCAACTCCTGGAGTTCACTCAGACTCACTTGAACTCAACTGAATCACTTGCGAAAAAACTAGTGGCTATACCAAAACAGATACAGACTCACAGACGTTGAGAACAGATTGTTGCTTACCAGTGGGGGACGAGTCTGTGATGAGCAGATAGATCCTACTGCATAAAAAATAAGGACCTCCTGCATAGCAGAAAGAACTATACTCAACATACTGTAATAAACTATAATGGAAAATAATCAGAGAAAGAACATATATATATATAACCGAAACACTGTGCTGTTCACCTGAAATATTGTAAACAACTCTACTTCAAAAAAAATTTTTTTTTTCAAAGCAGATCTACTGTGTCAGTAAACCTTAAAAGCTCAATTCCAGAATCTGGTATGAACATAGTAGACATCTGTTTAAATCGGGCCTGATGGCTTCTCCATCCCTACTGTTGGATGAGTAAGACACACAGCAAAATGCTTTCATTGCACCCACTGAGTTGTAACCATCACACAGCATCCTATAAAATTATGAAAATCTGGTAGGCTGCAGTCCATGGGGTCTCTAAGAGTCGGACACGACTGAGCGACTTCCCTTTCACTTTTCACTTTCATGCATTGGAGAAGGAAATGGCAACCCACTCCAGTGTTCTTGCCTGGAGAATCCCAGGGACGGGGGAGCCTGATGGGCTGCCGTCTATGGGGTCGCACAGAGTCGGACACGACTAAAGCGACTTAGCAGCAGCAGCAGCAGCAGCAGCAGAGACTCACTGGGCTTGATTTGAGCAAACTCTGGGATGATAGTGAGAGACAGGGAAGCCTGGCGCGCTGCAGCCCATAGGGTCGCCAAGAGTCGGAGACGACCTAGCGACTGAGCAAGAAAGCAAGTTCTTTTTTGCAAATACAGCGACAGAAAGGCCTGTTAGGTGTTCTGGATATAGTATGTCTTATTACTTAGCATCAGTGGTAGAGAATTGAAAGTCACAAGGAGCAGCAGGCCCTGTGTTCCTTCCTAAGCAAGGACCTCTGTTTTCTCGTGTAAAGAGTCACGTTAGGACCCATTGGAGGCTAGGGAACAGGGCTTAATAAGCAGGCATGTGTAGGAGACAACGTTAACGCGTAACTTTATGAAGCTCTTCACTGCGGTATTGAAAACATTAGGCTCAGGATCACTTAATCGTATCAGCTCATTAAGCAAAATATATTCCGGGTTTTGCATGTAAATCTACACATGAAACTAGGAGAGAGTGTCTTGTGCCGACAACCTGAGATTTGAGAAGGAGACAGGTAGGGTTTTGGTTAATTTTTTTGGATCCGACCTTTTCCAAGCAACTGAGCATCTATGTCTGCTGAGCGTAGGCTGTGTCCATGACAAAGACTTAACAGGGTTTATTGTCTTTGAAATGTTGGCTTTGAAAGGAATGCGTCCTTGCAGCCCATTTGGGGCAGAAAATGAGATGATCTCATAGATGGTAATAGCAGTCCTTGGGGTTTCCCTGGTGGCTCAGATGGTCAAGAATCTGCCTGCAATGCAGGAGACTCAGATCTGATCCTTGGGCGGTTGTGAAGATGCCCTGGAGAAGGAAATGGCAACCCACTGCGGTATTCCTACCTGGAGAATCTCATGGACAGAGGAGCCTGGTGGGCTACAGTCCATGGAGTCACAAAGAGTTGGACACAACTGAAGTGACTACACAAAAGTAAAATATACATATTCTTTGTTTTATATCCTATACCATTATAGGTTATTGAATGTAATTCCAGTGCTTATGGAGGGTCCTTGTTGGTTATCTTGTAGCTGTCTGTATGTCTCAATCCGAAACTCCTAATCTGTCCCAAGCACCCCTCTTTGGTAACCATACGTTTATGTTTATTTTCTATGTCTCTGAGTCTGCTTCTGTTTTGTAAATAAAAGTTCATTTGTATATATTTTTTCAGTTTCCACATATAAATGATATCATATGACATTGGTCTGTCTTTCAAATGTATGTAGTTGATGGGAAGAGCATTGTTTTGGTATAACTTTCTTGTGTGTGTGTGTGTGTGTGTTGTGTGTGTGTGTGTTATGTGTGTGTGTTGTGTGTGTTTGTCTGTTGTGTGTTGTGTGTGGTTGTGTGTTTGTGTGGTGTGTGTGTTTTGTGTGTGTTTGTGTGTTGTGTGTGTTGTGTGTTGTGTGTGGTTGTGTGTTTGTGTTGTGTGTGCTGTGTGTGTTGTGTGTTGTGTTGTGTGTGTTTGTGTGTTGTGTGTGTTTGTGTGTTGTGTATGTGTGTTTGTGTGTTGTGTGTGTTTGTGTGTTGTGTGTGTTTGTGTGGTGTGTGTTGTGTTTGTGTGTTGTGTGTGTTGTGTGTGTTGTATGTTGTGTGTGTTTGTGTGTTGTGTGTGTGTGTTTGTGTGTTGTGTGTGTGTGCACATGTACACACTCAGCAGCTCAGTTTTATACTGGAAGAAAAAACAAGTGACAATATTATTCACTCAGTCGTGTCCAATTCTTTGTGGACTGTAGTCCACCAGGCTCCTCTGTCCATGGGATTCTCCAGGCACAATTACTGCAGTGGTTGGCCATTCTTATCTCCAAGGGATCTTCCAAGCTCAGGGATCAAACCTGTATTCCTTGCACTGCAGGCAGATTCTTTACCACTGAGCCCATAGCAATCATACATACCAAGAATTCGAAATGTGTACGCAAGGTGAAGGAAGGAAATCTACATAGATTCAACCATGCTTGTGCAAAAAAAGATATTCTACCCATGTCATTAGGGAAAAGTGAAACATGAAAACCCACTTCTTTGCTGTCTAACCACTGGACTGCAGTCTTGCTCTTTCAGGAAAATATTTATTTATTTGGCTGCGCTGGGTCTTATTTGGGGCATATGGGGTCATGGTTCTCTGACCTGGGATTGAATCCGGGGCCCCTTGCCACTGAGAGCACAGAGTCTTAGCCATTAGTCCACTGGGGCGGACTGTGTGCCCTGTCTTTCGAAATCCCCCAGACCTTTGCACCTCTTTATACGCTCACAGACATATGGTATTTATAAGCGTGTTTTGCACGTCTTATTTTGCTTTAGTGCTAACGCAGGATTTGTGGGCTTTAACAGTGGTGGTATTTGATGCTGGATAATTCTATGCTCTGTTGGGGGGTTGCACATGATTGGGTATATTTAGCAGCATCTCTGACCTCTTTCCCCGCTGACACCAGGAGCATCCTCAGTTGGGATAACCTAAACTGCACCCCTATGTTGCTAAATGTACTCCATGCTCTGGGACCAAAGTGGCACCTGTTAAGAATCTCTGCTCTAGACAGTTAATGGTACACCACTCATCTCTCCACTAGATCAGACGTGTCCTGATGATGCTGTTGTTGAGTCGTGTCAGACTCTTTGAGACCCCCAGGGACTGCAGCATGCCAGGCCTCCCTGTCCATCACCAGCTCCCTGAGTTGCTCAAACTAGTGTCCATCGAGTCAGTGATGCCATCCAACCATCTCACCCTCTGTTGCTCCCTTCTTCTCCTGCCTTCAATCTTTCCCATCCTCAGGGTCTTTTCCAATGAGTCAGTTCTTTACATCAGGTAGCTTAAGTATTGGAACTTCAGCATCAGTCCGTCCAATGAATATTCAGCACTGTATGGTTTATGTCTGTATGTAAAAGAAATGTGTGCAATGATACATTGCCGACTTTTGCACTGGTGCAGGGATTTATCTCTGGGATTAAATTGGATTGGGTGGCGCGGGGGTGATGTTTAGCAAAATGACTGTGGCTAAGCATGGTTCACTGGAGACAGGTCACTGGTACAAGGAGAAAAAATATATTAAAATGGTATTGTGTCTTCACTGTAAATAAAACATGAAATTTTTACACAGCCCAAAAAATACGAAACAAACACCAGTTTGACCCTTTATAAGAAATTAAGTTGGAGACACAGTTTTAAACCATGTTTAAACTGTTGCATAGAAATTCACAACCAAGGTGGGGAGGTTGTCAAGGTCCCCGAATTTCACGTTGATCACCCTGAGACTAAGGACTTAAGGTCAAACTTGACATTAATTAATAACGTCGGCAGCTTCCGTATACCTTCAGGTGCCTGTTAGTTTTAAGTTTGTCAACATGGTGAAAATAATTTTGTTTTGTACAGCTACTGGTTCAGAAATATAGTGGTGTTGCACGGTGTTCATATATGTATCAAATGCTGTCTCCTTCTGTCTGATGAACCTGAGAGTCCATTGCCGATGCTTTAAAAAAAATAAATTTTTAAGTGTAACCATTGATAATGTCAGTTGCTATATTTGCAAACAAAAAAGTGAACCAAAAGACTATCACTGTGAATGTAATATGTGTTGCTATCACCAATATTTTTGAGAGAAATTCATGATAATGAAGGCATGCAGAAATGGTCACTTTCATAAAATTGTTTTATTCCACGCCTAGGAACTTATCGTTAGAAATGTGCCCAAGAGCCAAGTGTTCTTTACTGTAGAAGGTTCACAGCATTTTGAATGCAGACCTGCTCCACATAATCTCAGTGTACAATCATAAATCTCAACAGACACGAATTTGAGCAAAATCGGGGAGATGGTGAAGGAGAGGGAAGCCTGGCGTGCTGCAGTCCGCGGGGTCGCAAAGAGCTGGACACGACTGAGCGGCTGAACAACAAGAAATCAATTAAAGGAGCGTTGTGTGATGGGATTTTTAAGTGAAAAAGTTTGCTACAGAGCGTTTCAAGTAGTCTCAATTATGTAAATGTATACAAATGTGTAGCAGCAACCGGGAGACTGCAGAAAATTGAAGGGATAAAAAGAGACCGGTGATGAAAGAGGAACGCATTCAGAAGAAGACTGAAAAATACCTACATTCTCATAGAAACGGGACACAGAAGCTGATCACTGCCTTGTTGCCATATTTCTTTGCATATTTCTTTCCTCTGTCCACAAGGGGCTCACTAGCTACAGACTGCAGAGTGCATGGTCTGTTCAAGGATGTCAGTCCTCAGCCAGTATGACCTTTCCTCTGAAAGCCATAAATCCTGGCTTCTCCTAGGAGCTCTGTCTCCTCTCTGCTTTCTTTGAAAACTTGGAATCAAGGGGGAAGCCGTCTAACTATTTTAAGATCCCTGTACATTAAACTCTTCAAACCTAATGGGTGCACGGTCTCTATGGCCATCTAGAGATGGCTCCTCCACCATCGCAGGCTAGCCATGATGGATGTTCTTGCTGTCTTTTCACGTTTGCAGTCCAGTTCAGTCGCTCCGTCGTGTCTGATTCTTTGTGACCCCGTGGACTGCAGCACGCCAGGCTTCCCTGTCCTTCACCAACTCCCGGAGCTTGCTCAAACTCAACATCCCATCGAGTCGGTGAGGCCATGTTTCATGTTTTAGCATTGCTTAATTGACGTATAGTCAGTTTACAAAGTTGTGTGACTTTCTGCTTATAGCAAATTGATTCAGTTTTATATATATAAATATTGTTCGTATTGTCTTCCATGACGGCTTATTACAGGATATTGAATATAGTTCCCTGTACTTTACAGTGCAGAGTTGTCATTTGTCATCCTGTGTATACACTAGCCTGCCTCTACTAATCCCAGCCTCCCACCCCGTCCCTCCCCCACGGCAATCACGAGTCTGTCCCCTGTGTCTGCGGGTCTGTTTTCTGTCTCACAGATCAGCTCCTTTGTGCCGTGTATTAGATTCCACGTATCAGCGGTCTCATACAGTATTTGCATTGCTCCTTCTGACTCAGTTCAGCTAGTGTGATCGTCTCTAGGTCGATCCATGTTGCTGCAATTGGCATCACTTCATTCGTTTTGCTGGCTGAGTAATACTCCTCTCTGTATGTGTAGCACTTCTTTGTTACGTGATGGATGTGCTCGCTTGCGAACTTCCTTTCTCCCAGAGAGGCTGCTTTCCCAGTACATGGTGTGGAGTTTCTGCACCCAGGGAAGGGCATGCCTCCTACCTTTTGCTTTGGGCACATGCTCGTTTTCCTCTTTGCCCACTGAGCTGGAAAGCAAACCAGGGTTGCATGTCGCTGCCCCCTCTGGAGTCCGGGGCGTGGAGAAACACTAAGCGTCTGTCTGTGCGCCTGCTTCTGTTGCTGCCACCGCGTCAGTGGAGAGAATGAGTGATACCTGTGTGTGTGTAAAATTAAAAGGAGCACTTAAGAAGCACCAGAGAGGTTCTAAAGAAGAGGCTGCAAGGCAGCTGGATGTGGAAGAAATGTAGGGCTTCAGATGTTTATGAAATAACAATGTTCAGAGGAACAGACTGGTTTCTTCTGAAGAAATGGGTGCTTGGACCTTCAGGTCAGCACAAAAGTAAACGCTAGATGATCTAAACATCCATGTCTATCTTCTGCCTGTTCTCCATCTACTACCTCTCTACATATCTATGCGTCCTCTATTTATTATCTACCTATGAAGTCAATTTCAGTATCATATTTAGAGCCTTTTAGAAGGGACAGTCTGGAGCAGGAACTGGCTACCCACTCCAATATCCTTGCCTGGAGAATTTCTTGGACAGAGGAGCCTGGTAGGCTGCAGTCCATGGGTCACTAAGAGTCAGACACGACTGAGTGACTTCACTTTCACTTTTCACTTTCATGCATTGGAGAAGGAAAGGGCAACCCACTCCAGTGTTCTTGCCTGGAGAATCCCAGGGACAGGGGAGCCTGGTGGGCTGCCGTCTATAGGGTCGCGCAGAGTCGGACACGACTGAAGTGACTTAGCAGCAGCAGCAGTAGCCTGTACCTTCTCCAGGGGGTCTTGGCAACCCAGGGATTGAACCCAGGTCTCCCGCATGGCAGGCAGATTCTTTACCAGCTGAGCCACTGGGGAAGCCCACACTCAGGCAGACACAGAGAGAAAAGTGCAGGAGAGAATGTCATGAAATGACGTAGAAGGATGCCCTCTGTGGACTGGGCTCTGCCCCTCTGTCTGCATACGCACGGATAGACACTCACTGTGGATAAAGAATTTGTGACAGCTTTCATCAGACACTAACATAAGAATCTGGGCCCCCAGAGCAAACTCACCTGGGAATATTCTCAAGAATGGTTCATCGCCTGAAAGTGTTTAGCTGATAACCACCCAAGGCGAAAATGCTGCTCAGAGAAAGCACGGCACTTGAAAACATAATTAATACTATTAGTGCAGAACGCAAATTGTAACTCTTCAAGGAATTTCCACGTTTGCCGTGCCATTCAAAGAGTTCTATGTTTCCCATGATCCTTTATGGTTTTTTACATTTATTTCATTGAACTGTTTGTTTTCTCTTGGAGGGTAGCCAATTAACAATGTTGTGATGACTTCAGGTGGACAGCAAAGGGACTCAGCCATCCATACACACGTATCCCTTCTCCCCCAGACTCCCCTCCCATCCAGGCTACCGCATGACATGGAGCAGAGTCCCCTGTGCTGTCCAGCAGGTCCTTGCTGGTTCTCCATGTTAAACACAGCAGTGTGTCCATGTCCATCTCAAACTCCCTGACTATCCCTTCCTCCCTCCTTCCCCCTGGTGACCATAAGGTTATTACAGAGTATTGAGCAGAGTTCCCTGTGCTGTCCAGCAGGTCCTTGCTGGTTCTCCATGTTAAACACAGCAGTGTGTCCATGCCCACCCCAAACTCCCTGACTATCCCTGCCCCCATCCTTCCCCCCTGGGAACCATAAGTTGCTCTCTCAGTCAGTAAGTCTGTGTTAAAGTGTTCTTTATGATCAGATGTAGGCTTTTGCCAAAACTGCTCTGAAATTAGATAAAGATGAAGCCTAGGACTAGGAAGTTTTAAGGGCGCGATTTAATTACAAAAGAGATGGATCTCCAAAGATTGTGTTGTGTGAGATGCTGACATACAACAGGGGCAGAAAACCCAGTTTGCCTTTAAAGGAGTCTGATCTGAACTCTCGGCATTTATTCAGATGTTCACAGTCTGTCTTGTATGAGAACAGTCGTTTTGACATAAATAGAGGCAGCTTTGAAGAAGTGAGTTTTGTTATAAGCCACCAACAGTGAAACATAATCCTATTTATAAAGAAGGAAAGCTTGCCCCAGTCGTCAGGGGACCTCAATTTATTTTTGCTTACCCCCGCAAGATCATATACTGTTTTGAAAGAAGGCTTTGAGAAAATAAAAACCAGAAATGTGCTGAATCATTCATTCTTACAAAACATAGTATGGTTGGTTTCTACCACTTCAGACTACGTGGCAGAATACATCAGAGTGATGACATTTAAAAAGATTTAAACAGAAACAGGTTGCCTTATTTGCAATGTGATGAAGGAGTTTTCACACTGTTATCGAAATGACCAAGGAAAGCAGTGCAGTGGTGCGTAAATGAAGCCTTTCATATTTGTTGTTGCTTTTGTCCAGGCACTAAGTCATGTTCAGCTCTTTGTGACCCCATGGACTGCAGCACGCCAGGCCTCCCTGTCCATCACCATCTCCCAGAGCTTGCTCAAACTTTTGTCCATTGAGTTGGTGATGCCATCCAACCATCTCATCCTCTGTCGTCCCCTTCTCCTCCTGCTCCCAATCTTTTCCAGCATCAGGGTCTTTTCCAGTGAGTCAGCTCTTTGCATCAGGTGGCCAAAGCATTCGAGTTTCAGCTTCAGCATCAGTCCTTCCAATGAACACCCAGGACCAATCCCCTTTAGGATGGACTGGTTGGATCTCCTTGCAGTCCAAGGGATTCTCAAGAGTCTTCTCCAACACCACAGTTCAAAAGCATCAATTCTTCAGCGCTCAGCTTTCTTTATAGTCCAATTTTCACATCCATACATGACCACTGGAAAAACCATAGCCTTAACTAGACAGGCCTTTTTGACAAAGTAATGTCTCTCCTTTTTAATATGCTGTCTACGTTGATCATAACTTTCCTTCCAAGGAGTAATCGTCTTTTAATTTCATGGCTGCAGTCACCATCTGCAGTGATTTTGGAGCCCCCAAAAATAAAGTCTTACACTGTTTCCACTGTTTCTCCATCTATTTGCCATGAAATGACAGGACCGGATGCCATGGTCTTTGTTTTGTGAATGTTGAGCCTTAAGCCAACTTTTTCACTCTCCTCTTTCACTTTCATCAAGAGGCTCTTTAAGTTCTTCTTCACTTTCTGCCATCAGGGTGGTGTCATCTGCATATCTGAGGTTATTGATATTTCTCCCGGCAATCTTAATTCCAGCTTGTGTTTCCTCCGGCCCAGCGTTTCTCATGATGTACTCTGCATATAAGTTAAATAAACAGGGTGACAATATACAGCCTTAACGTACTCCTTTTCCTATTTGGAACCAGTCTGTTGTTCCATGTCCAGTTCTAACTGTTGCTTCCTGACCTGCATATAGGTTTCTCAAGACGCAGGTCAGATGGTCTGGTATTCCCATCTCTTTCAGAATTTTCCATAGTTTGTTGTGATCCACACAGTCAAAGGCTTTGGCATAGTCAATAAAGCAGAAGTAGGTGTTTTTCTGGAACTGTCTTGCTTTTTTGATGATCCAGCGGATGTTGGCAATTTGATCTCTGGTTCCTCTGCCTTTTCTAAAACCAGCTTGAACATCTGGAAATAGGGATTCTTTCAGTATTTTTTTTTTCCTTTTCAATGAGAATTTCAGAGAGTTCATGTTTCATTACCGAGTGACAGTGAAATATTTGGAAGATCCTCCTACTGAAATCAGAGGACCATTGTGACTGCTAGCTCTGAAGACTCAGAGCTAATTAATGTCTTCCATTCATAGTGTTTATGTGTTGAATAAAATGAAGTCAAAATATTAAATAATACAGCACAAGTATACAGTATGGTGAGCTGGCTCCTTATAAACTTGGGATCTTCAGCTTCTTCAACAGACCATAAGGAGTTTTTGTTGCTCTATTTTCATAGAAAGCAAAGTCAGTTAAGTGATATTTTCTTTCTACCTCAACATTTTTTTGTTGTTGTTACTAAGGATTTTTTTTGTTTCTGAAAATATAACTTTGAACAGCTTTGCTTATTATGATGATGTTCAACAAGTAAGTTTAAAAAAAAACATGTTTTTTGTTCACTCGCAGTATAGTTAATTTACAATGGCTTCCCTGGTGGCTCAGATGGTAAAGTATCCACGTGCAGTGCGGGAGACCTGGGTTCAGTCGCTGGGTCCAGAAAATTCCTTGGAGAAGGGCATGGCAACCCACTCCAGTGTTCTTGCCTGGAGAATCCTATGGACAGAAGAGCCATGGGTCCAAAAAACACTGGATGTGACTGAGCAGCTAAGCGCACGTTTTCTGTGTTACGGCACAGTGAATCAGTTATAGAAATATCGTTTTCCGTGTTATTTTCCATGATGGTTTATCCCAGGGTGTTTAATGTAGCTGCCTGTCCTCTACCGTAGGAACTTGTTGTTTATCCACCCTGTTTATAATCGTATCTGTTTATAATTTATCCTCCCTGTTTATCATTTATCCACCTGTTTATCATTTATCCACCTGTTTATAATTATATCTGCTAACCCCAAACTCCCAGCCACATCTTCCCCCTGCCTCCTTAGCAACCACAAATCTCTTCTCTGATTGCGACTTTATTTCTGTTTTCTACATACATTCATTGTGGTCAGAGTTTAGGTTCCACGTATAAGTGATATCATACAGTCTTTGTCCTTCTGTTTCTGACTCACTTCACTTGGTACGATCATCTCCAGACCCATCCATGTTGCCGCAACTGGCATCGTGTCTTCCCTTTTCATGGCCGAGTCATATTCCGTTGTATGTATGCACCACATCTTGATCCATTCCTTTATCACTGGACGCTTAGGTTTCTTCCACACCTTGACTATTTTAAATAGTGCTACAATGAACACTGAGGGGCATGCATTTTCTAGTTATGCTTTTGTCTTCAATATACACCCTAGAATGGGATTGCTGGATTATACGGCAATTCTGCTTTTAGCTTTCTGAGGAGCTTCCAAACTGTTCTCCATTCCGGCTGCAACCAATTAAATTGCCACCAGCAGAGTGAGAGGGCTCCCATTTTTCCATAGCCTCTCCAGCATTTTCAACTGTTTCATTTTTAAGTGGGGGTAAGGGAGAAGTAAAAAGCTGTGTTGGAAATCTGCTGCTGCTGCTAAGTCACTTCAGCTGGGTCTGACTCTTTGTGTTTATCTTGGCTACAACTTTTACCATAAACTAGGCAATGGCACCCCACTCCAGTACTCTTGCCTGGCAAATCCCATGGGCGGAGGAGCCTGGTGGGCTGCAGTCCATGGGGTCGCTAAGAGTCGGACACGACTGAGCTACTTCACTTTCACTTTTCACTTTCATGCATTGGAGAAGGAAATGGCAACCCACTCCAGTGCTCTTGCCTGGAGAATCCCAGGGATGGGGGAGCCTGGTGGGCTGCCATCTCTGGGGTCGCACAGAGTCGGACACGACTGAAGCGATGCAGCAGCAGCAGCAGCAGCAGCAGGAAATAGCTATTTTTCAACATGAAAAAGATACAGACATTTATGGTGAATTTTTCATTTTAAGTAAAACACATATGGGTTACTATTTACAGGGTCTCTTTTCTTTCTTAACCGTGTGACTTTTGACAGAACCATGTCACTCCCAGCATGCACAATCTTGAGCATGGGTACTTTTGACTTGGATTTTGAGTAACTGTTTCTGATCACAGTTGTGGGACAGTTTAAATTTGTCATACTCCCCATTTGAATTTTCATCCTTGCTGTAAATCCAACACATTGCAATCATGAAAACTGTTAGGAAGAGTTGTTGATCAATGATGTATATACTTTATACAAATTGTCTGGTAATTTCAACTTTATTGAGCATTAAAAAGAAAAAATAACTGTTCTATAATGCATCAAAATACAACACAATATTCATCACATCCTGAAAATAGATGTGATGTGGACACTAACTGATTTCAAGTTGCGATCATAGAGACAATTTATTCATTCTGAATATTTTAAAACCTTCTTCCTGTTTCCTATAAACCAGTTAATGACTCTCAGTTGCAGTATCAGCCTTCTTGTTTTCATGATAAACGGTCATCTCCTGCATTTATAGTCATGTTTGCAGAGTTTTGTTTTTTTTTTTTTCTCGCATTTGCAGCTTGCTTTGCTTGCGGACTTTCAACCACTTTGATATTGAAGCTCATCCCTACAAAACTTTTTTCTGATCGTAAACGATTAAGCATTTTATAAACTTTTATATTGTATCTAAAAATGTCATAGAGTGACTGTTCACCGTTTTAAATCGTTTTTGAGCAAATATTCCATGGAACACCAAACCTTGCCCCTTTGAAAGTTCTAGTCCGCTGGGGGTAGGAGAAGGTTGTCATAGGGACATGTCTGCATACATGTGTGTTTCTCATTTTTATATTGATTTTTTTCTGAAAAATTTTGTTTTGTAAAGAAGTCTTAGTGGCAGCAGTTGGCGTCTTCGTGAGTCATGCCTAATCTTTCGTTGTGATGCTAACTTCGTTTTCCCAGGTCATATAGGATTTTAGTTCCCTGACCGGGAATCAAACCCCCGTCTCCTGCGTGGCCAGGCGGATTCTCAACCACTTGACCACCAGGGAAGTTCTTTCGTATAGATTTATAAAGGAGGTGACTTTTATGCTGAATAAATGCATATGTACTGCAGCATGGTCGTTATTTCTGTTTCTCAGTAAGTCGCTACCCCTTTGAAACCTAATAAACATGGTTAAGGACCACCTCAAAGCCATCTGTGTATCTGTCTGCTGCTGCTAAGTCACTCCAGTTGTATCCGACTCTGTTCGACCCCATAGATGGCAGCCCACCAGACTCCCCCGTCCCTGGGATTCTCCAGGCAAGAACACGGGAGTGGGTTGCCATTTCCTTCTCCAATGCATGAGAATGACAAGTGAAACTGAAGTCACAAATTCATGTCTGACTCTTCGCAAAGACTCCATGGACTGCAGCCCACCAGGCTCGTCTGTCCCTGGGATTCTCCAGGCAAGAGTACTGTAGTGGGGTGCCATTGCCTTCTCCATGTTTCTGTTAGCAGAAGTCATCTACAGGTTTCCTTCTCTAGAATTCCCAGCGAAGCAAATGAAAAAAAAAATGAATAAACACAGCTTCCTTAAGTAAACTCTGGGTCAGATTTCCTTTGGGCAAAGTCTGCCCACATGGATCCAGGCCAACCCAAAGAATAATATAATTAGAAGTAGATTTAAAAATGTCTGGGCTTACCTGGTGGCTCAGATGGTAAAGATTCTGCCTGCCATGTGGGAGACCTGGGTGCAGCCCCTGGGTGGGGAAGATCCCCTGGAGGAGGGCGTGGCAACCCACTCCCGTATTCTGGCCTGGAGAATCCCATGGACAGAGGAGCCTGGCGGGCTACAGCCCGTGGAGTCACAGAGAGTCAGACACGACTGAGCGACTAACACTTTCCCTTTCATAAAGATGTCTGTCATCACCTTCCTAGAAACACTGCTGGTTTTTCCACCGGGAACCACCAAATGTGATGTATAGGCTGAGATATATTTGTCTACCATCTTTCATACCTGCATTTCATAACATTCAGAATGCGTCAGGCATGAAAAATACACAGACCTTGGAACATTAATAAGGGTCTGAAATATGTTTTCTTCCTGAAGGTTTTATATCTTCAGATACTCCGCCACCGCTGGCAGCATTTGAACATGATGAAGTGGAGTCAGAAGGAGTAAGGCAGGTAACCTGCTGGAAACCCACATATTGAAGCTTTGTGTTTACTCTGTAGAGGAGACGCCTGATCTTGAATTCTCTGACCTCAGAGAGGCTTGTCAACCCCCCTACAAAGCGTATATATTTACCATTTACTCTGAGGCATCAGAATTACATAAAATATGTAGACTCGTATTAGGGAATTATTATCTTTGGTGGCTCAGATGGTCAAGAATCTGGCCACAATGCAGGAGACCTGAGTTCAATCCCTTAGCTGGGAAAATGCCCTGGAGGAGGGCATGGCAACCCACTCCAGTATTCCTGCCTGGAGAATCCCACGGACAGAAGAGCCTGGTGGGCTACAGTCCACGGGGTCGCAAAGAGTCAGACGTGACTTAGCGACTAACACACACACATACCACAAAAAAGCTGGCTTAAAACTCAGCGTTCATAAAATTAAGATCATGGCATCTGGTCCCATCACTTCATGGCAAATAGATGGGGAAACAATGATTGACTTTATTTTCTTGGGCTACAAAATCACTGCAGACAGTGACTGCAGCCATGAAATTAAGAGATAGTTTGCCCCTTGGAAGAAATGCTATGACCAACCTAGACAGCATATTAAAAAACAGAGACATTACTTAACCGACAAAAGTCCTTCTAGTCAAAGCTTTGGTTTTTCCAGCCGTCATGTACGGATGGGAGAGTTGGACCATAAAGAAGGCTGAGCGCCGGAGAATTGATGCTTTTGAGCTGTGGTGTTGGAGAAGACTCTTGAGAGGCCCCTGGCCTGTAAGGAGATCAAACCAGTCAAACCTATAAGGAGATCAAACCAGTCAATCCTAAAGGAAATCAGTCCTGGGTGTTTATTGGAAGGACTGATGCTAAAGCTGCAATACTTTGGCCCCCTGATGTGAGGAGTCGACTCATTGGAAAAGACCCTGATTTGGCAAAGGATTGAAGGCAAAATTAGGAGACAACAGAGGATGAGATGGCTGGATAGAATCACTGACTCAATGTTGAAGTTTCAGGTGGACTGGAAAGGGATCAAACCCACGTCTCTTGTGTCTCCCACCTTGGCAGCTGGATTTCACCCCATGGATGCCTGAGAAGCCCAACTGATTGAATTATTTCTCCATAAAAGAAGCTTTGTTGCTAATCTCTCATATTATCATCTGGGGCTTCCCTGGTGACTCAGATGAATCTGCCTGCAATGCAGAAGACCTGGGTTCCATCCCTGGATCGTGGAGATCCCCTGGAGGAGGGCATGGCAACCCGCTCCAGTATCCTGGCCTGTAGAATCCCCTGGACACAGGAGCCTGGTGGGCTACAGTCCATGGGGTCGCAGACAATCAGACACAACTGAGCCACTAAGACACTTCCACACACACAGAGTACAGTTTAAGCTTAAATAGTCTCCCCCAAATTTTGCTTTTGAAGACAAGGTCTCTGATATATTAAACTGACAGGCTTTCAATCCTGCAGTGAACGCCGTTTTCTCTGACCCAGTGAAAAATCAACTGCAGGAGATTCTTGCATGGACACGAGAGATTGGGTCCATAACGCATATATTTTTCCCCTACTGCAAATTCTCCACTCATAATATACGGGTTAAATGATACTAATGTGTGTTATATGATTTGGCATAATTGCCAGATAATTTTCTAGGATGTAATTTGCATTTTTATGTTGACTTAGAGACTGAAATGTTAAACACTCATAAGTTAAATTAATGAAGGCCTCCTGAGTTCATTGTTCAGAATCAAGGACTTAGGTTGAACGTCTCTGCTTGACGAGGAGCCAGACGACCACGGTGCTTTCCCTACATTTAAGAATTTTCATTGGAAATCAGACTTGAGAGAAAAAATAATAAACTGTACTACAGAGGATTCAACAAAAGCCACTGGATCAAGTGAGCCTCACTCTTTCCTTGGTGGGATTTCTTTTTCTTTTTTTTTTTTAAAGTTAATTGACTGCTTCAGTGTTACGTTGAGTTCTGCCGTTCAGCAAAATGACTCGGTTATACACAGATATGCATATTTGTGTTTTAATATTCTTCTCCACTATGGTTTATCAGAGGATATTGTATATAGTTCCCTGAGCTGTAAAGTAGGACCTTATTGTTTATCCATTCTAAAGGCAACAGTAGGCTTCTGCTAACTGCAGTCCCCAGGTTCATCCTTCCCTCTTCTCTTTTGCCTCTTGGCAACAGTAACTCTATTTCTGATGTCTGAGAGTCTCTTTCTGTTTTGTAAATAAGTTCCTTTGTGTCGTAGTTTAGATTCTACATATAAGTCATGTCATATATTTTTGTCTTTCTCTGACTTACTTGGGATGATAATCTCTGGGTCCACCCAAGTGACTGCAGACGGCATTCTTTCTTTCTTTTTCATGGCTGAGTCATATTCCATTCTCTATATGGACCGCATCTTCTTTATCCATTCATCTGTTGAATGACATTTTAAGTTGCTTCCATGCCTTGGCTATTAAATAGTTCCTCAGTAAACTCTGGGGTGCATGTACTTTTTTGAATTACGGTTTTCTCCATATATACGCCCAAGAGTTGGATTGCTAGGTCATGCTCAGTCATTCCGTCATGTCCAACTCTTTACAGTCCCATGGACTATAGCCCACTCGGCTCCTCTGTCCATGGGATCTTCCAGGCAAGCATACTGGAGTGAGGTTCCATGCCCTCCTCCGGGAGATCTTCCTGACCCGGGGAATGAACCCACGTCTTTTGGGTCTCCTGCGTTGGCAGGTGGGTTCTTTACCACTAAGACCACCTGGGCAGCCCCTCTGTGTCAGTCATATGGTAGCTATATTTTCGTTTTTTCAGGAACCTCCATAGTGCCCTACATAGGTGCTGTACCAACTTGTATTTCTACCCACAGGAGAACTCCCTTCTCGGTATCATTTTTCTATTCCTTGCATACTTGCTCTTTTCGTCCTTGCTCCTTGCTTTCTTTCTGAGCTTGCGCTCCGTTTATGAACATCCCCAGGTCATAGCTTCCATTTTACACCCAAGATCTCCAGTCACCCAAGATCTCCAGTCACCCAAGATCGCCTTTCACAGCAAGTCCAAACCATGCCAACACCAGACTTCCCAGTTCTACAGAAATGTCAGTCACGGCGGCCCTCACCTGTTTCCCCACCATCTGCCCTTCTTCCTTGTTCCACGCCCGTGTTTTGCTCACCTGCTTTGAAGGAATCACTCTTCATGAGGCTCGTGATAATCGAGGAACGACATCTGTGCTTTCTTTTTCTGTCATTTCCATTTTCTCCTGGATTTCATCCTCTCGATAGATAATAATGAACACATGCACAAGCCTGTCTCAACGTGTATTTACCTGGTTTCTTTGTACTCGAACCTGCTTCTCCTTTCCCTTATCCTTCTCAAGATGCTGTCTGTGTGTGTGTGTGCGTGCATGCTCAGTCATGTCCAACTCTTTGCATCCCCATGGACTTTAGCCCGCTGGGTTCCTCTGTCCCTGGGATTCTGGGCAAGAATACTGGAGTGGGTTGCCCTGACCTCCGCCAGGGGATCTTCCAGACCCAGGGGTTGAACCTGCATCTCATGCATTGCAGAAAGATTCTTTACCAAAGTTAGTCTTGTGTGCCTCTTTGGGACCCCATAGAATGTAGCCCCACCAGGCTCCTCCATCCATGGGGTTCTCCAGCAAGAATAATGGAGTGGGTTGCCCTTCCCTCCTCCAGGGGATCTTCCAGACCCAGGGGTCGAACCTGCATCTCATGCATTGCAGAAAGATTCTTTACCAAAGTTAGTTTTGTCTGCCTCTTTGGGACCCCATGGAATGTAGCCCTGCCAGGCTCCTCCATCCATAGGGTTCTCCAGCAAGAATAATGGAGTGGATTGCCGTACCCTCCTCCAGGGCATCTTACCTACGCAGGGATCGAACCTGCGTCCTCTACATCTTCTATATTGGCCTCTGGGTTCTTTACCACTAGGGCCACCTTGGAAGCACCAAAATGTTGGAATAGCTCCAGCTTCTTCTGAATTGTAACATTTACTTTAATCTCGTACATCCATCCTGGTAACATCTTTGCTAATGCTGTGCATTCAACTCCTTCTTCCAAAACCTGCTCCCAGACTCTGGTCACCAACCCAGACCGTCCTCAGTATCCACATCCTTTTCCAAAAGGTTAAGCATCACCCTGTTTCATATGGATGTCCGACAGAGTCTTCAGTTTTGACGTTATGGACTTTCTAAACGTTGTTGTTGATTCATAATATGATATCCCTTTCGGGTGGATGACATAGTGATTCAGTATCCTGTAGCTTATAATCCGTTTAAACTTATTACAAATTATTGGCTGTGTTCTACTTTGTATCTTCTTTATCTTATGCATAGCAGTTTGCATGGATGGTGTTTCTGAGCGTTCTGGACCCGTAGCAAATTTTCTTTATAGCTTGTTTAGAGACTGCGGTGCCAGTTAACTGGGAGAAATTATTTATCGTAAATTAGAAAAGTAGATTAGAGCAAATGTAGGCTTTATGATCTCCTAGGGTCCCGCCAGAGTGTGTGTTCCTCCCCATTTTTTCAGTAGCTTTAGGAGCAACCTGAAGAACCATTAAATGTTTTCACAGTACAGAATGTTCAGAGCCTCAATAAAATGAGCAACTTTAAAATTTGAAAATCAGTGCAAACACAGTTCACGAACAGACATTAGGAGAGGCTCATCAAGAGCAAGTATTCAAATGGTTTCATCGTAAATAAAATTTCAAAATCGAGACACTTTTAATTAAAATGGAATTTAGGAATATTTGAAATTGCACTATTTTTGCGTAGTTCTTAATGTTCAATGTTTTTCCTGTTTATGAGAGTGAACCCTAAGGATAAAGGAGGAATTCTTATTAAAACATGTAACAGAAAGACACTTGAGAATCTTTCCGATGAAGTGACTCATGATTGTGCGTAACTCCATTGGGGTTTAGCTCACTAGTGCTTTTGTTTGCATTAAATCAATATTCTTTTGCAGACGGTTTGATCTTGAAATGTCTGAGAATCTACAGCATATTTTGATAAAATCCAATTCAGAGAACAGCACACCATAATGTTATAACACAAACTCCTTTTTGTTAAATTTTTTTAAATTTTATTTTGTATTGTGGTATAGTCAATTAACAATGTCATGATAGTTTCAGGTGGACAGCAAAGGGACTCAGGGATATACATACACATGTAACGATTGTTCCCCAAACTCCCCTCCCAGCCGGGCTGCCGAATGACATTGGGCATGCATGTATGTCTTTGAATGATGGTTTTGTCTGATCGATGCCCAGTCGTATGATAGTTCTACTTTTAGTTTTTCAAGGAACCTCCAAACTCTTGTCCATAGTGGCTGTGCTAATTTGCATCCCCACCAACAGGGTAGGAGACAAAGTCTGTTTTACTTTGGATAGAATGGCAGCTGGCTTCAGGATCGCATGTCTGTGCATGTTATCATGCTATTGGAAATGAAAAAGAAGATCCCCCTTCTGCTCTTAGACACAAACATGGCTCTCAGGATGCTCTTATAATAGTCCAGGGCAGGTCAGAGTATAGCGGGAGGCTCTCTACATGGTGGGCTGTGCCTTTCTTGAAAGTACAGTAACATTTCGTGTAGAACATTCCTCCATTCCTGACATTACTGGCTTGCAGTCAGAAAGCCATGAGGTCTTCCCCATTCTGTTCTGACTTTGTCATTGTTGGTGAGTGTGTGAGGACTTTGCTGTTTTAGCTGTAGGACCGCCGAACCCAAGGACGTGGGACGGCAGACCAGGGTCTGCCTGCCTGGAGCTGGCGAAGAGGAAACGGAACGGCTTTCTTTTCTTTTCATCAACCGTTCGTTCTTGGTCATGCTGGGTCTCTCTCGCTGTGCAGGCTTTGGGCTTCTCACTGTGGTGGTTTTTCTCGTTGCAGAGCACAGACTGTAGCCACACGGGCTTCGGTGCTTGCAGTGAGCGTACTCAGTCGTTCTGGTGTGCAAGCTGTGGGATCTTCCGGGACCATGGCTGACTGCAGAAAAAATAACCTGTGCAGCCCCTGGCAGTCAGCAGTGTGTGTTCTGTCCCTGTGGGTTTCCTTCTGGAGGACTTTCTATAGGAATGCAATTATTCCTCGTGTCTTGTGTGTCTGGACTCGCTCTTGTGTGTCTGACTCATGTAACTCAGCGCGTGTTTTCAAAACATTTGTAGTGACCCACTATTCTGTGTGTGACCTGCATCCCATCGAAGGTACGGATCACATTTGGTATATTCCTCATCCGTTGATGATCATCTGAACTGCTTCCAGCTGTCACTATTATGCATCCTAATTGTGTGATCTTCCATGTACGTGTCGGAGAAGGCAATGACACCCCACTCCAGTACTTTTGCCTGGAAAATACCATGGATGGAGGGGTCTGGTAGGCTGCAGCCCGTGGGGTCGCTAAGAGTCAGGCACGACTGAGCGACTTCACTTTCACTTTTCACTTTCATGCATTGGAGAAGGAAATGGCAACCCACTCCAGTGTTCTTGCTTGGAGAATCCCAGGCACGGGGGAGCCTGGTGGGCTGCCGTCTCTGGGATTGCACAGAGTCGGACACGACTGAAGCAACTTAGCAGCCATGTAGGTGTATTTGTTTAAATGTGTGTCTGTGTTTTAGACTCTCGGTCGTGTCTGACTCTTTGCCACCCCATGGCCTGTGGCCCGCCGGGCTCTGCTGTCCATGGGATTCTCCAGGCAGGAATACTGGAGTGGGTTGCCACGCCCTTCTCCAGCGGATCTTCCCCACCCAGGGATCAAACCTTGGTCTCCTGCACTGCAGGCAGATTCTTTACCGTTTCAGCCACCTTCTCTGGGGGTCTGTATACCTAACCCAGAATTGCTGTGTGGTTTTCTACAAAGTTTTGCAATTTATGTGTCATGCTCCAAGAAACGTAACCTGGTTTCCCCAAGCGCAGATGAACTTACCTTTTGAGCTTTATTCTTTCTCGTTATCAAATGACCGCTCCTTTAAAATCATCATTTTACACTGCCCTCGGTAGAGAGGGTGCCTGAAAATATGAGCAACGTGTATTTTTATGTGGAGATTCTCTTTGGCATCATCAGTCTATTCCTAATCACAAACGGACATCAGATCAAGATCAAGAGCTCCCTTAACTGAAGAGTAGTAACAAAGAGAGGTGCTGAATGTGCTAATTAGTTTAATTGTGGTAATCATTTCAGAATGTGTACATATACCCTTTGATCATGTTGTACAGTTTATATATAGAAGTAGGATTTTATTTCTCATTTATTCCTAAATGAAGCTGAAACAAATAGTAAAAATAAATTCCCTTAAAGGTGTGAAGAACAACACATTAAAAAAGAATTAGGAATTTTAAGCCAATTTGAAAATGATGTCTGCGGCACACATGTGGTACTCACAGCAATTATCACTTTATTATCCAACGAGTATTACAAGTCTTCAGACATCTGCATGTGGTGTGTTATTTCTTAATGCTGTAAGTAGGGCAACATTGAGTTATTTATGGATTAATACATTTATTTAAATTTTGAATTGAAAAACTCCAAATATTTGGATTGAAATATATCCAAATATTTGGATTGAAATAAATCCAATTGAATAAATACACTGATGTAAGTCAATGCAAAATCAGTTGAAAGATGCTTACTCTTTGGAAGAGAAGCTATGACAAACCTAGACAGTATATTAAAAATCAAAGACATCAGTTAGCTGACAAAGGTCCATATGGTCAAAGCTGTGATTTTTTTCCTGTAGTCATGTACACATGTGAGAGTTGGACCAGAAAGAAGGCTGAGTGCCAAAGAACTGATGCTTTTGAATGGTGGTGCTGGAGAAGACTCTTGACAGTCTCTTGGACAGCGAGGAGATCCAATCAGTCCATCGAAAAGGAAATCAGTCCTGGGTGTTGATTGGAAGGACTGATGTTGAAGCTGAAGCTCCAATACTTGGGCCACCTGATGTGAATAGCTGACTCCTTGGCAAAGACCCTGATGCTGGGAAAGATTGAAGGCAGGAAGATAAGGGGACGGCAGAGGATGAGATGTTTGGATGGCATCACTGACTTGACGGACATGAGTTTGAGTGAGTTCCGGGAGATGGTGAAGGACAGAGAAGCCTGGCGTGCTGCAGTCCATGGGGTCTCAAAGAACCAGAGATGGCTTAGTAACTGAACAACCACATTTAGTTAAATGTCTACAAGTTGAACATAGGGTATCTTTTTTGTTGCCCTATTAAAATGTATTAACTTTATATGTGGAATCTAAAAAAAAGGGGGGAGGGGACAAACAAACTTATCTACAAAACAGAGATAGAGTTACTGATGTAGAAAAAAAACTTATGGTTACCTGGAGATGAGATAATTAATACAGACCTACTGTATAGCATGGGGAACTTCACTCAGAACCATGTCGTGGCCTATACCAGAAAATTAAAAATGTGTATGTATATACATACATATGTATATATGTATGTATATACATATATCCACTAAGAAAGTGGATATATGTATATCTTATTTACTTTGCTGTATATTTGAAAATACATAGCGTTTTAAATCAACTATACTCCAATAAAAATTTTAGTAATAATAAAAAAAAACATGCATTAACTTGATACAAAGATCTAGGAAAAAATGTCCACTGAACTATAGTTGAAAATCACAGATTCTGATTTAAAAACAAAAAAGAAATTCCTGAGGGATAAATGCAGATGAAGCGCATGGCTCGAAGCCCCCTGCAGAAAGCACCCTCCCCGTAGACTCACAGATCCGTCTTTCACCCAGGACTCCATAAATTAGGGAAGAGCAGAGTGTAAGGAGAGAAGAGTGTAAGGAGACGCTGACTGGCCATTGTTCTCTGTTTTTCCTCTGCTTACATTTGGTTCCACAGCAGAGGGAAGCCAGTCGGACTGGATAATCACCACCATCCTTCTTGGAACAGGTTACTCTGCGCTCACCTGCGGGGAGTCGAGGAAGCGCAAAAGACCCTAGGGGGAGAAATATTTCTTCTCTGCGTGTAGCAAACCTTAAACCTGGTTTACACGTCAAAACACCAGCCTGTAATTTATCTCACTGTGGTGTGATCCGCAATTAAGATAACCTGGTAAAACCATTCCTTTGGAAGGAATTTTTGAACACTTGGCCGGGTTGGCTCCTGGGTGTTAAATGTTTCACCCGCTGCCTGTCTGCTGATTGGGAGACTGGAAGTTAGTCATCGGTTGCCCTTGTCTTTCACAAGCTTTGGAGCTAGGGACTTCACGGGCCGCCCAGTGGTTAAGAATCCACCTGCTGATGGGGACACGGGTTCGATCCCTGGTCTGGGAGGATCCCACATGCCCTGGGACAACTGAGCCCGTGCACCACAGCTACTTAGCCAGTGCTTTAGAGCCTGGGAGCCGTAACTACTGAGCCCATGTACCTTTCCCTTCTCCAGGGGATCTTCCCAACCCAGGGATCGAACCCAGGTCTCCCGAATTGCCAGGCAGATTCGTTACCAGCTGAGCCACCAGGGAAGCCCAGGAGTACTGGAGTGGGTAGCCTATCCCTTCTCCAGGGGATCTTCCTCACCCAGGAATCGAACCGGGGTCTCCTGCATGGCAGGCAGTTTCTTTACCACCTGAGCCATCAGGGAAGCCCCCAAACAAATACTGCTTTTTAAAAATTTGGAAAGAATTGGAGCTGGTGGTCTGTAGAAAATAACCACGTGGCATTTTCTTTCCCTTTGTAAATTTTATTCTTCCGTTATTTTATGAGGGATCTGTACTTTCTTTCTCTTTCTCATTAAAGTGAGTGTATTTGGGATGGGATTTGTAATGCGAAATCTGTTTTGAGCTGAATGAAAATGAAAACAAAAGGCACTGTGATTTGGGAGGTGCAGGAAAAAATGGGCTTGGGGTTCTTGCATTAGGAAAAACAATGAAGAGTCTCAGAGAAAATAGCTAAGTTTCTGATTTTAAAGCCATAAAAATAAAGAGCAAATTAAATCCCAAATAAATGGAAGGAAAGAAATGATAAAGACCAGGGGGCGGGGGGAAAATCAGTGAGAGAACTGTTAAACAGTGGATGAAACCAATTAAATCAAAAGCCGGTCCTTGGGAAAGTTCAACAAAATTATGTAGTGTCTAGCCGTCTGGTCAGGAAAATAAAAGATAAGACACAAATTGGTGAAATAGGATCACTGTTAAGGGCTTCATAAATATTGATGTAATAATTAGTGAATATTATGAACAAGTTCACACCATCTTGGAGAATCAACGAAGAAGTATTAATGATGCAAATTACTAAAACTCATGCAAGAAGAAAACATTAAGCATATAAGCCTGTGTATATTTAAGAAATATAATTTGCAGTTTAAAAAAAATAGTTTCCGAAGAAGACTTGAAGAAGAAATGGCCCATCAGGTGGAACATTAAATGAAAATTTATGGAATAAAAATACAGAATGCCTGCAAAGTTGTCTAGAAAATAGAAGATGAGAAAATGCTCTCTAACTCCTTTGAGGAGGCGCGTATTATACTACCACAGCATGAAAAAGACATCACAATAAAAGGCAGATGTAGATGAATACCCATAGTAAATCTTTGTGTCAAAATCCTTAGCTAAATATTTTAAGTGGAGTCCAGCAATGTATAAAAATTAGTGTCTAAGTTGGGTTTCAACATAGGAATAGATGGTTGGTTTAACATGGAAATAGATGGTTGGTTTAACACGGAGTAACTCATCAGAATGAGACGATATACTTGTAGAACAAAAAACGAAAATCCACCTAAATCCAGATAAATATAATTGGCCAAGAAAAACTGACTTAGGGGCTTCCCTGGGGATGATTCAGCTATAAAAGAATTCACCTGTCATGCAGGAGCTGTAAGAGACCCGGGTTCGATCCCTGGGTCTGGAATATCCCGTGGAGGAGAGAATGGCAACCCACTCCAGTGTTCTTCCCTGGAGCATCCCTTGAACGGAGGAGCCTGGTGGGCTACAGTCCGTGGGGTCACAAAGAGTCTGGCACGACTGAGTAACTGAGCACACACGCCATGTATATAAAACAGATCTCTTCACATTGAACTAAATGACTCTTAACAGTTAAACCTGATTAGTCAGTAATATTAAAAAAAATAATAAAAGCATTTAGAAGATAACAAGATGCTTCCACTGGGATTTGATTAACACAATGAGAACAGAAACACAAGACTGTCAGGGGTCACGGTTTTTACAATTCTTTTCAATCACACAAGTGTTGGATAGAGAACTCTAAGCATTTAGAGGCCTGGTTGTGAAATACAGAGGGAATGTAACTGCATTCAAATTCCAGATCTAGCCTTCATTTTCATTTTGGTTATTGAACAATGCAAGTCAGAACACTGGGTTTGGTAAGTAAGAAAAACAATAATTAGAAGCGTGATAATGGTCATGGCAATAGTTCAGGGCCATTTGGGAATTAAAGCTGAGATATGTCATTTATACTTCATTCATTATGGAGTTAACAAACACCGCTGAGGGCTTCCCTGGTGGCTCCGTGGTAAACAACCCATCTGCCAAAGCAGGAGACGTGGGTTCGATCCCTGGCTTGGGAAGATCCCCCAGAGGAGGAAATGGCAACCCACACTGTATTCTTGCCTAAAAAAGGAAGTTGAGCTTGGCATTAATGGAACTCATTTGACGAGCTCTATGGTCATTACGTGACACTTGATTGTAAGGTGTGACATCAGTATATAAGGTTTTGTGGATAGAATCGTACTTATTTCTAGAACCGATTGTCTACTGTAAATGAGTATGGGTGAGATGGTTTGAAAGGTCATGGATGCCAAGAGATATCAGAGTCTCCCAGTTAGATCACAGCAAAGAAGTAAGATAGGGCTATTTTCTTCTTTCTTTCAAAAGCTCAACTCTCATCCAAAGAAAGAAAGCTTAAATGATAACTTAAGTAGATAGCAGTGAACACAAGGATTGAAAAAGGAAGATGTGTTGCATTTTGGTGGTTAAAGTTTGCAAAGAAAAGATAAGGGTAGGCAAGAAGGCGATAACGCCAACAAAAGTTGGCTGTGGGAATAAAAGGCTCTTTGATACACGCCTGCTGTAGGAGAGAAAAGGAAATCTGAGCCCTCTCACCAAATTAAAAAAAAAAAAACAAAGAAGACTATTACATCACCATCCACCCTTAAATGCCAGCTACTGAAAGCAGCTTTTCCACTTTGCAGACAAAGTGGTGAGATTTATTAAAGTTTCCATTAGAAGAAATGTTGTTATTCAGTCGCTCAGTCAAGTTCAGGTCTTTGCAACCCCTTGGACTGTAGCACGCCAGGCCTCCCTGTCCTTCACTATCTCTCAGAGCTTACACAAACTCATGTCCATCGAGTTGGTGATGCCAGCCAAGCATCTCATCCTCTGTCGTCCCCTTCTCCTCCTGCCTTCAGTCTTTCCCAGCATCGGGGTCTTTTCCAAGGAGTCAGCTCTTCCCATCAGGTGGCCAAAGTATTGGAGCTTCAGCTTCAGTCCTTCCAGTGAATAGTCAGGGTTGATTTCCTTTAGGGTTGACTGGTTTGATCTCCTTGCTGTCCGAGGAACTCTGAAGAAGAAGTGCATTATCAAACACGTGTAAATTTGCAAGTGAGGACAGAAGAGAAAAGATCTGATCATGATTTCTGAGTCAGGTTTTTGTGTTTCCATTAGGAACAGAATTCCTTGTGGCACTCAGAATGGATACCTTGCATAGCATCTTCCTTGCCCTGAGCTGAAGCCTTAGGACTTCCATTCTTGGGCTGCAACCTGAAACCATCCTGGGATGACTGCTATGTTTTTGTTTATGCTGACCCCTTAAAGAAAAGGCTTGCCGACCTGTGCCCTGCTGCTGCTGCTAAGTCGCTTCAGTTATGTCCAACTCTGTGCGACCCCATAGACGGCAGCCCACCAGGCTCCGCCGTCCCTGGGATTCTCGAGGCAAGAACACTGGAGTGGGTTGCCATTGCCTTCTCCGGACCTGCCCTAGTGGATTGCAAATGGAAATGCAATGTTTGTTGGAAAGAAAGTAGTGTCTGTTTTTCTATACATTTTCTAGCAGAACCTAAAAGGATGTGCATATAAGCTAAGCACTCAATAAAATAAAATTATAATGTTGTGCTTTATGATTAAATGCTTCAGAATCCAGCTGCCAGTGCAGGAGATGCAGGAGATGTGGGTTCAGTTCTTGGGTTGGGAATATCCACTGGAGAAGGGAATGGCAACTCACTCCAGTATTCTTGCCTGGAGAATCCCATGGACTGAGGAGCCTGGTGGGCCACCATCCAAGGGGTCCCGAAAAAGTTGGAAATGAGTGATGCAATTTAGCACACACATATAAACACACACATACAACATAACTTCTGTCTTAATATGCTTCTGTGAAAAGAATCCTGTTCACTGATTCTAAATTTCTACCAAAAATTAAAACCTTCATTGCATTCATGCTAGATAAAAGAAACATTGCTATTTGTGGTTCAGATGGTAAAGAATCTGCCTCCAGTGCAGGAGACCCAAGTTCTATCCCTGGGTAGGGAATGTCCCCTTGGCCGGCATGCTAAATGTCAGAAACATTACTGTTTGTGGTTCAGAACGTAAAGAATGCACCTATAATGCAAGAGACCTGAGTTCCATCCCTGGGTCTGGAAGATCCCTTGGCCAGTATGCTCGATATTGGAAACATTACTATGTTCAGTTCAGTTCAGTTGCTCAGTCATGTCTGACTCTTTGCGACCCCATGGACCGCAACATCCCAGGCTTCCCTTTCCATCACCAACTCCCAGAGCTTGCTCAGACTCAAGTCCGTCGAGTCGGTGATGCCATCCAACCATCTCATCCTCTGATTTTTAGGAATAGGTAACAGATACAGTTGTGTTAATAGAATGTTCCCATGCTTGTCCTAAAAAATGAAAACTTCGTCTGGTTTGACGGCGTGTGTTGAAAGAAAAGAAAGTGAAGTAGCTCAGTCACGTCCGACTCTTTGTGACCCCATGAACTGTAGCCCACCAGGCGCCTCCATCCATGTGTGTTGAAACCAGTGTTAATAGTTAAGTGGTTCTGAGTGAGTTTACTAAAATCTCCCACCTTGTACTTTTATAAGAGACTGCACTTTGCACTGAACTCTCAGTAAGTTGTATTTTCAGGAAAATCATTTTCATTGGTTTTATTACACTTGCCTACTTCTATAAAAGTTCCAGGCAGAATTGAAGTCCTATTACAATGCAACAAGAGGTTAAAAAATAAATGAACGTTATTAATTTTTGGTGAGAAGTTTTTTTTTTTTTTTAAAGTAAGCATGTGTACCATATTTACAGACTTAATATAGAAAGAAACTAGTAAAACAGTGTATTTTTAAGGCAGGCAAATTTAAATAACTAAAGAGCTATTTATTTATTTTAATTCAAAGCTGTGTTGAATGTTAGAGTAATTAAAGATTTTTTCTTTCCCCCATAAGTTTTGACTGAAGTTTTTATATAACTGAAAGGGGAAATTTCTAACAACTTTCAATGAATAAGTTGATTAAAATGTGTTGGAATATATATATAAATATAGAAATGGGTCTTGGGAATATGCTCAAAGGGATAATTATTTTGAAAACACTCTACTAAACACGTTCTGTTATGTCTTTATCAGATTATTTGACTAGATCGTTGCATTTTGCGTAAGTTTCACGGGGTAGGACGTGCTCTTGTGGTGGTCATCGTAGTTGTAATCTCTCAACCACTTGGAAGAAAAAGAAACAAAGGAATGAGCCATGTAAAGGAACACAGAATAATGGGAATTCCCGGTGGTTCAGTCGTTAGGACTCTGAGCTTCCAAAGCCGAGGGCCTGGGTTTGATCCCTGCTCAGGGACCTGCGATCCCATAAGCCATTCAGCACAGCCAAAAAATAAAATTTAAAAAATAAAAGAGCCCAGAATATTGATCGGAAGTGGCAGGCAGATAACAGCTACCACAAAGTTTTTTTTTTCCTCTACACATTGAACACGGAAGTAGAAATAGCATCGAATTTTACGTTTGTGAATTTAGATACACTTGTATGGTTTTAAGCACCTTTCCAAGATGCCCTTTGTGAGTGGGAAATAAAATGGTTTTCCGTAGCACGCCTCGCAGTTTTTAGGATCCCAGTATCTCATCAAAATCGCCACTACTTTTTGTCTGCTGTTGTTTTTTTACTGCTGTAATAAAATGAATAACATATGAAGTCGTAAGAAGAGACAGACCCTTGGCCATTTATTTCTATTGTCTCTAGCGCCAGCCGCAAGTTCCAACCAGTGTCTAAAAGCATGACATTCCGATTTAACTCCAATTTCTGGCAAAGGACAATAAGGAGAGATTTGATGACTCAGTTTATCACGTCAGCACTTACTACAAGTTGGCCTTATTTTGAAGTGCTTCGGTTTACATGGACTTCTCTTGTGGCTCAGCTGATAAAGAAGCTGAGACCTGGGTTGGATCCCTGGGTTGGGAAGATCCCCTGAAGAAGGGAAAGGCTACCCACCAGTATTCTGGCCTGGAGAATTCCATGGACTGACTATTCCATGGGATCAAGAGTCAGACACGCCTGAGTTGTGCACAGCATCAGTAGCTGCAGAGTGCGGACTTACTCACTCCCTGGCATGTGGGATCTTAGTTCCCCGATCAGGGATCGAACCCATGTCCCCTGCATGGCACGGTGGATTCTTAACCACTAGACCACCAGGGAAGTCCCCGACACTCCTCATTGGTCACAGTAAAGATACCATCATCAATGTCTCCATCACTAAGGGGCTGAGGTTACAAAGTATCCCAGTCTCTTATGTAGCGATTAAAATAAGCCACCTGGCCCTTGATGTGCAATTACTATCCTGTGACTGCTCTTCCAACTGGCATAGCTGGAGGAAGTGAAGTGAGCTGACAGTCACTCAGTCGTGTCCAACTCTTTGCAACCCCATGAGCTATACAGTCCATGGAATGTTCCAGGCCAGAATACTGGAGTGTGTAGCCTTTCCCTTCTCCAGGGGATCTTCCCAACCCAGGGATCAAACACAGGTCTCCCACATTGCTGGCAGAGTCCTTACCAAGCTGAGCCAACAGGGAAGCCAGTGTAGAGCAATGCATAGTTAATTATCTGTATGTGGCATTGGACTTTTGAGTGGAGTGCTTCAAACTAAATTTTCTTAGTACTACTCATGATTCTTGGGAGTTTCCCAGGTGATGTAGTAGTAAAGAATCTGCCTGCCACTGCAGGAGACACAAGAGACGTGGGTTCAGTCCGTAAGTCAATAAGATCCCCAGGAGAAGGACATGGCAACCCACTCCAGTGTTCTTGCCTGGAGAATCGAGTGGTCAGTGGAGCCTGGTGGGCTACAGTCCCTGGGGTCACAAAGAGTCAGACATGACTGAGCATATATAGTCAGAATTCTTCAGCATCCACTTTGATGTGAACAGTTCAGTAAGCTTCGTAAAGTGCGTCGCCTCTTTGAATTCAAAATTCACACTTTCCAGCCCAGAACATCGAGGACATCTTCTCAAGAGTATACAGGCTGTGTTTTGATTTCCTCTAACAGCCCCTCCTCCCTGCCCCCCCACCCTCCACTTCTTCCCTTTCTTCCAAAATGTCAAGACATTGGGGGATTTATACCCTCTGATTGAAAAAAAAGGGAAAAAATAAAGAGCTTGTTGAATGCACATTATAACATGCCTCAGGCCAGCCTCAACATATGGGAGAAATAAATGCAGTAACTTGAAATTCCCATCACTTCCAAGCACCACTCGGGTTATTTAAAGAGCATTGTTTGCTTACTTGTGTTTCTAAAGAATTGTAATGAAAGCTGTATGTGGAGAAGAAAATGTCATGAACTAGTGCAAAGTCATCTGAGACTTCAGGAAAATGAGTTTCCTTCAGTGGATGTGTCTGTGGATTTCAGGGCCAGTTATGTAGAATAGTACTGTCTGTATCAGAAATGTCACTGAAATCTTGTAAATATATCAAGTCGCATACCAACAATTTGACTTTTAGCTACTATATTGGTCAGGGTTCTCCAGAGAAGCAGAATATCCGTGCATCTATTTGATTCTTGTTCAGTCGCTCAGTCGTGTCCGACTCTTTGCAACCTCATGGACTGCAGCACGCCAGGCCTCCCTATCCATCAGCAACTCCCGGAGTTTACTCAGACTCGTGTCCATTGAGTCAGTGATGCCATCCAGCCATCTCATCCTCTGTCATCCTCTTTTCCTCCCACCTTCAATCTTTCCCAGCATCAGGATCTTTTCCAGTGAGTCAGTTCTTCGCATCAGGTGGCCAGAGTATTGGAACTTCAGCCTCAGCACCAGTCCTTCCAGTGAATACTCAGGGTTGATTTCCTTCAGGATGGACTGGTGGGATCTCCGTGCAGTCCAAGGGACTCTCAAGAGTCTTCTCCAACACCACAGTTCAAAAGCAACAATTCTTCGGCGCTCAGTCTTCTTTATGGTCCAACTCTCACATCCATATGTGACTACTGGAAAAATCATAAGTCTTTGGCCGTATGGACCTTTGTCAACAAAGTGATGTCTCTGCTTTTCAATAGGCTGTTGGTTTTGTTGTAGGTTTCCTATATAGAGAGAGATACATTTAGTTTAAGGAGTTTGCTAACGAGATTGTGGAGATTGATGCATTGAAATCTGCTGGACAGACGAGCAGTCCAGAGACCCAACAGTTAATATTTCAGTTCAAGTCTGAAGTCTGTCTGGTGGCAGAATTTTCCACAAGGGGCCTAGGTGTTTTTGTTTTTGTTTTTTTTCCCTCTTAACAACTTCACCTGAGAAGATGTGACCCACCAGCATACTATGGAGGGCAATATGCTTTACTCCCAGCCTTCTAATTTAAATCTCAGTCTCATCTTTAAGGACTCATCATAAGGTCTTCCCTGGTGGCTCAGATAGTAAAGTGTCTGCCTACAGTGTGGGAGACTGGGTTCAATCCCTGGGTTGGGAAGATCCTGTGGAGAAGGAAATGGCAATCCACTCCGGTATTCTTGCCTGGAGAATCCTATGCACAGAGGAGCCTGGTAGGCTACAGTCCATGGGGTCTCAGAGTCAGACACGACTGAGCAACTAAACTTTCACTTTTCACTTTCAGAGTATACCTTCTAAACCTCTAAACTCTAAAGTAACCTCTAAACTAGTGTTTGGCCAAATATCTGAGTACCTTGAGGGCTCAGAGTTAAACCATCACAAATACTTAGTTGCTGTACATTTGTGGAAATTAATTTATGAATAATCAGAGGTACTTGCAACAAATTCTGTGATTAGACATCTAACGTGTCTAACTTTTAGTAAGAGAGAGACTCTATTATTACTTACAGTTCGACTGACCTCTTAATATTTCCTACTCTGGCGAAAGGTTCTTTTAATTGTTGAGTAGGAGAAAATGTGAGATTAGAAGCATGAGAAAACGGGAGCATGTGGATGGAAATCCATGTTGAAGGAAATCTACTTGCTTTGTTACTATTTGATCTGGATCCATTATTTAGACCACTTTACATGTGAAGAGTTGACTCATTGGAAAAGACTCTGATGCTGGGAGGGATTGGGGGCAGGAGGAGAAGGGGACGACAGAGGATGAGATGTCTGGATGGCATCATTGACTCGATGGACTGAGTCTGAGTGAACTCCGGGAGTTGGTGATGGATAGGGAGGCCTGGGCGTGCTGCAATTCATGGGGTCGCAGAGTTGAACACGACTGAGCTACTGAACTGCACTGAACTGATGGTCATTATTTCATCTAATATCAACAATGTCACAATATTTACATAAGAGTCAAAGCATATGAAAAAAATAGAGGAGGTAAAGTTACCATGGGGGCTTCCCTAGTGACTGAGTGATAAAGAATCCACCCACAACATAGGAAATGTAGGTTTGATCCCTGGGTTGGGAAGATCTCCTGGAGGAGGAAATGGCAACCCACTCTAGTATTCTTGCCTGGACAATTCCGTGGAGAGAGAAGCCTGGGGGACTGCAGTCCATGCAGTGGCAAAGAGTCGGACATGACTCAGCAACTGGGGAACAACAAAGAAGTTAGAGTGAAATGTGTTTCATGTCACTTCTGTTAGTGTATCAGAAGTTCAAAGCAAATATTCATTAAAATACTGTCTACCGTTGGATCAGGCTTCCCAGTGACATTAATACTGATTTGTTGCATTTTTTTTCCCCACACAGGCATCACCACTATAAACACAGACAAAATAAATTCAAATTAATCAAATCATTTCATTTATTCTTCTGCTTTCAAGTAACTGCAAGACAAACACCTTGATTTAACATACGTTGAACAGTGAACAGCTTGTGTTTCTGAGCTAAGCCGCAGCATAGCTTTCAGTGGTATTCTTTTATGAACGGATTATTTTTTAGCTTTGCGGACACTTTTGCTTCTAAACCAGAGTTGGGTCTTGCAAGCAGTGTATCTGGGCTAATACCTTCCGGGTTGTGGTTCAGTCGCTCAGTCGTGTCCGACTCTCTATGACCCCACAGACTGCAGCACGCCAGGCTTCTCTGTCCGTGGCATTTCCCAGAGAATGCTGGAACGGGTTGCCATTTCCTTCTCCAGAAAATCTTCCCGACCCAGGGATCAAACCCAGGTCTCCTCCACTGGCAGGCAGGTTCTTTGCTATCTGAGCCACTAGGGAAGCCCACACCTTCCAGGAGCATTCCAGAAGTCAGAAAACCTATTTTGTGTTCTGATTCTCAGTTCTTTTTTTTTTTTTTTTTTAAACTTTACATAATTGTATTAGCTTTGCCAAATATCAAAATGAATCCGCCACAGGTATACAGTTCTTTAAATCTTGCTCAGGAGTCCAGAATACAAACGTGTATTGGTCAAAGTGAAGTCGACTCAGTCGTGTCCGACTCTCTGCGACCCCGTGGACTGTGGCCCACCAGACTTCTCCGTGCATGGGATTCTCCAGGCAAGAATACTGGAGTGGGTTGCCATTTCCTTCTCCAGGGGATCTTCCCGACCCAGGGACTGAACCCAGGTCTCCCGCATTAGAGGCAGACGCTTTAACCTCTGAGCCACCAGGGAAGCCCTGAATTCGTCAAGGATTATCCTTATTTGCACTTGGACAGAAATAAATCTCCAGTTTTAAGAAGTGTCTGCATTCCAATCCTGCATTAGACTTCCTGGTATTATTTACTTTTCACTTTGTATTTGAGATTGGAACATTGCTGTCAACACTTTCAGATCCAAAATGGACCGTTCTGTCAGGATTCTGTGTACTTGCCGAAATCCACAAGTTGCGTGATCTGATCACGCCTCTCTTCCTGTTTCGCTTCTATATTCATTCTCCCACTTGAAGTTACAGGTAAAATTATTACCATTTCACAATATACCTATGTTGTTTTAAAACCAGAGCTTTTGTTTTATTTTATTTTATTTCTTTTTAATATAAATTTATTAAAAAAAATTACTATACCTGTAAGTGAAGCGTAAAGTAGAATTTTAAAGCTAAGTATTTGCCAGAATTTCTATATAAATTTGAATATACTTAATGAAGTCAGGTATATCTGTGTGTTAATAAAGTTAGGAAAAAGCACTGGCTTCTAAAAATATTGAAATAAATATTATTAAAAATATGTATATTTTAATATATTTTATATATATACACACACACACACACACACACACGCACATACATGTATGTATTTTTTGGATTCCCAGATGGTGCTAGTGGTAAAGAACCCACCACTTAAGAGACAGGGGTTTGATATTTGGGTCAGGAAGATCCCCTGGAGAAGGAAATGGCAAGCCACTCGAGTATTCTTACCTGGGGAATCCCATGGACGGAGAGGAGCCTGGTGGGGTCCAGTCCATGCAGGTTTAGAGAGTCAGCCATGACGGAAGCGCCGTAGCAGGCATGCATGTATTTTTCAAGTCCATCATTTTCCTTGGGCCTGCTGTAACAATATATGACAAATTGGATTGCCCACAGCAGCCCAGTTGTGCAAACCAGCCACCTGAAATCTAAATGTTCTCCAAGTAACTCTAACCCTCTGAGACTTTGGGGTGAATCTTTCCTCAACTTTTCTCTCTGCTGGAAAATGTAGGAAATCCTTGGCATTCTTTGGCATCACCCCATTCATGTAACTTTGTCTCCGTCTGCAAATCTGTTCCAAGTTTCCCCTTTTCCTAAAGACCCCACATATATCAGTTTTTAAAGCCTACTCAGATATCCACATTTTAACACAGCTGATTCTGCAAAAACCAGTTTTCTAATAAGGTCAGGTTCACGGTGCTGGCGGTTAGGAGTTCAGCATGTCTTTATGGAAGACTCGCTTTAACCCATAACATTAAGAAGCTGACTTTGGTCACATGTCAGGTTAATACTGAATCCTAAGCTAACATGTTGCCACTGGATGACTTTACTCTTGAACAACCCTGATAAGCTCGTCTTTTAATGAAATGCACTGTAGCTAAAATAGTTGCCCAGTGATTTAACCCGACTCTTTAAGAAAACCAATAATTGCAGGAGCATGCACATGTTTTCTCCTCTTCACACTTTGGTGAGCAGGTTGACCTCCAGAGAAATGTTGGATTTCTGACTTACTCTGCATATTCTTTGCACTAACTCACGAGATTTCAAAACACTGATGCTATTGCCCAAGATCAACTTGGTTTTTAGCATTTCCTGTCCAAACATCATTTCCGGAGAGACGACCAATTTGTTATTTGGTTAGTCCTAGCGGAAGACATCACTTTGTGAAGAAGGATTTTTTTCACCTACTTGATAACTCTCTCCTTTTCTTCTCTGTACCACCTCTGTTTCAGCAGCTTCTACGACCACTGAGCATAATGCCACCTGCAGGATCAGACTTCTCAGCAGTGGAGTATTAATATTATTTGGGCAGAAGAATCATTTGTTTGCACAGTACGGCCTCTGCACTGTGCAGTCTTTATAGCATCCTTGATTCGTCTCACCAGATGCCAGTACCACCCCACCCCGAACTGCGACCTCGAGAAGTGGTCAAATCCCTAAGTGTTAATCAACAGATAAGGAAGATGTAGATAAACAGATAAACACATTGCAAATGTATGCAATGGAATATTGCTGCTGCTGCTGCTGCTAAGTCGCTTCAGTCGTGTCCGACTCTGTGCAGCCCCGTAGACGGCAGCCCACCAGGCTCCCCTGTCCCTGGGATTCTCCAGGCAAGAGTACTGAAGTGGGTGGCCATTTCCTTCTCCTCAGCCATAAAAAGAAGAATGAAATAATGCCATTGTCAGCAACATGGATGCACCTAGAGATGATCACAGTGAGTGAAGTCAGCCAGGCAGAGGAAGACAGATATTATGGTATACATTTATACGCAGAATCTAAAAACAGGGATACAGATAAAGTCATTTATAAAAGAGAAGCAGTCTCAGACACAGAAAACAAGCTTACGGTGACCACAGGGGAAAGGGTGGGGGGTAAATTAGGGGGTTGGGATTAACATATTCCCACTGTTAAATATAAAATAGGTAAGCAACAAGGACCTACTGTATAGCACAGAGAACTCTACTCAGTATTCTGTGATAACCTATATGAGCAAAGAATCTAAAAAGAATGAATGTATGTATATATATAACTGAGTCACTTCTCTTTACCCCTGAAACTAACACAGCATTTAAATCAACTGTTATTCCATTAAAAATTTTAAAAACTAAAATTCTACTATGAATTGTATACAAATTCATACTTGATTTTTTTACTGCTTTGATTCAGAAGCCCTATAACAGATGTTATACCCCCTACCTGTGTCTTCCAAGATGGACAGCGGCCCATGAATAAGTTCTCAAAAGTACTTTCTGAATTCGTAAGAGTTGCAGGTATTCATGAAACTCCCAACTGTATGCTAAACAGTCTTCTTTACACCTTTTAAATGTTTAAAAAAATTTTTCTTTAAGCCTTGTTGAGTTTTTTATAATATTCTTTCTATTTTGTTTTTTTGGCCACAAGGCACGTGAGATCCTAGCTCCTCAACGGATTTAACCCTAACCTCCAGCATTGCAAGGCAGTGTTAGTCACTGAGCCACCAGGGAAGTCGCTGAGCACTTTTTTAAAATCAATCTTTATTTTATTGACGTGTAGTTGATTTACAGTGTTGGGCTTCCCTGCTAACTCTTCTGGTAAAGAATCCGCCTGCATTGCAGGAGACCCCTGCCCGATTCCTGGGTTGGGAAGATCCACTAGAGAAGGAATAGGCTACCCACTCCTGTATTCTTCAGCTTTCCTTGTGGCTCAGCTGGTAAAGAATCCGCCTGCAATGCGGGAGACCTGGGTTCAATCCCTTGGTTGCAAAGATCCCCTGGAGAAGGGAAAGGCTACCCACTCCAGGATTCTAGCCTGGAGAATTCCATGGACTGCAGTCCATCGGGTTGCAAAGAGTTGAACATGACTTTCATTTGTTCTGCTGAAGTGCAGTTGATTTACAATGCTGCATTAATTTCTTCTGTATAGCAAAGCAATTCATTTATACATATATATACATTCTTTTTAAAATCATTGTTTCATGATGATTTGTCAAATAATATTGACCATAGTTCTCTGTATGCACTTTAAATTTTATTTTTTTTATTTAACACCAAAAATGGTTTGCCTTGAGGTGTAGCCAATGAACAATGCTGTGATAGTTTCAGGTAAACAGCAAAGGAACTGAGCCGTACATAGACATGTATCCATTCTCCCGCAAACCCCCTCCTTTAAATACGGTATTTCATTTTGTCTTCAGATTGAAATGGATCTGAAGCCTGATATCCATTTAGGGGAGTGAGGAAACCGGGTCGACCTCTGTTTTCATTGTTTCAGAGAAACTGTGGCCAAGTTTCTCTCTCGGCTAGGTTTTCAAATTTCCGCTCACCGGTCCCTGAGGTAGACCTGAGCGTGTTGAACCAGACTTGCGGGGTGGGAACGTCGGCATTTCCTAAAGAGCTGGTGACAATGAGGTTTTCTGCTGCTTGTGTGGGAGACGCCAGGGGAGTCCTGCGTTCAACCCTATTGTTTCAGGCCATGATTCTCTTCTTCTCCTGGAGGCAATTTGAGAGACGCATTAACGTTTTCAGGCCATTAAGGTATTTTATGGCACATGACTGCACTGGCATCCCACGCGGTCACCCAGGGGCCTCATCCAGTCGATACAGCTTCAAAAATTTCCTCCTCCACGGCAAGCCCCGGGGAGCACTGGGGCGGGCAGCTTGCATTTTCTGTGCTCTCGCTTTAGTCGTGTCTGACTCTCTGCGACCCCACGGACTGTAGCCCACCAGGCTCCTCTGTCCAAATTCTCCAGGCAAGAATACAGGACTGGGTTGCCATGCCCTCCTCCAGGGGACCTTCTCGATCCAGGATCAGACCTGCATCTCTTGCATTGGCAGGCAGATTCTTTACCACCGAGCCACCAGGAAAGCTTCTTAGTGAAGCCTCCTGGTAAATGGATATATTTCTAGGAGCTATATACTAAAGGCTGAGGTTGCTAGACAGAGGATGAGATGGTTGGACGGCATCACCGACTCAATGGACATGAGTTTGAGCAAGCTCCAGGAGTGGGTGATGGACAGGGAGGCCAGGCGTGCTGCAGTCCATGGGGTCGCAGAGAGTCGGACACGACTGAGCGACTGAACTGAACTGAACTGCCCTTGCTAGATCACAATGCATAGGAAAAGGATTGTCGATACAATGTGACTTCACCATGCACCGTGTTACTCTTTGATTAACATTTGTAAGATAGTTCTAGTTCAACGTCACCCTCCCTGAAACTTGGTACTGGCTACCACTTTATCCCCACACTCTCGGTAACAGCATAGTAGGGTTACTTTGTTTTAAATTTCGTTGTCTTTTTTTTTTTTGGCTGTGTCTTTTTTTTTTTGCTAGGTCTTTGTTGCTGCTGGGGCTTTTCTGTAGTTGAGGGGAGCAAGGGCTGCTCTCTGGTGGGGTGCATGAGCGTCTCATTGCGTTGGCTTCTCTTGTTCTCCAGAGCCTGCGGGCTTCAGCAATTGCAGCACATTCGCTCAGTAGGCTTAGCTGCTACATGCCATGCGGGATCTTGCTAGACCAACCCCTTTCTTTAACGTTGTCAGGCATATTCTTTACCACTGAGCCGCCAGGGAAGCCCCTAAATCCAGTTACCATGGTGACAAGTAACATGGACAACCCATCCATAGGTATCTGTTGGTATGTCAGTTTCTACACTTCCACTGGCATCTTTGTCTTCTCGTGAGGTTTTCATAGGAGGGATGGATGGATGGATAGACCAATGGATGCTGGGTGGTGGTACATAGAGAAGTGAAGTCACTCGGTTGTGTCCGACTCTGTAAACCAGTGGACTGTACAGTCCATGGGATTCTCCAGGCCAGCAGACTGGAGTGGGTAGCTTTTCCGTTCTCCAGAGAATCTTCCCAACCCAGGGATTGAACGCAGGTCTCCCACACTGCGAGCTGATTCTTTACCAGCTGAGCCACCAGGGAAGCCCAAGAATACTGGAGTGGGTTGCCTATCCCTCCTCCAGGGGATCTTCCCACCCCAGGGATTGAACCAGGGTCTCCTGTATTGCAGGCAGATTCTATACCAGCTGAGCTATCAGGGAAGCTCATAGATAATAGGTAAAAGGATGATAAGCAGATTGTAGAGTGATCGGAACACAAGCAGAGAGAAGGGAGCAAAGAAGAATCCTTTGTTGCACCTATCTGTTCAAGCTTGTATTCTCCCCACCTGGTGGGCTGCATTCTCACTCTTGCGGTGGTGTGTGTGTGATAAATGGAAGAGCTTGATTTTATTTTAATGCAGTTTATCAGCATTTCCCATCATGGTTATCACGAGGCCGCTCTGTTTCAGGAATTTTGCCTGATCAGTGTCATAAATCTATTTCCTGTTTTCTCCAGAATCCATCCCTACTTTATATTGTGCCTTTGGGTGACAGTCCAACTAGACTGAATTGATGTAAAAGATGTGAAATCCTAGTAAAGATGCGTATTCGCGCACAAGACTGCCGTGTCGAACTAGCACCATCTTTTTTCAAGGCCATATTCCTTTTTGCAGTTGGCTGTCAAAGTCATCGTAGATCTTATGTCTCAGATCATACCTGTTTCTCTCTGCTCTGTTTCATCAGTCAATTAATTTACATTTCTGGCCATAAAACACCATTGAATTGTAATAGCTTAGACATAGCTGCTTGTGCAGATCTTTTAATACAGTCCTGCAGTTTCAAGATATCTTGTGTATGCACCTTTCTTTATATTTCCATGTGAGTTTTGCTATAAACTTACAAATATGTATTTAATAAACTGACATCTTTAATAATTTAGGCTCACTCTATAAATTTTAGGGAGAGATACCCCAATTCAGGAAAGTTATGACCAACATAGATAACATATTCAAAAGCAGAGACATTACTTTGCCAACAAAGGTTCGTCTAGTCAAGGCTATGGTTTTTCCTGTGGTCATGTATGGATGTGAGAGTTGGACTGTGAAGAAGGCTGAGCGCCAAAGAATTGATGCTTTTGAACCGTGGTGTTGGAGAAGACTCTTGAGAGTCCCTTGGACTGCAAAGAGATCCAACCAGTCCATTCTGAAGGAGATCAGCCCTGGGATTTCTTTGGAAGGAATGATGCTAAAGCTGAAACTTCAGTACTTTGGCCACCTCATGCGAAGAGTTGACTCATTGGAAAAGACTCTGATGCTGGGAGGGATTGGGGGCAGGAGGAGAAGGGGACGACAGAGGATGAGATGGCTGGATGGCATCTCTGACTCGATGGACGTGAGTCTGAGTGAACTCCGATAGTAGGTGATGGACAGGGAGGCCGGGCATGCTTTGATTCATGGGGTCGCAAAGAGTCGGACATGACTGAGCTACTGATCTGATCTGATCTGATATTCACCTATTTATCTATCATCTATCTGTATGTGTACGTATCAATGTCAACTATCCATCACCTGTCTTTTTATCATCTCTGTATATATCATCCGAGTCTCAGCACTCTTATCTGTCTCTGTCTGTCTTATCATCTATCTACCTACATCATCACAGAAATAACGACAACCTCAGTTACGCAGATGACACCACCCTTACGGCAGAAGGTGAAGACGAACTAAAGAGCCTCTTGATAAAGGTGAAAGAGGAGAGTGAAGAAGCTGGCTTAAAACTAAACTTTCAAAAAACAGAAATCATGGCATCCGGTCCCATCACTTTATGGCAAATAGATGGGGAAACAGTGAGTGACTATTTTCTTGGGCTCCAAAATCACTGCAGATGGTGACTGCAGCCATGAAATTAAAAGACGCTTGCCCCTTGGGAGGAAAGCTATGATGAACCTAGACAGCCTATTAAAAAGTGGAGACATCACTTTGCCAACAAAGATCCATCTAGTCAAAGCTGTGGTTTTTGCAGTAGTCACGTACAGATGTGAGAATTGGACCATAAAGAAGGCTGAGTGCTGAAGAACTGATGCTTTTGAACTGTGGTGTTGGAGAAGACTCTTGAGAGCCCCTTGGACTGCAAGGAGATCCAACCAGTCCATCCTAAAGGAAATCAGTCCTGGGTGTTCATTTGAAGGACTGATGCTGAAGCTGAAGCTCCAATGCTTTGGCCACCTGATGGGAAGAGCTGACTCATTGGAAAAAATCCTGATGCTGGTAAAGACTGAAGGCAGGAGGAGAAGGGGATGACAGAGGATGAGGTGGTTGGATGGCATTACCGACTCGATGGACATGAGTTTGAACAAGCTCCGGGAATTGGTGATGGACAGGGAGGCCTGGCGTGCTGCAATTCATGGGGTCACAAAGAGTCGGAGACGACTGAGCAACTGAACTGAACTGAACCCAATTCATGAACGGGGTAATTTCCTCCCTTAATTTAGAATTTTTTTTTCCTTACAATGTGTTTTGTAGTTTAGAGCAGAAATTGATGTTTTTATACTGCTTTCTGTTGAGACACCTTACTAGATTAGCTTATTATTTCTAGTGGTGTCTCTACAGATTCTTTTATATGCTCTGTGTAGCTCTTCATGGCCTCTATGAATAATATATTTCTTTTAAAATAGTATATTCAGTCCAAGTTATACCTGTTGTTGTTCAGTGGCTCAGTCGTGTCCAACTCTTTGCAACCCCATGGACTGCAGCACACCAGGCTTCCCTGTCCTTCACCAACTCCCAGAGTCTGCTCAAATTCATGTCCATTAAGTTGGTTACATGCATGTAGGCATTCAAAATTTGCTTTACAAACTTCAAATTGAAAAATACGTCAGTATAGATATAAATAGAAATAATAAAATTACACTAGCAGATATCCTTGTCCCATTTCAAATTTTTATGGAAAATCTTTAATAAATTATTAGGAATAATTCTAGATATGCAGATGTTGGAAATACTCTTTGTCAGATGAGACTTTTTTCTTATCATCATAGCTAAGAGTTTTATTAGAAATCAATGATTGATATTATCAAATGCTTTATCTCCATCTCTTTAGAAGATTATTTATATGTATTTTTGCTTCTGTTGTGTGGAGAATTATATTGAAGGTTTTTAAGTGATAAATCAGCCTTGCATTCCTCAAACAAAACCTACTTAAATAAGATACGTTTCTGCTTGTAAATACCCCTGGATTTAATTTGCTAATATCTTATCTGTGATGTGTGTCTCTCCATACTTGAGGGACATTTTATTTAATGCCATTTTCAGATTTGCTTTTAGGATCATGTACAGTTCTCAAAAAATAACCAGAAAGTTTTTTGTCCCTCTTTCCATTATCTGCAAATTTGTTAATGTCCTCAGAAAGTTAAGTTGGGAGGTACTTTTTTGTTTCTTTCTGTTATCTGCAAATTTGTTTCTTCATTAAATGCCAGAAGAATTTACCACTCTTTATCTATTGGGTTGGGAATTGCTTTTGTGGCAGTTTTAAAAATAACATTAAAAAAAAAAATCATTGCAAAGTGAATGGCAGTCAGTGAGTTTCTGTTCTTCAGTTATCTGTTTTTATAACTTATAAAATGCACTTGTCTATGTCATCTAAATTTTCAATTAAATTAGCATAAATCTGCACATGATATCCTTTTTTTTTTTTTTTTACATGATATCCTTTTAATATATCACTCATGCTAGCAGCTTGTATACAAGAGATTGTCTTTGGTAGTTTTTACTTTAATAATGGTGTCATCTTTCTTTTATTCTGCTGTGACCTCATGAGAAATTTATAAAGTAGATGATTGTTTCCCAAAAAATGGGATCCCCTGGTGGCTCAGACATAAAGAATCTGCCTGCCGTGTGGGACACCCAGCTTCCCTGGAGAAGGAAATGGCAACCCACTCCAGTATTCTTGCCTGGAGAATCCCATGGACAGGGGAGTCTGGCGGGCTGCAGTCCATGGGGTCGAGAAGAGTCGGGAATGAGTTAGCAACGAAGCAACAGCAACTTGGATTTATATATGTAATCTTTGGATTATTTGCTTCCCTGGTGGCTCAGATGGTAAAGCATCTGCCTGCAATTTGGGAGACCCAGGTTCAATCCCTGGGTCAGGAAGTTCCCATGGAGAAGAAAACTGTACCCCACTCCCATACTCTTGCCTGGAAAATTTCATGGATGGAGGAGCCCGGTAGGCTACAGTCCATGGGGTCGCAGAGAGTCGGACACGACTAAGGGACTTCACTTTCACTTTCTTTTGGATTATATTTTCTATTTTGGGGGGGATGTGTGTTTTTGTTTGGTTTTGCAGCATACAAGCTGCAGCATACAAGCTGCAGCATACAAGCCCAACTCCAAAATAATTTTCCAGACTCTCTTTTTCTGACGTATGTATTAGTGTCAGAGTTATTTTGAACACATTCAATTGGAAGTCCTTAACATTTGCTTTCCTACATTGTGTTTTTATTATTATGTGTTTTACTATTATTATATATTCCAATTTTTATTTACATAGAGATTTCTTCTTTGATCAGTACGTTATTTGGAAATGCACTGTTTCATTTTCAAATAACTGCAAATGTATCATCATTTTCTCATTGATGTTTAACCTAATTTTGCCAAGACTGTAGAATATGAGCTGTCAGTGTGTTGACATGAATTATGTTCTAGTATATTTCTGACATCACGCGATTTTTCCAAGTATACCTTAAAAGAATGCATACTCTGTATTTTTGGTTCAGTCAGTTTGACAGATGTTGTTAACCTATCAATTAAATTCCCTTTATCCTGGCTATTCGCCCCACCCCCACCCCCATTAATTACTATCAGGATCTGTGACCATTGTGTTGAAATCACCCACTCCGAGATAGTGCTGTCTCTACTGAATGGGTCGGTATCCTTTATAAAATCTCCTTATTACCCTCAAGCCTTCCTAGTCTAACATGAGAATAATTATTCCTTGGTTAATGTTTGCATGGTGTATTTTTTTTCTATTCCTCTACTTAGACTGTAGTTAATATTTGCATGACACTTTTTTTTTTTCTATTCTTGTACTTAGAATGTAGCTACTCTCATATACCTTCAATATTGACAGAGTAGACAGCGTATATAATTGCAATTAGTTTCTTTAATGTAATCGAGACATATGTTCGTTTAATAGAATTTGGAATATTTAGACCATAAATATCCAGTGTAATTTAATGGATCTGTTGATACCAAAACCAAACCCACCGTCTTGTTGGTTGGGTTGTTTCGTCTTTTTATGCCTAATACTATGCTCCTATTCGTCTGCACCATGCCTCATCAATGTTTTATTTGAGTTCTGTTTGTGTATTTATTTATGGCTGTGCTGGGCTTTGCATTTGCAAGAGCTTTCTCTAGTTGGGGCGAGCGTGGGCTCTTCCTTTTTGCAACGTACGGGCTTCTCACTGTGCTGGCTTCTCTCCTTGCAGAGCGTGGGCTGTAAGACGTGTGGGCTTAGTTGTCCATACGTTCGTTTTCCCTCATTATCATTCGTATTCAATTAAAACTTATTTTTTCCCCAAGTCATTTTGTATTTTCTAGGAATAGCCACTTTTGATCGTTCAAAATGCCCAGTATTTAAAGTTTAAGGATATATGTCAATGGGAGGCCATTCAAAACGCCTGGTGTCTAAAGTTTAAGGATATATGTCATTCGGAGGCGAGTATGACATAGTCTTTACTGCCATCCATGTCAGCCCAGATTTCTTGAATTAATGAACTCAATTCATCAGTACTCAGTATGCAGCCAATAAATTCCCAGAAATACAGACCTAACCCTGAGAGAATCACGTGGCATGTGCTAAGGGTGTGTTCTTTCTCCTGCATGAAATTCTGTGAAGGCCCATCAAATATGCACATAGCCATTTCTACATATATTTAGATGTGAAAAGAATCAGGATCATTTCTCTAGACATTTTTGGTTGAATATTTTGATGAGATAATGGCTAATTTGTTTCATTTAAGAAAAGGGCAGATGACTAATTAAACGCAGAACTCTTACAGATCCAGGAGTCACCCCTCTGAACACCTTCAGTTATGGACAGAATCAAGTGTGGTTAATTGGGTACCACAATTAATAACACCCATGGTATTAGGGTCACGAGAACTTGGCCCCATCCTGTAAAAGGGCACACCCCTTTCCTGCTCATTTCTTCCTGGTTATTTATTTCCAAGTTTCCACATTGTTAAAAAAAAAATAAGTAGCAAGTTTCTGTTCCATCTTTTCATTGTAGCAGAAATCTTTTCTCTGTTTCTAATACCAAGTAACCTCTATTTTTCTTTTTATCTGACTTTATTAAGATATAAGTGAAGTCGCTCAGTCGTGTCTGACTCTTTGCCACCCCCTGGACTGCAGCCTATCAGGCTCCTCTGTCTATGGCATTTTCCAGGCAAGAACACTGGAGTGGGTTGCCATTACCCTCTCCGGGAGATCTTCCCAACGCAGGGATTGAAGCCGGGTCTCCCGAATTGTAGACAGACGCTTTTTCCGTCTGAACCAACTGATGTATAATACATGATGACATATACGACATTTTTAATCTAGTTTTATTAAGCTATAACTGATGCATAATATATGACGTATGCTACTGCTAAGTTGCTTCAGTCGTGTCTGACTCTGTGCGACCCCATAGACGGCAGCCCACCAGGCTCCCCCGTCCCTGGGATTCTCCAGGCAAGAACACTGGAGTGGGTTGCCATGTCCTTCTCCAATGCATGAAAGTGAAAAGTGAAAGTGAAGTCGCTCAGTCGTGTCCGATTCTTAGCAACCCCCTGGACTGCAGCCTGCCAGGATCCTCCGTCCATGGGATTTTCCAGGCAAGAGTACTGGAGTGGGGTGCGATTGCCTTCTCCATATGACGTATAATTGATGCTTTTTAACTATGGCGTTGGAGAACTCTTGAGAGTCCCTTGGACTGCAAGGAGATCACACCAGTCCATCCTAAAGGAAATCAGTCCTGAATATTCATTGGAAGGACTGATGCTGAAGCTGAAGCTCCATTTCTTTGGCCACCTGATGCCAAGGAATGACTCATTGGAAAAGACTCTGATGCTGGGAAAGATTGAAGGCGGGAGGAGAACGGGACAACAGAGGATGAGATGGTTGGATAGCATCACTGATTTGATGGACGTGAGTTTGAGTAAGCTCCGGGAGTTGGTGATGGACAGGGAGTCCTGGTGTGGTGCGGTCCATGGGGTCGCAAAGAGTCAGACACGACTGAGCAACTGAACTGAACAGAACTGACATATAATATTGTATTAATATTAATTTTAGGTGTACAGCATACTGATTTGATATATGTATATATTGAAAATGATGACCACAGTAAATCTAGTTAACATCCATCACCTCACCTAGTTAACAATCTTTTCTTATAATGAGAAATTTTAAGGTCCACTCTGTTCAGATCAGATCAGATCAGTCGCTCAGTCGTGTCCAACTCTTTGTGACCCCATGAATCGCAGCACGCCAGGCCTCCGTGTCCATCACCAACTCCAGGAGTTCACTCAGACTCAAGTCCATCGAGTCAGTGATGCCATCCAGCCATCTCATCCTCTGTCGTCCCCTTCTCCTCCTGCCCCCAATCCCTCCCAGCATGAGTCTTTTCCAAATACACAATACGGTGTTGTTAGTAACAGACACCAGTCTGTACGTCACATCCTTAGGATTTATCTTTTTTTAAGCTATAATTGGAGGATAATTGCCTTATAGTGTTGTATTGATTTCTGCCGTACATCAGTGTGAAGCGTCCGTACGTATAAATGGGCTTCCCTGGTGGCTCAGCTGGTAAAGAATCTGCCTGCAACACGGGAGACCTGGGTTCAATCCCTGGGTTGGGAAGATCCCCCGGAGAAGGGAACGGCTACCCAGTCCAGTATTCTGGCCTGGAGAATTCCATGGACTGTATAATCCATGCAGTTGCAAAGAGTCGGACACTTTCACTTTCATAAGTATACATACGCACCTTTTCTGTTATCTCATCATTCAATCCTCAGGAAAGTAAGGCGGTTTAATAAATAGAGTCATTTCTTTCATTGGATATCATGCCATCTCAACCTAAATTGACATTGCTCCTTTCAACTTGAATATATTTAATAAGAAATGATTACTGGAGGTCATTTCTATCCACGTTAGATTAACCATCACCATCTTTTCTTTATATCTGTGTAATGAGGTGTGCCTTTTTTGATTGTAGAAGAAAAACGGTATTCTCACTCTCATTAACACATCCACCGTGTCCCACTGAAGGAGCTACATTAAGCTTCGTAGATAAATCAGATCCCTGGGAGATCAATTAGGACATCACCCAGATGATCTGGGTCAATAGCTACTTGTGATTTATAGAATATCAACGAGAAATCAAAAGGAAGCATATGGTAATGATTCAAGTGTAGGAAGTGTTTAATAATTCTTGATGCTCGTTTTGATCGTGTTTCCAGCAGAATCACCCCTTTATCTCTGGACTCTTGTCTCAGCAACGTTGGAAGGCAGTCTGGAACTTTCTCAACGGGTGAGCACACAGTTACACAGAAGCCAACAATTTAACCCCTGATGTGTGCCCAAGAGAAATGCAGAGTAAAACTTACATAGGAGCATGCATCGCATTATTATTCATAAGAGGTAGAAGGCGGAAACAAACCAACTGTCCGTCAACGGATGGATGGATGAATAGACGGTTAAACAGAGGAGCTCTCTCCTCTCAACTGGGGCTTCCCAGGTGGCTCGGTGGTGAAGAATCTGCCTGCAATTCAGGAGCCCCAGGTGCCATCCCCGGGTCAGGAAGATTCCCCTGGAGAAGGAAATGACAACTCACTCCAGTATTCTTGCTTGGAGAACCCCATGAACACAGGAGCCTGACGGGCTACAGTCCATGGGGTCGCAGAGAGTTGGACTTAACAGTCTCTTTAACTTTCAGCTCGCAGCACGAGATTGGGGTTCATCAGTGGCTAACTGAATAGAACAGTTCACGGATACCCAGTTGGAAAAAAGACCGCATTGCCGTTACTTCCGTCTCAGACTTTTTTTTTAATTACAGCTGCAGGCAGCTGGCACCAGTGTGCTGGCCTTGGTTGCCATGGCAACTTCCCTTCCACTCATCTGTAAGGTCCATGACCTTCAGGCACGGTCCAGTCTCATGAAGCAGCCTAGCATGTGTGAAAGAAAAGGCCACGCTGTCCCCCCCCCCCTTTTTTTTTTTTAGTAATTAAAAAAAAATGTGCATCATTTTAAAAGTCTTTTTTGCATTCGTTACAATATTACTTCTGTTGTAAATTTTAGATTTTATTGCCCTGAGGCCTCTGGAATCTTTGTTCCCCGACCATGGATGAAACCTGCGCCCCCTCCATCGGAAGGCACAAAGTCTTAACCCCTGGGCCACCAGGGAAGTCTGAACCTCTGCCCTTTAACCCACAACACACAAGAGCTCATGTTTGCATTGGTCAGACACGTAACATTCACGTAATCAATTAGGCTTCTATTTTTTGGGCTTCCCAGGTGGAAGTGAAGTGAAGTGAAGTCGCTCAGTCATGTCTGACTCTTTGTGACCCCATGGACTGTAGCACGCCAGGCTCCTCCATCCATGGGATTTGCCAGGCAAGAATACTGGAGTGGGTTGCCATTTCCTTCACCAGGGGATCTTCCCGACCCAGGGATCGAACCTGGGTCTCCCGCATTATAGGCAGATGCTTTTACCGTCTCAGCCACCAGGAAAGTCCCAGGTGGCGCTAGTAGTAAAGAACCTGCCTTCCAATGCAAGAGACGTAAGAAATGAGGGTCTGATCTCTGGGTGGGGAAGATCCCCTGGAGGAGGGCATGGCTACCCACTCCAGTGTTCTTGCCTGGAGAATTCCATGGACAGAGGCGTCTGGAGTGCTACAGTCCACAGGGTCATCGAAGACTCTGACATGACTGAGGCAATTTAATACGCATGCGTGCGTTCAACTTCCCGGTGCCTTCTAACTTACACATTTGCTTCTTGGCACTGATTTCACAACTACCAACTCAGGTGACTGAGTCAGACTGCCTACATCGTTCAGTTTGGTTCAGTCGCTCAGTTGTGTCCGACTCTTTGCGACCCCATGAATCGCAGCATGCCAGGCCTCCCTGTCCATCACCAACTCCAGGAGTTCACTCAGACTCACGTCCATCCAGTCAGTGATGCCCTCCAGCCATCTCATCCTCTGTCATCCCCTTCTCCTCCTGCCCCCAATCCCTCCCAGCATCAGAGTCTTTTCCAATGAGTCAACTCTTTGCATCAGTTGGCCAAAGTATTGGAGTTTCAGCTTCAGCGTCAGTCCTTCCAAAGAACACCCAGGACTGATGTCCTTTAGAATGGACTGGTTGGATCTCCTTGCAGTCCAAGGGACTCTCAAGAGGCTTCTCCAACACCACAGTTCAAAAGCATCAATTCTTTGGTGCTCAGCCTTCACAGTCCAACTTTCACATCCATACGTGACCACTGGCAAAACCATAGCCTTGACTAGACGGACCTTTGTTGGCAAAGTAATGTCTCTGCTTTTCAATATGCTATCTAGGTTGGTCATAACTTTCCTTCCAAGGAGTAAGCATCTTTTAATTTCATGGCTGCAGTCACCATCTACAGTGATTTTGGAGCCCAAAAATAAAGTCTGACACTGTTTCCACTGTTTCCCCATCTATTTCCCATGAAGTGATGGGACCAGATGCCATGATCTTAGTTTTCTGAATGTTGAGCTTTAAGCCAACTTTTTCAGTCTCCTCTTTCACTTTCATCAAGAGGCTTTTTAGTTCCTCTTCACCTTCTGCCAGAAGGGTGATGTTGTCTGCATAGCTGAGGTTATTGATATTTCTCCCTGCAATCTTGATTCCAGCTTGTGCTTGTTCCAGCCCAGCGTTTCTCATGATGTACTCTGCATATAAGTTAAATAAAGCCCTCATTAATGACCTGTGCCAAATTAGTCTTTTTCACATTGATTTAATAAGGGCTTATGGGCTGCCCACCCATTCCAATGGGCTTCCCTGGTGGCTCAGATGGTAAAGAACCCACCTACAATGCAGGAGACCTGGGTTTGTTCCTAGGCTGCCACCTGACATTGAGCAGAGTCCCCTGTGCTGTCCAGCAGGTCCTTGTTGGTTCTCTGTGTTAAATACAGCAGTGTATCCATGTCCATCCCAGACTCCCTGACTATCCCTTCCCCCGTCCTCCCCCCTGGGAACCATAAGGTTATTACAGAGTATTGAGCAGAGTTCCCTGTGCTGGACAGCAGGTCTTTGCTGGTTCTCCATGTTAAATACAGCAGTGTGTCCATGTCCATCCCAGACTCCCTGACTATCCCTTCTCCCATCCTTCCCCCTGGTGATGCCAAAACCAGATAAGCATATCACCAAAAAAAAAAAAAAAGAACTTAAGAAAAATTAGAGGCCAGTATCACTGATGAACTAGATGCAAATACCTCTGTGCTTTCTTATTTGTGTGTGTGTGTGTGTGTGTGTGTGTGTGTGTGTGTGTGTGTGTGTGTGTGTTCAGTCACTAAGTCATGCCTGACTCTTTGCAACCCTATGGACTGTAGCCCAGCAGGCTCCTCTGTCCATGAGATTCTCCAGGCAAGAATATTGGAGTGGTGCCATTCCCTCCTCCAAGGGATCTTCCTGACCCAGGGATTGAACCCGCATCTCCTGTGTCTCCTGCATTGGCAGGCACATTCTTTATCCTCCGGGCCACCTGGCAATCCCATATATTATTTCAGTGTCTCAGCCAAAGTATCCTTTGGGTCTTTGTCCATCTCTCTGTCTCTCTTGCCTGCTGCATCCCTTAGCCGCACCCCAGAGGCATAACCCAAGACAGACTGTGTCTTGGTTCCCGTGGGTGGATCCATCCAGCAGCTGCAGCTCCATCAACTCAACAACTAACTGGCCTCTCTGTCTTCACTGTTTCTCTTCCTCTTGTCAGTCCTGTGCCCGGGGTTCCTCTTCAGAAAGAAAAAGCCGTGTGTGTCCCTCCTTTTCCACAGTGTTTCAGTGGATCACTCTTTCTGAAGGGTCAGAGCCGAAGCCATCTAAATGACCTCGGGGCTGACATCACCCATTCCTGTTGTTACTGGCCACCGCTTCCAGCCACACTTAGCTCCCAGCTGTGGGTCAAATAAGCCTGCAGTGTTTGCATCTCTGGATGTTATCTTTACTATTTATTTTCCCTGAAACGTCTCCCTCTAACCAGAGTCACAGTCAACTTTCTTACCTCTTCAAGTTTCACATCAAACATCACATTTTCCATTTTAAAAAAATGCATTTAATTATGTATTGATTTGACTTCTCTGGGTCTTAGTTGCCACACGTGAACCCTCAGTTACAGCGTGTGGACTCTAGTTCCCTGACCGGGGATCGAACTTGGGCCCCCTAAATTGCAAGCTCAGAGTCTTAGCCACTGGACCACCAGGGACCTCCCAAACACCCTGTGTTCAGAGTCCTGTCCTGATCATGCTGTTTGAAATCTGACACCCCCACCCCCATCCTTACATTTCCGGTCCCTGTCTTGCCTGGAAAATCCCATGGGCAGAGGAGCCTAGTGGGCTGCCGTCTATGGGGTCGAGAAGAGTCGGACACAACTGAGCGACTTCACTTTCACTCTTCACTTTCATGCATTGGGGAAGGAAATGGCAACCCAGTCCAGTGTTCTTGCCTGGAGAATCCCAGGGACGGGGGAGCCTGGTGGGCTGCCATCTATGGGGTTGCACAGAGTCGGACACGACTGAAGTGACTTAGCAGCAGCAGCATACTCCGTGTATACATTTCCACAACTCTCATAACTTTTTAAGATATCATAGAGTGCATTTGTTATACTGTCCGTGTCTTGTAACTCAAAAACAATTCCCACAAGTGCAGAGGTCTTTGTCAATCTTTTTTCTTCCTCTAATGTTTCCCTAACACCTAGGAAAATGTCTAGAGTAGAGACGGTGTTTTTTAAATGTTATTGAATTAATGAAAGAATTGAATTGAGAGGCTCTTAATGTAGGCAAACCGTCAGGATAGATATGATAAAATTCTTCCCTGCTGTGGCTGTCTTTGGAGTCTATAGAGTGGTGTTTGAAGACAGAGCTATATTAGATAAAAATGCATATTGATAATGCCTGGGGAAATATTAGGATCCAACTTAATGTTGAGAGAAGAGACAGTGAAATGGTTTTAAACCCTCAAATGAAAACAGAAGGCTGCAAATGAGGGAAATATTTTAAAACCCAAATAGAATAAATGAAGTGAAGGAAATGGCAGCCCACTCCAATATTCTTGCCTGGAGAATCCCATGCACAGACGAGCCTGGCGGACTACAGTCCATGGGGTCTCAAGAGTCGGACCTGACCTACCAACTAAAGCACCACAAATATCTGAGGTATTATTTCAGCTCTATCAATAATTGCTCTAAATGTTAAGGTGTTAAATATAGTGATTAAGAGAAAGAGGTTGTAAGAGCATATGTAATTTTCATTTAAGGGACACATATATATTGTGTAAAGGAAACCCATTTGAAATGTAAAATCAGAGATAGGATAAAATGAAGATAAAGCAGGCCTGCACTAATCAATGAAAAAGAAATCAAAAGATGCATTAATTTTTGAGAGACCAAATTTCAGGACAAGAAAAAGTATTGAGGGTGAAAATATGTTAGAGTGGACAGTTCTCCTTGGAAATTTATGAGTCTGAAATGTGTACTCACCAGGAGTATAAAAATATAGGAGGTAAAACCTTATGGACGTGAGAGAGGAAATAGAAAAATTCGCTCTTTCTAGCTGTAGAGTTCCACTTACCTTCATCAACAACTGATGGATCCCTCAGGCTGAAAATCAGTAAGGGCGTCGCTCAGCATAACAGCTGAATCATTCAACTTGATCTCAGTGGCATTTATAGAATATTCCATCCAACCATAGCAGAAGACACATTCTTCTCAAGTTCACATGCAACTGGGCACACATTCTGGGTGATAAAACATGACATACCCAAAGTGAAAGGACAGAAATAGAAAATAGGTTCCTAGCGTACATGGATCTAAATTAGAAATCAAGGACTGAAAGATAGATGGAGAATTCTCAACTCACTGGAGATTAAATAACACAGTTCTGAATGACTCATGGGAAAAAAATTCAGCTTATTGAAACATGTATGGTGCAGTGAAAGCTGGGTTTCATGGGGCTTTTACAATATCAAATGCACATATTAGAAAAGAAGAGAGATACAAAAAGGATAACCTAAGTGTCTTAGGGAAGCATAGAAAGAAAGTGAATTTAGATCTAAAGTAAATTAAAGAAAATCAGTTATATAAATTAGATCAGAGATCAATAAATTAAAAAAACAGGAAATCCACAGAGAAACATCAACAACACAAGTAATAGGTGTCTGAAAAGATCAGTGATCAAGTCATCTACATATTGTCTGCAGGTATAGGATGAAAGTGTAGTCACTCAGCGGTGTCCAGCTCTTTGCAAATCCATGGACTGGATCTTCTCGACCCAGGGATCCAACCTGGGCCTCCTGCATTGCAGGCAAATTCTTTACCATCTGAGCCACCATATAACCAACTGATGGTCATACCTATTTCTTACAGGTAGGAGGCAGTGATTGGATGGAAATTGCTCATGATTTAAATTTCAAAATACACAAGGGTGATTAAACAGTTTGTTTATGGAGTTAAAATTAGAAAACTAATAAAAATAGATGCCTAAGAAATGAAAACAATTACAAGAGCTGTTACAGTCCAAAGGGGACTCAGAAGAAACATTACCATATTGGTTGTAGGTGCATGCCAAGTCACTCAGTCATGTCTCACTCTTTGCGACCCCATGGATGGTAGCCTGCCAGGCTCCTTTTGTCCATGGTATTTCCAAGGGAGGAATACTGGAGTGGGTTACCATTTCATTCTCCAAGGGGGTCTTCCCAGCCCAAGGGATCAAACCCAGGTGTTCTACATTGGCAGGCAGATTCTTTTTCTTCTGAATCACCTGGGAAGCCCAATCTCTATGAGAGAAGTAGCTTTCTCAACTATCGTAGAGATGGAGAAATTAAAGCTCAGAAAATTGGTATTAGCCAGTTTATCATCCACGGAAAAGAGAGTCTGCGTTGAACTTGGTCACGGACTTGAAAAGTTCACCGTCTTTGGCTCTCACACTTTCTCATTTTATATTTGTAAAGCAAGTAAAATGTATCCCAATGAGAGAGATTATATAGAAATAAAATATTACACTCAGCATCATATGAAGAGTTACCATTATAACATCCATTTCTGTATTAAAGAGCTATTTCTGCAGCCCAGCAAATGACCCATCGTAACAGTGATTTGTAGATCTTGTGGTAAAACCTTCTAATAAAAATTCCTATGTAAGTATTCAGTTCAGCTCACCAGGAATTCATTAGCTTGTCTTTTAGCAATGTAAGCAAGTCGAAAAGTGAGGTTTCATACCAAAGCGTTTGGGAGATTGTGCGGTACCACTGGCAGGACTGATTCCATGGAAAGAAGTCTTTCAACAGGAGTCTGGAGGAGGTCAGGCGTTGTAAGAGCCTGGGTTCTAAGAAAGGCTGAAGCTCCAACACTTTGGCCACCTGATGGGAAAAGAGAACTCGTTGGAAAAGACCTTGATGCTGGGAAAGATTGAGGGCAGGAGGTGAAGGGGACGACAGAAGATGAGATGGTTGGATGGAATCACCTACTCAATGAACGTGAATTTGAGCAAACTCTGGGAGATGGTGAAGGACAGGGAAGCCTGGCTGGCTGCAGCCCATGGGGTCGCAGAGTCGGACACAACTGAGCAACTGAACAACAAATTCCTTTTAGTGGGCTCTCCTGATGGCTCAGGGGTAAAGAATCAACCTGTTGATGCAGCCATAACAGGACATATGGATACGATCCCTGGGTCCGGGAAGATCCCCTGAGAAGGGCATGGCAACCTACTCCAGTATTCTTGCCTGGAGAATCCCAGGGACTGAGGAGCCTGGTGGACTATAATCCATGGGGTTGCAAAGAGTCGGCTGCAACTGAGCACACAGGTTACTGAGTTTATTTCGGTAAATTTTATACCCACTTGGAAAGTAAAATAGAAACAAAGCAACTTCCTTTAAACATGCTGGACTGGGGCCATTCCCTGCAGGAGCCATGACCAGACCCTAAGTATTTGAGAAAGCACTTAGCTACATTTCTGATACTATATGGTCTCCAGTCTTGCCTTGAGCTCCAGGTTTTCTACGTTTGGAAAGCAGAGCTTTGCACCCTCTGAATGGATCCCTCTGCTGGTGAAAACGAAGCCTGGTTTTTGCTGTTGTTATTCCAATAGGTCTGGTGTGGGACCCTGTTCACACCAGGTCCATCTCAGCTTCCTCAGATGCAATGTTTTTGAAAGGTAGAGACCTGATCGTTGCTAAAGTAGCAGCCAAGCGAAGAGACGGTGTCAATTGAACCAAAAGCATGCTTTGAAATTAATTTCTCATTTTGATATTAACTTCTTATTTCAATGCTTTCTTCTCTGCAATCACCCTCTGGTTTTTCTTCTGTCTTTTAACTCTTGAGGCTTTCGATGGCTGTGTCAGAGATCTCTTATGGTAAATGTCCCATTGCACTTGAACATATGTCGGTTATCTTCCAGCATCTTTTGATATCGATTCATAACACACTGCTACAGTGATAGAAAAACAGGTTCTATTTCAACACCTTGAGACCATGAAATTTTTGCCCCGAGTTTTATGTCCCTGGATATGTTCCAGTGGGTCCAGATTTGTTGTCTATGGGAACTTGAATAGAATTTGTATCCCATTATTGTGTGAAAATTGTATAAACCTTCTTTATGTTGAATCGGCTCGTACCGCTTATCCGGGTCTACTGTATTCTTCTACTTCTCTTTATATTCATGGTTAATTTTAAAGAGTTTGATATTGAAATTCTAATTAAAACCCTTAATTTATCCACTTAAAAATCATTGCAGTATACATTGGAAGTATATGTAGCCTTGTTCTGTACTTTCCAAGTCTCCTCTACATTCATTAATCATCTTTTCATAATAAAAAAGAAAGAAACAAAATAAAAAAAGTTTAAACATGAAAAGGAAAACATGATTTAAAATGATGACAGAGGGTTGGAAAATCCAGGCTGAGAGGCCCACATAGGCTGAACAGCCTTCTCCTTGGGGAGGTGTAGATAGATTTTTCAGGAACCTCCTTGGAAGGATGTGTGCATAGACAGCAGAGCACAGGCTGGTGGCCAGGATGAATGATGCTCAGGCTCTAGTTTGTAGGCAACAGGAACCAAGCAAACGCCTTTCAGAGAGGAGAAACGTAACTCCACTACCTGGAAAACGATAAACAATCATTTCAGGTGTGGAGGGCCGGACTTTGAGAACCACGGACCATCACGGCAAAGGCAACAATACGATGCACGAAGATGCTAGACCTTTTTTTTTTCTCCATAGTTTATGTTTTAAATTGAGGTATACTTGATTCACAATGTTGTCTTAGTTTCAGATGTTCGGCAAAGTGATTGAGCGATAGGTATGCTTGCCCACGTTCTTTTCCACTATGGAAAAAAGCAGGATATTGAATATTTCTCACAGGATACTGCAGAGAAGGCCATGGCACCCCACTCCAGTACTCTTGCCTGGAAAGTCCCATGAACGGAGGAGCCTGGTGGGCTGCAGTCCATGGGGTCGAGAAGAGTCAGACACGACTGAGCGACTTCCCTTTCACTTTTCACTTTCATGCACTGGAGAAGGAAATGGCGACCCACTCCAGTGTTCTTGCCTGGAGAATCCCAGGGACGGGGGAGCCTGGTGGGCTGCCGTCTATGGGGTCGCACAGAGTCGGACACGACTGAGGCGACTTAGCAGCAGAGGATACTGACTCCTGTTCCCTGTGCTCCATAGTAGATACTTGTCATTTATCTGTCTTGTACAGAGTGGTGTGTGTATGCTTTCCTGATAGATCAGCTGGTAAAGAATCCGCCTGCAATGCAGGAGACCCCGGTTCAATTCCTGGGTCAGGAACATCCCGTGGAGAAATGCACAGGCTACCCACTCCAGTATTCTTGGGCTTCCCCTGTGTCTCAGCTGGTAAAGAATCCGCCCGCAATGCGGGAGACCTGGGTTCGATCCCTGGGTTGGGAAGATTCCCTGGAGGAGGGCATGGCAACCCACTCCAGTATTCTGGCCTGGAGAATTCGGTGGACTGTAGTCCATGGAGTTGCAAAGAGTCAGACATGACGAACTGACTTTCAGTTTGAGTGTGTGTATGTTAGTCCCAAACTCTTAATTTATCCCTCCCTCCCTTTCCTGTTTGCTAACCCTCAGGTTGTTCTCCGTGTCCGTGAGTCTGTTTCTGATTTGTTAGTTCATTCATTTGTATTATTTACTTTTTTATTTTAAATTTTTATTGGCGTTTAGTTAATTTACAAAGTTGTGTTGGCTTCTGCTGCACCAAAATGACCGAGTTATACGTATATCTACTCTGCTTTAGATTCTGTTCCCATATAGCTCATTACTCAGAATTGAGTATAGAGTTCCCTGTGCTATACAGTAAGAACATATGAATCATCTGTTGTATATATAGTGGTGTGTATATGTCAATCCCCATCTCCAAATTTGTCCCTCTCCCACTTGAGCCCCTGGTCACCATCAGTTCAGTTCACTCGCTCAGTCGTGTCCAACTCTTTACAACCCCATGAATCGCAGCTCGCCAGGCCTCCCTGTCCATCACCAACTCCCGGAGTTCACTCAGACTCACGTCCATTGAGTCGGTGATGCCATCCAGCCATCTCATCCTCTGGCGTCCCCTTCTCCTCCTGCCCCAATCCCTCCCAGCATCAGAGTCTTTTCCAATGAGTCAGCTCTTTGCATGAGGTGGCCAAAGTACTGGTGTTTCAGCTTTAGCATCATTCCTTCCAAAGAACACCCAGGGCTGATCTCCTTCAGAATGGACTGGTTGGATCTCCTTGCAGTCCAAGGGACTCTCAGGAGTCTTCTCCAACACCACAGTTCAGAACCATCAATTCTTCGGCGCTCAGCCATAGGTTTGTTTTTTACATCTGTGCCTCCATTTGTTTTGTAAATGAGTTCATTTGAACCATTTTTTAAGATGCTGTACATAAGTGATATCATATGGTATTTGTCTTTGTCCGTCTGACTTACTTCACTTACTGTGATCATCTCCAGGCCCATCCGTGTGGCTTCAAATGGCATCATTTCATTCAGTGATGTCATCCAGTATTTATCTTTCTCTGACTTATTTCTTGAGAGCCCCTTGGACTACAAGGAGAGCCAACCAGTCCATCCCTAAAGGAAATCAATTCTGAATATTGATTGGAAGGACTGATGCTGAAGCCAAAGCTTAAGTCCTTTGGCCACCTGATGCGAAGAGCTGACTCATTGGAAAAGCCCCTGATGCTGGGAAACATTGAAGGCGGGAGGAGAAGGGGACGACAGAGGATGAGATGGTTGGATGGCATCACTGACTCAATGGACATGGGTTTGAGCGAGCTCTGGGAGTTGGTGATGGACAGGGAGGCCTGGCGTGTCGCAGTCCGTGAGGTGGCAAAGAGTTGCACACGACTGAGAGACTGAACTGAATAACTGACTTCTTTCACTTAGTATAATGCCCTCCAAGCCCATCCATGTGGCTGCAAATGGGAAAGTTTCCCTCTTTCTTGGCTGAGTAATATTCATTTGTATATATGGACTGTGTGTGCTCAGTCACTCCAGTCATGTCCAGCCCCCTGCAACCCCGTTGACTGTAGCCCACCAGGCTCCTCTGTCCATGGGATTCTCCAGGCAAGAACACTGGAGTGGGTTGCCCTTTCATCCTCCAGGGAGTCTTCCCGGACCAGAAATCGAAGCCTTGTGTCTTATGTCTCCTGCATTGGCAGGCACATTCTTTACCACTAGCTGTGTATGGGAAGTGAAGTGAAGTGAAGTGAAATCGCTCAGTCATGTCCAACTCTTTGTGACCCTGTGGACTGTAGCCTACCAGGCTTCTCCATCCGTGGGATTCTCCAGGCAAGAATACTGGAGCGAGTTGCCATTTCCTTCTCCAGGGGAGCTTCCCGATCCAGGGATTGAACACAGGTCTCCCACATTGCAGGCAGATGCTTTAACCTCTGAGCCACCAGAGAAGCTCAGGGAAGTCGCATATATATGGAACACATCTTCTTTATCCACTCATCTCTTGATGGGCTTGGTCACATCTACTGAATACCTCCGTTCTGGCACCTAGATGAGATGATGATTGGAAACCGTAACCTCACTCAGATTCCCCAAGCCGTTGGCCTCTCCACTCATACACCTGCCCATTGCAGGGACTCTCAGAAAGGCAGTTATTCTTCTGTTAGTGCAAATCCAGTAGGGACCAAAGAGGAATCAGTACTGCTTGCTCCTCTGGAAAAGACCCAACAGTTACATTTGGATGAGGTTTGACTTCAGACGGGCATGCAGGCCAGATGATCCCTGTCTGTGATGTGATGTCATGAGAAAGTCCTGCTTGGTTGCTGTCCTTCAGTTGCTTAGTCGTGTCTGACTCCTTGTGACCCCATGGACTGCAGGACACCAGGCCTCCCTGTCCTTCACAATCTCCTGCAGTTTGCTCAAACTCATGTTCATCGAGTCAGTGATGCCATCCAACCATCTCATCCTCTGTCATCCCCTTCTCCTCCTGCCTTCAATCTTTCCCAGCATCAGGGTCTTTTCCAGTGAGTCAGCTCTTCCCATTAGGTGGCCAAAGTATTGGCGTTTCAGCCTCAGCATCAGTCCTTCCAATGAATATTCAGGGTTGATTTCCTTTAGGATGGACTGGTTGGATCTCCTAAGCCCTCCTTTAGACTCAGGACATAACTCCAAAGACATGCACCTCTCCCAGGACTTGTATGATCCGATCGTGATACAAGTCACTTTTCTCTGCTGTGTATTTTATTTTACTTACTTGTTTGTTTATTTTTGGCAGTGCTGAGTCTTTGTTACTTCACACAGGCTTTCTCTAGTTGCAGCAAGCACGGACATCTCTCTGGTTGTGGTGTGGGGACTTGTCCTTCCCCGGAATACATGAAAAATGTAGATAAATCATAATGTCATTAAGAGTGTTACAAGGATATGATTTGCAACACTCAGAGGATCACTTCAGTGAGTAGAACGGTCATTACCCTGCCTGTCCCAGGCTTCAGGAAAAGGATGTCAATGTGGGGACCAACCCTGCCTCCCAAACTGCTAAGGAAATGAGAAACCATAGTTAACTACCCCTCCCCCACTGGGCCAAACACCCCTGTATACTCACCGTTCTCCATAAACCTACCTGAGCCTGCTTCTCTTTCCAGCTGTCTTTCTCTCCTGCTTAGATACCACTCGTTTCAAAATTCAGGTGGCTCAATGGTGAAGAACCCACCTGCAATGCAGGAGATGCAAGAGATTTGAGTTCGATCCCTGGGTTGGGAAGATCCCCTGGAGGAGGAAATGGCAACTCACTCCAGTATTCTTCCTGGAGAATCCCATGGACAGAGGAGCCTGGAGGGGCTACAGTCCATGGGGTTGCAAAGACTCAGACTTGACTGAGTGCACACACTCACAGACTCACACAGTAAGGACTTGGTAGGTGGCCAGGGTTATGTAAGCACTCTTCTCCTCTCTAGAAAGCATTCCTGCAGCCTCATAGCAATGATTGCATCAAATCAAAATCACAGATTTGTTGATGCATATACCAGTCCATTCTAAAGGAGATCAGCCGTGGGTGTTCTTTGGAAGGAATGATGCTAAAGCTGAAACTCCAGTAGTTTGGCCACCTGGTGTGAAGAGTTGACTCATTGGAAAAGACTCTGATGCTGGGAGGGATTGGGGGCAGGAGGAAAAGGGGACAACAGAGGATGAGATGGCTGGAGGGCATCACTGACTCGATAGACGTGAGTCTGAGTGAACTCCGGGAGCTGGTGATGGACAGGGAGGCCTGGCGTGCTGCGATTCATGGGGTCGCAGAGTCGGACACGACTGAGCGACTGAACTGAGCTGAACTGATAGCATAACTTCCTTGAGGGGAGTGACCTAGATTCTGCTGACTTTATAAACCTTTTTCTGATAAAGTGCTTGATGCATACACAGAAACTTTGTATCCAGGCATTGGTACATGTTCATAAAGTCGAAAGTGAAAACAGAAATCATTGCCTCAGTTTCGCGAAAGCTGTATCGCATCCTTTGTGAAGGATGTGGGAGAACCCAGATACCATCGGCGGTCCCCAGCATCTTTGGCACCAGGGAAAGGGGATGGTTTTAGGATGATTCAAGCATACTGCATACTGTGCACTTTATTTCTAAGCTTACACCGCTGCTGATCTGAGAGGACATACCTATCTGTGGCCCAGAGGTTGGGGAACCCTGTCCTGTAGAACTGCAGACACATAGAGATTGGATTGAAAACATTCTAAACCATTACTGGCCTGGAAAACAAGAAAAGGAAATGCCAAATGCCAACACAGAAGCAAAAAATGCAATAGAAGACTAAACTATTTTGAGCTGAAATGTTGTTATTTAAAAAATTACATATAAAGAAATAAAAATACACATTATTTCATTCAATGCTAGATTACAGGATACCATATATATCTTTTTCTACTTCATATATTTTTGGCTGAGCTGAATCTTTGTTGCCTTACTCAGGCTGTCTCTAGTTCTGGCGAGTGGGGGTACTCTTTCGTGGTACGGGGGCTTCTTGTTGCTGTGGTTTCTCTGTGGCAGAGCATGTGTTCTAGAGCACATAGGCACAGTAACTGTGGCCCCCAGGCTGAGTTGCCCCGTGGCATGTGGAATCATCCTAGACCAGGGATCGAACTCATATCCCCTGGGTTTGCAGGTGGATTCTTAACCACTGGACCACCGGGGAAGCCCATACCACAGGTAGCTTCAAAGAGTTGCATGGCAATAAACACCAAAAAGTAATTCTATAGCAAATTACAACGTCACTCAGGATCAAGGAGCCCATAAAATATTTTCAGGCATGTAAAGACTCAAGCATGAGCTACTTGGGACTCTGGTAAATAAAATTTCCAGAGAATATAGGCATGCCCACATATTGTGGGTTTGACTCCAGAATACCACAGTAAAGCGAGTCACACAAGTTGAATTTCCTAGCGTATACAAAAGTTGTGTTTATACTTTAGTACAATCTGTTAAGTGTGCAGTAGTTTATAGCTAACAAATTACATACCTTAATTAAAAAAATACTTTATTGCTAAAAGATAGTGAATATCAGCTGGCACTGCAGGTTGCCACAAAATTTCAATTTGTAAAGAAAAAAAAGTGGAATTATTTGCAACACATAAAAATGTGGCATAAATCTTTATAATACACAATGCAGAAATATTCCTGTATGTTTGTGGAACATGACAGCTACTCTTCTGTCTACGGAATTCCAGGCAAGAATAGTGGAGTGGGTTTCCATTCCCTCCTCCAGGGCATCTTCCCGACCCAAGGAGGAAACCTGGGTCTCCCTCATTGCTGGCAGACTCTTTACCATCTGAGCCGCCAGGGAAGTCCGTGACAGTTAAACCTAGGAGTGAATTATGTGATTGTGTACGGAGCCCTTTTGAGCCATGATCTTCCATCTACAGTGGTGAAAATAATTGTTCACCTTTGTTTATAATGTGTGCAAATGTTGGATTTACAATCCTAGAAAATAATGCATAGAAGAAGGCAGGTGAAGATAATGTTTAAAACACTTTCAGATTCTTGAATCTTTCAGGAGAAAGTTAAACTGTCGAGTAGTTACATATCTTTTGTATGCATATACTAAAATGTGAGGATTAACCTCTGAAGAATAGAAAACAAAGATCAAATTACAAACCCGTAGAGGATAAGAGTACTAATCCAAATTTCATCAGTCCAGTGGGGGCCGTGAGAGCGAGGGGAATATGACAGGAAGACAGAAGCTTCATGGTACTCAGGAACAGGGACAAAATTAACAATACATGTAGAAATGGGGAAACATGGAAAATGGATTCATCGGACAAACTAGTTATGTATGAGAGAGTGTTGTGTGCAAATGAGGCAATGCAGAATAATACATTCATCAGAATGTAAAAAAATGCGCACAAAAATCCTATGTATTATTCATGAGTCCATGAATAATAACCCTGTCTTCACTTGAGTGATACAAGACAGTTTCATGAAAAGGGTTGTCTGGGCTGAGAGGAGGACAAATCTGCTATTAGAATAATGCATACTTCCTCTTACCTTTTTTTTTAAAAAGTGAACATTTGAGTGGAAAGTCTCAACTTGAAATCTATGTACGCTGGATTATGGTTGCTGGACTTCCACTACGTTCGTTCTTTCTTTCACGTCATTGTAAACGTGTTTCAACGTGAAAAATTCATCTTCTGTAAGCTTAGGATGTATCGCAGTGGATTATAAATGGCATCGAGAAGTATGTGATGTTTTGAAACCTCAGGTGCTTGAATAATGAAGCGTCTTTGCGGGAAATATTCAAAACGGGATCACAACCAGCACAGCAGAAGTATTTTGGGGGAAGACTACGATCAAGCCAAATTCTGTTTCCCTTCCAAGTTGGCTGGTGGTAGCTGGGAAGACTTTCTGAGTCCTGAGAAAGAAACAGATGGAAGCATACCTTTAACTCTTTAATGCATGAGTTATTTCTGGAAACTTGAGGTTCTTTGGGGAGAAGGCAATGGCACCCCACTCCAGTACTCTTGCCTGGAAAATCGCATGGACGCAGGAGCCTGGTGGGCTGCAGTCCATGGGGTCGCTAAGAGTCAGACACGACTGAGCGACTTCACTTTCCCTTTTCACTTTAATGCATTGGAGAAGGAAATGGCAACCCACTCCAGTGTTCTTGCCTGGAGAATCCCAGGGACGGGGGAGCCTGGTGGGCTGCCGTCTCTGGGGTCGCACAGAGTCGGACACGACTGAAGCGGCTTAGCAGCAGCAGCAGCAGAGGTTCTTTGGGAAGAAAAAAAAAAAAGCTAGAGTGTGGGCATATGTCCAGAGAAAACCATAATTTGAAAGGACATACTCAAAGGACATTCACAATAGCCAGAACGTGCGCACAAGCTAAGTGTCCACCCACAGAGATAAAGAAGATGTGGTACATATATACAGGAGACTTATTACTCAGCCGTAAAAAAGAGCGAAATAATGCCCGTTTGCAGCAACACGCATGGCCCTAGAGATTGCCATACTCGTATTTTAGGTTACACACGCAAATTACATGGTGTTTTTCTTTGACTGACTTCACTCGGTATGACAATCTCTCAGTCTGTTCTTGTCACTGCAGATGATATAATTGGAGTCTTTTTAATGGTTGAGCAGTACTCCATTGTGTGTCTGTGTGTGTATCACATCTTCTTTATCCATTCATCTGTGGATGAATAGTTGTTTCTGCGTCTCATCTACTGTGAATAGTGCAGCTATGAACATTAGGCTGCATGCACTCTTCTGAATTATGCTTTTCTCCAGATGCATGCCCAGGAGTGGGATTTCTGAATCATATGGTGGCTCTATTTTTTTTCTTTTTTTTTAGTTTTTCTAAGGAACCTCCATCGTGTTTTCCCTAGTGGCGGCACCAATTTCCATTCCCACTAACAGTGTAGGAGGGTTCCCTTCTCTCCTGACCCTTGCCAGCATTTATTGTCTGTAAACTGTAAATAATGGTCCTTCTGATTGGTGTGAGGTGACACCTCATTGTAGTTTTGCTGTGCATTTCTCTAGTATAATCATCGATGTTGAGCATCTTTTCACGTGTCCTTTGGTAATCTTTAATTCTTCTATGGAGAAATGTATGTTTAGCTCTTTTGCTCAGTTTTTGATTGAGTTATTTTGTGTGTTACTGAGTTGTATGAGCTGCCTGTGTATTTTGGAGATTAAGCTCCTGTGATTTGCATTGTTTGCAAATTTTTCTTCCATCCCATAGATTGTCTTTTCGCTTTGTTTATAGTCTCTTATTTTTTGCTGTGCAAAAGCTTTTAAGTTTGATTAGATCCCATTTGCAAAATGGAGTTTCTAACTCATCGTGTTGGCGGGCTTTTCATGAAAGGGATAAAGCCAACAGAGCTTAACAGTGGGATTGAGAGGCTAAGAAAACGGAAATGAGAAACACAAATCCCAATTCATTATATGAATGTGGATTGGATACAAAAGCCTAGTAAACATTTTGGGGGGCGTGGAATATCACAGACTGAACGTAAGTGTAATACAAAAGAGCATGGGTAACAGTCTCGTGCTTAGTCATTCAGTTGCGTCTGACTCTTTGCGACCCCATGGACTGTAGCTCACCAGCCTTCCCTGTCCATGGTTTTCCCCAGGCAAGAATACTGGGGTGGGTTGCCGTTTCCTCCTCCAGGGGATCTTCCCTGGCCCAGGGATCAAACCCGTGTCTAGTACATTGCCAGGTGGATTGTTTACCACTGAGCCAACAGTAAATCCAAGTATGAAAAGAATTGAAATCCATAATCTGTAGGGTGAAGTTTAAATTACTGTGATACTTCAAAAGTCCAACTGGCATTTAAAACTGCCTTATTAGGAAAAATGAGATATTTTTTAGAATATCGTCTTCATTTCATTCCTCTTTTATTGAAGTATATAGCTAATAATCAGTGAAGGGTAGAAAGATGGAGAGCAGAAGTAATCATATTTACTAATTGCACAGATGGACAGTTACTTTGGGACATTACTTCTGAAAATTGGACTTTCTGTTTCATAGTTGAGGGAACCGAATTTCAGAACAATAGAGTGTATGACTGTTTCGGCTCTTACTTAATCCTGAACGGAAATCCTAGTGGGGCTTAAACAGCTTCCTTCAGTGATGTTAAATATATATATATGTATTATTCAACTCCTCTTAAGCCACCTTTACATAAGTACTAGCTTCTTTATGGGAAACCAAATCCCGTAATGCTTATTACAGAGAGACTTGCATTTGCTTTTGAGTTTTCTTGAAGCACACACTTTAAAGCAGGTTGGAAATTAGAATGTAATAAAAATGAAAAGCCAGGGGCAAAATAGCTCTGGAATGAGCCTGTCAGTGAAGATTTCCCTCTGGCAATTTCATTTCCACCGCAGAGAAAAAATGCAAGCATATTCTAAATCTGTTGCAATATGTGAGGAGTTTTCAGTTGGATACCCGAAGACTAGCTGTTTGAGAGCAGAAGCAAAAAGGGCAGGGAGAGTTGGTTTTAGTAAGTAAAACTCTCTGTAAACCCAGAAGCTACCTGAGTCTCTATCGAGGTGGTAGTTAGTTGCTCAGTCGTGTCCGACTCTTCGAGATCCCACGGACTGCAGCACAGCAGGCCTCCCTGTCCTTCACTATCTCCCAGAGTCAGCTCAAACTCATGTGCACTGAGTTCGTGATGCCATCCAACCGCCTCATCTTCTGTCACCGCCTTCTCCTCTTGCCTTCAGTGTTTCGGGGTCTTTTCCAAATGAGTTGACTCTTCCCATCAGCTGGCCAAGGTATTGGAGGGTCAGCGTAAGCAGTGACATGAGTCCCTTGTGATTAAATCCCAATGCATCAGATTCCATCAGTGTGATTGGAATTCACATCCGCATGAATGAAGGAATGCTTCCCCCCGCCACCCCATTCAAGGGTCCCACATTCAGTGTCATGTACATTTTTTTTTTTTTACATTTTAACTGCCCTGGGTCTTCGTTGCTGTGTAAGGGATTTTCTCCAGTTCCAACCAGTTGGGGCCACTCTGCGTTGCAGGACATGCAGTTCTCCTGTGATGGTTTTCCTCGTCGAGGAAAATGGGGCTTCGGTCGTTGCCATACATGGCATCCGTAGCTGTAGCACACAGGCTCAGTTGCCCTAAGGCAGGCAGGATCTTCCAGGACCAGGGATGGAACCCACGTCCCCTGCATTGGCAGGCGGATTCTCAACCACCGGACCGCCAAGAAAGTCATTTAATGTCACGTCCCCAACATTTCATCTCGCCTGTGACCTTGCCTCAACCCTTGCTTGCTCTTCCACGACCACAAACATCTAGAGGATGGCTGAGGCATCAAATGTTTGTGTCAACAGGGAGATAACAGATGGAGGCCACCTCAGATGTAATTTGTCATAGATCCAGCCTTGAAGAGAGAAGGACAACTCTTAGAAGAGACGGAAAGTTGTTTCCTTTGGTATCTATTTAGTGTGTAGTAAGGATGGGTGTACCAGGTCTAATGCTTGTAAAATTCTACATAAAAGACAAACAGGCCCATGTGGTATGTAGTATATGGTAGATGCTCAGTACACTGTGAATGAATGAAGGAAGGAAGGAATGAATGAGTGCTCTAGTGCCTGTAATAATAACAATAACGACTTCCAGGAGGCTCAGCCAGGATAGAATCTTCCTGCAGTGCAGGAGACCCAGGTTTAATCCCTGGGTGGGGAAGATCCCCTGAAGAAGGGAATGGCAACCCGCTCCAGTGTTCTAGCCTAGGGAATCCCATGGACAGGGAAGGTTGGCAGGCTATGGTCCATGGAGTTGCAAAAGAGTCAGGACATGACTGGATGACTAACACTTAATGCGTGTAATACTGTACGCAGGAGAAAAATACAGGTAATACAATATACAGGTCTGTCTGTAATCACTGTATCTGAAAACTAAAATAATGCCCATTGTTGGGAGTGTTGTTTCTACCTGCATTGACCTGATTTTATCTGCAGTATGAATTGTCGTTTTGTAGGTGAAACTCAGCTTCTCTTACATTAGCATTTCTTGGTGGCGTTCCAGGTTTTAATGGATAGCAACTAAAAATTCTGTTCATCTCTCTGAAGGGTCTTTTGACTCCAAGGGGATAAATGCATCTTTTCTCATCTGGATTCAAATTCCAGCCTGATGTGGAGTTTTTTTGTTTTTATGTCTTTTAAGTTTTATTTTGTATTGGATTAAAAATATGATGGTAGATGGACAGTGAAGGAACTCAGCCATACATATACACATATCCATGCTCCCCCAAACTCCCCTCCCATCCAGGCTGCCACGTGACACTGAGCAGAGTTTCCTGTGCTGTCCAGCAGGTCCTTGCTGGTTCTCCATGTTAAATACAGCAGTGTGTCCATGTCCATCCCAGACTCCCTGACTATCCCTTACCCATCCTTCCCCCTGGTGACCATAAGATTACTACAGAGTATTGAGCAGAGTTCCCTGTGCTGTCCAGCAGGTCCTTGTTGGATCTCCATGTTAAATTCAGCAGTGTGTCTACTATCAATGGACATCTAAGTTGCTTCTATGTCCTGGGTAGTTTTAATAGTGCTGCGGTGAACATTGAGGTTCCTCTTTCTTTTCAGATCATGGGTTTTTTGTTTGTTTGCTTTTTGTTTTTCTTGTCTTCTTTGCACAGAAGGGAGCATTTCCCATCAAAACTTCACCCTCTGTCTCTCCTTTCAGCCTCCAGTTGCAGGATGTACCTTGTCTGACATCCAGAGGCATCATAAGACTGTTTATGACACATGACACAGATCAAATACCTGTGATAATACACATTCATGTGGTTTGGACAAAAACAGTTAACAAAATGTGGCTTCCACACCCCTGGTAGGAACACTACCAGGAATAATGCCTTGACGGAGTCTCTCCTGGTGTCTGCAGCTGCTGCTGCTAAGTCACTTCAGTCATGTCCGACTCTGTGCGACCCTATAGACGGCAGCCCACCAGGCTCCCCCATCCCTGGGATTCTCCAGGCAAGAACACTGGAGTGGGTTGCCATTCCCTTCTCCAATGCAGGAAAGTGAAAAGCGAAAGTGAAGTCGCTCAGTCATGTCCGACTCCCAGCGACCCTATGGACTACAGCCCACCAGGCTCCTCCGTCCATGGGATTTTCCAGGCAAGAGTGTTGGAGTCTGCAGCTGCAGGTGTAGTCAAAAACAGAGCAAAGCCTATGAAGTGAAGACCCTGCAGGTTGGTCCCAGGGCTTATGTTGTGAAAGTCGCTCAGTCTTGTTCGACTCTTTTGTGACCCCACAGACTGTACCATCCGTGCAGTTCTCTAGGCCAGAATCCTGGAGTGGGTAACCTTTCACTTCCCGCCAAGGGGTCTTCCCCATCCCAGGGATGGAACCCACGTCTCCCATGTTGCAGGCAGATTCTTTACCAGCAGAGGCACCAGGGAAGCCCAAGAATCCTGGAATGGGTAGCCTGTTCCCTTCTCCAGTGGATCTTTCTGATCCAGGAATCGAACGAGGGTCTCCTGCATTGCACACGGATTCTTTACCAACTGAGCTATCAGGGAAGCCTGGTCCCAGGGAGAGGCAAGATTTTAAGGATAAACCTATATGCCTGAGAGCAAAAAAGTAGGTCGGTTCTCAGCACCCAAATCAGCATCTCCCCCTGCTGGCCGCCCTGCAAAACTGAAGGTCGCCAAGACTTGCCTGACAACATAACTGCATCCCCTCGATTTTGGGGATCACCATTTTCCAACATAGGCTACAAATATAATGTTGTTGTTGTTTTTCTGTTGCTCAGTCATGTCCACCTCTTTGCGACCCCATGGACTGCAGCACACCAGGCTTCCCTGTCCTTCACCATCTCCCAGAGCTTGCTCAAACTCAGGACCATTGAGTCAGTGATGCTATGCAACCATCTCATCCTCTGTCGCCCCCTTCTCCTCCTGCCCTCAATCTTTCCCAGCATCGGGGTCTTTTCCCGTAAAAAGGCTACAGATATGTTGAGGGCGATATTTTGCACCGATCCCTTGAATATCCGCGAAGCTATTTCTGTCCCCGAGAGTGTTAACACGCATGATTGCCCTTAGATGAAGGCTCCTTCATCTTGCATGCATTAGACACTGTCCCTGCAGAAGACTTCCTGGGTGACAGTGAATGCAACCTTCTTAGCTGGGGAATAGAGGCACCTTCCTGGACATTTCTGTGTATAAGACTTCCCCTAGTGCTCCTCCTGTTTAGTCCCTAAGTCGTGTCCAACTCTCTGCCACCCCCGTGGACGGTAGCCCGCCAGGCTCCTCTGTCAAAGGCACCTTTCAAGTATTCCCTTTCCAGGGGTGCGTTTCAGATCAGTTCCAGAAGTCTCTAAGTGTGGCAGTTAGCATTTTGTAGATTTAAAAGCTTTCCGGGGAATCTGGGGCAGCTAAGCTCATAGGCTGCATGTCGGTTCTGCAGGCTCAGCTAAGAAGGATGTCCATTTGGAACTATGATGGCTCAGATATTAAAGAACCTGGCCACCAGAGCAGGAGATGCTATAGGCACAGGTTCCATCCCTGGGTCAGGAAGATCCCCTGGAGAAGGAAATGGCAACCAGTATTCTTGCCTGGATAATCCCATGAATAGAGGAGCCTGGCGGGCTACAGTTCAGGGGGTCACAGAGTGTCTGAATTGTTTGAGCAACTAAACAGCAGCATCAATTCCTTAGTTTCCACAGTGTTGTTGCCATGGAAAGAAGCTTTGGAAGCCTTGTTAGGGCTTCCCTGGTGGCTCAGAAGGTAAAGAATCCGCCTGCAATGTGGGAGCCCCATGTTCGATCCCTGGGTTGGGAAGATCCCCTGCAGAAGGGAATGTTAACCCACTCCAGCATCCTTGCCTGGGAAATCTCTTGAACAGAGGAGCCTGGCGGGGCTACAGTCCGTGGGGTCGCAAACAGTCCGAGGCGACTAAACAGCTAAACAACAGCAGCAATTACTCAGTTGCCACAGCTGTTACCATCGAAAGAAGCTTTGGAAGCCTCCTTACATTAGGATCTCAGCAACAACGTTTCTAGTTTCACTTCTGTGAGTGACAGCTGCTTGGCATGGGTCAGGCCACACTTAGCTAGCTCCGATTCCCCTTTGTTTAAGGGATTATGGGCCTTGCCTTCTCTACGGGATTTGTTGACTAAACATCCTGTTCATCTCTCTCCGCTGGAGAATAATAACGTCAGGCCAGAAAGGCAAGCCAGGCTGGGCCTTTAATGTTAGTATGTGTAGGTCAGAGCTCCCAGTTCATCAGCAGTAATCGTACTGTATGACACCAAGGGTCAGCCGTTAATAAATTTCCGTATTATAGAGAACTCTTTAAGTTAATCAGGCCAATTGGACCAACTTAACTGCATTAGAAAAATAATTACCGATAGTTCACTGAACATCAAAAGCTCCCAGAAATTTCTTGCTGCCTAAGCACACTTCCAATAGCAGAGCACAGAGTTGACCAGGTCAGGTGATTTTATGTTCATCTGAGCTGTGACTTCTAAAATGAACATAAAATTACCTGACCCAGTTCTCACAGCATACAGATAAGACTGCAAAGGAGACAGAAAAAAATTAAAGGAAATGTCCCACCGCTATATATACGGGTGCAGGAATATATAAAAGTCAGTGTTCAGACTCCCTTACGTGGATTTAAAAAAAAAAAAGGATACAAAAACCAGAGTGTTTTTAGCCTGATGCTGGGAAAGATTGAGGCCAGGAGAAGAAGGGGATGACAGAGGATGAGATGGTTGGATGGCATCACCGACTCGATGGACGTGAGTTTGAGGATGAGATGGTTGGATGCATCACTGACTCGATGGACATGAGTTTGAGGATGAGATGGTTGGATGCATCACTGACTCGATGGACATGAGTTTGAGGATGAGATGGTTGGATGGCATCACCGACTCGATGGACGTGAGTTTGAGGATGAGATGGTTGGATGGCATCACCGACTCGATGGACATGAGTTTGAGCAAGCTCCGGGAGTTGGTGATGGACAGGGAGGTCTGGTGTGCTGCAGTCCATGGGATCACAGAGAGTCACACAGCAAGACTCAAGACACAGCTGAACAACACCAGAGATCATGGATGATTTCCCTGCTCTTCTTAATATAAAGACAGAGCAATGCAAACGACTTTGAGAGCAGATTAAATGAATTAAGAAATAGTGAAATTGTCTTTTAAGTCTGTTCTAGGCTATCATGGACTGTTCACTCATAGTATTATGACACAGCACACATTGAGGATCCGGATTTACACCTTCTCCAGTGAATACTTACCAATCACCATATCCAGCCAACAAACCAGGATGATCCCATATGAACAGGAAGTGGGTTTAGTCCCTTCGCAAGCTTGTTATTGGGATTACACCCATACTTCCTTCAGAAGAAAGACAGGTATCTCTCTGACTTACCCAGCACCATCGGTAGGTACAGGAAAACTTCAGACAGAAAGGGCATCGGTGTTCAATTAAAACTTAACTGTAAAAGTTGAAATCTGAAGGACTTCCCTGGCTGTCAGTGGCCAACAATTCGCCTTCTGATGCAGGGAGTAAGACTTCCATCCTTGACTGGCGAGCTAAGCTACCACGTCCTTCGGGCCCCCAAAACCCAAACATCAAACAGAAGCAGTATTGTAACAAATTCAATAAAGTCTTTTTTTTTTTTTTAAGAAACGGTCCACATTAAAAAAAAAAAAATCTTCAAAAAAAAAAAAGTTGAAATTTGGTATGTGTTTGCCTCCAAGATTTCATAACACCCCTGTTAAGTTTGGGGCTTCCCTGCAATGCTGGAGACCCGGGTTTGATCCCTGGGTCAGAAAGATCCCCTAGAGAAGGAAATGGCAACCCACTCCAGTATTCTTGCCTGGACAATCCCATGGATAGAGGAATCTGGTGGGCTACAGTCCATGGGGCAGCAAAGAGTTGGACACGACTGAAGCGCCTTAGCACATATCCACACAATCAGCACAGAGACTTTACCCAGGGAGGCTGGCCATCCTAAGTAATATGGACAGAGGCAAAAACCACTGAGCTAGAGTGATCCTGTTCCACCGCATGGGGTCGTAAGAGTCGGACTCGGCTTAGCGACTAAGCTATCATAGCGACTAAACCACCACTAAAATGATGAGGTTGTCAGTCTTTTTTTTCCTCTGAGGCAAATGGATGCTCTCTCTCTCTCTCTAAATGCCATACTGAGTGAATCAGCGTGTGTGTGTGTGTGCGTGTATGCATGCTCAGACTTTTTCCAGTCTCACCATATTCTTGCAAGCTGCGCAAATCATGGCCAAAGCAGGTTTCCAAACTGAAGAGCTCACCTTCAGTTTCAGCAGCATGATAAATTTTCAGTTCAGTCGCTCAGTCGTGTCCAACTGGTTGCGACCCCATGGACTGCAGCACGCCAGGCCTCCCTGTCCATCAGCAACTCCAGAAGCTTGCTCAGACTCATTTCCATTGAGTCGGTGATGCCATCCAACCATCTCATCCTCTGTCGTCCCCTTCTCCTCCCGCCTTCAGTCTTTCCCAGCATCAGGGTCTTTTTCAATGAGTCCGTTCTTTGTATCAGGTGGCCCAAGGATGGGAGCCTATACACAGCCATAGGTATGCATGTGACCCCCCCCCCTCCTGAGCCTCCCTCCCACCTCCCTCCCCATCCCACCCCTCTACGTTGTCACAGAGCCCTGGGATGAGCTTCCTGGGTCACACAGCAAGTTCCCATTGGCTGTCTAGTTTACATTAGAAGTGTTTGTTTCTATGCTGTTCTCTCACCTCCTCCCACCCTCTGCTCGCCCCCCTGTGTCCACAGGTCTGTTGTCTGCTTCCGCCTCTCCATCGCTGCCCTGCAAATAAGTTAATCAGTGCCATCTTTCTAGATGCCACGTGCGTGCCTTAATATACCATATTTGTCTTTCTCTGATTTAACTCACTCTGTGTAATAGGCTCTAGGTTCACTCTGTATAATAGACCCTAGGTTCCCGGTTGGAGAAATAAATTACTGGAGGAAGGAAGGAATCAAGGCGGAGGAAGACATTTGAGAAATAAAACAGAAGCGAATCTGTTGAAAGCCTCTTTGCTTTCCCACCCAGACATGTAACAACCGTTCATTGCCTTCATCCCTACTGTCTTCAGAGCTGCCCTGTTGGAGAAAAGGAGGAATTTGATCCATCCTGAGCAACAGGAATTCAAAAACATTTTTAAAAAGCTTTTCTTGTCCTACTTAGCCTTGAATATAAAGATCTTGCTTTTTCACAAAGGGTTTGCAATAAAAGTGATAGCCTATTTCAACGGGTGGCGAAAAAAAAAAAATTCCAATGGAATTTCCTTCACAGGCATAGGTCTGATCAGTTACCCCTTCTGGGTATCATTTCTTTTTTTTCTGCAACAGCCTGAAATGTATGATCCTCAGCTGAAGTGATTTTGGAAAAATACAAAGCTCAAATTTTGTATTTTCCACGACTCACAGTTGAATTATTTTTTTTAATGAAAAAATTTCTTTGATGTGAATCAATTCTAAAATCTTTATTGACTTTATTACATTTCTGCTTCTGTTTTGTGTTCTGGGGTGGTTTTTTTTTTTTTGCCTCAAGTCATGTGGAATCTTAGAAGGTGATGTCTTTCCCACTGGAACACCAAGGAGGCCCCCAACAGGTGAATTTTTAAACTCAGCTCAATCAGTTACAGTGGGATAGCTCGCAGTCATTAGAATTAATTTTGGTAATCTCTGGGGCAAGGTAAGGAATCTCAGTGGGCATCATTATAACGATAGCCTAATCTGGTCTGTTTCATCAAGGCTATGGTTTTTCCAGTAGTCATGTATGGATATGAGAGTTGGACTTTAAAGAAAGCTGAGCACCAAAGAATTGATGCTTTTGAACTGTGGTGTTGGAGAAGACTCTTGAGAGTCCCTTGGACTGCAAGAGATCCAACCAGTCCATCATAAAGGAAATTAGTCCTGAATATTCATTGGAAGGACTGATGCTAAAGCTGAAACTCCAATTCTTTGGCCACCTCATGAAAAGAGTTGACTCATTGGAAAGACCCTGATGCTGGGAGGGATTGGAGGCAGGAGAAGGGGACTACAGAGGATGAGATGGCTGGATGGCATCACCGACTCAATGGACATGAGTTTGAGTAAGCTCCAGGACTTGGTGATGGACAGGGAGGCCTGGCGTGCTGCAGTCCATGGAGTCCCGAAGAGTTGGACACAACTGAGCAACTGAAATGAACTGAATCTGGTCTCTTGTTCACCAAAAACCCAGATGTTACAAACCATAAGCCACGTGTGGGTCTTGCGAGCAGACGAACAAAGTACCTGGCTCATAATGATTTTGACTTTGGGGAGGGGCCTGTGTTTGGTCTACGTAGCTGCCTCTAGGCTTTCTCTGATTTCATGGCATGGGGGCTGCTCTCCAGGTTCAGGGCATATGCTTCTCATGGAGATGGCTTCTCTTGTTGAGGAGCGAGGGCTCAGTACTCACTGTGCACGGACCTACTTTGCTCCACAGCACGTGGGGTCTTCCCTGACCAGGGATCGGACCCATGTACCCTGCATTGGCAGGCGAATGCTTTAGCCCTGGATCACCAGGGAAGCCCTGATTTCAGCCGTATAACCAACTGCTTTAACATCCTTGGAAGGTAGGAGGGGAGCCCTGTAAAACCGAAGGTCCCTTCTTCCTGGCGAATTGCCTCTTGCCTCCCAGGGGCTCACTGTCTGGTTTTGCTGTTTTTCCGATGGATGTACAGTTGGCGTGTGCTTCTCTGGTGGCTCAGGGGTGAAGAATCCGCCTCCTGATGCAGGTTTGATCCCTGAGTGGAGAAGATCCACTGCAGAAGGAAATGGCAACCCAGTCTGGTATTCTTGCCTGGAGAATCCCCACGGACAGAGGAGCCTGGTTGGCCATAGTCCTCAGGGGTTGCAAAGAGTCGGACAAGACTGAGCAGTTGAAATAGCAGCAGATTTATCCCCTTCCCCTTCCCTTTGCCCACTGGGAGGAACCACTAGCTTATTCTTCATATCGATGAGTCCACGGCCTTTCTGTTATATTCACTAACTTGCAGTTTTTGACTCCACACATAAGTGATATCTGGGCCTTCCCTCGAAGTTCAGTTGGTAAAGAAGCCGCCTGCAATTCAGGAGACCCCGGTCCAATTCTTGGGTCAGGAAGATCCTCTGGAGAAGGGATAGGCTACCCACTCCAGCATTCTTGGCCTTCCCTTGTGGCTCAGCTGGTAAAAGAATCCACCTGCCATGTGGGAGACCTGGGTTGGATCCCTGGGTTGGGAAGATCCCCTGGAGAAGGGAAAGGCTACCCACTCCAGTCTTCTGGCCTGGAGAATTCCATGAGCTGTATAGTCCTTGGGGGGGCTCACAAAGAGTTGACATGACTGAGCGACCTTCCCTTTCATAAGTGATAGCATATGATACTTGTATTTGACTTACTTCACATAGTATGATAGCCTCCAAGGTCATCTGTGCGCTGCAGTTGGAATTATTGCATTCTTTTTTACAGCAGAATAATATTCCACTGTATACCAATGCACCACATCTTCTTTATCCCTTCATCTGTGGGTGGACGCTTGGGTGGTTTCTGGGTCTTGACTGTTGTCAGCAGCACTGCTATGCTATGAAAATTAAGGTGCCTGTCTCTTTTCTAATTAGAGTTTCCACCTTTTCTGCATATATGCCCAGGACTGGGATTCTTCCAGCATCATATGGTGGCTCTAGATGGCGGTTTTTAACGAACCCATGTCCGTTCTTCATAGTAGCTGCACTAGTTGGGTACGGATGGAGATATTTCACATCTCCAAGTGAACCACACAGGAGACACCACCATAAACCGTCCCCACGGAAAAGCAGAAACTATAAATGGATGCCCCTAGTCACAAGAATTCATATACCTATACAATTGTTTATCAGCATCTGTTATCATGTATGTCACATTCACCCCCTGGGCTACCAAAACTTCACCTGAAGTTCAGCTTTCAATTTCATTGTAGTCTACCTGTCTGGCATAAGTTAGCTCTACGCAGAACCCCCAACTCAAGGTCTCCTCCTAGTACACAGGCTAGGTGCTCAGGACTGAAGTAGTGTTGAAAGATAGTTCACGAAACTAGCCCCACAGACAGGCAAATTCGAACCTACATCAGTAGAAGTGGCATAAAATACCAAAGCTATTGTCACTAAGAATCCCTGCTGCTGCTGCTGCTAAGTCGCCTCAGTTGTGTCTGACTCTGTGCGACCCCATAGACGGCAGCCCACCAGGCTCCCCCGTCCCTGGGATTCTCCAGGCAAGAACACTGGAGTGGGTTGCCATTTCCTTCTCCAATGCATGAAAGTGAAAAGTGAAAGTGAAGTCGCTCAGTTGTGTCCGACTCTTCACGACCCCAGGGTCTGCAGCCCACCAGGCTCCTCCATCCATGGGATTTTCCAGGCAAGAGTACTGGAATGGGGTGCCATTGCCTTCTCCGAAGAATCCCTTAGATGTTAATATTAACATATATTTTACTATTAGATTGAGGGCAGGAGGAGAAGGGGACGACAGAGGATGAGATGGTTGTATGGCATTACCGACTCGGTGGACATGAGTGTGAGCAAGCTCCAGGAGATGGTGATGGACAGGGAGGCCTGGCGTGCAGCAGTCCTTAGGCTTACAAAGAGTCAGACATGACTTAGCAACTGAACAACAATAATTACGCATATTTATTTCAACTATGGTATATGGGATATATATGTAATCCAGGTAAAGAGCATCAAAAATGTTTGTGAAGATGTATAATGATTCTCACAGGGGTATTGTCAAATAATGGTGGTGGAGATTACAGGCGTGTATATTTATTTTATTAATAACATGGACATGATGAAACAAACCACACTTTTTCCAGGGGGACTTGCCTGTCAAAATTCTACAGCTGTTTAACTTAAAATAAGAAGATATATTCCATTCAGGGACGAAAAAAAATCAATGAAGAGATCTTTAGCTATTTGAAAAGATCAAAGATTTGTCAAAAGTACAAAAGAGCCTACATTTTTTAAAACATAGGGGTTTGTGACTCCCATCAGGGAGGTTTGGCTGGCAAGAAGGAGCCATTTTAGGGAGAAACCATTTTTTTTTTTAACCAGTTACAACATTGGAATGCAGGACAAAAAGCATAGGAATACAGAACAAGAAATGTTACTACTTAAAGCATACGTAGAATAAACATATTACTAGTTAAAACACCCATTGTACACTCACTCATTGTAACAACTGTATATTAATCATGTTAAGGGGTAATATTTGCTGCGTTAGTCGCTCAGTTGTGTCTGACTCTTTGCAGCCCCATGGATTGTATCCTCTGTCCAGGGATTCTCCAAGCAAGAATACTGGAGCGGGTTGCCATTTCCTTCTCTGGGGGATCTTCCTGACCCAGGAATCGAACCTGGGTCTCCTGCATTGCAGGCAGATTATTTACCATCTGAACCACAAAGCAAGCCATTAATCACCTACTGGTTGTCCGTATATATCACATGGCATCTTAGCATCCATAAATCAATATCATTCTTAAAATATCACCTCTGTTTGTAATATTTGCTGTGCCATGATTGATTTATCCCCTCTAAATACGTCATGTCTCTATTGTGGTAGAAGTTAACAAGGCTTGTAAATATATCTGGGGATTCTTTGCAATGTCTTGAACAATGGATTAAAGACAAAAGTGTAATGAAATATCGGAGAAGGCAATGTCACCCCACTCCAGTACTCTTGCCTGGAAAATCCCATGGACGGAGGAGCCTGGTGGGCTGCAGTCCATGGGGTTGCTAAGAGTCGGACACGACTGAGCGACTTCACTTTCACTTTTCACTTTCATGCATTGGAGAAGGAAATGGCAACCCACTCCAGTGTTCTTGCCTGCAGAATCCCAGGGACGGGGGAGCCTGGTGGGTTGCTGTCTATGGGATCGCACAGAGTCAGACACGACCAAAGCGACTTAGCAGCAGCATAATGAAATATACTTCAGACTCTTCAATATTCATGTCAGCAAATTCACTCAACAAGTTTATTTTCTTTAGTGTTATGTAAGCTTGCCATGGCATACTGACGTCTGACTTTAAAGCCAATTCTTTGGCAAGGAAATGGGTCATCCACTCATCAGATAAACAGCAAAAGACTAATTTGAAATGGAAGGTTCACATAAATTAATTACAAAGAAGATTAAAAAATAAAGGCGTCATGCATTTAAAGGTATTTTATCGGGTAATTGTTTTCTAAAGTGTTGTTTCTCTCCTGGGCTACTTTCCTGCAGAAACAAGTTCTGTCCTTCAAACCTGGTGTTTCGTGTATATTCTTCAACTCTTAACCACTGAGGATGCTTTAAGTTGAGAAGTCTATGAACTATAGTTGCAAATTCATAGTCAAACAGAACAACTCCTGATTCTTTTAATGGTTTATATTGACTTTGCTTTTCCAAGAAAAAAGATGCTTGAGTAGAAAGCACAAAATAATTCACCTTTTGACTAAAGAAGACTCAATTCGATTTCATTTGTTCAATTGGCATGATAAACAGTGTAATTTACCTTCAAAAGTAAGAGAGTTTTTTAAGATTTTTTTTTTTTTTTTGAGTAGCGATATACAACCTCACATTGAATTCTTCAGTTAAGTTCAGTCGCTCAGTCGTGTCCGACTCTTTGTGACCCCATGGACTGCGGCACGCCAGGCCTCCCTGTCCATCACCATCTCCCAGAGCCTACTCAAACTCATGTCCATCAAGTCAGTGATGCCATCCAACCATCTCATCCTCTGTCGTCCCCTTCTCCTCCCGCCTTCAATTCCATGGATTGTATAGTCCATGGGGTCGCAAAGAGTCAGACGCAACTGAGCGACTTTCACTTCACTTCACGATATGTTTTGCCCATGACGAAAACAGTTGGACCGTGTCAAATTTAGATGAATTCTTGTTGCATGATCCTGTAATTCCACTCACAGTTATGAGAGACATGAAACCATGTGTCCACACGAAGACTTGCACAGGAATTCACCGTGCCTTTATTTAAACAGAAAAGAAAAGCTGGAAGCACCAAATATTTATCAAGTACTGAACAGATCAGCTTATCTTCTTTATCCAGTCATACCATGAATAGTATTCATCAGTCAAGAAGAACAAAGCATTAACGAATGCAACATTAGACATGAATATCAATAAACTCTACGCCTAGTGAAAGAATCAAGAGGTCAAAAGCCATTTACATGAAATTCTAGAAAAATGCAGCGAATGGATGCATGCTAGCCCCAGGGTTGAGAGTAGGAAAAGGCCAGGCTTCGAGGGGGCTAGAGAAACTTGGGAGGGTGTTTGTAGGCTTTTATGTTCTGATCTCAGCAGCGATTACACAAAATAATATAGTCAGTGAAACTCACAAACTATACTTCAAGAAGATGGGTGACTGTCTAAAAATTGTATATCAATAGCACTGAAAAATACAGGACTTTTTACACTAAACTTTCATGGTAAATTTTGTGTATTCCCCCTCTTTTTCTCTCTCTGTCTAATCATCTATCCATCATGTATCTACCATCTGTCTATCATCTAGCTCTCTCTGTCTGTCAGTAGTATCTAGCGAGCTATCTGGTGAGCTCACAGTCACCGCTTCATTTCTGTCCAGCATCTATCCATCTATCTGTCATTTATCTTTCTGTGCGTCTTTATAGCTATCTGTCTTTGTAGCTGTCTGTTCAGTTGATTAGTCCTGTCTGACTCTTTGCAACCCCCGTGGTCTGCAGCTCACCACACTTGCCTGTCCTATACTATCTCCCAGAGCTTGCTTAAACTCATGTCCATTGAGTAGATGATGCCATCCAACCATCTCATCCCCTGCCGTCCCTTTCTCCTCCCACCTTCCATCTTTCCCAGCATCACGGTCTTTTCCAATGAGTTGGCTTTTCACATCAAGTGGCCAAAGTGTGTCTAATATCTATTGTCAGTCTCTCTGTGTATCTACATCTCTCTGTCTATCCATCCCTCATCTGTCTTTGTATCATTATCTCTGTGTGTCTACCTATCCAGCCATCTATCCAGCATCTATTTGTCTATGTATTTTCTTTAATCTATCACCTATGTACACACCTGTTTGTCTGGGTGTGTACACATCTATCTGTTTGTCTAGAATACTCAAACTACTGCACAATTGCACTCATCTCACACGCTGGTAAAGTAATGCTTAAAATTCTCCAAGCCAGGCTTCAGCAGTACGTGAACCGTGAACTTCCAGATGTTCAAGCTTGTTTTAGAAAAGGCAGAGGAACCAGAGATCAAATTGCCAACATCCACTGGATCATCAAAAAAGCAAGAGAGTTCCAGAAAAAAAACATCTATTTCTGCTTTATTGACTATGCTAAAGCCTTTGACTGTGTGGATCACAATAAACTGTGGAAAATTCTGAAAGAGATGGGAATACCAGACCACCTGATCTGCCTCTTGAGAAACCTGTATGCAGTCAGGAAGCAATAGTTAGAACTGGACATGGAACAACAGACTGGTTCCAAATAGGAAAAGGAGTACATGAAGGCTGTATATTGTCACCCTGCCTATTTAACTTATATGCAGAGTACATCATGAGAAACACTGGGCTGGAAGAAGCACAATGTGGAATCAAGATTGCCGGGAGAAATATCAATAACCTCAGATATGCAGATGACACCACCCTTATGGCACAAAGTGAAGAAGAACTAAAGAGCCTCTTGATGAAAGTGAAAGAGGAGAACGAAAAAGTTGGCTTAAAGCTCAACATTCACAAAACTAAGATCTTGGCATCTGGTCCCATCACTTCATGGCAAATAGATGGGGAAACAGTGGAAACAGTGGCTGACTTTATTTTTCTGGGCTCCAAAATCACTGCAGATGGTGATTGCAGCCATGAAATTAAAAGATGCTTACTCCTTGGAAGGAAAATTATGACCAACCTAGACAGCATATTGAAAAGCAGAGACATTACTTTGCCAACAAAGGTCTGTCTAGTCAAGGCTATGGTTTTTCCAGTGGTCATGTATGGATGTGAGAGTTGGACTATAAAGAAAGCTGAGCACTGAAGAATGGATGCTTTTGAACTGTGGTGTTGGAGAAGACTCTTGAGAGTCCCTTGGACTGCAAGGAGATCCAACCAGTCCATCCTAAAGGAGATCAGTCCTGAGTGTTCATTGGAAAGAATGATGCTGAAGTTGACACTCCAATACTTTGGCCACCTGATGCGAAGAGCTGACTCATTTGAAAAGACCCTGATGCTGGGAAAGATTGAGGGGAGGAGAAGGGGATGACACAGAATGAGATAGTTGGATGTCATCACCGACTCTATGGACGTGGGTTTGGGTGGACTCCAGGAGTTGGTGATGGACAGGGAGGCCTGGCGTGCTGCAGTCCATGGGGTAGCAAAGAGTTGGACATGACTGAGCGACTGAACTGAACTGAGTCATCTGTCTCTCCCTGTTGAGGTCAATGTCAACATACCTTGAAGGATTCTGCCTCACCCCCTGACACCAGGGTGGTTCAAGCACTTAACAGGCCAGAGCCTTGGGCAGTCTTGACCCCCACCTTTACCTACTGAAGACTTCCCAGGACAAATACAGTAAATCACCTCCTTGGCTTGTCCTGTCCATTACCTGGGTATCCTCTGAATCCTCTCTCTATATAATAGCCCTCAAGGAAGGATTGAGAGTCCTCATGACCAGGTGGTGCCAGTAGAAAAGAATCCACCTGCCAGGGCAAGAGACGTGAGAGATGTGGGTTCGATCCCTGGGTGGGGAAGATCCCCTGGAGGAGGGCATGGCGACCCACTCCAGTACTCTTGCCTGGAAAATCTCATGCACAGAGGAGCCTGGTGGGCTGTAGTCCACAGGGTTCAAAAAGATTCAGACACAACTGAAGCTATGTGGCACGCACACACAGGACATTTTGGAGTGTTTGTGATGACCCATTTCCCAGAGAGGACCTGTCTCCTCAACCCCATCTTCATTGACCAGATACGAGCCTTGCCACTGAGCTCTGCGATGCATGTGTTTATCCAGCTTACCTTATTTCTCTTTTATATATGAAGAAAGATGCTCATGAAACCACAATCCATGCCTAACGTCACTTAGGGAGCAATGGTCAGCACTCTTACTAAATTCACCTGCTGTTCTTCCCTATACATAATTTGGGACATAAGATGGCATGTGGATGGGGGAGCCTGGTGGGCTGCCGTCTATGGGGTCGCACAGAGTCGGACACGACTTAGCAGCAGCAGCAGAAGCAAGATGGCATGTGTGCCATAAACCACAGATGCAGGAAAATGCATGCAAGGTGTCCATTTCATGCCTTTTTCTGCCGACTGCTCACTAACATTTTGTCCTGTCACAGACCATGACTGATATTTATTTGCAGCATCTCTGCATGAAAAATGCATTGTACTTCCATCTAGATTATGGGAAAATGCTATTAAAAATTGATGCTATCTTACAGCGAAATGTTATTCCACACTCAAGGACTGCTGGTCTTACCATGACTATGTAGGTGTGTTGAGTTTCTTTTTTTTTTTTTCCCATAATGCAAACATTTTACCAGTTGCTTCTGAAAACTTGTTGGTATGAAAGTATTTCTACAGAAAACTAAGGATCGTATCTATTTTCTCAAAATGTTTATCTCCACCCGAATTCTGTTCAGGGGGTCTGATTTAAATTGTACTGGTAGAACAGAAAGCTGAGATTTGATTTTATAAGGATACATTAGATGTATTTTAAGAAAAGTAATCACTGTGTAATTATTCCTCATTGATCTATTTCTTCCCACAAATAGAGTTAAATGAGCAAGCAGATATAATCTAAAGTTGATCAAAACTTGAATTAATTCTCTTAATTAAGGCGAGGTCTTGTTGTACATTCTAAGAGACCTCAAGGTCATTCCTCAAAATTGTTCAAGCAGCCATTCTGCACTTTAACCTGAAACTTAACTATTGGTATTTAGTATGAAGGAATTATGTCATGTTAATTGATGCATTCAAACTGTGGTGTTGGAGAACACTCTTGAGAACCCCTTTGACTGCATGGAAATCAAACCAGTCAATTCTAAAGGAAATCAGTCCTGAATTTTCATTGGAAAGACTGATGCTAAAGCTGAAACTCCAATACTTTGGTCACCTGATGCAAAGAACTGAGTCATTGGAAAAGACCCTGATGCTGGAAAAGATTGAGGGCGGGAGGAGAAGGGGACGACAGAGGATGAGATGGTTGGATGGCATCACCGACTCAATGGACATGAGTTTGAGTAAACTCTAGGAGATGGTGATGAACAGGGAGGCCTGGCGTGCTGCACTCCATGGGATCGCAAAGAATCGCACACGACTGAGCAACTTTCTCTTTCACTTCCAGTCTGACCTAGAGAAGTATAGACACTAATTAGAAATAGACAGAGACTTGGATTTATAGCAGTAGGCATGCACGTTTAAGGGCTTCCCAGGTGGCGTTAGCAGTAACGAATCCACCTGCCAAGGCAGGAGACGTAAGAGACCTGGGTTCCATCCCTGGGTCGGGAAGACCCCCTGGAGAAGGGCATGGCAACCCGCTCCAGTATCCTTGCCTGGGGAATCCCATGGACAGAGGAGTCTGGTGGGCTGCAGTCCATTGGGTTACAAAGCGTCAGATAGGACTGAGCGACTGAGCTTGCACGCACCATATACAAGTCTAAATATCCATATCCATTTGGGTCTACATTTGCAGCTCTGTCATCATCTCTGCCTGTATCTCCTCCATCCATGAGTCTGTATCTGCGTATCCTGTCCACACCTTCACCTACATCTACAGATCTGTATCTGTAGATCTGCATGTGTATCCTCTGTCTGCATCTCCATCTCTAACTGCGTCTCCGTCTACTGTGTGTATCCCTGTATCTGTCTATATCGTCCGCATCTGCATCCATATATCCATGTATGTCTGCACCACCTACACCTACATCATCACCAGCATCAACTGCGTCCATGTATCTGTATCATTCACATCGTCATCTGAGCCTGCATCTCCATCCATACATTCATGCCTCTCTCCATCTGTGTCAGCCACATCTCCATCCATGTATTCATATCTGTCTCTGTAGCATCTCCATCTCCATCACGTATCTACATCTCCGTCTCTACATGTATCCTCTACAGCCATATATCCATATCTATGCCTGTACATCTACACCTGCCTCTCCATCGTGTGTCTGTATGCCTCTGTGTGTATCATCTGCATCTGCATCTGTATGTCTCTATCCATTTCTGGACCATCTGCATCTCCATCATGTATCTCTATCTCTGTCTCTATATGAGTCCTCTACATCTGCATCCATTTATCCATCAGTTCAATTCAGTTCAGTTCAGTTGCTCAGTCGTGTCCGACTCTCTGCGACCCCATGGACTACAGCACACCAGGCTTCCCTGTCCATCACCAGCTCCCAGAGCTTGCTCAAACTCATGCCCACTGAGTTGTTGATGCCATCCAACCATCTCATCCTCTGTTGTCCGCTTCTCCACCTGCCCTCAGTCTTTCCCAGGAAAGGTAATTGATCAGAAAGGCAATGGCACCCCACTCCAGTACTCTTGCCTGGAAAATCCCATGGACAGAGGAGCCTGGTAGGCTGCAGTCCATGGGGTCGAGAAGAGTCGGACACGACTGAGCGACTTCACTTTCACTTTTCACTTTCATTCATTGGAGAAGGAAATGGCAACCCACTCCAGTGTTCTTGCCTGGGGAATCCCATGGACAGAAGAGCCGGGTGGGCTACAGTCCGTGTGGTCACAAAGAGTCGGACTTCACTTTCTTACTATGCCTGTGATGGATCTCCTTGCAGTCCAAGGGACTCTCAAGAGTCATCTCCAACACCACAGTTCAAAAGCATCAATTCTTCAGCCTTCAGCTTTCTTTATAGTCCAACTCTGACATCCATACATGACCACTGGAAAAACCATAGCCTTGATTAGACGGACCTTTTTGAGAAAATAATGTCTCTGCTTTTTAATATGTTGTCTAGGTTGGTCATAACTTTACTTCCAAGGAGTAAGCATCTTTTAATTTCGTGGCTGAAGTCACCATCTGCAGTGATTTTGGAGCCCCAAAAATTAAAGTCTGCTTCCTGCCCGGTACCTGCCTGGCTCCTTACCCGCTTAGAAGCTCCTGTAGTGCCCTTCACTTGGTGTCACCTCTGATATCCATCTGAAGCTTCTTCCTGTCTTCTATTAGAATTTATCCTCACGTCTCCCAAGAAATTCCCACGCTGACCACAGGTCTTTCTAGATACATAGCTGCATGTGCATGTTTTAAGTCATTTCCACATGTTTACTGAAAGGTGATATTAAAAGGTACCACGTGTTGACTTTCCCATTCGGACATGGGGGTGGAACAGTTATTCTTTGTGTATTTCTTTATTTTTTTTAATTTTTGGCTGGGCTGGGTCTTCCTTGCTCCAATGGACTTGTCTCTAGCTTCAGAGAGTGGGGGCAACTCTCTAATTGCAGTGCACAGGATGTCTCATTGCAGTGGCTTCTCTTATTGCCAAGCACAGGCTCTCTAGAACATGTGGGCTTCAGTAATTGTGGCTCCTGGGGTCTGGAGCACAGGCTCAGTATTTGTGGCACACAGGATTACTTGCATGTGGGATGTTCCCGGACCAGGGACTGAACCCATATCTCCAGCACTGGCAGGTGGATTCTGTGCCACTGAGCCACCTGGGATGTCCCATGTTGATTCTTGATCTTCTTCTTGAGATTAAGAACAAATGCATTCCTGCTTGGACAGAGTCATCCGTACTTAAATATAGTTACTGCATTTGCCTCTCCATCTCATCATTCTTTCTGGAGTTATTTCTTCACTGATCTCCAGGAGCATATTGGGCACCTTCCGACCTGGGGAGTTCATCTTTCAGTGTCATATCTTTTTGCCTTTTCATACGGTTCACGGGGTTCTCAAGGCAAGAATGCTGAAGTGGTTTACCATTCTCTTCTCCAGTGGACCATATTTTGTCAGAAATCCATGTTTTGGATGTGAGACTTGGACCCTAAAGAAAGCTGAGCCCTGAAGAATTGATGCTTTTGAAGTGTGGTATTGGAGAAGACTCTTGAGAGTCCCTTGGACTGCAAGGAGACCAAACCAGTCCATCCTAAAGGAGATCAGTCCTGAATATTCGTTGGAAGGACGGATGCTGAAGCTGAAACTCCAATACTTTGGCCACCTGATGTGAAGAGCTGACTCACTGGAAAAGACCCTGATGCTGGGAAAGATTGACAGCAGAAGGAGAAGGGGACAACAGAAGATAAGATGGTTGGATGGCATCACAGACTGTATGGACATGAGTTTGAGCAAGCTCCAGGAGATGGTGATGGACAGGGAAGCCTGGCATGCTGCAGTCCTTGGGCTTGCAAAGAGTCGGACACAACTGAGCGACTGAAATAACCACGTTTGCCTGTAATCCTTCTTGTGTTCCTCTAGATGGAAAATCCTTTGGACCATGGGTGCTTTACATCAGCAGTCCTCATCCTTTCTGTCAGTAGGGACTGGTTTTATGGGAGATGACTTTTCCGGATCAGGGTGGGTTTCGGGAGTGATGGTGTCAGGAGGACCTGTGTACTATACTGATCATGCACTGTGTTTCTATTATTATGACATCCGTTCCACCTCAGATCATCAAGCATTAGATCCTAGCGTTTGGGGACCCCTGCTTTATATGGTTAGCTCAATAATGGTAAATATTGCATCAAGATAGCTTAAAGGAATCTCTGCAGTCCTTTTAGCCAAAGTATTACCGAATGGCAGGTCCCTTTCTCCCCCTGTGAGGTTTGTAGGTGCCCCATGAAGGTTAAACCTTATGAGCGTTATGCACTTCTCAGCTCATCCAAATTAATGGGGCGTGTGGAGTTTTCTGCCTGAGTCATCTGTGTGCATTTATTTATTTATGGGATCACAAGTACTGCTGTCGAATTGGTGTGAACTCGCTACTCAAATGGGAGGGCAGGTCACCAACATAAACACAAACATTGGCAGATTTTATGAGGGGGAAAATAGTCTGATCCAAGCAGATACCCTCAGAGATTTAAACCAGGAGGTTCTGTCCACAGGGACTGCAGTGAAATCTTTTCTTCCGATTACTTCCTCCAAGACTGATGCCAAACTGTCCCTGTTTATATCACCCCACTGAGTGGAACGCGTTTCTCCGCATCCTGTTTTCCGGTACCTGATCTTCACTGCTGCTCTTGTTTGTGTTTCTTTGCCTTCTTATATGATGTGCTATCATTGTTCAGTCACTAATTTGAGTCTAACTCTGCGATCCCATGGACTGCAGCACACCAGGCTTCCCTGTCCTTCACCATCTCCTGGAGCTTGCTCAAACTTGTATCCATTGAGTCAGTGATACCATCCAACCATCTCATCCTCTGTTGTCCCGTTCTCCTCCTGCCTTCAATCTTTCCCCGCATCAGGATCTTTTCCAATGGGTCAGCTCTTTGCATCAGCTGGCCAAAGTATCGGAGCTTCAGCTTCAACATCAGTCCTTCCAGTGAATATTCAGGAGTGATTTCTTTAGGATGGACTGGTTGGATCTCCTTGCAGTCCAAGGGATTCTCAGGAGTCTTCAACAGCACAGTTCAAAAGCATCAGTTCTTCAGCATTCAACCTTCTTTATGGTCCGACTCTAGCGTCTGTACATGCCAACTAGACATAGCTTTGACTCTACAGATCTTTGTTGGCAAAGTGATGTCTCTGCTTTTAAATATGCTGTCTAAGTTTGTCGTGGCTTCTCTTCCAAGCACCAAGCGTCTCTTTGTGCCCTTTATTCTGAAATGGATTAAAACACAAGATCCAGAAACGCTAGATAATGGCCAGAAACACTCATGTTTGAGAAGAATGGCCCAGGGTAAATCTTTTTTTCTGCCTCTGATAAATTTTGAAGACCATTTCTTTCTGTTTAATCACATCTTATTGTGTCTGCCAAAATTATCTGCAACACGGTAGGCCTCTTGGATAATTGGGAGAAATAGAAAGCAATTTGAAAGTCAAACAATAGGACTTGCTATTTTTACCCTAAATTCAAACAGGTTACAGTTGAATAAATACTGGTCATTCTGTAGATACTTTCCAAAATTGTTATGGTCTTCATTACCAAATGCACCAGGTACAGATTTTTAAATGCACCTTATCCGATGGACATTTTAAATAATTTCATTTCAGGATAATTGGTTGAAAGGTGTTTCGAATTACACTCTTTGAGAAAAGAGAATCAATTTCAATTAAAAAAACATTCAGAGTTGCAGGCTGGGCCCAGACGTGGTGTTCATGTCATAAATCAAACCTCATTTTCTCCTCCGAGTTACTGATTTATTTTCCTCTATTTTTCATGTCTGTTTGATCACAAGTAGAAATGAGTATACAATAAGATATGCCTTCAGACTTGTAATTTGCGATTTTAGACATTTAACAGCTTTTTTCTCACTTTCACTTAAACAGTTTAAACCAATGCCATTTCTCACTATCCCCAAAGCATCTATACGAGGCTGCCTTATTAAAGTCTGTGGGATATTACATGAAAAGTCTGCAGTTTGCAGAATTTAATGTTGCTTATCTTAACAGTTGCAAAGCAGAAGCCATCTAAACCCTTTCTCTACCCTCTGAAAGTGTTCCAAAAAGTCCAGCGCTCAGGTAAATTATCTAGAAATCACTGAGGGGAATGGTTAACATTTACACGTGCAGTGGATTGTATGCAGTAGCTTCTATTATTCCCAAGACCCTTAACTGATATTTGTCATTGTTCAGTCACTCAGTTGTGTCTGACTCTTCGAGACCCCATGGACTGCAGCATGCCAGGCTTCCCTGTCCATCACATCTCCCAGAGCTTGCTCAAACTCACGTCCATCGAGGCAGTGATGCCATCCAACCATCTCATCTTCTGCCGCCCCCTTCTCCTCATGCCCTCAATCTTTCCCAGCATCAGTGTCCTTTCCACCTACATTATCATTTAATTGTGAAAACAGAGGGCCACTGATAATACTGAGTATTAATTGAGACATCAGAGGGAAAAAAGCAATCATGCATCTCGAAAATACAGATAACATTCTTTTTTTCAGCTGCAGCAAATTATGTATTCAAAGTTCTGGATATAAGTATATTGGCATTGCATCAAAGTAAACTACAAATATTTTACTTATGTTTGAAACAAAAAGTTTTCCTGGGTGAATGTACCACTGTTCAGTTCAGTTCAGTTCAGTTGCTCAGTCGTGTCCGACTCTTTGCGACCCCGTGAGTCGCAGCACGCCCGGCCTCCCTGTCCATCACCATCTCCCGGAGTTCACCCAGACTCACGTCCGTCGAGTCCGTGATGCCATCCAGCCATCTCATCCTCTGTCGTCCCCTTCTCCTCCTGCCCCCAATCCCTCCCAGCATCAGAGTCTTTTCCAATGAGTCAGTTCTTCGCATGAGGTGGCCAAAGTACTGGAGTTTCAGCTTTAGCATCATTCCTTCCAAAGAACACCCAGGGCTGATCTCCTTTAGGATGGACTGGTTGGATCTCTTTGCAGTCCAAGGGACTCTCAAGAGTCTTCTCCAACACCACAGTTCAAAAGCATCAATTCTTCAGCACTCAGCTTTCTTCACAGTCCATCTCTCACATCCATACCTGACCACTGTTAGATACCTCTTAAACAACAATAAAAAATGTTATTTATTCATCTTTTTTGGTAAGAAGGAAGAGGAAGAGCATAGTTAGAAGAGCTTGTTTGGGCTGTGGACACAGGAGGCTTCTGCACATAGAATATAAACAGTACATTCTGTGAGCTGCCAGGAGGAGAGATTCAGCAAGGCAAGGAGACCAACTTGGGGGGATAAAAGGCTGTAAAAGTCTTTGAGCCCAACTCTAGCAGAGGCTCAGGTCTTCCCACCCAGCAGTCGTCCCTCTTCCCTGGTGACGATTGCTCAGGATAAGAAGCTGGATTTTTAATATCTGTTCATGGTGATTCTTTGTTTTATTTATAAAAAAATTTAATTGGAGGATAATTGCTTTATAATGGTGCATTCGTTTCTGGTGTGTAACATCATGAATCTGTCATAAGTACACACACACACACAAAACACACATATCCCCTCCCTCTCAATTCACACCTCACCCCACCCGTCTAGGTCATCACAGAGCCCCGAGCTGAGCTCTCTGTGCTATGCAGCAGCTTCCCACTAGCTGTCTATGTTACACATGGTCGTGTGTATGGACTTGCCTGGCGGCTCAGATGGTAAAGAGTCCACCTGCCGTGCAGGAGACCCGGGTTCCATCCCTGGGTTGCGAAGATCCCCTGGGGAAGGGAATGACAACCCACTCCAGTATTCTGGCCTGGAGAATTCTGTGGACAGAGGAGCCTGGTGGGCTACAGTCCATGGGGTTGCAAAGAATTGGACACGACTGAGCAACTAACAGACACATAATTTGTGTGTGTATATGGACATGGAACAACAGACTGGTTCCAAATAGGAAAAGGAGTGTGTCAAGGCTGTATATTGTCACCCTGTTTATTTAACTTATATGCAGAGTACATCATGAGAAATGCTGGACTGGAAGAAAACACAAGCTGAAGTCAAGATTGCCGGGAGAAATATCAATAACCTCAGATATGCAGATGACACCACCCTTATGGCAGAAAGTGAAGAGGAACTAAAAAGCCTCTTGATGAAAGTGAAAGTGGAGAGTGAAAAAGTTGGCTTAAAGCTCAACATTCAGAAAACGAAGATCATGGCATCCGGTCCCACCACTTCATGGGAGATAGATGGAGAAACAGTGGAAACAGTGTCAGACTTTATTTTTCTGGGCTCCAAAATCACTGCAGATGGTGACTGCAGCCATGAAATTAAAAGATGCTTACTCCTTGGAAGGAAAGTTATGACCAACCTAGATAACATATTCAAAAGCAGAGACATTACTTTGCCAACAAAGGTTCGTCTAGTCAAGGCTATGGTTTTTCCTGTGGTCATGTATGGATGTGAGATTTGGACTGTGAAGAAGGCTGAGCGCCGAAGAATTCATGCTTTTGAACTGTGGTGTTGGAGAAGACTCTTGAGAGTCCCTTGGACTGCAAGGAGATCCAACCAGTCCATTCTGAAGGAGATCAGCCCTGGGATTTCTTTGGAAGGAATGATGCTAAAGCTGAAACTCCAGTGCTTTGGCCACCTCATGCGAAGAGTTGACTTATTGGAAAAGACTCTGATGCTGGGAGGGATTGAGGGCAGGAGGAGAAGGGGATGACAGAGGATGAGATGGTTGGATGGGATCACCGACTCACTGGACATGAGTTTGAGCAAGCTCTGAGAGCTGGTGATGGACAGGAAAGCGTGGCATGCTGTAGTCCATGGGGTTGCTAAGAGTCAGAGATGACCGAGCTGATATATATATAAATGTGTGTGTTGAAGTACGATATTTGCTTTTCCCTTTCCAACTTAACTTCATCTTTATAATAGACTCTTGGTTCATGTTAGTCAGCACAGGAGTTTGAAAGATTGTACTGGTTTCATTTGTTTGCAAAAAATCTATGGAGACAGTCCCATCAATGCATTGACTTTCCAAAGTCTATACTGATCAGTGGGGTTTCTAATTGCTAGTTGGACTGTTAAGGAAGTCGTCCTCCTTTTTTAAGATTTCTTTGTTTTGGCGGTGGTGCTCAGGCTTCTCATTGTGGGGGCTTCTCCTGTTGCAGAGCATGTGCTCTGGGCCAGTGGGCTTCAGAAGTTGTAGCACACGGGTTCGTAGTTGTAACAGGGGGTCTTCATGGACCGTGGATTTAATTCATGTCCCCTGCACTGGCAGGAGGGTCCTCAACCCCTAGACCATCAGGGACACCTCTACGTCGTCCCTTTTTTAAAAAATTATTTCATTTATTTTAATTGGAGGCTAATTACAATAATAAACATTGCATCTACAGCTCTCAGCTCTTTGCTAGCTCTTTATCAGCCCGAGGTGCATATTATTTTGAAACTACCAACATCAGAAAATATTCTCCAACACCCAAGTTAAATATCACATTAACAGAATGTGGTTTCAAAATGATAGGCTGGAAAAGGCTTTGAAAGAAAACACCTTTTTTTAAAAAAAAATTTCCAAACATCTACTTTGGGGCGCTCTTTTAGAGCCGTGTCAATACATTTAGCATTGACTAGGAAACTTTTTCTGATTTTCTGAAACCAGTCTCCCCACAGATACACAGATGAGGAAAAATTATGATATACCAAAGTGACTGTTTAGTATTCAACTCACATAAACACGCATTGTGTCCACCCTGTGGGCATAGGGTAGGGCCAAGTCTCCATTTCTTTTGTTGACAAGGGAAATTTCTCAATTCCTAAAGTGCAATCATTCACAATTTCAGCTGTCGGGACAGTCAACAAAACGTTGCATCAAGCATTGGCACTGGAAAAATTTGCACTGTGTCTCCCAGAAAATCGTTGTTAGGAAAGCAATCTCTGGTTCTTGAATGGTCATCTTCAATGCTTCTGTCTTTGTAGGTATCCACAGATGGCCGCATTAACCTCCTGAACACACACACACACACACACACACACACACATACACACACGCTCATGCATGCAAACGCCGTGTGCTTATAGACGATGCATAACTGTGGGGACCTAAGCCCTTCCTCTGTGACGCTGGTCCTCCGGGATTGACCTTCTCCACGGATTCCCGCCCGGCAACCTTTTCTGTCGGGTTTCTCTTGGTACCCATGGATTCAGAACTTGGTCCCTCCTCAGAGCTGGCTCAGGCAAGCTTCTCATTCATTGGCTCCTGCCCGGTGCGCTCTGTGTGACTCTAACTACTTAGTGATTTCATTCAGTCACAGCATGGTAAACCAGGCAGTTACCATCCCCAGCCCACTATCCCAAACAAAAGCCAGGATAGGGACAAAAACCCTGTAATCCGGGACTTTCCTGATGGGCCGGTGGTTAAGGGTCTGAGCTCCGGCTACAGAGGGGCACAGGTTCAATCCGTGGTTCGTGACTAATATCCCACACGTCTCAACACATGGCCAAAACAACAACACAACAAAAGATTGAATGACCTGAATATATTCAATGACCTTCTGACCAACCCACCGCCCAGCTCCAGTTCAAACATCTTTGAAAATCCCATTTAGGGTCTTCTTTACCTCGAAGGAGTTGTGTTGCATAGATAGGCATTCTTAAATGGATATACATTTTACATTTTCACTGCCTTTTACAAAGAAAGGGTCCTGTGACGTCTATAATCTTGCTGGACTCGAGATTTTAGTTAAAATTCTGTCCTCACAGTGCTTTCCCGGTGGTGTCGTCGAACCCAGGAGTGCGGTTGAAGGTTTGCCAGACACTCTGTGGATGGTCAGCTTTGGGACGTCATGGTTTCCTAAGTTGTTGTTCAGTGACTCAGTCGTGTCTGACCCTTTTCGACTCCACGGACTGTAGCCCACCAGGCTCCTCCATCCATGGGATTCTCCAGTCAAGAATACTGGAGTGGGTTGCCATTTCCTCCTCCAGGGGAATTTTCCAACAGGATATAATGGCATTTAAACCCTGCCGTCTGAAAATGTATTCAGCAGCTTCGAGATCAATGTTGAAATGACAACGAGAAGCATCTCTAAAAGATGGAAACAAAACGAAACTCAGCAGAAGGAAAAAAGAAGATGCTCAAGTGTTCCCCGCTGTCCACTTCCTGACACTGATTAGGGGGGAAAAATGCCCACATGACCCACAAGCATAGTGTGCTCTGAATTTCGCTAGTTGGTCACGGACAGTTGGTCACCCTGAAAATAAAAGTGATTACTTCCCAGACTTGAGGAAACAAACTCTCCCCCTTGATGACGTGCCCTTTCCATCTTTCAGGGACCGCGTGTATAATTATCGGATGATGTCATGGGGGAAATTAAACATTGTTTTAACCTTTCCTTTTTTTCACCCTTTCCCTGACTTTGAACCATGGCTTTTTGTTTTTAAAATCTAAAGGCGGAAAAACCGCCACCTCCTCTAGGGAAGTGTGTTAGGATCTGAACAATGTAGAAGTAGATAATCTGATTATCCAGAAAAAAAAATGAGTAAATTTATTTTAATATTTTGATCATTAAGAAAGCCCAAGCTAAGTGAGTGTCCATCCATGCCAAATAATTACTGTGCAATTATTATGGGTATTTTCTAGCCTATAGGTAGTAGTTTGATGGCTTTGTCGCTAAATTGCTTCCAACTCTTGCTACCTCCATGGACTGTAGCCCGCCAGGCTCCTCTGGCCATGGGATTTCCCAGAGGAGCTCAATGGAGTGGGTACCCATTGCCTTCTCCTGGGGATCTTCCTGACCCAGGGATCCAACCCAGGTCTCCTGCACTGCAGGCAGATTCTTTACCGACTCATCTACCAGGAAAGCCCTACAGGGAGTCCTGTCGGAGATCATTACTGTTTGAGCTGTAACGGAACAAGGTGAAGGAGAGAAATGACTCAGAGGCCAGATACCGTATGGAAATCAGGCTTCTTTGATTCCAAAGCTGTCCATCTTCTTCTTGGACTGTACCTTGGCACCGCCTACCTGTGAAATCAGTCCTGTGATTTCAGACTTGAACCCTCCAAATGTATCATCTCTGTTGCCACTTTTACTGAAGAACTGATCCATTGATTTTCCTTTTTCCTATGCATAAATAATAATTCCTGTTCTTTTTTAGTGCTTATTTGACACTAGATTAAATGGATTTACAGTGCTGTGTTTCTGTTGTACAGCACAATGATTCAGTTTTACTTAAACCTGTATCTCTTCTCTCTTCAATTGTTTTCCTGTTTAGGTTGTTAAATAATCCTGAGCAGAGTTCCCTATAATATACAGTAGGTCCTTGTTGACTATTTTATATATAGAAGTGTGTGTGTTATTCACTCGCTCAGTCGTGTCTGACTCTTTGCAACCCCATGGACTGCAGCACACGAGGCTTCCCTGTCCATCACCAACTCCTGGAGTTTGCTCAAACTCATGTCCATCGAGTCAGTGATGCCATCCAACCATCTCATTCTCTGTCGTCCCCTTCTCCTCCCGCCTTCTATCTTTCCCAGCATCAGGGTCTTTTCCAATGAGTCAGTTCTTCAGTGGCCAGAGTATTGGAGCTTCAGCTTCAGCATCCGTCCTTCCAATGAATATTCAGGGCTAATTTCCTTTACCTTTGACAGGTTGGATCTCCTTGCAGTCAAGGGACTCTCAAGAGTCTTCTCCAGCACCACAGCTGGAAAGCATCAATTCTTGGGCACTCAGCCTTCTTTATGGTCCAGCTCTCACATCCCTCATCATGCTTTCCCTTTGTGTTTCTCTTATAGTTAGATCCATAGGGTCTCAAGGACAAGAAAATGGCAGCCCACTCCAGTCTTCTTGAGAATTCCGTGGGTGGAGGAGCCTGGTGGGCTGCTGTCCATGCGGTCACAGAGAGTCGGACATGACTGGAGTGACTTAACATTCGCGCATCCATTAGAGAGGGAAATGGCAACCCAGTCCAGTATTCTTGCCTGGAGAATCCCAGGGACAGAGGAGCCTGGTGGGCTGCCATCTATGGGGTCGCACAGAGTCGGACACGGCTTAGCAACTGAGCAGTAGTTGGGATGATAAGCATCTTTTTGATGAGCATCTTTTCCGATGCCTCTTGGTCATCTGTCTTCTTTATAGAAATGTCTGTTTGAGTCTTCTTCTGCTTTATTTTAAATGCAGGATTTCTACCTCTTCCTCGGGGAAAATTGCGTTGCAAACTATGGATCCTCAGAAATTAATGCTAGGTTAATTTGTTCTAAAAAGAAAAAAACTGTCTCTTCCCATTTCGATGCTTGTTTTTTATTTCTGCCTTTCTTTGGGAGAGAGGAAAGGGGGAAGGGGAGGGAAGTTTGAGGGCTGGGGCTAAAAGCCTGATAATGCAAACTAAAATATGCAGATAAGCCTCACCCAAAGGTTTTCAGCTTTTGGAGGTGGTGACATACTTATTTTATATCCAGATCTTTTCTGAGAGAGGAGGAGATTGATTACAGCTTTTCAGGGATGTTTCAATTACTTGCCTGTGTTAGTAAGAGTGTTTCTGATTAATCGCCTGACTTCAGGTCAGCCGGCCGCCGTCATCTAAATGAGTTCTAACAGGTGGCTGACGTCTTGACAGGCAAAGTGATGGGGGGCCCAGCAAAGCTTAATAGGAGCCACGTCAATCTGGAGTGTAAAAAAAAATAAATAAAAATAAAAAGGGAGTGTTGAACCATCTTGTTGCTCCTGTTGTTGAGTTGCTAAGTCATGTCCGACTCTTTGCAACCCCATGGACTGCAGCACGCCAGGCTTCCCTGTCCTTCACTGTCTCCCGGAGCTTGCTTAAGCTCATGTCCATCAAGTCGGTGATGCCATCCAACCATCTCATCCTCTGTTGTCCCCTTCTCCTCCCACCTTCAATCTTTCCCAGCTTCAGGGTCTTTTCCCATGAGTCAGCTCTTTGCATCAGGTGACCAGAGTATTGGCGTTTCAGCATCAGTCCTTCCAATGAATATCCAGGGTTGGCTTCTTTTAGGAGTGACTGGTTTGATCTCCTTGCTGTCCGAGAGTCTTCTCCATCACCACAATTTCTTTTCAATACCCAACAGCTGGGAAATGTGTGCAAATAAATAAATACTTTCTGAAATGTTTATTGTCTTGTAAAACGTTCACACACAACTCCTGTTCTGAAAAGAAAAACAAACGGAAAAAGTATCTAGACGTAAATAGCTTTAGGAACTAGAGTTCTTCCTCGGGCTTGTGTCTACTTGTTCAGTCCCCGCAGTGGGTCCACCTTAGTCCACCCAGGTTAAGAGAATGCTCACGCCTACACTCTTGTCCGTATTGAGCTGACGAAAGTAATTTGCCACATGGAAAGAAAATAAGGTTGCATTTTAGGAAAACATGAGATGATCTCAGATACCAAAGCCGTGGGTTTGCTGTTGTGGCATGCCTTGCGAATGATCTAGTGAATATTGTCTAGAAAAAAGAATGTGTTCAGTATTTAGTTCCTTTTACATGTTTTTAAAAAATTATTGATATACAAGTAGCTTTTCAATGCTGTTAGTTTCTGCTGTACAGCAAAGCAATTCAGTTACAGATAGATATAGATATAAATTATTGTTTATATTATTTTCCACTGTGGTTTATCAGAGAGCATTGAATATGGTTCCCTGTTCTATACAGTATGACCTTATTGTTTATCCATCATATGTATAATAGTTGGTGTTGTGTGGTTACTCACTCAGTCATGTCCAAGTCTTTGCAACCCCACGGACCATAGTCCACCAGGCTCCTCTGTCCATGGGATTTCTCAGGCAAGATTACTGGACTGGGTCGCCATTTCCTTCTCCAGGACATCTTCCCGACCCAGGGATTGAACCTGGAGCCTCCTGCGTCTCCTGCATTGGCGAGTGGATTCTTAACTGTGTTAGCCACCCAGGGGACCGAGTAGGAGTTTGGAATTAGAAGATATAAACTATTATACATTGTTACAGGTGGTTGGGTGGCATCACCGACTCGATGGACATGAGTCTGAGCAAACTCTGGGAGATGGTGAAGGACAGGGAAGCCTGGCGTGGTGCTGTCCACAGGGTGGCAAAGAGTCGGACAAGACTGAGCGACTGAACAACAACAACATATTATATACGGCTTAAATCCGCTAATTGCAAAGTCTGTTCTCTATGCCCTTGAGTCTGCTTCTCTTTCACAAATAAGTTCGTGTGTGTGTGTATTTTATTTAATTCCTCGTATAAGGGATATCATAGGATATATCTGTCTGTCTGCCTGACTTACTTCACTCAGGATGATCATGTCTAGGTACACCCAGGTGACAGTATATGGCATTATTTCCTTCTCAGTTTAAAGTCTTGAACCCAGTTACCAGCAGGGAAGATGTATTCTTTCCGCTCTAAAGTCCAGATGCCACAGTTAATTTCTCCTGACACCTTTACTTCTCACAGTCTGGAGGCTGTCAGGCTCTAAGATGTGCAGTTTGTATTGGCTACTGAATCCCCAGAGCCTGGGACTAATGCTGTACCCACAGGCCAATAACCTTCTCTTTGAGGATCATTTCTGAGCCTTTCCTTGTTTAGGTCTCTGTATATCAGAAGTGTCCACATCTCAGAGTATTGAGTAGTGATGCTGTTTCTGTTAAGCCGCTAAGTCGTGTCCGATTCTTTGTGACCGCATGGACTGCATCACGCCAGGCCTCCCCGTCCATCACCGACTCCCAGAGCTTGCTCAAACTCATGTCCATTGAGTCAGTGATGCCATCCAACCATCTCATCCTCTGTCGTCCCCTTCTCCTCCCACCTTCAATCTTTCCCAGCATCGGGGTCTTTTCCAATGAGGCAGCTCTTTGCATCATGTGGCCAAAGTTTTGGAGTTTCAGCTTCAGCATCAGTCCTTCCAATGAACACGCAGGACTGATCTCCTTTAGGACTCACTGGTTGGATCTCCTTGCAGTCCACGGGACGCTCAAGAGTCTTCTCCAGCACCACAGTTCAAAAGCATCAATTCTTCGGCACTCAGCTTTCTTTATAGTTCAACTCTCACATCCATACATGACTACTGGAAAAATCACAGCTTTGACTGTATGGACCTTTGTTGGCAAAGTAACAACGTGTATATGTGTTATCTGTAGATATATTTGGTCATCCTTTATAGAGCTGCTCCAGTTGTTTCTTCATCCTCTGTCTCACTGTGTCTTCATGTCAGTATTTGTATCGAATTTCTCTGCTCTGTTAATACACAATTCTCCGTGCCCTACGGTCAAACCCGGTCCCTTTAAACTGGAGTAAAGCTGCTTTTCAGGGTCTTTTGAAGTCTGATCATTTTCAACGCTCCCGATAGCTTTTTGTCATGCTTGAAATTTTACACAAAATTCCTCAGGATGTTATATCTAAAGAAGGAAAATAAACAGTCGTCAGATTTCTTAAGGACGGGAATTTTAGGCTGCAAAAATTTGGCAATCACTCCTGGGAGGGATTGGGGGCAGGAGGAGAGGGGGATGACAGAGGATGAGATGGCTGGATGGCATCACCGACTTGATGGACGTGAGTTTGAGTGAACTCCGGAGTTGGTGATGGACAGGGAGGCCTGGCGCGCTGCGATTCATGGGGTCACAAAGAGTCGGACACGACTGAGTGACTGAACTGAACTATGCATTTCACTGGATTTTTGTCTGGTGGTACCAGGTGACAGTTATAACATAAAAGGAAATACAGTTTCAGAATTATTTACTATATAACTAAGTCTAAGTTTTAAAAAGATAAGCATCCTAACTATAAAACTACATGTAGCCTCAGCGACTCAATGGACGTGAGTTTGAGCAAACTATGGGAGTTGGTGATGGACAGGGAAGCCTGGCGTGTTGCAGTCCATGAGGTCGTAAAGAGTCAGACACGACTGAGCAACTGAAGACCAGCCTCAAATAGAATGTATGACTGATTCATTTTGCTGTATAGTTGAAACCAGCACAACACTGTAAAGCAACTATGCTCCAATAAATATTAATTTAAAAAATAAGGAAACAGGGAGAGAGAAGCTAGTATAGACTAATTTCAGTTCAGTTCAGTTCAGTCGCTCAGTCGTGTCCGACTCTTTGCGATCCCATTAATCACAGCACGCCAGGCCTCCCTGTCCATCACCAACTCCTGGAGTTCACTCAGACTCACGTCCATCGAGTCACTGATGCCATCCAGCCATCTCATCCTCTGTCGTCCCCTTCTCCTCCTGCCCCCAATCCCTCCCAGCATCAGAGTCTTTTCCAATGAGTCAACTCTTCGCATGAGGTGGCCAAAGTCCTGGAGTTTCAGCTTTAGCATCATTCCTTCCAAAGAAATCCCAGGGCTGATCTCCTTCAGAATGGACTGGTTGGATCTCCTTGCAGTCCAAGGGACTCTCAAGAGTCTTCTCCAACACCACAGTTCAAACAAATTTAAAAAGTAACTAATATTTCCCTTTACTCTTCGAATAGGTTTTAGATATCTCTCTTTAAAAATAAAATACTAAATCAACTCTAATTCTATTTTTTACTATGTGAACTTCAAAATCAAAAAAAGTTGTAGGTATGACCAGAGTCATTTTAAATTTATTAAGGAAAGTACTATCATCTAGGATGTAATCTAACATGTTAAATGTATTCTCTTAAAAATGATGCCTATTTGGCTGGTTTTTTTTTTTATGGTAATAAAATTTCAAGTTAGCATGTTAACATTACATGCAGTGGGTAAAATTTGAAAGCAGTGATTTTGTAATTTTCTCTTTTTTTTTAAGAATGCTGCCTTTTTTTTATTGTGCAGCTGATTTACACTTTGGCTGCTATTATAATCATTAGGACAAGTTGTTTGACAGTCTTGAACAAATCGCTTGTATTTTTACTAATGATTCTGTTTTCCTTTTTCTATCAGTTATGTCGGACTGCTTACGTGTTAACATGATTCTATTAATTAAACTTAAATTGTGACTTTCTCTGGTTTTCCACGCATTATCTCTCAGGTTTTAGTTTTTTTAATTTATTTTTTAACTGAAGGATAATTGCTGTACAGAATTTTGCTGTTTTCTGTCGAACCTCAGCATGAATCAGCCATAGGTATACATATGCCTCCTCCCTTTTGAAATTCCTTTCCACCTGCCTCCCCATCTCGCCCCTCTAGGCTGACACAGAGCCCCTGTTTGAGTTCCCTGAGTCACACAGCAAATTCCCGTTGGCTGTCTATGTTACATATGGTGGTGTAAGTTTCCATGTTACTCTCTCCATACACCTCTCCAATTGACAAACCTCAAATTTGTCTATTCCTTTTTCAAGGAGCCTGTTACTCTAGTAACAGACTTCCTGGGTAGTGGCAAAGAATGAAACGAGTCGCCAGTCCAGGCTCGATGCACAATACTGGATGCTTGGGGCTGGTGCACTGGGACGACCCAGAGGGATGGTATGGGGAGGGAAGAGGGTGAAGGGTTCAGGATGGGGAACACGTATATACCTGTGGCGGATTCATGTTGATATATGGCAAAACCAATACAATATTGTAAAGTTAAAAAATAAAATAAATCAAAATAAAAAGAACCCACCTGCTAATGCAGGAGATGTAAGAGACTTTGTTTCCATCTCTGTGTCGGGAAGATGCCCTGGAGGAGGGCATGGCAACCCGCTCCAGTATTCCTGCCTGGAGAATCCCATGGACACAGGAGCCTGGTGTGCTATAGGCCATGGGGTCGCAAAGAGTGCAACATGACTGAAGCGACTGAGCACGCACGCACGCAGTAGGTCGATAAGTGTTTAGTATTTTATATCGTCTTAGTGAATGGACATTTTTACCGTCAAGAAGTAACTCTTTCCCTTTGGTAGTAGTCTTTGCTATGAAACATTATGTGTCGGGTATAGTCAAAATGAAAACTCGCTCCATCGTGTCTGACTCTTTGTGACCCCGTGGACTATACAGTCCATGGACTTCTCCAGGCCAGAATACTGCCATGGGTGGCCTTTCCCTTCTCCAGGGGATCTTTCTAACCCAGGTCTCCCACATTGCAGGTAGATTCTTTACCAGCTGAGCCACCAGGGAAGCCTAGGAATACTGGAGTGGGTAGCCTTTCCCTTCTCCAGGAGATCTTCCCAACCCAGGGATCCAACCCAGGTCTCCTGCATTGCAGGTGGATTCTTTACCAGCTGAACTATAGAACTGCATCAAGTTTCAGTTAATTGAGGTAGCATGGTATAACCTTTTTCTATCAAATTACTTTTCAGACACGACTGAGCAAATGAAGCTTTTACTGCTATTATCAATACAACAAGGTTTCAAAGATAAATTATTTGTCTCTTATCTTTTGTCTCATTGGTTTTTTGTCTTCTTTTGCATTAATTTTGTTTATAATTCCGTTTCATTTCCTTTGCAAGTTGCAAATAAAGTGTTATTTGTAACACTTTTCTGTCATTTTTCTGGTTGCCTTAGAATTCGTAGTAAATATGATTCACTTATGACAGGCTACATTTAAGTGACAATGTATTTCACACATAGTTTAAGAATATTTCCACAGTGTCCTAGCGTTCTCTCCTCTTGAATTTTGTGCTCCTGTCCCATTGATTTTGTGCTGTATGTTAAATTAATTTACTAGATCTTACGTGCTTAAAGACTCAATTATTTTAAATAGAAATAATAAGAAAAATATTTACCATGTACGTTATTTGTCACATTTTTGTAATATTTGTTTAAGCAGTCTATTATCTTTAAAAGAGATGTAAATAAGAAAGAAATCTCACATGTTTTCAATGTAGTTCCAACTACTGATTTCCTTCATTCCATTGTATAAATCCATATTTCTAACATCACACCTGATATTATCTTCTTTCCCTTGAAGGGTACCCTTAACATTAATTGCAGTGTAGTCCGTCCTGATGAATTCTTTCTGCACTTTTTATGTTTGACAATTCCAACATTATCTTTAACCTCTAAATACATTTTGGTTGTATGATATTTTGAGCTTTTATTTTTTCAATTTTTATTGATGTATAGTTGATTTACAATGCTGTGTTAGTTTCCGGTATAAAGCAAAGCCATTCAGTTATTCATGCAAATGTATATACATGTTCTTTTTCAGAGTCTTTTCCCTTGTAGGTTACTGAAAAATATTTTGTGCTCTGTGCTGTACAGTTGGGCCATGTTGACTATTTATTTTCTATATTGGAGTTTGTATCTAATAATCCAAACTCCTAATTTATTCCTCCCCACATGTTACCCCTCTGGTACCTATCAGTTTTCTATGCATGTGGGTCTTTTTCTGTTTTATAAGTTTGTTGTATCATATTTTAGATTCCGGATATAAGTGATGTCACATGATACTTATTTTTTTCTGACTTAGTGTGATAATCTCCAGGTCCATCCATGCGGCTGCGAATGGCATGGTTTCATTCTTTTTCATGGCCAGGTAATATTCCACTGTATCTACGTGCCTCAACTTCTTTATCCATTCATCTGTCGATGGACATTTAGCCTGCTTCCATGATCTAGCTATTGTAAATGATGCTGCTATGAAGATTGGGGTGCGTGTATCTCTTAGAATCGTTATTGACTTGTCTCCCTTTAGGACCTTAAAGATGGTACGCCACGGTCTTCTTCCTTGCAAAGCTTCTCACAAGAAACCTGAATTAATCTCTCTCTTTCCCTTATGGTAGTTTTGGTAACTTTTATCTGTTAATATTCTCAGGCTTTCTCTTCATCGTTACTTTTCAGCAATTCCATTATGGATTGCTATGACATTTTCCCTAAATACATCATCTTATAATTTTGATACATCATAGTGTAATTCATAACTTTTGTGCTAAGCATTGACTGATCTTGGAACTTACTGCTGTAAACTTACATCCCATATGGAAAGTGATTTCTCTTTATCTCTTTAGTTGTTTTTTGTTTTTTTGTGTGTGTGTGTGATCCCCTTTAACAGAAAATTCAATTACATGCATATTCGGGTGCTTAACATTTTCCCCCAGAAGTTCTATGCGTTTAAAAAAATCTCTTTTGTTTGGGTTTTAATTTGTACTGTTTCTATCATGTCTTTAGTTCACGGGCATCCTAGGTGGCTCAATGGCAAGGAATCTGTCTGCAATGCAGGAGATACAGGAGACCCAGGTTCAATCCCTGGGTCGGGAAGATCCCCTGGAGGAGGGCATGGCAACCCACTCCAGTATTCTTGCCTGGAGAATCCCATGGCCAGAGGAGGCTGGCGGGCCACAGGCCATGGGGTTGCAAAGAGTCAGACATGACTTAGTGGTCATGTTCATGGGTCATTTGTCCTGTCAAGTCTAATCAACTGTTAACTCCATTCAACGAATTTGTCATTTCACATAGTATAGTTCTCACATCTAGATGTTTAATTTGGATCTTTTTATGACTTACGTATCTCTAACTTTGTGGACATATTAAATGCAGTTATAGTAACTCCTTAAAGTCACACTATGGTTTTTCCAGTGGTCATGTATTGATGTGAGAGTTGGACTGTGAAGAAAGCTGAGCACCAAAGAATTGATGCTTTTGAACTGTGGTGTTGGAGAAGACTCTTGAGAGTCCCTTGGACTGCCAGGAGAGCCAACTAGTCCATTCTAAAGGAGATCAGCCCTGAGTGTTCTTTGGAAGGACTGATGCTAAAGCTGAAACTCCAGTACTTTGACCACCTCATGCAAAGAGTTGACTCATTGGAAAAGACTCTGATGCTGGGAGGGATTGGGGGCAGGAGGAGAAGGGGACGACAGAGGATGAGATGGCTGGATGGCATCACTGACTCGATGGACGTGAGTTTGAGTGAACTCCTGGAGATGCTGATGGACAGGGAGGCCTGGCATGCTGCGATTCATGGGGTCTCAAAGAGTCGGACACGACTGAGCGACTGAACTGAACTGAACTGATTGATGTCTTTATTTTATTCTTTGCTTTATCGGTTGTACTTTCCAACTGCTTCTCCTGGCTGGAAATTTTTGTTTGGATGGCAGACATTGAAAAATTAACCCTGCTGGGTCTTAAATTTTTTTGGGTTCTACATGGTTGAGTTTACCTCTGAGAGGTCCATAAAGGCGTATGGACCTCAAAGGTATTTGGGGTCCAATTCGAGACCTCTGTAATAAGGCAAGGAACAGCTATCAATGGACCTAAAAGTTAGGTTTATGCTATACTGTCAGCTATCAGGGGCTTGCCTGATGGCTCAGACAGTAAAGAATCTGTCTGCAGTGTGGAGACCCGGGTTCCATCCCTGGGTTGAGAAGATACCCTGGAGAAAGAAATGGCAACCCTCAATCTGTAACACTCATAGAGATTAAACAAAATCTCTCCTCCCCAAGCAAATAAATTCTAGATAATTGAAGTGAAAAATGTAAACAGAATAAATGTGCAGAAAGTGGATTCAGTGATGTAAAATCATCGTGTTCCCGGAATATTTAAGTAGAGAAGAATTCGCTTTGAACTTTAAAAAAAAAAAAAATTGGTAAATGCAGGGGATGTTCTATTTCACATTGTTTTCCTGAAACTTCCAGACGGTTCTGGGGAGCAGGAGTGACCCCTGCAGGAAGGTTGTGGCTAAATAAAACAGTTTTCAAGATAGCTCTTCCATCTGCTAATTTGTATTTCACTCATCGGGTTGAGTCATTGTGTCTAGAGAATTAGAAAGAGACTGTTCCCTACCTGCTTGTGAATCACATCCTTGTTACAGACTCCTGAAAGGATGCTGAAATTGTCTCAAAGGATGTGGAAAGCACAGGCTGAAACGGATAGGGCTGTTTCTTCCTCTTGATCCTGCCTTTTGAAACAAAGTTTCTCTCTCTCCTGGGATTATAACATTTAACCATGAAAATGTGGGCTTGCTTGGTGACTCCCATGGTAAAGAATCCGCCTGCAGTGTAGAAGAGACTCGGGTTCCATTCCTGGGTCTGGAAGGAGCACCCCCCTGCCCCACCTCCCCACCCCGAAAGGAAATGGCAACCCACTCCAGTATTCCTGCCTGGAGAATCCCCTGGACAGAGGAGCCTGGCGGACTACAGTCCAGGGGTTTGCAGAGTCAGACAGGACTGAGTGGCTAACACCTTCACTTCACTTTTTCCCTTCAGTGATACTACATCCTAAAACAATGTGTCTCTATCTTCTGCGACTGTAACATTTAACTCCAGAAACAGTTCTTTTTTTTTTTTTTTTTAAGCAAGAATTTCCAGGGGAAAAATATTTCTCTCTTTATTTCTTTGCTAGCAAAAAGGCAGTTTTCCCCTAACGGTGAATGAGGCTTATTAAAGAGCAAGACACGGCAGTCCAAAACTGTGTGCGGTGGGTTCATATTATGTATGAGGTTATGTGTCTGTGGGTGTCATGTTTCCCCTACACCCTACAGATGGAGGGGTCACCCTGTAGAGGAAATCAGCAGGTATCTTAGTTTCCGAGGGCTGGGGTCTTAAACAGTGGACATTTATGTCTCTCCTGGAGGCTGGCATCTGAGACCCAGGTGTGTGCAGGGCTGGACTCTCTCCTGGGCGCGTGGACAGCCGTCCCCTCCCTGAGTCCTCACGTGGTCATCCCTCTGTGTCTGTATCCTGATCGCCTCTTCTTATGAGGATCCCAGTGCTATGAGGTCAGGACCCAGCCTAATGCACAAAGGTTGTTTGTTTAAACTCCGTGACCTCTGACTTTAAATAAGTCCTCATTCCAAAGGTCACATCCACAGGTACTGTGAGTTAGAATTGCAATAGAGAAATATTTGCAGGCTTCCCTGGTGGCTCAGATGGTAAAGAATCTGCCTGCAATGCAGATTTTGATCCCTGCGTGGGGAAGATCCCCAGGAAAGGGGAATGACTACCCACTCCAATATTCTTGCCTGCAGAATCCCATGGACAGAGGAGCCTGGTGGGCTACAGCCCACGGGGTCACAAAAAGTCAGACATGACTGAGGGTCTAATGCACATATAAATATTTATTTATAAAAGCATACTAATTATAAACACTATGTTTTATAACCTAATTATATACAATTATGTTTTATGTTGTATTGTTTATGGCTTAAAACCATACCATATTGTCACAGAATCAACCTTCACTCACTGTGAAGAATTAAACAAAATATAAATAATCCTTAGGTCCTAGTCTTTCAAGCAGGCTTCCCTGGTGGCTCAGTCATAAAGAATATGCCTGCCAATGCAAGAGACACAGATTTGATCCCTCAGTTGGGACGATCCACTGGAGAAGGAAATGGAAACCCACTCCAGTGTTCTTGCCTGGAGAATCCCGTGGACAGAGGAGCCTGATGGGCTCTACAGCCCATGGGGTCGCAGAGAGTTGGACACGACCGAGCGACTAAGCCCTCACTGGGCTGTCTGCCTTCCTTTCGAGGTGTATTTAACGATTACATTTCCACCCCAATCTACTTGACTTCTCCCCAGAGGTACAGCCCTCTGAAGGCGCCCCAAGCAGTGTTGTGTGGACATCAAGCGTACAGGGTGCCCTGAATGACTTCCCCACTGCATGGCAAGCACCCAGAGCTCACCACGCACCCTGACAGCTGGGAAACACCTGAGCAAGGAGCACCATCGTTCCCTGAAGCCGACAGCCACAGACGACATCAGAGCCCGCAGGCGGAGACAGCAGTTCAGCCACATCAAGTCAAAAGCCCTCTCCTCAGTGAGATCCAAGTGGATAGACTTGCAGGTGAACGCTCACAAAGAGGAATCTATTTAACCCACATCACGGGCTCGACATCCATCTATAAATACCCTTCTCCACCTTACGGGTTTTTTCCCCACAATTGTGTGTTTCCTGGTGAAATTCGCATCCTGCTTTCCCCTCTGTCTCCATGGATAGTCTTGTTTTACTGGGAAATCCTGTTTATTCTGGGGTCACTTCTCGTCCTGGTTTTCATTCATCTTCCGGCCTTACCCTGACCCAGCTCTCCCATCCCCACAATACCCAGAATCCAAAACAGTTATCACTGTTACATCTTTGTCAAACATCACTGCCACCTCAGTGAAAGTCACTCAGTCGTGTCCGACTCTTTGTGACCCCTACAGTCCATGGGATTCTCCAGGCCAGAATACTGCCATGGGTGGCCTTTCCCTTCTCCAGGGGATCTTTCTAACCCAGGTCTCCCACATTGCAGGTAGATTCTTTACCAGCTGAGCCACCAGGGAAGCCTAGGAATACTGGAGTGGGTAGCCTTTCCCTTCTCCAGGGCATCTTCCCACCCCAGGGATTGGACCCAGATCTCCCACATTGTAGGCAGATTCTTTACCATCTGAGCCACCAGGGAAGCCTAGGAATACTGGAGGGGGTAGCCTTTCCCTTCTCCAGGGGAGGATCTTCCCAACCCAGGAACCGAACCAGGATCCTCCTGCATTGCCGGCAGCTTTTTTTGCCAACTGAGCTATCAGGAAGCCTTAACCAATATCTTTCATCTACCCTGAAGAATTTGTAATAAAGTGAATGCTAAAAACAATCCTGGGCAAATGGAATCTGAATTTTTTTTTTTTAAGTGTGATTAGGATTCCCCAAATGGATTCTCCCTGCATGGTGAGAATGGAGTGTGGTGACAGTAATTAATTGGACTCTCCTCCAAGGGCCAAAGAAAAGTTACCTTCAGGGGAAGACTTTGACAGGGTACACTTGTAACATTCAGCAGGATGCAGTTACAGGTTTTTGCCCTGGGAGTAACTAACCCTCTCCCGGAAGAGGTAGATGTATACTAAGGTGTCTCTTGCAGGCTGTCGGGAGCATTATTTTCTAGGAAAGTCAATGATTAATTATCGTGGTCTCTGCGAATCATTGATGCACAGCTTGCCGACGAGTTGATTGAAAGCCCGTGTCCAATGCAATTACTGGCTTGTCCATCAGATGGCTCAAAATAGAACCCAGAGCCTCACGCGGGGACGCTGAAAATATTTGTACGGGCATTAATTGTGATCCCCGACATTCACCACACGCGTGCAGAGAGAAATCGCCTTTAATGTTTCCCCAAGATTCCTGTGATGGCTTTGACGTGAAAATATATTTGCAATATTTGCTTCCAGGTCTCGGCCAGTGTACACGATGCCAGTTTGTGCAGTGGGGTGTGTGCTTGCTTTCCAATTGAAGTATCATAAAACCCAAATGAAAAATTTAACACCTGCTCTGTGTTTCCATTACAGCCAGTCGAAAGGTACCGCAGAGGCATCTGAGGATAAAAATTTAAAAGCAGTTCTGTTTTTAATGGGAAGGCTTACAGACAGATAAATTACAGCACAGATGAAATCACTTCTATACGCTTAAACAAAGTGTATGGTGAGAAAGTTAAAAAATACAAAATGTAAGCATAGTTGCAGTGACTTACAAATGGAGAATTTTCCCTGATTTTACAAGCCAGGGTGAAATGGTACGTATACCATCCTTTGATTCTACCTGTGTGTGTGTGTGTGTGTGTGTAATAACAATACATAGAATGGCAGTCGAGATGCAATAGATGGAACATGACGATTCCCATAATCTCCTTTACTGTTATTTCAATTATAAGCCTATTGGACCTGAGTAGAAAATGGATATTTGCTAATGAAATCTAGTCTGATTATTTCACATTTGAATTTTAGCCACTGAGGTCAGCCACCAAGCCTTGCTGCTGTTTCTCTTCTGGAGGCATACCGTCTACAAGGCGCTTGAGAGTTATTTCATTCACAGTAACTAGCAAGCCATAAAGAGACAAGACCTAATGGCTTGGATTCGTGGCCCTTACATCCCTTAAAAGTATAATTACTCAGACATAAGAAAGAAATGAAGTTAGGTCCATCCACAACTCTACATGAGTCTGCTGTACAGAGTGAAGAAGTCGGAAAGAGAAAAACAAGTGTCATGTATTAGCTCGTGTATGTGGAATCTACAAACATGGTCCTGATGAACCTACTTGCAGGGACACAGACTTGTGGACCCAGCAGGGGAAGGAGAGGGAGTCGATTGGAGAGGGTGGCTCTCACATATATACACAACCACGTGTAGAATAGATAGCTTTTGGAAAGCTGCTGTATCTATAGCAGAGGAAGCTCAGCTTGGTCCTTTCTGATAACCTGGGTGGGCTAGAGGCAGGCTCCAGAGGGAGCCTCTTGTATAATTCTCACTGGTACCCGGAAGCTCAGTCGGTAAAAAATCTACCTGCAGTGCAGGAGACCCCCATTTGGTTCCTGGGTCGGGAAGATCCCCTGGAGAAGGGACAAGCTACCCACTCCAGTATTCTTGGGATTCTCTGGTGGCTTGGTTGGTAAAGAATCTGCCTGCAGTGTGGGAGACCTGGGTTTGAACCCTGGGTTTGGGAAGATCCCCTGAAGAAGGGAATAGCCAATCCACTCCAGTGTTCTCGCCTGGAGACCCTCCACGGACAGAGGAGTCGGGCGGGCTACAGTCCATGGGGTCGGAGAGAGTAGGACACGACTGAGCAACTTTCCCATGTTCTTGTACAGCAGAAACCAACACACCAAAGTATCCTCCAGATAAAATATTTTCCAGTCACTGCGTGCCTATGGTGCTTTGGACTCCGTGCTAAGTATTTTCCATTCATCTATTCATGAAATCATGACTCGGACTTAGTGAACAGACTGTTCTTACACCCGTTTCTCTCATCTGAGAAAGATCGTCCCGAGAAGATCACAGCCCTTGGTTTAGGACGGTGTATCACTGAGTCTTGACAGAGGCGGAGGGTGGCGCAGGTTTACCTTGATCGTGATCAGAGACAAGTCCTTGCGAAGCTGTGACTCCGTGCCTTTCCGGGCATGCAGGCCTGTCTGATTGGTAATATTTTCAGGAAAATCACAGACACACACTTGGAAGGCTGTGCTAAAGCTGTATATACAACTTGGGTGATCATATTGCGTGAGTGGAAGGTCCTGACAGTGTTCATTCATCACCTGTGACTGGTGCATAATTTGCACAATCTTTCTTGTACCTTTTCTTACTTTTATCACGCTCTTCTTTGGAATGTATCTACTTTTTGAAACCTGTGTTGCTAACTCAGCTTTGGGGAGTAAACTAACGGTCAAAGGGATGCGTTCAGCGTGATGGAGCAAAACCCAAGTGGGATGTGTGGGTGCTCACAGGTATCACGCTGTAAGCACCTTTCTTATTTAATATTTAAGTGTTATTGGAATATCACTGATTTGAAATGTTGTGTTAGCTTTAGCTGTACAACAAAGTGAATCAGTTATACACAGACGTTTGTACACTTTTTTTATATATTCTTTTCTCGTATAGCTTATCACAGAGTATTGAGTAGACTTCACTGTTCTATCGAGCAGGTTCTTGTTGATTTTGTATTTTATATATAGTAGTACTCTTGCCTGGAAAATGCCATGGATGGAGGAGCCTGGTAGGCTGCAGTCCATGGGGTCGCTAAGAGTCAGACACGATTGAGCGACTTCACTTTCTCTTTTCACTTTCATGCATTGGAGGAGGAAATGGCAACCCGCTCCAGTGTTCTTGCCTGGAGAATCCCAGGGACGGGGGAGCCTGATGGCTTGCCGTCTATGGGGTCGCACAGAGTTGGACACGACTGAAGCGACTTAGCAGCAGTAGCAGCAGCAGCAGTGTCCGTCTCTTGATTCCCAAATTCCTAACTTATTCCTTCCCAGTGCCTGCTTCGGTAATGATAACTTTGTTTTCTCTGTCTGTGACTTGGTTTCTGTTTTATGAATAAGTTCATTTGTATCGTTTTTTTTTAGATTCCGTATATAAGTGATATCATATGATCTGTCTCTTTGCTACTTCACCATTAGGATAGTCTCTAGGTCCATCTCTGTGGCTGCAAATGGCGTGATTACATTTTTCATGGCCGAGTAATATTCCGTGGTGTATTTGCCACATCTTCTTTGTCCATCCTTCCTTTGATGGACATTTAGGTTGCTTCCATGTCTTGACTGTTGTAAATACTGCTACTGTGAGCACTGGAGTGCGTGTATCTTTTTAAATTACAGTTTTCTGCAGATATGTGCCTAGGAATGGGAATTCTGGATCATATGGTGCCTTCTATGCACAGGTTCTTTAGGAACCTCCATAGTGGCGCAAAAATTTAGAGTCCCACCCACAGCGTAGGAGTGTTCCCTCCTTTCCACGCCCTCTCCACCATTTAATGTATGTAGACTTTTTAAGGATGACCGCTGTGACTGGTGTGAATTGATACCTCGTTGTCATCTTGGTTTCATTTCGCTCATCATCAGTGGTTTTCAGCATCTCCTCATGGGCTTTGTGGCCATTGGTGTGTTGTCTTTGGACACATGTCTACTTAGGTCTTTTGCAACTTCTTTGATTGGTTATTTGTTCTTTCTTTTTTTTAAGCCACTTCTTTGCTGTGAGTAATCAGGCCCATCCTTCAGGCATCAGAGACACACAGAGTTGGTCCACACAGGCCCCTTGTGTGCAGCTGGCCCTGCCGTTAGCCACTCTTCTGTTGGAGTTAAGGAAACACGGAAGAATGCAGGTGAGGACTCTAGAGTGCAAGGTGCGGCAAAAGCAGAGACGACCCAGCTCCCCCAGACTTAGCACTACGTCTCTTCAGTCGTGTCCCGCTCTGTGCAACCCTGTGGTTCGTGGCCCCCCAGGCTCCTCTGTCCGGGGGATGCTCCAGGCAAGAATATTGGATCGGGGTGCCATTCTCTTCTCCAGGGTAAGCTCCCAACCCAGGGATGGAACCCATGTTTCCTGTGACTCCTGCATTGCAGGAGGGTTCTTTACCATCTGAACCACCTGGGAAGTTGAGCAACATGGATTTCAGTTCAGTTCAGTCACTCAGTTGTGTCCGACTCTTTGCAACCGCATGAATAGCAGCACGCCAGGCCTCCCTACCCATCACCAACTCCCGGAGTTCACTCAGACTCACATCCATCGAGTCAGTGATGCCATCCAGCCATCTCATCCTCTGGCAACCCCTTCTCCTCCTGCCCCCAATCTTTCCCAGCATCAGAGTCTTTTCCAATGAGTCAGCTCTTTGCATGAGGTGGCCAAAGTACTGGAGTTTCAGCTTTAGCATCATTCCTTCCAAAGAACACCCAGGACTGATTTCCTCCAGAATGGACTGGTTGGATCTCCTTGCAGTCCAAGGGACTCTCAAGAGTCTTCTCCAACACCACAGTTCAAAAGGATCAATTCTTCAGCGCTCAGCTTTCTTCACAGTCCAACTCTCACATCCATACATGACCACAGGAAAAACCATAGCCTTGACTAGACGGACCTTTGTTGGCAAAGTAATGCCTCTGCTTTTCAATATGCTGTCTAGGTTGGTCATAACTTTCCTTCCAAGGAGTAAGTGTCTTTTAATTTCATGGCTGCAGTCACCATCTGCAGTGATTTTGGAGCCCCCAAAAATAAAGTCTGACACTGTTTCCCCATCTATTTCCCATGAAGTGATGGGATCAGATGCCATGATCTTCATTTTCCTAATGTTGAGCTTTAAGCCAACTTTTTCATGGATTTAACCAGAGATTATTATACTAAGTGAAGTCAGTCAGTCAAAGAAGGAGAAATATCACATGACATCCTTTATATGTGGAATCTAAAAAGAAATGATACAAAAGAACTTACTGATGAGACAGAAGGAAACTCCCAGACATAGAGAATGAACTTACACTTGCCATGGGGAAGGGATGGTTAGGGAGTTTGGGATGGACATGTCCACTCTGATGTGTTTAACATGGAGAACCAGCAAGGACCTGCTGTCTAGCACAGGGAACTCTGCTCAGTACTCTGTAATAAGCTTATGGTTCCCAGGGGGAAGGATGGGGGAAGGGATAGTTTGGGAGTTTGGGCTGGACATGGACACACTGCTGTATTTAACATGGAGAACCAGCAAGGACCTGCTGTCCAGCACAGGGAACTCTGCTCAGTGTCATGTGCCAGCCTGGATGGAGGGGAGTTTGGGGGAGAATGGATACATGTGTATGTGTGGGTGAGTCCTTTGCTATTTGCCTGAAACTACCACAACAGTGTTAATAGGCTATACTCAAATACAAAATAAACGTTTAAAAAAATAATAATATGGGAAGCAAATAATCATGGGTGTCTTAAACCCATGCTTCAGTTGCTTATGTATTTTGATTAGTTTTTTAAGGATATGAGATATTCTAGAAATGCACAAGAAAAACCATCCAAATCATTTAGGTATAAGAAGTGAGCTATTTGTGTGGAAAATTAATGAGAATTAGATAATGACACCTCTTGAAAAAAGAACATGTCATTTAAAAATTCATTAATTTACAGATAAGTAACCATCGTTAATGTAGTCAGAGCTTCTCAGCATGTAAGTATTTATGGAAGAGTCATCATTCTCTAATTTTGCACATACCCAAATGGACTTGTTGGATTTCTGAGCAACCAAAGGACTAATTCGTAAAACAATTTCTTTTAAATAACTGTGCCTGAGGTTATCGTCAAAGACTGTTATAACATAAAATTTTAAGCCTATTATAATCAACCTCCCCCAGAATGTTCATCAGTTTTGAAAGGAAAATGACTGTTGCTGGTTATCAAATAGTTTTTTAAATGTTTTCTTTGTAGGCTGAATTGAAGCTTGAATTAATGCCCCCTTTGGGACTTCCCTGGCAGTCCAGTGATTAAGATGGGCTTCCAAAGAAGGGGTGTGGGTTTGATCACTGTTCAGGGAACTAAGATCGCACATGCCTTGCAGCTGAAAAGCCAAAACACAAAACAGAAGCAATATTGTAACAAATTCAGTAAAGAGTGTATACATCAGTTCAGCGCAATTCAGCTCTGTCCAACTCTTTGTGACCCCATAGACTGCAGCATGCAAGGCTTCCCTGTCCATCACCACCTCCTGGAGCTTGCTCAAAGTCAAGTCGTGTCCATTGAGTCAGTGATGCCATCCAACCATCTCATCCTCTGTCGTCCCCTATCCTCCTGCCCTCAATCTTTACCAGCATCAGGGTCTTTTCCAATGAGTCAGTTCTTCACATCAAGTGGCCAAAGAATTGGAGTTTCCACTTCAGCATCAGTCCTTCCAATGAACACCCAGGACTGATCTCCTTTAGGATGGACTGGTTGGATCTCCTTGCAGTCCAAGGGACTCTCAAGAGTCTTCTCCAACACCACAGTTTAAAAGCATCAATTCTTCGGTGCTCAGCTTTCTTCACAGTCCAGCTCTCATATCCATACATGACCACTGGAAAAACCATAGCCTTGACTAGATGGACCTTTGTTGGCAAAGTAATGTTCTGCTTTTTAAAGTGCTGTCTAGGTTGGTCATAGCTTTTCTTCCAAGGAGCAAGCGTCTTCTAATTTCATGGCTGCAGTCACCATCTGCAGAAATGTTGGAGCCCAAGGAAATAAAGTCTGTCACCGTTTCCATTTTTCCCCATCTATTTGCCGTGAAGTGATGGGACTGGATGCCATGATCTCTGTTTTTTGAATGTCGAGTTTTTAAGCCAGGCTTTTCACTCTCCTCTTTCACCTTCAACAGGCTCTTTAGTTCCTGTTCACTTTCTGCCATTAGGGTGGTGTCATCTGCATATCTGAGGTTATTGATATTTCTCCCAGTAAACTTGATTCCAGCTTGTGCTTCATCCAGCCTGGCATTTCGCGTGATGTACTCTCCATATAAGCTAAATAAGCAGGGTGACAATATACAGCCTTGACGTACTCCTTTTCCTATTTGGAACCAGTCTGTTGTTCCATGTCCAGTTCTAACTATTGCTTCCTGACCCGCATACAGGTTTCTCAGGAGGCAGGTCAGGTGGCCTGGTATTCCCGTCTCTTCACTGCAAGAATAGCTTTGAAACATATAGATTCTCATATGTGAAACAGATGGGAGGTGGAATTTGCTGTATGACTTGGGGAACTGATACCTATGCTCTTTGACAACCTAGAGGGGTGGGATGGGGTGGGAGGTGGGGGAGGTTCAAGAGGGAGGGGACACATGTATACCTGTGCCTGATTGACATTGTCGTACGGCAGAAACCAGCACAACATTGTAAAGCAATCATCCTTCAATTAAAAATAAATTAAAAAAAATTTTTTTTAATCTTAAAAAAAAAAAACTACATGGTTTAATGGAGAAATATTATCTGAGACGGGGAATAGATGTGAAGGTGTCATGTATACCCTAAAAGAGCCCACAATTTGGCTCTTTTTCATTGGCCCCACCAATTATAAACCATAGAGGCTTCAAAGTTTATAAGGGCATATGTGTCCTGCCTGCTAATATCCTGCAAAGAGGACTTTGGGAGAAAATAAAAGTACCTGTTGCTCCAAAACCGTGTTATTAAGAATGGCAAGTTTCCCAAAGAAGCTCAGCAGAGACTCATCTAGCCTATCAGAGCAAGTATAAAATCCTGATCAGCTTGTATTTATAAAAATCAGATATAGCGTCCTGATGGCCATAGCTAAACAGAATAGGTTAGCATTTTGGTTTTTTTTTTTTAATAACATGTTAAAAATCCTGCTACATGTTGGCATGTAAAAGGAATCAATTTTATATATTTTTTTAATTGGAGTAAAATTGCTTTACCGCGTTTTGTTTCTGCTGTAGAATAAAGTGAATCCACTATAAATGCACATATATCTCCTCCGTCTTGAGCCTCCCTCCCAGCCCCACTCACCCCTCTGGGTCATCACAGAGCCCTGAGCGGAGCCCCCTGTACTGTAGAGCAGCTTCCCACTGGCTGTCTGGTTTCCACATGGTGCTCTGTATACATCAGCACTGCTCTCTGAATTCATCCCACTGACCCCTTTCCCCCACTGTTTCCATTCTCTATCTCTGCATCTCTATTCCTACCCTGCAGATAAGGTCATCTGTACCGTTTTTTTTCTAGATTCCTCATGTTTATGTGAGAATACACGATACTTGTTTTTCTCTTTCTGACTTTGTACGACAGGCTCTAGGTCCATCCACGTCATCACTACAGCTGACTCGGTTTCGTTCCCTTTTTCAGGGCTGAGTAATATTCCATCGTGTATATGTTGAGGGTGAACAACGGACAGGGTAGCACTTTCTGGAAATTTTGCAGACATTTGCTGGAACTTTTGAAGGATCGGTTGCATTCAATTTCTTAAGGAGGCTTTACAGAACTGCAGGTTGATCAGCAAACATTCCTTGAGGAACAAAGAATAAGGTGCCCGTAGTTTTAAACCAAGAAAGGACCAGGTCAAGGCTTGAGGAGTCATCCTTGTTTAACTGACAGATAATAACGCAGAAAATACTATGGACATAAGAATTTTAAGACAGACCCTGACAGAGCTTTGGAGAATGTTCTTAAAATGAAATCAGTAGGCAGAGTTCACTCAAGGTCAGTAAGATATGGTCAGTCACACCGCCCTGGCCATTTGAGATTCCAAGCTTAGTTTCAAAATTGCAGCCCTTAAACGTTGGGTTCCATTTGTCCTGATTTGTTCATCTGTTTACCCGAATTACATATTTCCAAACAGAGAATCTATTTTTCACAATGACCAGAGTATTTTCCTAGATATCCAAACAATTTGTGTATATGCTGAAGGAATTTAAAGCCAACACCATCCAATGAGCAGTGATCTTATTAAACTGGAAATGCAGAATTTGCATTTAAAAAGAAACCGTTATTTCTATTTATTTCTTTCCCAGTGGAAGTGAAAACCTGTGAGATTAAAATATTCTCCCGTGCGTGTCTTGTTTTCCCATATAAGACATGCTAAAAAGTGGATTTCATAGAAATTTTAGTAGGTTGTTAAATGTTAATATCGTCTATTCCCACTTGTGTTTTGTGACTTAACATACTTGAAAATGAGTCAGTTGAATAAAGCCAGGAGTTTTTTGTTCTTTTTTAAAAATTTTTTTAATCTTTTTTAACACCAAAAACATTTTGTATTGGGGTATAGCTGATCAACAATACTGTGATAGTCTCAGGTGGACAGCAAAGGGACTCAGCCATACATATATGAGTATCCATTCTCCCTCAAACTCTCCTCCCATCCAGGCTGCCACATAATGCTGCTGCTGCTGCTGCTAAGTCGCTTCAGTTGTGTCTGACTCTGTGCGACCCCATAGACGGCAGCCCACCAGGCTCCCCCTTCCCTGGGATTCTCCAGGCAAGAACACTGGAGTGGGTTGCCATTTCCTTCTCCAATGCATGAAAGTGAAAATGAAGTCGCCCAGTCGTGTCCGACCGCAGGGGTCAATGTAGAATAAACCCAGGTTTTGAACTTAAATGGTTTTCTTCAGAGGTTTTAAAAAATTGGGATTTGGAACAATTGGGCATGTTGTGTGATCTCTTTCTTCCAAAAATTGTCAAACTGAATTCTTTAGCCACAATTTTAATAGGATAATTGCTTTACAATATTGTGCTGGTTTCTGGCATATATCAACATAATGTTTTTTTTTAACCACCATATACTTGGGATGACCCAGAGGGATGGTATGGGGAGGGAGGAGGAAGGAGGGTTCAGGATGGGGAACACATGTATACCTGTGGAGGATTCATTTTGATATTTGGCAAAACTAATACAATTATGTAAAGTTTAAAAATAAAATAAAATTTTTAAAAAATTGATGATAATTAATGACATATTGAAAACCTTTGTGAGCATAGCATACAATTCCAAGTATGACGACTATGGTCATTTCATAATTCCTAATACAAACTTTAGTCAAACTGGAATCTGATTATTAGATTTCTGTGTTTGCACAGGTACAAAAACCTCCTCAGTTCTTTCCAAGGCCTTTATTTTTGTGACGATCATAAGAGAGTAAAGTTTTATTGGTTTAAGCTTCAATGGGCTTAATTATTTTCTACAGGGTGATTTGCACAATGCCAATGAAATTGCTTTCTTTGACACCCAACTCTACACTTTTTAAATCATTATACATCAGGAATTACCCATTCTGCTAAAAGTTAAAAACAGATTTCGTTAAAATGAAGACTCTGTTATGTTCTGTTTAATTTTAAAGAAATCTTGAGTATTAAGATAATGTTTGAAACATTCAAGTTTTTCAAATATTATATTCATTAGAAATAACCACGTACTCTTTTAAAATTGATGTCTTCCCTGCTGACTCAGAGGTTAAAGCGTCTGCCTGCAATGCGGGATACCTGGCTTCGATCCCTGCGTCGGGAAGCTCCCCTGGAGAAGGAAATGGCAACCCGCTCCAGGACTCTTGCCTGGAGAATCCCATGGACGGAGGAGCCTGGTGGGCTACAGTCCATGGGGTCGCAAAGAGTCAGGACACGACTGAGCCACTTCACTTCACTTCACTTCATAGTTTATTTACAATGTTGTGGTAGTCTCTGGTGTGTAGCAAAGGGATTCAGTTATACATGTATATTATTTTTGATACTCTTTTCCACTATGGTTTATCATACGCTATTGAATAAACTTCCATATGCTGTACAGTAGGTCCTTGTTATTTATCTGTTCTTTCTATGGTATTGCGTATCTGCTAGTCCCAGACTCCTAAGTATCCCTGCTCGCTTTGCCCTTGTGGTAACCAGAGTTTGTTTTCAAACTGTGAGTCTGTTTGGGAAATAAGTTCATTTGTATCATTTCTATCTTTGTAAGTTTGTATCATTTTTGGATTTTGCATCTAAGTCATGTCGTGGGATATTTGTCTTTCTCAGTCTGGCTCCCTGAGTATGATCAATGACATTGTTTCACTCTCTTTTGCAGCCACATAAGAGTCCATCGTATATCGGTCCACATCTTCTTTATCCATTCGTCTGTCGATGGACATTCACGTTGCTTCCATGTCTTGGCTTTTGTGAGCAGTGCTGTTATACACACTGGGGTACACGTATCTTTTCAAATGATGCTTTTCTCCAGTTATATGTCCAGGAATGGGACTTCTGGATCACACGGTATCAGTAGTTCTATTTTTAGTTTTTTAAGGAACATCCACAGTGGCTGTGTCAATTTACATTCCCACCAACAGTGTGGTAGGGTTTCCTTTTCTCCACACCCTCTCCCGCACTGATTGTTTGCAGACTTTTTCATGATGGCCATTCTGACTGGTGTGAGCTGGTACCTCACTGAGGTTTTGATTTACATTTCTCTGATAATGAGTGATGCTGAGCATCGTTTCAGGTGCCTCTTGGCCATCTGTACGTGTTCTTTGGAGAAATGTCTAAGTATTCTGCCCATTTTTTTGATTGGGTTTTATTGCTGTTGAGCTGTATGAACTGTCTGTATATTTTGGAAATTAAGTCCTTGTGAGTTACATTGTTTGCAAATATTTTCTCCCAGTCCGTAGTCCGTCTTCCTTTTATCTATGGTTTTCTTTGCTGGGCAAAAGCTTCGAAGTATGATTATGTTCCATTGGTTTATTTTTGCTTTTATTTCTATTCGCATAGGAGATGACCTAAAAAAAAATATTGGTACTGTTTATGACAGAGCACTTTTTATGTATATTCTCTTCTAAGATTTTTATCATGTCAGGTCTGTATTTAAGTCTTTAAGCCATTTTGAGTTTGTTTTTTTTTAACTTACTCTCAGGATGTATTAAGTTCATCCCTGAGCTCAACTGAGCATCTGTGTCTGCTGAGTGTAGGCTGTGTCCATGACAAAGACTTACAGGGTTTATTGTCTTTGAAGTATTGGTTTTGAAAGGAATGCGTCCTTGCAGCCCATTTGGGGCAGAAAATGAGATAATGTAATAGATGGTAATAGCAGTCCTTGGGGCTTCCCTGGTGGCTCAGATGGTCAAGAATCTGCCTGCAATGCAGGAGACCCCGGTTCGATCCCTGGGTTGAGAAGGTCCCCTGGAGATGGGACTAGCAACCCACTCTTGCCTGGAGAATTCTATGGACAGAGGAGCCTGGTGGGCTATAGTCCATGGGGTCACAAGGAGTCAGACAGCACTGAACAACTCATGCTACTGCTACTACTAAGGGTGTTCTTGGCAGAAGTGGAGTGACTCATTTCATTGGTCGAATATTCAATTTAATTTTTAAAATATAAGGATTTTATATCTACAAATACAAATATTTACTAATGTAAATGTTATCACCGACTTGATGGACATGGGTTTGAGCAGGCTCTGGGAGTTGATGATGGACAGGGAAGCCTGGTGTGCTGCAGTCCATGGGGTCGCAAGGAGTCGCACACGACCGAGCGACTAAACTGACTGAATATAATTGTTATATTTAAATAACATACAAATAATCTGTAAGAATGAGAAACGTGAAAACCTGTCCAGAGTGAGAGGTGAGGTCACAGGCAGCCAGTGACTTTTGTCCCATATTGGGCCTTTGTTTCTAGATCTTGGCAGAAATTATGCAAAATAATAATAATAATAATGATAATAGATTGACCCTGAGATGTGAGAGTTGGACTATGAAGAAAGCTGAGCGCCTGAGAACTGATGCTTTTGAACTGTGGTGTTGGAGAAGACTCTTGAGAGTCCCTTGGACTGCAAGGAGATCCAACCAGTCCATCCTAAAGGAGATCAGTCCTGAATATTGATTGGAAGGACTGATGTTGAAGCTGAAAGTCCAATACTTTGGCCACCTGATGCAAAGAGCTGCCTCATTTGAAAAGACCCTGATGCTGGGAAAGATTGAAAGCAGGAGGAGAAGGGGACGATGGAGGACGAGATGGTTGGATGGCATCATTGAGTCCTTGGACATGGGTTTGGGTGGACTCTGGGAGTTGGTGATGGACAGGGAGGCCTGGTGTGCTGCGGTTCATGGGGTCGCAAGGAGTCGGACACGACCGAGTGACTGAACTGAACTGAGAATCTCAGGGCAATTCCTTGGTTGATGTACCTTTTGAATTGTGACAATTATGGGTACCTTTGGTTGAAGTAATACGAAATGCCCCATTCTCAGAAAGATGTATATAGGTTTTGACATGATGTTGTTGCTGTTGCTGTTAAGTCACCAAGTCAAGTCCAACTCTTTGCAACCCCATGGCCTGTAGCCCACCAGGCTCCTCTGTCCATGGGATTCTCCAGGCAAGAATACTTGAGTGGGTTGCCATGCCCTGCTCCAGGGGATCTTTCCTACCCAGGGATCGAACCCAGGTCTCTGACATTAGCAGGTGGATTCTTTACCATCTGACCCACCAGGAAAGCCCTTGGCATGAGACAGATTGATGTTGACTAGCAGAATTTTTATTTTCACCTCTTTGAATAACATGAGAACATCATTCTTAATTTAACATTTAATATTAATACTAATTATTGTCAAGTTTTATAAAGTATTGATTTTAATTGTTTTAAAATAGTATTTACATTATTGATTATTACTGTTTATATAATAATATGTATGAAATGTATTTATATTATGACTATATAATTATAAACATTAATGTTATTTATAGTATATATTACATGAATATTAATGTTTATTATTATTGATTGTTACTAAATATTGATTGTTAATTAACATTGATATTTAATATCAATATTAAGAATATTAAAGCACATTCAGATTTGAGGACTAGAATGTCCCTCAGGGTCTTTGGGGTAAGGCCTTTATTTTAGATATTGTATCCTGCTATCCTCAGGAGGTGGTGACCTCTTCTTGGTTAAAATAGAATTTATTTTTTTATTCTTAATGACACACACTAGGAACGTCGTTGCCTGCAGAAAATAAAGAAGAAAGCAAAAATGAGCACCCGAAGCAAGCAGTTAGGACTTTCTGAAAAATCTCAATTTGGTTATAAATTTTATATAAAATCCCAAACCAATCATAAATTTTAAACAGTCATTTGGAAATGAGCATGTTTGAGGTAAGTGTGTCAATACTGGGCACAGAATTTGAAGGTTCCATCCACCCTATAGGGACCATTAGTAATGAAGCCGTACATTATGGCTGTCTATCCCTGAGCTATATGTATGTATACACACACACACACACACACACACACACACACACACACACACACACACGTGTGTGTGTGTGCTCAGTCATGTCCAATTCTTTGTGACCCCATGGACTGTAGCCTGTCAGGCTCCTCTGTCCATGGGATTCTCCACGCAAAAATACTGGAGTGGGTTGCCATGCCCTCCTCCAGGGGATCTTCACGACGCAGGGATGGAACCCACGTCTCCTGCATCTCAGGTGAATTCTTTACTGCTGAACCACCCAGGAAGCATATTCCTGAGATCACATCGCTTCAGTTCCAACCAAAGACTCTTCTTCCAAGGATATCGCAGGAGACCCGCCTGAGTGACCCTTGACGAATCATCCAACCTCAGGGTTCTCGAGTCAGTGATAAAATTCTCTAGCAAGTCCCCCCCCCCGCCCCCTCCCCGAGACCCAAAGAGAATATACAGTGTCTGGGACACAAATGCATCGGTTCAGGGACAGGCTCGGAGTTTTACTTGGATGCTCAGAGGCTCCGTGACCCCCAGATATTAATAACCACCAACCATTCCTTGCAGCCTGTTCTTTCTGTACTTCTAAAGTGATGGAGTGAGGTTACACCGCCTTTAAGGTCAGTTTTCGCTAGGTGATTATATGCATCTATGAATTTCATAAAACTTCTTACCGGCAAGCTCTCCTCTTTCTCAGACCGCATCTTAGGAACACGTTTTAAAGTCTCCAAGGGGAAATAAATCACTGAGACCCAAAGCAGATCAGCACCCATGATAGAATTCCATTTGTCAGTGCCTGCAGATTCAAGATTCTGCCCGAAGAATGTGTCAGAAGCTGTGGTTAATGGTGTCACAGGCAAATATTGTTTAGAAATAAGATGAACTGCTACCCAAGCCTAGGGAAGACCTCCCGGAGGAGGAAATGGCAACCCACTCCCATATTCCTGCCTGGGAAATCCCATGGACAGAGGAGCCTGGTGGCCTGCAGTCCATGGGGTTGCAAAGAGTCGGACACGGCCGAGCACTCACGCACACACACGCTACCTAGGCCATAGGAAAGTGTCTTCGCCCCTCTCCCAGATGGAGGCAAATATCTGCATATTCCTACTCTGCCAGTTTGTTCAAGGAATCAACAATCTGCAGTGTGTCCAACGGCGTAACGGGTTTCTCCCAAAATAGCGATATGGAGCATGCATGCCCTGCTTTTTCTCTTACAACGAGTGTTCAGCTAGCTTACAGCCATTTAGTCTTCATTCAGTCCCCCTGCCTTCCCAAGACTTATAGACATAAGCACAGAAAGAGGAAAATAGGAAGCCATCTTTGTCAGCACTGAGGGGGGCATTAAAAAAAAAAAAAAAACCAAAGCCATAGGATATTAGGAATGTCAGTGCAGTACAATGCAGGCAAGAATGGATGGAATGGGACTTCCTGGTGCTCCAGTGATGACGACTTCACCTTCCAGTGCTTCCAAGTTCAATCCCCGGTCAGGGGGCTAAGATCCCACATGGCTCACAGCCATGAAACCAGAACATAAAACAGAAGCAATATTGTAACAAATTCAAGAAAGACTTTGAAAATGGTCTACCAAAAAAAAAAAAAATTCTTTTAAAAAATGGATGGATTGAAATGCCCATTGGAGATTCAAGGTGAGTGATGCACCATTTGTCTTCGTTCACAAGTATATTTCATTGGGCTGCAAATTGGATTTTTTAAAATATTGAACCGGTGGGTACTTTAAGCCCAACATACATCATCAATATTCTACCTTCCCCGTCATTTCCCTTATGATTAGCTATGTACCTAAATGAGTTTTATTTCCCAACCACTGCTATGGATAGGCTGCTGTGACACTTGATAATTTTGTAAATCTGTTTACTTGGTAGAGACAAAGCAAGACAGGTTAACACACATCGAGTTAAACGCTTGCAGTGTGAAGTCCAGCTTTGGTAGACTTGATCCATTTCTAGTTTAGCTCCAAGTCTAAAGCATCACCCGGTTGGTTCTTTTTTTGTATGTGTGTAATCAGATAACCGAGTGATTTTTAAATGCAATTTTCTTCTTTAGGGCTGCACCTGCTTGTCATTGGAAAACAGGCAAGCATAAACTATCGGTTATAAGCTTAGCATATCCAAAAAGCTCGTGTGCACAACTCCTCCACAATATAACAGACAGCAGGATGTGTTATTAGCCTGAAATAAATTTTCATTAACGACGGGTGAAGGTACCCAGCAATCGAATTCTGACGCAAGATGGTTTACCTTGAATATCCTTCAAACGTGCTTCGGCGAGAACTAAAAATTTAATAAGAAGTTATTAGATTAAACTTGCTTCTTTGAAAACAGTGACTGAATTACACGGGCTCTGATCATAACCGTTCCTTAAAAAGACATGTCAAGGGAACCGGCAGCCTTAAGAAAATGGAGGATTTCAGGCAGTGGGATTTTATTCCATCAAAGAAGGTTGAGTGTGGCAACGGCAGACGTGAGTAATCTCGGACCAAGAAAAGCAATTAAAATGTCTCATTGAACCTTAGAAAAATTAGCCCTCTTACTTTCAGCAATTTACCTATAGGCATAGCTGTGTCCAGTGTTCTCTGAAGCTTCAAAAATTCTCTAAAAGATTGTCTAGAGAGGAAGTTGGAATATATACACGTGTGTGTGTTATAATTGTTGTTCAGTCACTCTTTCGTGTCCTACGCTTTGCGACCCCATGGACTGCAGCATGCCAGGCTTCCCTGTCCTTCACCATCTCCTGGGATTGCTCAAACTCATGTCCATTGAGTCAGTGATGCCAACCAACCATCTCATCCTCTGTCGTCCCCTTCTCCTCCTGCCCTCAGTCTTTCCCAGCATCAGGATCTTTTCCAATGAGTTGGCTCTTCACATCAGGTGGCCAAGGTATTGGAGCTTCAGCTTCAGTCCTTCCAAAGAATATTCAGGACTGATCTCCTTGAGGATGGACTGGTTGGATCTCCTTGCAGTCCAAGGGACTCTCAAGAGTCTTCTCCAGCACCGCAGTTGGAAAGCATCAATTCTTTGGCACTCAGCCTTCTTTATGGTCCAGCTCTCACCAGTACACGATTACTGGAAAAACCATAGCTTTGGCTGTGTGGACCTTTGTCGGCAAAGTGATGTCTCTGCTTTTTAATACGTTGTCTAGGTTTTCACAACTTTTCTTCCAAAGAGCATGCATCTTTTAATTTCGTGGCTACATTTACCATCGGCAGTGGTTTTGGAGCCCGAGGAAATAAAATCTGCCACTGGTTCCACTTTTTCCTCATCTATTTGGCAAGAAAAGTGTGCGTATGTGTCTTCTCAATTAAAAAGAAAGTGAAGAACTTGGCATTTATGTAGAGACAAAGGATGTCCTCTGCCTTATCAGTAAACAAAGGACGCTGCAGTCCTCAGACCAGCAGCTAACTGGGACCCTGAGCAGATTCACAATGGAGAAAAATAGGATGCTGGCCCCAGATAGCTGAGGTGCACATGTAGGGAATGATTTCAGTGAGCCTAGACTCTTGCATCGGAGAAGGCAATGGCACCCCACTCCAGTACTCTTGCCTGGAAAGTCCCATGGACGGAGGAGCAATGGTAGGATGCAGTCCATGGGGTCGCTAAGGGTCGGACACGAGTGGGCGACTTCACTTTCACTTTTCACTTTCGTGCATTGGAGAAGGAAATGGCAACCCACTCCAGTGTTCTTGCCTGGAGAATCCCGGGGATGGGGGAGCCTGGTGGGCTGCCGTCTGTGGGGTGGCACAGAGTCAGACACGACTGAAGCGACTTAGCAGCAGCAGACTCTTGCATCTTCCCAGACATCTTTAACTTCAGGTTTCCGCACCACCACCCCACCCCCGCTTAATTAACAGTAATTTTTTATACTCCAATGACCTGGTCTTTGTTGCAAAAACGCCTCTATTTCCTGGCTCCTCCCTGACCTCTTTGGAACAGTCCATGCCAGCAGTCTGAGATGGTGCTTCCTGCACGTAAGCCCGCAGAAAGACCGCCACGTGAAACATGATTCTCACCCTTCAGGTTGTGCTTCTTCCCTCTTTAAGTTGACAGCAGTACGTGTCTGCATAAGGATTAAAAACAATTCTGTGGATAATTTCATTTGAAATGTTGCCTGATTGGACTATTGTAATGTCATTTATTATCTCATACTCCTCATTGGAGTATAGTTGACGTACAGCAAGTTGACTTATGTTCAGGTCTGTGGCAAAGTGATTCAGTTATACATATACATATATTCATCCTCTTCTAGATTCTTTTCTCAGATAGGTTATTACAGAATGTTGAGCAGAGTTCCCTGTGCTGTGTACGGAGGCCCTTGTTGGTTGTCTGCTTTATATGTAGCAGTGTGTGTGTTCATCTGAAACTCCTGATTTATGCCTCTCCACGACATTTTCCCCTGGTAACCCCTAAGTTCCCTAAGAGTCCGTTTCTATTTTGTAAAGAAGCTCTTTTGTATCATTTTGTTTGGATTCCACGTACAAGTGCTATCATGCGATATTTGTGTTTCTCTGTATGATTGGCTACACTAACTATGATAATCTCTACATTCACCCATGTTGCTGTAAACGGCATTGTTTCATTCTTGAATATTCCGTTCAGTTCAGTCGCTCAGTCGTGTCCACCTCTTTGCAACCCCATGGACTGCAGCACACCAGGCTTCCCTGCCCATCACCAACTCCCAGAGCTTGCTCAAACTCACGTCCATCGAGTCGGTGATGCATCCAACCATCTCATCCTCTGTCGTCCCCGTCTCCTCCCACCTTCAATCTTTCCCAGCATCAGGGTCTTTATTGTTTATTTGTGTATTATTCTTTATTATGGCTGAGTAGGATTCCATTGTATATATGGACCACAACTTCTTTATCCCTCCCCCTGCCCATGGACGTCTAGGTTGCTTCCATGTCCTGGCTATTGTAAACAGTGCTGCCACGAACATTGGGGTGCAGATATCTTTGTGAATTGCTCTTCTCTGGATATACGCCCAGGAGTGGGATGGCTGGATCATGTGATAGTTCTGTGTTTACTCTTTTAAGGAATCTCAGTAACGCTCTCCATAGTGGCTACACCAGTTTACATTCCCACCAACAGTGTAGGAAGGTTCCTCTCTCTCCACACCCTCTCCGGCGTTTATTGTCTGCAGACTTTGCGATGGTGGCCGTACTGGCCTGAGTGAGGTGGTACCTCGTGGTAGCTTTGATTTGCATTCCTTTGATAGTCAGTGATATTGGCCCAAAGTTAATGTAATATGAAGCCCCGTGGGACACCCCCATTGTTTTCCAGTCATCTACCCTCCTGATCTTAACCGTGGCTACGTTTTTTGAGAGCCTGCTCTGCTATGGGGCTCTTACTTTGTCACCCAGCATTCAAGGAGTAGTTGACTACATTTGAGCTCCATCCATCATCTCCAAAATAGAGGTCACCTGGTCTCAGTCTCCATAGATGTTTATAGACCAAACCCATAGGACGTGTCTCTTCTTAAAAGCATCTCATGCTGGGTATATGCACCACACCTTCTTTATCCATTCATCCGTTGGCTCTGTTGTTGCTGCTGTTGTTGTTCAATCGATCAGTTGTGTGCAACTCTTTGTGACCCCATGGACTGCAGCACGCCAGGCCTCCCTGTCCATCACCAACTCCCGGAGTTCACTCAAACTCATGTCCTTTGAGTCAGTGATGCCATCCAGCCATCTCATCCTCTGTCGTCCCCTTCTCCTCCTGCCTTGAATCTTTCCCAGCATCAGGGTCTTTTCCAGTGAGTCGACTCTTCACATCAGGTGGCCAAAGGATTGCGGCGTCAGTCAGTCCCTCCAGTAGATCTTCAGGGTTGATTTCCTTTAGGATTGACTGGTGGGAGCTCCTTGCAGTTCAAAGGGACTCCAAGAGTCTTGTCTAGGACCACGGTTGGAAGGCATCAGTTCTTCAGCGCCCAGCCTTCTTTACGGTCCAGCTCTCACATCCATACAGCTGACGTTGTGTTCTCCCCATTTGGTCATCTTCTGCGTGCGTGCTCAGAGCGTGTTCAGTTGACTTGCTCTGAAACTCTGATACCTCTACTCTCTCTCTAGGTCAAGATGTCCATTCTCATGCGTTTTAAAAACTGAAGTATAGTTGGTTTACAGCTTTTTGTAAATTTCCATTTACAGGAAAAGTGATTCAATTATACGTGTATACATTTTTTTCAGATTCTTTTCCAGTATAGGTTATTATAAGATATTGATATAGTTTCTGTGCTATAACAGTAGATCCTTGCTGCTTATTTTATATATAGTAGTGTGTGTGTGTGTGTGCGTGTGTGTGTATATTATTCCCAAATCCCTTGTTCTTCCCCTTACCCCTTTGGTAAGCATCTGTGGTGGTTATTTACTTGCTCAGGTATGCTTGAGTGCTCGCTTGCTAAGTTGTGTCTGACCCTTTGCAACCCCATGGACTATAGCCCGCCAAGCTCCTCTGTCCATGGGATTTCCCAGGCAAGAGCACTGGAGTGGGCTGCCCTTTCGTCCTCCAAGGAAATGCCAATCATAACTCTGTGACCTTGTAAGTTACCTTGTAAGTAACCTGTAAGTTTGTGATTCTTGGTAACTGTCAGTTCGTCTTCTATGTCTATGAATCCATTTCTGTTTTGTAAGTATGGCCATTTATATCATATTTTACATTCCACATAAAAGTGATACCATATAATGTCTGTTTTTGTCTGTCTGACTTACTTCACTCAGTATGACTTCTCTATATCCATCCGTGTTGCTGCAAATGGCATTATTTCATCCTTTTTTATGGCTGAGTAATAATGCACGGTATATGTATACCACACCTTCTTTATCCATTCCTCTGTCCGTGGACACTTAGGTTGCATCCATGTCTTGAGTGTTGTGTCTACTCTACGCTGTAAGTCCCATCTCTACATCAGTTGGTTTCTCACTTATCATGTGCAGTGGCCTCTCTCCGAAGCCTGTCTAATTTCCTAAGAATCAGTTGACTCTGTGGTCTCCCCATTTGGTGTCTGCTCAGTTGCGTCTGACTCTTCACAACCCCTTGGACTGTCACCCGCCAGACCGTCTGGTCATCTAAGAAGATCTGAGATGCACCAAGCCCCAGACAGAAAGCTTCGATTGTTTTTCTCCCCTGGGAGAAGGAGAAGGGAGGGAAGGAAGAAGGGAGAAGAGGACTGAGCAGAAGCAGACAATGCAGAAGCAGAAGACGGAGAGACAGAGGGGAATATAGAAGACAGGCAGAGATGGGAGAACAGGACCCACATCAGGTTCGTGATTGATCCATGCTTTCAGCCTTACCCGAGGCCACATTCTCCCGCATAGACTCAGGCGATACAACTGACCTCTTTCGAAGCCTTGATGTTCTCATTGTCTTCCTGCTTTGAACCCACCCTGCCTCCCCAGCTGTAATTATCACCTCCAGGCAGGTTCTTCCCTAATTCCACAGCTTCCCCGAGATTCACATTTCCCCAAGTCTCTCGGGTGGTTTCTGACCAGCTTGCGCCCGCAGCCTGTCCATTCCTGCAGGTTGCAGAACAGATGAACCAGCCCAGTCCCCACTTCCAGCCCCTCCTCCCTAAGTCCCACTTCTTCTAACAGCTCCAGCACGTTTACCCTCAGGGTTGAAATCCTTTGGGCTGACAGTGCCTGTCTTGCACACTGCTTTCATTGTGTCTTCAGCTGGAGAACAGTTTCCTCACCAAAGCTGCATCCGTTTCTTCCCTCGGACTGTTGCATTTCCCTGGCTGTTACTCTGTTCTTGGTGATTTTCTCCAGTTCGTTCAGTCACTCTGTCGTGTCCGACTCTTTGTGACCTCATGGACTGCAGCACGCCAGGTCTCCCTGTCCATCACCAATTCCCAGAGTTTACTCAAACTCATGTCTATTGAGTCGGTGATGCCATCCAACCATCTCATCCTCTCTCGTCCCCTTCTCCTCCTGCCCTCAATCTTTCCCAGCATCAGGGTCTTTTCCAATGAGTCAGCTCTTCGCATCAGGTGGCCACAGTACTGGAGTTTCAGCTTCAGCATCAGTCCTTCCAGTGAACACCCAGGACTGATTTCCTTTAGGATGGACTGGTTGGATCTCCTTGCCGTCCAGGGGACTCTCAAGAGTCTTCTCCAACACTACAGTTCACCACATCTGGCTTATTATCCTTTACTGAATATATTGTGTTTCCACTGAATTTTTATTCTCTTGGGGGACCAAGCGTATGAATTTTGCTATTTCTCATGGTCTCTGGCACATTGGAGACTCTTACTCGGTATGTGTTAACTGAGAAAAAGAGAGAATGAACTGTGTCATGTCTTACCCATGTAAGTCGAACTTCTCTACCAAGCTTAGTAAAATTCACCATGGGATGGGTTGTCATTTTCATGGTTAGTTTTTTGTCTTCAAGATAATAACAGTAGCTGCATAAGTCAGATTCTGCGGAAGAATCATCTGTGTTTTTATTATTTTATTTTTTAATCTACTGCTTCTCTAATGAGTTTGTAATTTCCATGTCAGGTTGCAAATGAAAAACTGAATCGTTGCTTTTCGGTTTGGAGGATCTCAACAGACATCTTCGACTCACTCTGTGTAAATGTGGTCTTTTGATATTCTGATGCTTTGAGCTGGCAGTTCCTTTTTGGCTTGACCTGTCTGCTTAGGGAACCTGCGTTCGCTAAGAAAGATGTATTGCAACCGTGTCCTTCCCCTTCCCCAAAACCTGAAATTTTTTGCTTCTTACCTAGAGAATGAAAATCAAGATATTTTAACCTGCTACCTCAGGTCTTTTGTGGCTAGGTAAAAGTGGTGCGTTAATTATTTTTAATTCCTCTGCAACTCTTCCGTATCTGTGTTTTTCAAATGCATTTTTGAAATGAAGAATTAAAACAGGATCTGAGGGGGAGAGACGACTTTCCTAAAGTTTCTGAGCAATTTAGAATGGGCACAGTGGGGGAAGGAGAGGGTGGGGTGAATTGAGAGAGCAGCCCTGACAGATGTATACTCCGACCGTGTGTAAAACAGATACTTAGTGGGAAGCTGCTACATGGCACAGGGAGCTCAGCACGGGGCTCTGTGATGACCTAGAGGGGTGGGTGGGGGGTGGGAGGTTCGCAAGGGAGGGGACATATGTATACGTATGGCTGATTTACACTGTCATACAGCAGAAACTAACCCAACATCATAAAGCTATTATCCTCCAATTAAAAAAAGAAACGAGGTCAAGAACCAAAATGAAATTATGACCTTAGTTTAATAGTTGTGTTGGAAAATGGAAACACGGGATTTTCACAGTATGAAAAAATCAGACCTTCCAAATAATTGTCCACTTTGGGTCCTTCATAATAATCTTGTATCATGAAAACAAGTCAAAATTACATTGTCTTTATCATTGACACAAGCGTAGATTATTGCATCTGCCTTCGCAGTTATGGTTCTGGAACACAGTTGTTCAGTGCCTGGAACATAACGAAAGATACATAAATATAAGTGACTCCGTTATTGTTACATGCAAAAGCATAACTGTGTATATATGAATACATATTTCCATTCGTAATCACAGTTATTTAAGTTACTGTTAACACATCCATTATCGTTACTTGCAAAGACATAATTTTGTATATACAGTGCATATGTGTAATATAACATTATATATATATACATGTAAATATGGTTGGATGGCATCACCACCTCAATTGACATGAGTTTGGGTAAACTCCGGGATGGTGATGGACAGGGAGGCCTGGCGTGCTGCGGTTCACAGGGTGGCAAAGAGCCGCAGATGACTGAGCGACTCAACTGAACTGATATATGTAAATAACACCATAATTTAGATTAGCTATTTTTATTTCTCTCCCCATCTCTCCGACTCTCATTCTGCTATCTCTGCCCGTCACTCTTCAGTAGCGAGAACTGTTCAACATTGAGGTTTAGTTGATTTACAGTGTCCGTAACTCGATGGCTGCTGTCCACTATAATTCCCGAAACCGTGACGGTTCTCCCCACCATCGTAGTTACCTCCAAAATTTCCTCCTTCATTGTAACCATCATACCCATGTGTCCGTGTTTCGGTCCACACCCCCAAAGCCTCTACCTCTATAACCAAGACCATGGCCATTAGGGCCCCGTCACTTCCAGATCCATCGTGTCCACCATCCGCTCCTGCAAAACTCAATCTGCAGCCACCACCTGGAGACTTTTCCTCCACGACCCATACAGTTTCCAGAGCCACCTGCCTCACCTCTTTGTGGTCCAGCAGGTTGCATCTCTTATTGAGAAAGGGCCTTTTTCACGTGACAACTATGTCCATGAACAGTGTGGTATTTGTTTAAATTTATTTTTGGCTGCCTGCCCTGGGTCTTGGTTGCTACGTGTGGGTTTTCCCTGGTGGTGGCAAACGTGGGCTCCTCTCCAGTGTTCTGTGGACTTCTCACTGGGGTGGGTTCCCTTGTTGTGAAGCATGGGCTCCAGGGTGTGGGCTTATTCATTTTGATGCACGGGGTTGGGGTGGAGAGGTTGGGAGCGCTTACTGGCCCCGAGGCACGTGGGCTCTTCCAGGACCAGGGATCAAACCCCTGTCTCCTGCATTGGCAGGTAGATTCTCCATGACTGGACCACCAGCAAAGCCTTGCATTTCTTGATTAGAAAGGACCTTTTCTTCACTTCACAATTATGTCAATAAATAGTGTGCTACTTCTGAACACCAGTGTTAACCAAATGTATCAGGATCATGAAAAAGTTAAGTCCTCTCTTGACCTGCACTCTGCCCGTCTCCCGTAAGTTCTGCAGTTTCAGTCTTGCCATATGTTTCAAAGTCATCTCTCAAATTACAGTGTATATTTTTAGCACCACCGACAAACACGTTCTTCAGGGTTAGATGGGCACAGGGGCTTTAGCAGATCCTCTGTACAAACAGCTGCCTTTGGTTCCACGAGATGACCGTCAACCTCATGGGGTCGCCCACACCTTCCTGCGTCCATGCCTCCCACGCAAAGCTAAGTCACAAAACCAAAGCCCGTGCAGGGTCTGGTCTGGGGCCTCTTTCATCTCCACACAATTTGTGAGTACACTTCATCTTCCAGAACGTTCTCTTAAGCACTCGACCACAGTTGAAAAGATCTAATCACTAATTATCAGGTTTTTTTTTTTTTTTAAATAAAGATGACTTAACTGGCAGGTAGAGACCTTACTTTGCCAACAAACGTCCGTCTAGTCAAGCCTATGGTTTTTCCAGTGGTCATGTATGGATGTGAGAGTTGGACTATAAAGAAAGCTGAGCGCCGAAGAATTGATGCTTTTGAACTGTGGTGTTGGAGAAGACTCTTGAGAGTCCCTTGGACTGCAGGGAGATCCAAGCAGTCCATCCTGAAGGAAGTCAGTCCTGAATATTCATTGGAAAGACTGATGCTAAAGCTGAAACTCCAATCCCCTTCATGGAGACTATACCCTCATTACCGCCTCACCTCCTGATAACATTACATTGGGGAAGAGACAAAACATCCTGTCTTTCTCTCTATATATACAGATAGATCAATAAACAGACACAGTATAATGAATGGATCAATAAATAGGCGCAGTATTGGTTTACTCACTAAGTCGTGTCCAACTCTTGCGACCCCATGGACTGAAGCCCGCCAGGCTCCTCTGTCCATGGGATTCTCCAGGCAAGAATGCTGGAGTGGGTACCACTTCCTGCTCCAAGACGTAGTATGAGGTTAAGAATATTCCTAACATAATTCGTTTTGAAACTAGTCCTGTGTGTATTTCCTATTTATTACTGCCCCTTGTGCTCTTAACACACTTATGTTTTTTAACTGTTTTGTTTTTTTTTTTTTTAATCAAAGTCTTCATTGAACTTGTTACAATATTGCTTCTGGGTTTTTTTCTTTTTGGCCACAGAGCATGGGGGGATCTTACCTCCCTGACCAGGCATCAAACCTGCACCCTCTGAATTGGAAGCTGAACTCTTAATCACTGGACTACCAGGGAAGTCCCTACATTATCTTATTTTTTTGTCTCCTATGTGTATATGACAAGTCAAAATAAAGTAATAAACAACATGTATTACTTATTATCAACCTACCTAATCAAGTTGTTTACTCTGTATTAAATAGTACAGTATGTATAAAATATATCATTTTTGAGTATAATAAATATGGAGAATGGTATATATATGTTTTTCTTTTATCCAAACAAGATGCATTTGTTGTGTATGCACTATTAGCGAGTTTCCATACTTGAATAGGCAAGTACCCAAGGTCTCTGGACCCACTGTGTTCATGCACACAAGAATAAAGGAGAAGAAAACCAGAAATGAGACCGTGTAAGCTCAGGGTCAACAATGTGCAGTGAATGAAAAGGCCGAAGAGAGAGACACACTTGGACAGAACGTGTTCTGTGCAGAGGCCTTGGCGAACCAACCCACTCTCACCCCACGACGCTAATGGTGTAGACCCCGGGCAAGTTCAAGGACCGTTGACATCTGTCTTCAGCCTTGAACATTTGAGCCAGGAATGCTAATTTCACAAATTCCTAGAAGAGAGGGGAAAAAAAGCCATCAAGTCATATCCGCTACTCATTGATAACCCCAAATAAGTTTTTACTCTCTAGAAACCACTCCCTATTGCCTAACTGTTAAAAAGAAAATGACAACATAACTTGCAGAGGGGAGGGGGGAAAAATCATATTCAGGGAAATTGTATGCAAGGAGACTTGAAGCAGCCCATGGTTGTAAAGCATTCAAGAGACAAACGCACTCATCCATTTCTTGGGGCACAAGGAGAGACGGGGAGTGGGGAACCCCACAAAATGCAGCCTTCTCTGTCAGCCAGAGACGAGGCCACGAATAGTCAGAAATCAGTTTAGCCACACAGCTCCAGCTCCGAACCTGGAAATGAAAAGTTACCATCCGCGTTTCCATGTCAGCCCTGACATGGCGGAGACTGTGAATCCCGGGGCTTTGGGCCTAGATCAGGCCTGTGTGAATGGCCACCCGTGAGCTCCCTTCAGGGAGAAGAAGGTTATGGGGTTTGGAGCAGCAGCGTGTGCAGGCAGGAACAGTGGAGAAAGGTGTTTCTACATATCAGAAAGCAGACTTGCCGCTCACTCACTGTAGATTTAAATGGGGGCATTTTCTCCCCAGAGACACTGGGCTCCCTTGGTGGCTCTGATGGGAAAGAATCTGCCTGCAATGCACGAAACCCAGGTTTGATGCCTGGACTGGGAAGATCCCCTGGAGAAGGGAATGGCAACCGACTCCAGTATTCTTGCCTGGAAAATCCCATGGACAGAGGAGCCTGGGGGTGGTTACAATCCACGGGGTCACAGAGAGTTGGACACAACTGAGCGACTAACATTTCCTCATTAGGTAACAAACCTACCCATGTCTCCAGGAAAAACCTCTGAGCGACTGACAGGTCCCAAGTTTATTAAAGAGCATTAATGATAGAATTCCTTCTGAAAAAGAAAAATGATGTAGACAACCTCCCTGGGTTTTCTTTTTCCTTACTTTTATGATTCTTACTTTAAAAGTCATTTTGAAGACATCCCCTTAGGTAAAATAGGAAGTTCTTTATTTTTTATTACAAGCAAAAGAATCAACTTTAAATTCACTTCTCGAGAGGTTTCCCAGCTACTATAAAGATGATAATAGAGCCAATAAAATTTAACTGACTTCTAGAAAATCTTCTGTCAGGAATCTCATTTGAGACGGTCTTGAACTTTTAATGGCATTTTTTTTTCCTACCTTAATCATAGATGTGGCTCCTTCTTGACAAGCCTGTGATTTATACCTGTGGCTCGAAACAGTATCACAAATACTATACAACGACCTTTATTTTGAGCATGAAACCTAAAGCCTGACGTGAAACTTGGGATTTTATTTGGGTTTTTTTAAAGCTAAATTGTAACATAATGAACTGATTGTACATTTTTACATGACCATTAATTCTGGTCAAAACGTACTCTCCGAAATTTTATTACAGTTGCAGAAGTAGTTTATAATCTTTTTGCAGTAGGAAAATTCTATCGGTGGAATTTTCCACGCTGGTGCCAGAGAGTATTTATTTATAGTATTTCATGCTTAGTTGCTCAGTGATGTCTGACTCTGCAATGCCATGGACTGTAGCCCGCCAGACTCCTCTATCCACAGGATTCTCTAGGCAAGAGTACTGGAGTGGGTTGCCACTTCCTCCCCCAGGGGATATTCCAAATCCCAGGATAGAACCCATGTCTCCTGTGTCTTCTGCATTGGCAGGCTAATGCTTTACCACTGAGCCACATGGAAAGCCCATTTTATAGTACTGGGTTGGCCAAATAGTCTGCATTTTTCCATATGAAAAACACAAATGAACTCTTTGGCCAAGCCAATAAATATGCTAGTAGATAAACTCTGAATCAAAGGTAAATGTAGAAAAAAAATCAGAATGACAATCTTTGGGCATATCCATTCCTTCCATTGTCTAAAAATGCATGCCCTTGCATTTTCTAGTAAAGCATTTGAGTCTGTTCTAATGAGGTGAATGAACCTGGAGCCTATTATACAGAGTGAAGTGAGTCAGAAAGAGAAAGAAAAATACCGTATTCTAACACATACATACAGAATCTAGAAAGATGGCACCAAATAATTTTTTTGCAGGGCAGCAAATGGAGAAACAGACATAGGGGAGGAGAGGCTGAGGTGTATGGGAAGAGTAACATGGAAACTTCCATCACCATATGTAAAATAGAGAGCCAACAGGAATTTGTTGTTTGGCTCAGGAAACCCAAACAGGGGCTCTGTGTCAACCTAGAGGGGTAGGATAGGGAGGGAGGTGGGAGGGAGATTCAAGAGGGAAGGGACATATGTATACCTATGGCTGATTCATGCTGAGGTTTGACAGAAAACAGCAAAATTCTGTAAAGCAATTATCCTTCAGTTCAGTTGCTCAGTCGTGTCCGACTCTTTGCAACCCCATGGATGGCAGCACGCCAGGCCTTCCTGTCCATCACCAACTCCCAGAGTTTACCCAAACTCATGTCCATCGAGTTGGTGATGCCATCCAGCCATCTCATCCTCTGTCGTCCCCTTCTCCCACCTTCAGTCTTTCTCAGCATCAGAATCTTTTCAAATGAAATTTGAAAATTTTCAAATTTTTTATTGAAATTATCCTTAAAAAAATATTTTTAAATGAGCAGAACCAATAAATATACATCTCTCCAAACAAGATGTACAGATGGCCAATAGGCACATGAAAAGATGCTCAAGATCACTCATTATTAAAGAAATGCAGAGCAAAACTACCCTGAGGTCCCACCTCACACCAGTCAGAAGGGCCATCATCAACAAATCCACAAACCAATGCCAAAGAGAGTGTGGGGAAAAAAGGGACCCTCCTAAACTGTTGATGGGGATAGAAACTGGTGCTGTCACTATGGAGAACAGTTATGGCAGTTCCTCAATGGACAGGAGTTTGAGCAGACTCCAGAAGCAGGTGAAGGACAGGGAAGCCTGGCATGCTGCAGTCCGTGGGGTCAAAGAGAGTCGGACACGACTTGGTGACTCAACGAGAGCAATGCAGTTTCCTTAAAAAACTGAAAATACAGCTGCCATATAACCCTGTAATTCCATTCTGGGGTATATACCTGTAAATTTAGATTAAAAAAAAAAACACAAATATGAAGTGAAGTCACTCAGTCATGTTCTGACTCTCTGCAACCCCATGAGCTGTAGCCTGCCAGGCTCCTCTGTCCATGAGGTTCTCCAGGCAAGAATCCTGGAGTAGGTTGCCATTTCCTTCTCCAGGGCATCTTCCCAACCCAGGGATCGAACCCTGGTCTCCTGCATTGAGGGCAGATTCTTTACCAACTGATGGAACATAAACTACAGAGCCTGCTACAAAGTATTTCTGCCATCATGACTGAATGAAACCACTGCTCACATCACCACATAGTATGTAAAACCACATTGTTTATCGTTCAGAGCATTTGTGCTTTCTCAGTATTTTCATGCATCGTGAATATGGGGTTCTGTTCAGAATAGGTAAAGTGCAGCTTCTCAAAAAATAGAAGAATTTAGAGCATTAAGAGGTACCGACTAGTAGATATAAAATAACTTACAAAGGTATATTGTTTTATATATACTATATAGTCAATATTATATATATAATATATTCAATATTGGATATATTATACAGCCAGCACTGTATATATTGTGTGTATATATATATATATATATGCTGTTGCTGCTGCTAAGTCGCTTCAGTCGTGTCCCACTCTGTGCGACCCCATAGACGGCAACCCGACAGGCTCCCCCGTCCCTGGGATTCTCCAGGCAAGAACACTGGAGTGGATTGCCCTTTCCTTCTCCAATGCATGAAAGTGAAAAGTGAAAGTGAAGTCACTCAGTCGTGTCCGACTCTTTGTGACCCCATGGACTGCAGCCTACCAGGCTCCTCCGTCCCTGGGATTCTCCAGGCAAGAACACCGGAGTGGGTTGCCCTTTCCTTCTCTAATGCATGAAAGTGAAAAGTGAAAGTGAAGTCGCTCAGTCGTGGCCAACTCTTTGTGACCCCATGAACTGCAGCCCAGCAGGCTCCTCCGTCCATGGGATTTTCCAGGCAAGAGTACTGGAGTGGGGTGCCAATGATATACAATATTGTATCTATTGTATAGCCATTACTTTGTATATCTACAAATGGGGCACAACCTTTGAAAATTGTGAGACACTATACTGTTTACTTAAAATGTATATAATATTGTACATCAACTGTACTTCAATTAAAGATAATTTTTTGAAGATTCAGCTACTTTTAATTTTGTCTTTATTTTTTACTGAAGTATGGTTGCTTTATACTGTGTTAGTTTCTACTGAACAGCAAAATCAATCAGCTATATGCATGTATAGATGCCCTCTTTTTTGGGTTGCCCTCCCATTTAAGTCACCACAAAGCATTAAGTAGAGTTCCCTGTGCTCTACAATAGGTTCTCAATAAAAGATAGCTTAAAGAGAAATTAAAGAGTTTATCTGGAGGAGAGCATGACAACCCACTCCAGTGTTCTTGCCTGGAGAATCCCATGGACAGAGGAGCCTGGTGGGCTACAGTCCATGGGGTCGCAAAGAGTCGGACACAACTGAACAACTAAACACGAGTTTATAAATGTAATACATGTAAGACTTCTTTAATAAAACCAGTTAGCAACTCAAAAAGATAGGGTAAAATGAGTTAATAGTAGCAGCACAAAAAGTTAGAATGAAGGAATTTGAACATGTGGTGACAAATGTCTGAGTGAACTGTTCAACCAAGCTTTAAGAAACGGGGGTGATGTTGTAACTATTTTGAAACACTAAGACTCAAAAATTGTCCAAAAAGTATGCAACAAGAAGATTGTAAAATTCTATTGAAATCGTTTTTCCCTTTGGCAAACCCCATCCGTGGAAAGTTGACTGCCAGGCGGTATGTAAACACCATGAAAGATGAGGCTGATCAGCCTTAGAGAAAATAACATTTTAAGACAATGCTTCATAATCCAAATTACCGCACATAAAGAAACAAGAGTCTGTGTCCAACCTGCTTTTAGCAAGAAAGACCAGGAACAGTTGCCAAATGATCACAGTATCATTGTCTGAAGTGTTTCCCAGAAAGGTGCAATTCACTTTGAAGTAGTCTTGTTAACAAAACACCAGTCCTCTTCAGCTCATGCTAGAATTTATGCAACGTTTTTACACACTCCATTTCTTTGATCAAAACCCCTTTGGAATGAAGAAGGGCCTTGGGCGTTATCTGCATTCCACAGAATACAGCAACTCATAAATACTGAAATTTGTCAAATTCATACACACACCGCCAAGACAGAAACCACTAACATGTCCTAAGATTATTTACCTCCAAGTCCACAGTCTCGCATTTATAGCCCCTAAATGAGGGCTTCCCTGGTGGCTCAATGACAAAGAATCTGCCTGCCAATGCAGGAGACCCGGGTTCAAACTCTGGGTCGGGAAGATCCCCTGGAGAAGGGAACGGCAACCCACTCAGGTATTCTTGCCTGGAGGATCCCATCAACAGAGGAGCCTGGCGGGCTGCAGCTCATGGGGTCACAAAGAGTCTGTATTCGGGATATATTGGAATTCTTTGAGGGGTAGTTCTTTTAAATTGTTTGCTCAAAATTGTGTTTGTTTGTTTTTTTAGATGCATTTTTTTTTTAGTGGCTCATCGGACGTTAGTTCCCCGAAGTGAAAAGAGTGAAAATCGCTCCGTCGTGTCTGACTCTCTGCGACCCCATAGACTGTAGCCCTGCCAGGCTCCTCTGTCCATGAGGATTCTCCAGACAAGAATACTGGAGTGGGTTGCCATGCCCTTCTCTAGGAGATCTTCCCAACCTGGAGAACGAACCCACGTCTCTTGCATGGCAGGAGGATTCGTTACCACCGAGCCGCTTGGGAGGCCCATGTATCGTCTTCATGTGGGATCTTCCCCAACCAGATATCAAAGTCTCACCCCCTGCACTGGAAGCTCAGAGTCTTATCCACTGCTGTTCTTCTTGTTCAGTCACTAAGTTGTGTCTGAGTCTTTGGGATCCCATGGACTGAACACACCAGGCTCCTCTGTCCTTCACATCTCCTGGAGTTTGCTCACGTCCATTGAGTCCATTGCTTTCTAACCATACGTATGAATGTGCAGACCATCCCTTTGCAGTCTTGCCAAACTGAATGTTCTGATTCAGGAGCTGAGATACAGCCGTGAAATTCACCCCTGACAAAATTCCGATGGCACTGATTCAAAGACCATACATGGAGGACCGAAACCAAGAAGGTTGGGTTTTGAAAGCTTCAGGGATTCCCAGGTGCCCCTAGTGGTAAAGAATCCACCTGCCCATACAGGAGACACAAAAGGTGGGTTCGATCCCACGGTTGGGAAGATCCCCTGGCGAAGGAAGTGGCGACCCACTCCAGTATTCTTACCTGGAGAATCCCATGGACACAGAAGGCTGGTGGGCTACAGTCCATGGGGTGACACAGAGTTGGACATGCCTGAGGGACTGAGCACTACTGTTCACTTCCACTTGCAGATGGAGCCATCACAACATGCAGACGCTGTCGTCAGCTTTGGCACTAGATAAAAACGCTTCATGTTTTTACCAGCTTTTGTTCAGATGCAATTCACGTGTCATGAAAGACAGTCTTACTGTTCGCAGTAGGTAACATGAAAGCAACCCAAGGGTCCATCAACAGTAGAATGAATAAACAAGATGTGGTCCATATATACAATGGATTAGTGTATTGCATTGCAGGCAGGTTCTTGACCAGCTGAGCCACCAGGGAAGCCCAACGGAATATTCCTCAGCCATAAAAAAAAAAAGAATGAAATAATACCATTTGAAGCAACATGCACGTTCCTGGAGATTATCACACTAAATGAAGACAAAAGACCAATGCCATACCATATCACTTACATGCATAATCAAACAGGATAATACAACTGGACTTACCTATCGGAGAAGGCAGTGGCACCCCACTCCAGTACTCTTGCCTGGAGAACCTATGACAGAAACCAGGGCTCAGAGAGCAGGCTTGTGGTTGGCAAGCGGAAGGAGACTGGGGGAGGAATGGACTAGGAGTTTGGAGTTAGCTGGCGCAAACTATCATATATACGGTGAATAAACGAGGTCCTACCAAGAGCATAGGGAACTATACCCAATATCCTGTGATAAACTACAATGTAAAACTATGAAAACTGCAGATATATAGGTATTAATATACATGTGTAATCGATTCAATTTGCTTGAGAGCAGAAATTAACACATTGTAAATCAACTATATTTCCATAAAATACAATTTTTTAAATGCATTCTTGAAAATGTTTGCAGTTCAGTGGTTTTTGGTATATTTAGTATCTGCAAACATCACCACCTTCTATCCCAGAATATTTTCTTCACCCTAAAAAGACATTTTTTATCCATTAACAGCCCCCCGCCTCCTCTATACCCCCTCTCCCAGACAGCAATCACTAACCTATTTTCTGCCTCCATGTGTTCTCATGTGTACATAACGCATTCCACATAAAATTAAACACGCTGTGTCTTGTGTGGTGGGCTTCTTTCACCAAGCACAGCGCTTCAGTTCAGTTTAATTCAGCCGCTCAGTCGTGTTCGACTCTTTGCGACCCCAGGAATCGCAGCACGCCAGGCCTCCCTGTCCATCACCAACTCCCGGAGTTCACTCAGACTCATGTCCATCGAGTCAGTGATGCCATCCAGCCATCTCATCCTCTGTCATCCCCTTCTCCTCCCACCTTCAATCTTTCCCAGTATCTGGGTCTTTTCCAGTGACTCAGTGCTTCCCATCAGGTGGCCAGAGTATTGGAGTTTCAGCTTCAGCATCAGTCCTTCCAATAATATTCAGGACTGATTCTCTTTAGGATAGACTGGTTGGATCTCCTTGCAGCCCAAGGGACTCTCAAGAGTCTTCTCCAACACCACAGTTCAAAAGCATCAATTCTTCGGTGCTCAGCTTTCTTCACAGTCCAACTCTCACATCCATACATGACCACTGGAAAAACCATAGCCTTGACTAGACAGACCTTTGTTGGCAAAGTAATGTCTCTGCTTTTGAATATGCTATCTAGGTTGGTCATAACTTTCCTTCCAAGGAGTAAGCATCTTTTAATTTCATGGCTGCAATCACCATCTGCAGTGATTTTGGAGCCCCCCCAAAAAAACTGTCTGACACTGTTTCTGCTGTTTCCCCATCTATTTCCCATGAAGTGATGGGACCAAGATGCCATGATCTTCGTTTTCTGAGTGTTGAGCTTTAAGCCAACGTTTTCACTCTCCTCTTTCACTTTTCATCAAGAGGCTTTTGAGTTCCTCTTCACTTTCTGCCATAAGGGTGGTGTCATCTGCATATCTGAGGTTATTGATTGTGCTTAGCCTGTTTTAAATACATACTATGAATAGTCCCAGTAGAGATGCTAGAAGAAATATCACTGCTAAATAAAACCATGTATCCAATTCCCAGAAAGACAAGTGTACACAGTGCAAACAGATATTCCTTATGTTGACCTGATCTAGTGACACACGCTTAAAGCTCACAGTTGCTACATGTCGGCATACATTGTAGCAGGCTTGTGTGGTTTCTAATACTGTGGAAGAATATTAGGAATGAAGCAACAGATACCTGGACAAAAATACATTTTAAAGTTTGTAACCTAATTCCTCAGATAGGAAGTTCAGTTCAGTTGCTCAGTCATGTCCAACTCTTTGTGACCCCATGGAGTGCAGCACACTAGGCCTCCCTGTCCATCACCAACTCCAAGACTTTACTCAAATTCATGTCCATCAAGTCAGTGATGTCATCCAACCATCTCATCCTCTGTCGTCCCCTTCTCCTCCTGCCTTCAATCTTTCCCAGCATCAGGCTCTTTTCCAGTGAGTCAGCTCTTCACCTCAGGTGGCCAAATATTGGAGTTTCAGCTTCAGCATCAGTCCTTCCAATGAATATTCAGGACTGATCTCCTTTAGGATGGACAGGTTTGATCTCCTTGCAGTCCAAGGGACTCTCTAGAGTCTTCTCCAACAACACAGTTCAAAAACATAAATTCCTTGGCCCTCAGCTTTCTTTATGGTCCAACTCTCACATCACATCCTGGTCCCATCACTTCAAGGCAAATACAAGGCAGAAAAGTTGAAACAGTGACAGACTTTATTTTCTCGGGCTGCAAAATGACTGCAGACAATGATTGCCACCATGAAAATTAAAGACATTTGCTCCTTGGGTGAAAAGCTATGATAAACATAGACAGCATATTAAAAAGCAGAAACATTACTTTGCCAACAAAGGTCCATACAGTCAAAGCTGTGGTTTTTCCAGTAGTCATGTACGGATGTGAGAGTTGGACTATAAAGAAAGGTGAGCACCGAAGAATTGATGCTTTTGAACTGTGGTGTTGGAGAAGACTCTTGAGAGTCCCTTGCACTGCAAGGAGGTCAACCCCATTAATCCTAAAGGAACTCAGTCCTGAATATGCACTGGAAGGACTGATGCTGAAGCCCCAGTACTTTGGCCATCTGATGCAAAGAGCTGACTCATTTGAAAAGACCCTGATGCTGCGAAAGATTGGGGGCAGGAGGAGAAGGGGACGACAGAGGATGAGATGGTTGGATGGCATCACCAACTCAATGGACATGAGTTTGAGCAAGCTCCGGGAGTTGGTGATGGACAGGGAGGCCTGGTGTGCTGCAAGCCATGGGGTCGCAAAGAGTCGGACATGACTAAGCAGCTGAACAACAAACCTAATTCCAGATGTCTAATTCTGCCGCTTTCTCCTATTTTCAAACTTCTCTCTACCTTTTTCGGTTAAGTGTACATGTTATAACAAGGGCTTTTGGGGCTTATTTTTCAGAGAACTGTTTAATCATCCAATAACAACCTGGAATATCATCAACTAGTCCGGGGCGTAGAATCTGTCTCCTCCCCGCAGTGCTGGTTGAAAACAGCAAGGTAATTTTTACAGCCACAACCAGCCATTTTCATCAGACACACTGTCATATTCTAGAATAAGGTACCAATTGTGTAATAGATTCTCTCATAGTAATCCTAGCACCTTTTTTTTTTAATAAAATGGAATTTTCTTTCAGCATTATCCCAATCACGGAGGCGCTCTTTTGTATAAAAAATCACTTGATAAAAGAAATAGAAATGTCTTGACTTTGTGAGCACAGAGTGCTGGCAATCCGGCTAAATAATTCTCTCCGTAACTGATCTCGACAGCTCGGCACCAACTGCAAAACCAACAATTTTTCCTTTAAAGATCAGTGCTTTCTCGGGGTTTATTACAGTGAGGAAAGATTCCTCCCTCAAATGCCTTTCAATTTCTCTCTCCCTCAATAACGGCACCATTCTCCGTTTCTGGTAATGGTTCGCAATGGATCATTAGATAAATGCCTTTTTAATCAAGAGAAGCCAGGTGTACTGGGAAAACGGGATGATGGAGTAGCTTCAGTCTCTCAGCTTCATTAGTCCCGGACAAGCCATCATACACTTTTCTTACTGATTCTGCTTGAGAGACCAACCCTTGCCGGCGTCTATTAACGATGACAGCTCCTTTATTACTTGATGAGAACACGGCCATGTTTCCATCGTCAGCGCTCACATTCTCCTCCATCCCCAAAGCCTGGCAATTCACAGAGTCACCTCCACCTTCCAGGAGCCCGATGCCTCCTTTTTTTGTCCTTACCACGTGATGTTGGAGAAGACCCTTGAGACTGCAAGGAGATCCACCCAGTCCATTCTAAAGGAGATCAGCCCTGGGTATTCTTTGGAAGGACTGATGCTAAAGCTGAAACTCCAGTACTTTGGCCACCTCATGCAAAGAGTTGACTCCTTGGAAAAGACTCTGATGCTGGGAGGGATTGGGGGCAGGAGGAGAAGGGGACGACAGAGGATGAGATGGCTGGATGGCATCACCGACTCGATGGACGTGAGTTTGAGTGAACTCCAGGAGATGGTGATGGACAGGGTGGCCTGGTGTGCTGCGATTTGTGGGGTTGCAAAGAGTTGGACACGACTGACCAACTGAACTGAACTGAACTGAACACATCTCCAAAATTACCGCACAAATGCAGAATTAACCATCGTGCCTTCAAGTCCTTCTGGTCTACCTGCCCCACACCTCTTCACCAATGGACTGAAGGTACCTACCTGCTCAGTGGCTTAGTCACGTCCAACTCTTTTTGACCCTGTGGACTGTAGCCCACCAGGCTCCTCTGTCCACGGGGATTCTCCAGGCAAGAAGACTGGAGTGGGTTGCCATGACCTCCTCCAGGGAATCTTCCCAACCCAGGGATTGAACTCGGGTCTCCCGCATTGCAGGCAGATTCTTTACCGTCCAAGCCACCAGGCAAGTCTGCACACGCACTAAACTCAGGACCTCGATTACGGTCCCTAAACCATTAAATGACACTGACAGCAAACAAATTTTCTCTTTAAAACATAAGGATAGAGACTTCCCTGGGAGTGCAGTGGTTAGCAATCCCCAGTGAACGGGACATAGGTTCAATCCCTGATCAGGGGGCTAAGATCCCACATGTCGTGGGACAACTGAGCCCTGAGTAGCAACTAAGACCCAATGCAGCCAATCAGTTCAGTTGCTCAGTCATGTCCGACTCTTTGTGACCTCATGGACTACAGCACACCAGGCCTCCCTGTCCATCACCAACTCCCAGAGTCTACTGAAACTCATGTCCATGGAGTCAGTGATGCCATCCAACCATCTCATTCTCTGTCGTCCCCATCTCCTCCTGCCTTCAATCTTTCCCAGCATCAGGGTCTTTTCCAATAAAAAGACAGATGAGTATGAGCTATGGCCAGAGTCCAATCAGATAATATTTATGTTTTCCAAGTTAATTTAAAGGTAACTTTGCAGTAAGGATGACTAATTATATACACTTTCTAATCTAGTTCCTATCTTTCCTCCAAATTCAGAATAATTACTTCAAGTGTTAAATCTGTAAAACTAAGGATTGGGTTGGCCAAAAAGCTTGTAGGGGTTTTCCATGTTATATAAAAGCACAAACAAACTTTTTGGCCAACCCAGCATATTGGCAAGAAATTCTGCTCACGGTGACAGGAAAATTGCTCATATTGGAGTCATTGTGGCTCAAACAGGAAGGAATCCACCTGCAATGCAGGAGACCTGGGTTTGATCCCTGGGTCAGGAAGATCCTCTGGAGAAGGAAATGGCAACCCACTCCCATATTCCTGCCTGGGAAATCCCATGGACAGAGGAGCCTGGTGGGATACAGTCCATGGGCTCACAAAGAGTACGACATGACTGAAGGGACTTAGCTTGCATGTACAGGGTGACAAAAGCATGACACCTTATCATAAAAATACATATATAGAGTGGTGGGGGCGGGCAGCAGGCTCAAGGTGGAGGGGACATATATGTGCTTATGGCTGATCCCCGATGTTGTACTGCAGAAATCAATACAACATGATAAAGCAGTTACCCTACAATTAACAAAAAGACTACTATTATCCAAATTATTTTTTAAAAATACATATATACAGAGCCATGGACGGACCTAGAGTCTGTAATAGAGAGTGAAGTCAGACAGAGAAAAACAAATATCGTATATTAACACATACATGTGGAATCTGAAAAAATTGGTACAGACGGTCTTCTTTACTAAGCGGAAATAGAGATGCATGTGAAAAGAACAGTCGTGGACACCAGGGGGACTAAGAGGGGTAGGGTGGGATGAATTATAGCATTTACACTACAGGTATTTTGTATAAAATAGATGACTAATGAGAATTGTACACCACGGGAAGGCTGCTCAATGTTCCATGGTGGCCTCAATGGGAAGGAAATCCAGAAAAGAGGGGGGTATGTGTATGGCCGGCTCATTTTGCCATACAGCAGAAACTTACACACCATTGTAATGCAACTATATTGCAACAAACATTAATTTTAACAAATCTCCCATGTCAAAATGGCAACATTGACGTGTGACACGCTCTCTTTGTTCTTGTAGGAGCTGGGCCACCGTCTAAAGAACGTCTAGACAGTAAGTCAAGCCTATTTTTTATTCTGGGCAGACAGAAAAATGCACAGGCTTTGGAGTGAAGAAAATAATGTATGATGTGATGCTTCATAGATCAACAGAGACCGGTGAGGTGAATGCAAGGTTAGGAGGGACTCGGGAGAAAGAAGTAGGTGTGGATCTGAGTCTGCATTTGTGCTTGGTGAAGAGAGACTGTTTTCTGAGATCTGCTGGCAGTGGGCTTAGGAATTATCAATTCTCCATGCTCTCTAATCTCTGATTGCGATCTGGGGTGGCTCGAAGGTACCTGTGTTTTGGATTCTACTCTAGAGACAGCAACTTATCTCATGCATGTAACACGCTGCTTCCATCCAAAGACAACACTGTATCGACGTATTAATGTATTCTCATCGTATTAATGACATGCCCTCTATTTCTGGTATGATTTATCCTTTTCTGTTTTCTTTTAAAAGATGGTAGAGACGAGCATTTGCAATTGACATAATCTTGAATATTTTACTAACCTGTTCACTTATGCAAAGGAACGTCAGTGAATAATGATTGCTGGATCACATGGTAACTCGATTTTTAATTTTTTAAGGAACCCCCATATTGTTCTCCACAGTGGCTGCACCAATTCACATTCCCACCCACACTGTAGGAGGGCTCCCTTCTCTCCACACCCTCTCCAGCATTTATTGTGTGTAGACATTTTGATGAGGGCCATTCTGACCAGTATGAGTGGTTCCTTCAGCGTATTTTGCATTTCTCTAATAATTAGTGACGGAGAAGGCAATGGCACCCCACTCCAGTACTCTTGCCTGGAAAATCCCATGGATGGGGGAACCTGGTGGGCTGCAGTCCATGGGGTCGCTGAGGGTCAGACACAATTGAGTGACTTTACTTTCACTTTTCACTTTCACGCATTGGAGAAGGAAATGGCAACCCACTCCAATGTTCTTGCCTGGAGAATCCCAGGGATGGGGAAGCCTGGTGGGCTGCCATCTATGGGGTCCACACAGAGTCGGACACGACTGAAGTGACTTAGCAATAGCAATAGCAATAATTAGTGATGTTGAGCATCTTTTCAAGTGCCTGTTAGCCATCTGTAGGTCTTCTTTGGAGAAACGTCTGTTTAGGTCTCCTGACCATTTTTTGACTGGGTGTGGGTGTTTTAAAGGGATCATATTAAATGCTGGAAACCCACGCTATACAGCAGCTTCATATTATAATAGAATATACAAATGAATACAAGTGCGCTACACGCTTATGAATCTTGGAAGTTAATTGATATTCTATGTTATATTAGCACCTCAAAGCTAAAAATCTTTCCTGATTATTTTCCTGAGACATGTCAGTAATTTGAAACAGAGTGATATTGCATTACAAGTATGTGAAAGTCACTCAGTCCTGTTTGTGACCCCATGGACTATACAGTCCATGGCATTCTCCAGGTCAGAACCCTGGAGTGGGTAGCCTTTCCTTTCTCCAGTGGATCTTCCCAACGCCAGAATCGAACTGGGGTCTCATGCATTGCAGGCGGATTCTTTACCAACTGAGCCATCAGGGAAGTCCTTTACAAGTATATGTGAAACTTTATATTGTGAAGAATATTTGCTCCTACATCATCTCATAGATGGGCTTCCCTGGTGGTTCAGATGGTAAAGAATCTCTCTGCCGATGCAGAAGACCCAGGTTTGAGACCCCTCACACTGGTCAGAATGGCCCTCATCAAAAAGTCTACACACAATAAATGCTGGAGAGGGTGTGGAGAGAAAGGAACCCTCCTACAGTGTGGGTGGGAATATGAATTGGTGCAGCCAATTGTTTGATCAGGAAGATCCCCTGGACAAGGGAATGACAACCCCTTCCAGTACTGTTGCCTGGAGAATCCCATGGACAGAGGAACCTGGTGGGCTGCAGTCCATGGGGTCAACAAAGAGTTGGACACAACTGAGTGACTGAACAATATATGTTTAATATATAACACATGTTATATTAACCCACATATTATTTATATGTAATATATTGTAATATAATATAGAATAGGTCATATTTTATATAAAATAAAAATAATATATTTTATATAATATAGACGCACATTATTTTAAATAATTTAATTATACTATATGTATACTATACTATACTATTATGATACTCCTTATATACTATAAATTGTATATATTGTATGTATTGTATATATTTTGTGTATGCATTCTAGTATACATTATACACACATTTTATGTGTATTGATATAAGTACATAAATAAATGTAAAGAAAAATTTTTTATGTGGATCATTAAAAAAAATTGTTTATTGAATTTGTTACAATATTGCTTTTATATTATGTTTTGGTTTTCCAGCCAAGAGGCATATGGAATCTTGGCTCCATGTCCAGGGATCAAACCTACATCCTGTACACTGGAAGAAGAAATCTTAGCCACTGGACCACCAGGGAAGTCCAATAAATAAATACATTTTAATGTAAAAAAATATATATATATATATCCTCATTTGAACTCTTCAACTGCACATTCCTCGAAACTTCATTTTTTTGAGACTGATAATGTGAGGTCCAGAGCGTTCTTCGTCATCCTGATCACCATAGAGACTTTCCAAAAGATGTTATTTATTTGCTAAGCCACACTTCTCTGGAGTGTTTCTCTAGCTTCACTATCACACTGAGCTCAGCTTTCAGAGCTTTCTTAGCCAGACACACTGTGCTCCTGGAATGCTTCTGATTTTCACTCGCCGGCCGTCTTATGAAGAAACAGAATCAGAGACTTCCCTACTGGCTCAGCAGTAAAGAACCCACCTGCCAACGCAGGAGAGGTAAGAGACACAGGTTCGATCCCCGGGTGGGAAAGATCCCCTGGAGGAGGGCATGGCAACCCACTCCAGTATTCTCGCCTGGAGAATCCCATGGACAGAGGAGCCTGGCGGGCTACGGTCCATGGAGTCCCAAGGGTTGGATACAATATAGCAACTAAACAACAACAGGACTTATAAAGATACAGAATCAGGGACTTCCCAGGCGGCTCAGTGGTAGAGAATCCACCGGCCAGTGCAGGAGACACAGCTGAATCCCTTTTCTGGAAGCATGCCACATGTTGCGTAGCGACTAAGCCCAGGCCCCACGACTACTGAGCCTCTGCTCTAGAGCCGGGACCTGCAACTCCTGAACCCACAGGCTCCGACTACTGAAGCCAGTGCACCATGGAGCCCGAGCTCTGCAACAAGGAGAGCCAGCGAAATGAGAAGCCTGAACCCTGCAACCAAAAGCAGTCTCCATGCACCATGACTAGAGAAAGCCCACACACAGCAAGAAGCAAGACCCAGCACAGCCACACAAAAAATGCACAAGGTGAGAATTGTGAAATAAGTTTTATTTGGGGGCAAAATGAGGACTCTAGCCAGGAGACAGCACCTCGGATAGCTCTGAGAAGTTGCTTCTAAGAGGCAGGGGTCGGGGTGGAGGCAGGGAGGTCCATTTAGAGGTGATTGTGGTGCAGAAACTGTTATTAAGTCTTTCCATCATGTCTGACGCTTTGCAACTGCATGACTAGCCCGCCAGGCTCCTCTGTCCATGGGATTCTCCAGGCAAGAATAACTGCAGTGGGTTTCCATTTCCTCCTCCAGGGGATCTCCTGGACCCAGAGATCAAACTCGCATCTCTTATGTCTCCTGCACTGCAGGCGGATTCTTTGCCACTGAGCCACCAGGGAATTCCTGCAAGTGTCCAGGGGAAGTGCCAGTTTGTAGTGGACAGCGGCATGTACATCTGGCCGTTTTTGAAGAAACAAGATGTAGAGTGGTAGCATGTGACTGCTCACCAACTATGTGTCCGTACACTTCTGTGCCTCTTTCCCCAAATGCCATTCGCAGAGTGGCTTGGGCTGACAGAGCCCCTTGCTTCAGAAGCTCAGAGTGCCTACTTCGGCTTGCATCACGCTTGATCAGCGGGCGAGACCCCGACCCCGTCTTCCCTGCCCTGCTGACATTTCATTTAACATGTGCGGGCATCTTTGGCATAATGCTGTTACTTGGGGATAGCCCTGGCCTGACCGGTCTCTGCCCTTCTTTGGGTTCGGCAGGAAGCCCTTCTTTTCACACAGGAGACAGTCCACGTGGCCAGGGAGCCAGTTTCCAAAAAGCAGTCTCACGACGGTGAGAGGAAAACGTGTCTTGCCTGTCAATTCGGATCTGTCATTTTCCCGCTTTGGTCAATGTGTCCCGGGAGGCTTGAAGCAAATATGTATATATATATATACAGAGAGAGAGAACACAAAATAGGGAGCATTCTTCAAAGCCATCTGTTTAAAAGGACTGGATGGGTTTTCTGCGTCATGTTGAATGTTTCACGAGTTGTGTCTGGACAAAATGTGTGGTGTAACTGGAAGAGTGACACCCTGGTGAAATGGAGAGAGTCCTAATTGATAGTTAGCAGTGAGTCAGATGTTTAAATGTACCTGACATGGGGAACACGTGTACACCCATGGTGGATGCATGTTGATGTATGGCAAAACCAATACAATATTGTAAAGTAAAAAAAAATAATAAAAAGTTTTAATAAATAAATAAATGTACCTGACCATCAGAAGCCCTTAATGATTCTGTCATAACCTTTGACTGAACACCCAAATGGGGCTTTGGCACTAAGGCAGTAGTCAGGGGGTGTTATATGGGTTGCTTTTGGGGTTTTTTCTTGGCCGTGCGGGGTCTTTGTTGCTGCGTGTGGGTTTTCTCTGGTGCAGAGAGTGCAGGGTATTGTTGGCTGTGATGGGTGGGCTTCTCCCTGAGGTGGCTTCTCTTGTTATGGAGAACAGGCGACGTAGATACAGCCAACGTGGGTAGGCTGTTCCACAGCATGTGGGATCCTCCTAGATCAGAGACTGAACCCATACCTCTGCCTTTGCAGGCAGATTCTTAACCCCTGGGGGCTTCCCTGGGGGGCTCAGACAGTAAAGAATCTGCCTGCAATGCAGGAGACCCAAGTTTGGTACCGGGGTCGGGAAGATCCCCTGGAGGAGGAAATGGCAACCCACTCCAGTATTCTCGCCTGGAGAATCCCATGGACAGAGGAGCCTGGCAGGCTATAGTCCATGGGGTCTTAAAGAGCTGGGCACAAATGACCAACTAATACTTTTTTCCTTAACCAGTAGCCCACCAGGGGTGCACTGTGTAGTCTCTAAAAGACACAAGAATACCTGTGAGGCAAAAAACATTGAATCATTCATTATAGGTTGCTCATGACTTAAATAAATCTGTATTTATGCACAACCCTTTACAAAAGGGCCAATTAAAAATTATAATATCTGTGATGGCCAGAGAAGTGAACCCAATGAATTAAACCCAAGATGGACAGTCCATGGCGGAAGGGTATATACAAACGTATTCACGTAACCTGTTCTTAAATATTTCATTTTTCACATCATAAGGAACCAGCTTTCTATTTAAAGCAAAAGTTGGGTAGATTCTATATATTATGTGTGTGCATGTGCATGTATATGTGTGAGTTCAGCTGCTAAGTCGTGTCTGACTCTTTTCCACCCCCATGGACCGCAGCACGCCAGGCCTCCCTGTCCTTCCCTATCTCCTCGACTTTGCTCAAACTCATGTCCATTGAGTCAGTGATGCCATCCCACCATCTCATTCTCTACTACCCCTTTCTGCTTCAGCCTTCCATCTTTTTTTGTAACTGTGTAGAATTTATTAATAATTTTCAACTCATATCATTTAGTCCTATAATGTTTAACATCTATAAAATTTAACGTCTAAAATATGGCATACGTTGTATTCGGAATTGTGGATATGGAAGCATTTTTTAAATGCCTGCCATCAAGGCTTTTTCTGGTTCTATCACTGATCGCATCCATTTTTTATTTATCCATTTCTTTATTTTTTTGAAAATTTTTGTTGGGCTCTAGTTGCTTTACAATATTGTTTTATTTTCTTCTATGTAACACAGCGACTCAGCCCTGAGTATCTGGGGCTTCCCTGGTGTTTCAGAGGGTAAAAAATCTTTCTGCCAGCGCCAGAGATGCAGGCTCGATCCCTGGGTCAGGAAGATCTCCTGGAGAAGGAAATGACAACCCACTCCAGCATTCTTGGCTGGAGAATCCCATGGACAGGGGAGCCTGGCGGGCTATGGTCCAAGGAGTCTCAAAGAGTTGGATACAACGGAGCGCCTAACACACACATACCTATATTTTAATTAGGAATATCAGAACATTTTCCCTCTGTGGATTTAGTGCAGGACACCTAAGACATGACATCAACTTCAGCACTTCAGCTGGATATAATAGGCCACAAACACAGTATATATTCCGCACAGGAATGCTGATGGCAGACTTGTTCATCAGTGCCGAAATCTGGAAGCCACAGAGATATCCTTCGGTAGGTGAAGAGATGAGTGAACTAGGGTACGTCCAGACAATCAGGGATCATTTTGTGCTAAAAGAGAAAGTAGCAAATGAAACCATGAGAAGACCTGAAGCCACGTGCTCTTCAGCCCATGGCTAGCTGGCTTCCAGCCTTTAGTCCAACCCTTCCCAAACTCATCCAGTGATCCGTGATCACTCTGTAGACTTGCCAGCTTTCTGAAGCCACGTTCAATCTACAGGATCCATAAACCCGGGTCCTACCAGCAGGTCTAGTTAGAGTTGGGAGCACCAATTCATCCATGTTAAAAGATGCAAAGAGCTGACTCACCGGGAAAGACCCTGATGCTGGGAAAGATTGAAGGCAGGAGGAGAAGGGGACGACAGAGGATGAGATGGTTGGAAGGCATCACCGACTCAGCAGACACAAGTTTGAGCAAGCTCTGGGAGTTGGTGAAGGACAGGGAAGCCTGGCGTGCTGCAGTCCATGGGGTCGCAGAAAGTCGGACACCACTGAGCCACTGAACAACAAGAATAGGAAGTTAGAGGTATCTTTTTTTTCCCCTCCAGCAAACTGTCCCTCACCCCCTCCACCTCAGGGCAGGCAGGTGAACTGTTTACACAAATGTTAATGGAGACCTTTAAGAAAGGAACCAAGGAGGGGTATTCCCTTTTCTTCTATAGATACACATGGAACTAACCTTTAGATTCTGCTAACTTGCCAGCAAAGCCTGGATACTCTCACCATGGGAGGGGTTGGTGGGGGGGAACACAAAACCCCTTTCAGATTGAAATCAACCGATTTGCCATTCCCATTTGGAGACTTGAGTAATTGGCAAACCTCGAGAAAGACTGCTTGCCCTCAATGCACCAGTGTGGGCAAAAACCCACCTTCACTCGGCTCTGAGCCTGAGAGCCACGTGGCAGGAAATCCAAACAGCACGGGTGTAGAAGAGGTCAGGGTGACAAAAGCCTCTAAAATATCATCTCGTTCCCCAAGACGAGCGCCGCACAGCTCGAGGACGCCGCACGGAAAACTCTCATCTCCAGTTTTTATTTTCCAATCTCCTGCCTGAGATGGAAATGATTGCCCGCCGCAGAATTGTCTGCTTGGAGCAAAAAGGAACGCGTTTTCAGGCCAACAGGTGAACATTAGCACCCGAAGATTTGCTGTTAAGAGGTCATATTTTTCCCTGGCTGGCTCTAAAGATTACAATACCCAGTTGAACACATAGAGGGTTTGAATTATGCGGCATCCAGAGATGTAAAAATGACTTCATTGTAAACAGTCGCCTCAATTTCACACCTTTTGCCCCCTCTGGGGGTGGACGGTGCCAACTCTTTTCTTCTGGGGATGGATCAACACAGCTCTCCTCTCTCTGTTCTGATGAGAGGAAGGCTTCTGCACGAATTAAAATTTAACTGTAATGAAAACGGACAGAGGTGCATGACTGATTAGGAATAAGACTGTGAGTCTTCATTATCAATTCATCAGTATTTTACAAGCCCCTGAATCACATTTTTTCTTTCTTTCTTTTTTTTTTTTTTTTAGGATTTCACTTGATTTTGACACATTCCCTAGTTGCTGAGTGGTAAAGAATCTGCCTGCAGTGCAGAAGATGTGGGTTTGATTCCTGGGTTGGGAAGATCCCCTGGAGAAGGAAATGGATAACCACTCCACTATTCTTGCCTGGAGAATCCCATAGATGGAGGAGCCTGGCAGGCTGCAGTCCATGGGGTCACAAAAGAGTCGGACACGTCTGAGCCGCTTTCACTTTCGCTATATAGCACAGGGGACTCTACTCAGTGCTCTGCGATGACCTAAATGAAAAGGAAATCTTAAAAATAGGAGCTATATGTATAAGTGTAGCTTATACTGATGTATAAGCTGATGTACAATAGAAACTAATAATGTAGGGCTTCCCTGGCCACTCAGATGGTAAAGAATCTGCCTGCAACTCGCTCGGGAGACCTGGGTTCGATCCCTGGGTTGGGAAGATCCCCTGGAGAAGGGAATGACAACCCACTCCAGTATTCTTGCCTGGAGAATCCCGGGGAAACTGATGTTATGAAGCAACTGCTAACTGCTACTGCTGCTGCTAAGTCGCTTCAGTCGTGTGCGACCCCATAGACGGCAGCCCACTAGGCTCCTCTGTTCCTGGGATTCTCCAGGCAAGAATACTGGAGTGGGTTGCCTATATGCCAATAAAAACTAATTTAAACAGAAACAGGGGAAAAGTAACACTTGCCTAAGCCCTAATGACATTTTTGTCCAAAATACATCTTTGTATCTAATGTTCCCTTTTTTTATAGGCCAGACTGAATTCATGTCAACCTGAATGACATCAGCTTAACTTGATTACATCTGCAAAGACCTTAGTGTGAAATGAAGTTGCATTTGCAACTACTAAGGGTTAGGATGTCAGAATATCTTTCATTTTTTGAGGGGTGGCGGGGACACAATTCACTGTAAACCACCACTCCAAAATGAGCATCTTTTATAATACTTATCCCCATTAATATATATGTGTGTGTGTGTGTGTGTGTGTGTCAACTACAAATTGATACAATACTACTGAGATGGTTAGATGCTGGAAGACAACTGTTAAGACAACAAATGCTTATAGACGAGTTGCACAGAAATGAATCTAAATTTTACAATTAAAATAATAAAATTGGGGTAGGAGCAGTGAACACCAGCCTCACAGAATTGGTTGCCTGTAAGTACAGAGAAGAACAAAGCCCAGGGCTGAGGATAAAAGAATATTTGGTGCAGTCTACAGAGTACTTTTTTTTTAAACTTTGTATTTTTTATTGGGTTATAGCCAATGAACAATGTTGTGACAGTTTCAAGTGGACAGTGAAATGACTCAGCCATACATACATATGTATCCATTCTCTCCCAAACTCCCCTCCCACCCAGGCTGCCACATGGCACTGAGCAGAGTTCCCTGTGCTGTCTGTCCAGCAGGTCCTTGCTGGTTCTTCATGTTAAATACAGCAGTGTGTCCATGTCCATCCCAGACTCCCTAAACTCTCCCTTACCCCATCCTTCTCACAGAGTCTTATAAATCAACAACAATAAAAAAACAACACACAGATACACACACACATACACACGTCAAGAGCATCTGCCTAACACTTGCTCGTTCCATATTTCAAATTCGTCTCTGAAGTGACTTTGAGACTTACCTACTGAAAGCAATCAACATGGTAAAAATGGGTGAAAATGATCATTTATAAACAACAGCATAAGATAAACGGCTGAAACATTTATCTGGTGATTTACCCAGTCTGTGTTTCCGGATTGTTCCCTAGAACAAAGGAGTGCCCATCCTCATTTAAGTTCTAATGAGGGCATGTGTCTCCTTAAATTCAATATATGTCAGAAATCCTCCCTGCTTCTCTCTACCTCTGTAATCTCCTCTCGCCCCATGTCTTGCAGTTGTGGTGACGTCACCGGTTTGGAGAACTCTGATTTCTGTGTTGTGTACCTTTCAAGCTTCACTTGAAGCTGTCTCCACAGACCAGTGCAGCACACCGCATTCATGAATCAAAGCATAAAAAAAATGCACTGCAAGGAGATGCAGCCAGTCCATCCTAAAGGAAATCAGTCCTGAATATTCATTGGAAGGACTGATGCTGAAGCTGAAACTCCAATACTTTTGGCCACCTGATGTGAAAAGCGGAATCGTTGGAAAAGAGCCTGATACTGGGAAAGACTGACGGCAGGAGAAGGGGGCGACAGAGGAAGAGATGGATGGATGGCATCACCGACTCGATGGACATGAGTTTGAGCAAGCTCTGGGAGATGGTGATGGACAGGGAGGCCTGGCGTGCTGCAGTCCATGGGATCACAAAGAGTCAGACAGGACTGAGCAAAGTAACTAAGAAGTGGTGGGGAAGTTCACTTAACCAAAATGTAAGATGCATGGGAAAAAAATAACACCCATGGCATCTCTAATAAATCACACACAAACACTCACAGACACTCTCCTCCTTAGAAGTGGAATCTCTGGGCAGCACACAGGTTGCCCAAGTAGAAAGCAGCCCGAAGGTTTTCACGCATCCAGAGAAAAATGCAAGTTGGACTTGCCTGGGGGTCCGGTGATTAAGAGTCATCTGCTTGCCACTGCAGGGGACACGGGTGTGATCCCTGGTCAGGGATGAAGCCAGTGCCACAGGGCAACTGAGGCTGCACGCTCGAAAGCCCGTTGTCCACAAGAAGAGTGGACACCACGATGAGAAGCCCGCACACCACTACTGGAGAGGAGCCCCCACTCGCTGAAACTAGAGAAAGCCCACTTTCTGCAACAAGGACCTAGGGCAGCCAAAAAGAAAAATGCGAGTCACACGTATCTTGCTAGGCTACAACAGAAAAGTGAGCCACATGTTAAAATTCGTAGACTTTCTTATCTCTTTCAAGACTCTACTCAAGACATCTTAAAATCTACAAGCATTGCGTATTATCCCCCAGAAACATTTTAGCTACTGAAACATTGAGTTGGTTCTTTTGCTTCCATTTCTGCTTCCAAATGCAACTGCCTAGGTCATGAGTTCCGGAAGAAAAAGCAAACCAAAACACTGCCAAACCAGGGCAACAACCAGATTCAATTTGTAGTCGTTAATTATCAAGAAACTGCTGAATAATCCAGTCTGCTAGGCTGTATGAAGCTCCGAGAATACAATCTAAAGACAACAATTACTCTGTCAGAACAGATTAATCATTATGATTAACCAAATAAAAGACTTTCAAGGACAAAAAAGAACTAATTAATCGTAGCATTTTTGCAATTATGATCTAAGGGCTACTCATTTTAAAGGATAAACCCATAATAAAGGAAGTAGATTTCCATGCTGAATGACATGCTGTGCACCATACATACAAGGAAGAAATTCAATGCCGATTGCTAGAATTTCAATACTGAACATGTGAGGTCACTTTCACAGAATATTTGCCCTAGAGGATCAAGCCTGGTAGGGTACCAGGAAAATAATTTATAAGAATCTGAGTGCAACTGTTTTGCTTCTCTACTGGCAAGAATACACATTACAGAGCAATTACATTGACTAAATGTAGGAGGAACTCTCTGTAAAATGTTTGGGCTATTCCCATGGAACCAAAGTCTGGGGTCCATTTCCCTGTGATACCTTCTGTGATGCCTGCTAAGTCGCTTCAGTTGTCTCTGACTCTTTGCGACCCCCTGGACTGTAGCCCACCAAGTTCCTCCGTCCATGGGATTGTCCATGCAAGAGTACTGGCGTGGGTTGCCATTTCCTTCTCCAGGGGAATCTTCCCCACCCAGGGATCAAACCCTCATCGCCTGGGTTTTTAACAATAGTCCCAGCTTTACCAATACCTTCTGCATTCCCACAAATCATTGTTTTGTAAATGTCTGCTCTATCTTTTATATTTATTTACTCAGTGAACTTCCCTTAGATCAGCTTGTATGGAAAATTCAGTCTTTTTTTTTTTTTTTTTTTTTAAGAAAACTGGCTTCTTAAATGTCTTCGATATCCAAATCAAGTTTGCAACTCATAAAACTGTTTGTTCACTAGAAATTTCCTGATGGTCCAGTGGTTAAGAGTCCCTGCTCCCAATGCAGGAGGCCTGGGTTCGATCTCTGTTTAGGGAACTAGACCCCACATGCGTCAAGTGAGGCAAAGGAGCTAAGGCTTCCCTGGTGGCTCAGACAGTAAAGAAATGGCCTGCCACGCAAAAGACCCAGGTTCATTCCCCGGGTTGAGAAGATCCCGTGGAGGAGGGCATGGCAACCCACTGCAGTGTTCTTGCCTGGGAAATCCCATGGACAGAGGAGCCTGGTGGGCTACAGTTCGTGGCGTTGCAAAGAGTCAGAAACGACTGAGCAACTAACACTTCCAATAAATGAATTTTAAAAAAACCTGACAGCATATTGTCTTGATAGCAATATTGATGTTTTTCCCCCAAATCCTGCTCAATTCATGATATTTCAAGAGCATTTCACACCAAAGCTTTAGGTGGATGGAAAACTCTGAACCAGAAAAAACAACTTCACTTCTAAGAATGCTTTTTTCTGTCAACACTATTTGCACCACTGGAATCGCCGGGTGATTATAACTGCCTCTTCAGTTTACTTTTTTCCCAGGTAATCTTGACCTCTGGGAGGTTAACCGTATTGTGAGTTATCTCTGTAGAGATGATGACCAGATAAACCACAGCATCAACTTTATATATGTAGCACTTCAGAAAACAGAAAAGATAATGGCAGAATGAAAGGGCAAATTATTCTCACTCCCAGCTGAAAAGAAAAAAAAAAAATCAGTGTAACATCTTTGGCAAAGCAAGACAGATATTTTAAATACATTTCAAGGTAATAGCATTTTAAATTCTTAGTGACAGTTTGAATACATAAAAAATAAACAAAGAAACCATGCTCCTTCATTGGTGATACGGCGAATGAATGTTGAAATGGTCAGAAAATATATTTTCAGACTTTTTTGTTGCTCTGATGAACTGGGTTGCATTGGCCATAACAGCTCAATGATAAAGAATCTGCCTGCAATGCAGAATGTGTGGGTTCAGTTCCTGCGTCGGGAAGATGCCCCTGGAGGAGGGCATGGCAACCCACTCCAGTGTTCTTCCCTGGAGAATCCCATGGACAGAGGAGCCTGGCAGGCTGCAGCCCATGCGGTCACAGAGAGCCAGACACGACTGAGCGACCGAACAATCACACGAGGTTGTGAAATTCACAGTTTTCTCAGCAGAGACTCATCTCCGTGAACTGTATTTGTAACTTTTACAGGCTCCTGCATCTTAACCACCTCTTTCCGTTTCGGGCCGGGTCGCTGATTTCGGGGGGTGACATCTCTCTGTGCAAAGATCAGAGACACACTCAGCGGCACCGAGGCAACAAGCTATGCCGTGTGAATCCATCAAGCGTTTCCACGTGCTTCTCTCTCCATTACACGCCTGGGAGCACGTACGAGTCGGGCTGGTGTAATTTGTCATGTACTCCCTGCACTGACAGGCAGGGCGGTGTCGGGACTGGTGTAATATCTCTGGCGGGCAAGTTCCCGGTGCTGAATCACTTGCCATCGTGAATGTTATTGGAATTCACACCGGACCCACGGCCGTGGCCATCCATAACACACCACTGGTGCTGACATCAGGGCTTATGCGCACGAGTCCTCATCGTCGACTCTCAGAAAACAGGACGAAGAGAACCATGGGGTGAATTCTGATACCACGCCAGGCCTTTCTGGACGCACCGGGTCCACACGTCCCCGTTTCTCAGTTACCCTGCCATCACGGGCTATTCATCTCCAGTTTCGGAATTCTCCTTCAACGCTCACAGCAAAGCCAAAACCCTCCTGAAATCAGAACCAAATGCTTCTTTCTGAGATTTGTGGATGTTGTTTTTGTTATTCAATCGCTCAGTCCTGTCCGACTCTTTGCGACCCCACGAACCGCTGCACGCCAGGCCTCCCTGTCCATCACCAGCTCCCAGAGTCCACCAAACCCATGTCCATTGAGTCAGTGATGCCATCCAACCATCTCATCCTCTGTCGTCCCCTTCTCCTCCTGCCCTCAGTCTTCCCCAGCATCAGGGTCTTTTCAAATGAGTCAGTTCTTTGCATAAGGTGACCAAAGTATTGGAGTTTCAGCTTCAGCTTCAGTCCTTCCAATGAACACCCAGGACTGATCTCCTTTAGGATGGACTGGTTGGATCTCCTTGCAGTCCAAGGGACTCTCAAGAGTCTCCTCCAACAGCACAATTCAAAAGCATCAATTCTTCCATGCTCAGCCTTCTTTATGGTCCAACTCTCACATCCATACTAGACTACTGGGAAAACCATTGCTTTGACTACATGAAGATTTTTTGGCAAAGTAATGTCTCTGCTTTTTAATGTGCTTTGTTTTCTGGGTTTAGAATGATTTTTATCCCCAAATACTATTTTTTCAGACCTCTTTTCCACTGATTCCATTTACTTAGAATTAGCAACTTTATTGTTTATAAAAGCTCCCTCCCATGCTTTCCCTCTTATTTTTTATTTTCCACTATTTGCAGACATTTCAATATGACCAGATTTTACTCTTGTTCAAGTTACTTACGCTGTCTTCTTGGGAGAAGAGAGAAGACTTAAATAGTCAAGACAATTCTGCATTGCATGTTTTTAAAATGCTTTTCTAGTGTTGCAGGAGGAAATGGCAACCCACTCCAGTACTCACGCCTGGAAAATTCCACGGACTGAGGAGCCTGGTAGGCTACAGTCCACGGGGTCACAAAGAGTCGGACACGACTGAGCGACGTCACTTCTCTAATGGTGAAAATGTTTTATATCCAAAGGAAATGAAAATGCTCACTGGAAAATATAACATGCACGTCAATGTTCATAGCAGCACTGTTCAGAACACCCGAGACGTGGGAACAACCTGAATGTCCATCAACAGAGGAATGGGTTAAACGAGACATGGTAGACATGCACAGTGAAATAGTACTCAGCCATAAAAAGGAACAAAACAATGCCATATGCGGCAATAGGAAGGTACCTAGAGATGATGTTAGTAAGTGAAGGAAGTGAAGTCGCTCAGTCGTGTCTGACTCTTTGCGACCCCGTGGACAGTAGCCCACCAGGCTCCTCCGTCCATGGGATGCTCCAGGCAACAATACTGGAGTGGGTTGCCATTTCCTTCTCCAGGGGATCTTCCCAACCCAGGGATTGAACCCAGTTGCAGGCAGATGTTTTAACCTCTGAGCCGCCAGGGAAGCCCCCACGCGAAGGAAGTCAGACAGAAGACAAAGATCGTGATATCACTTACACGCGAAATCTAAAAAACGATACCCTATTGACTGTAACAAAAGAGAAGCAGACTCATAGATAACAGAGAACAAACTAGTAGGTGACCAGGAAGGAGAAGAAAAGGGGAGAAGGGACCACGACGTATTAAATGCAAAGGGCCTCTCTGGTGGCTCAGCTGGTAAGAATCTGCCTTCGGTGCCGGAGACCTGGGTTTCACACCTGCATTGGGAAGATCCCCAGGAGAAGGGAAAGGCTACCCACTCCAGTGTTCTTGGGCTTCCCTGATGGCTCAGATGGTAAAGAGTCCATCTGCAATGTGGGAGACCTGGGTTCCATCCCTGGATCGGGTAAATCCCCTGGAGAAGGACATGGCAACCCACTGCAGTATTCTTTCCTGGAGAATCCCATGGACAGAGGAGTCTGGTGGGCTAGAGTCCATGGGGTCGCAAAGAGTCAGACATGACTGAGCAACTTTCATTTTCATTGTGTATAAAATATAAGCTACGAGGATGTATTGTACAGTACAGGGAATCGAGCCAACATTTTATAATGCCTGTAAATGGAATATGTATGCTCGGTCGCTCAGTCATGTCTGACTCTCTGTGACCCCCTGGACTGTAGCCCTCCAGGCTCCTCTGTCTGTGGGATTCTCCAGGCAAGAACACTGGAGTAGGTTGCCATTTCCTTCTCCAACAAATGGAGCATAAACTTTAAAAACTGTCAACGACTACATTGTACACCTGAAACTTATATAATATTGTACACCATCAACTATACCTCAGTTGAAAGCAAACAAAAATAATTACTCCAAAAAATGGTTTTTAGTACCATCCACAAGGTTATGCAACCACCATCTCTCTCTAGTTCTAAAATATTTGGCCAGAAAAAGTTTGTTCGAGACTTTTTTCTGTGAGACCATATGGAAAACCAAAAAACAAGCTTTTTGGCCAACTCAATACGTTTATCAGCCCAAAAGTTAAGTCTATTTGTAGTCACTCCGCATTTTCCTGTCTGTATAACCCTTGGTAATCACTAGTAAACTTCCTGTCTGTATTTCCAATTCTGGACATTTCACATACACGGAATCTTATTGTTGTTTGCCTTCTGTCTTTTGCTTCTTTCACATTGAAAGTCGCTCAGTCATGTCTGACTCTTTGCGAGCCCATGGACTATACAGTCCATGGAATTCTCCAGGCCAGAATCCTGGAGTGGGTAGACTTTCCCTTCTCCAGGGGCTCTTCCCAACCCAGGGATGGAACCCAGGTCTCCGGCATTGCAGGCAGATTCTTGACCAGCTGAGCTACAAAGGGAGCCCAAGAATACTGGAGTGGGTAGCCCATCCCTTCTGCAGGGGCTCTTCCCGACCCAGGAATCAAACCAGGGTCTCCTGCACTGCAGGCGGATTCTTGACCAGCTGAGCTATCAGAGAAGCCCTTCTTTCACACAGCATAATAGTTTCAAGGTCCATCCGTGCGGTAGCCTGTGTGAGGTGCTCCCGTTCTGTGACTGAATAATATTCCATTCCATGCATGGACCACATTTTGTTCATCGATTCCTCCGTGGACGGACATTTCGGCTGCTCCTGCCTTGTGGATGCTGTGAGTCATGCTCTCATGACCATTTGACAAGTGTTGATTGGAGCACTTGTGTTCAGGTTCTCTCTGGCATATTTGTGAGAGCAGTTGTGGCGTTATATGTTAATTTTACATGTAACTTTTTTTCTTAATTTGTTTAGTGGGAGGAGAACTGCTTAACAGTGTTGCCTTGGTTACTGCATGGCAACCCACTCCAGTGTTCTTGCCTGGAGAATCCCATGGACAGAGGAGCCTGGCGGGCTGCAGCCCATGGGGTCACAGAGAGCCAGACACGACTGAGCGACCGAACAATCACACGAGGTTCTGAAGTTCACAGTTTTCTCAGCAGACACTCATCTCTCCTCCCTCTTGAGCCTCCCTCCCCCGCCATCCACCCCTCTGGGTCATCACAGAGCCCTGAGCTGAGCTCCCTGTCTACACAGCAGCTTCCCACTCGCTGTCTATTTTACACATGGAGGTGTGTGTGTATATGTCACAGCTACCCTCTCCATTTCATCCCACCCCCTCCTTCACACACGGTGTCCACTTTTCAAGGAACAGTTAAACTGTTTTCCTCAGCAGCTGGCTTTTCCTATCCCCACCAATGATGTGCAAGTGTTCCCATTTCTCCACACCTGGAAACACGTGTGACTTTGCATCTTAGTAATGACAGCCATCCAAGTGGGTCCAGTTACATTTTAATTAAAAAGTGTTTCCATTTAGTGATTTACAACATACTTGATGTGAACCCTTTTATCTTAATATACCAAATTTACAGCAAGGAGGGGGAGGGTGGGGAGATGTGATGAACTGAGAAATTAGGATAGACATATATACACGGTAGCTGCCCTGCTGGCTCAGACGGTAAAGCGTCTGCCTGCAATGCGGGAGACCTGGGTTCCATCCCTGGGTCACGAAGATCCTTTAGGGGCGTGCATGGCAACCCACTCCAGTATTGTTGCCTGGAGAATCCCATGCACAGAGGAGCCTCGTGGGCTACAGTCCATGGGGTCGCAAAGAGTTGGACACGACTGAGCAACTTCACTTTCACTTTCACCGAATTTACAATCTTTACGTTTTTCTTGGATTTAATTTAATTGCCGTAACCACACAGGCTTTAACAATATGAGGTATTGAGTTTTAGGAAAGCCCATTCTTCTTCCAGAAGATTACCAAAAATTAAAAAAAAAAGAAAGAAAATTAGAGTAACAAACACAAGTGCTTGTCTAATCTAAGAGAGTATGGAAAATGAAAGTGTTGGTCGCTCAGTTGTGTCTGACTCTTTGCGACCCCGTGGACTGTAGCCCTCCAGGCTCCTCTGTCCATGGGATTCTCCAGGCAAGAACACTGGAGTGGGTAGCCTTTCCCTTCTCCAGGGATCTTCCCGACCCAGGGATCGAGCCCAGGTCTCCTGCATTGGCAGGCAGATTCTTTACCATCTGAGCCACCGGGGAAGCAAGAGGGCATGACCAGAAGCAGAGAGTAGAGGGATTCAGACATAAAGACTATCTTCATAGGAATTCACTGGACTTCCCTCGTGGTCCAGTGGTTAACACTTTGCCTTCCAGCGCAAGGGGTGAAGGTTCGATCCCTGGATGGGGAGCCAAGATCCCCCGTGCCTCGAGGCCAGAAAACCAGAACATAAAATGGAGACAATATTGTACAAAATTCAATAAAGACTTTAAAAATGGTCCACATCTTAAAAAAACCATTACTAAAAATAAAATCATACTTTACAAAGTGTGGCTGTTAGCTGATTAAACAGACAGTATAGCTCAAGGCTTACGAGCACTTGTCTTAATTTTTTGCCCCTCCTCCTCCATTTATGATGTTTCTATTATTTCCTTTAAATAAGAATTAAATGCTCCCATTGGAAATGCAGTTTATGATTAGATGCTCAGCTTCTCTTATGCTGGGTAACTAGCTCATCTACATACAAAAAAACGACAAAGCTAAAACTCTGCTTTTGAAGAACCCAAATTTGTAGTACCGCCAGTGATTTAAATTGACTGTATCTTCCACCAGCTAATCAGGAAACAAGAATTCTTTTCTTAACAAATTGAACTATAGTTGATTTGCAATATTGTGTTAGCTTCAGGGGTACAGGAAAATGATTCAATTATATATACATGAAAGTGAAAGTCACTCAGTCGTGTCCAACTCTTTGCGACCCCATGGACTACACGGTTCATGAAATTCTCCAGGCCAGAATACTGGAGTGGGTGGCCTTTCCCTTCTCCAGGGCCCTTCCCAATCCAGAAATCGAACCCAGGTCTCCCACATCGCAGGCGGATTCTTTACCAGCTGAGCCACCAGGGAAGCCCATACACATGTGTGTGCGTATAAATATGCACATATGTATATGTGTATGCAATCCACTCCAGTATTCTTGCCTGGAAAATTCCATGGACACAGGAGCCTGGTGGGCTACAGTCCACGGGGTTGCAAAGAGTCAGGCACGAATGAGGCGACTTAGCACACACATATATATTTCACATTATTTTTCATTATATGTTATCACAAGACATTGAGTCGAGTTCCCTGTAGTATCAAATAGGCACTTATTAGTTGTTTAATACATAGTAGTAAATATACTATCAATAGCAAATTTATCCCTACCTCAAGTTTTTTTTTCATAGAAGTGAGCCAAAACAGATGAAATATATATCACTTACTGTTATTTAAGTATTAGATATCATTTCATTCTCTCTGCACTTGTAACAATCTCAGTCCATTTCGGGTAAGTGACCAAACCCTTCCTAGATGAAAATGAGCACCATGGTCAAATGCTGACTGCCAAGTTTTGTCCTATGTCCATGAGATTCCATTGGAATCAAAATTCAAATAACCAGTTGTTTGATTAATACCGTGAAGCAGAGTTCCCCAACCTTTGCAGCACCAGGGATTTGTTTCGTGGAAGGCAATTTTTCCACATACCGGGGAGGGGTAGAAAGGTTTCAGGGTGACTCAAGAGTATTACATTTATCGTGCACTTTATTTCTGTTATTAACACATCGGCTCCACCTCACATCATCAGGTATTAGGTTGCTGGAGGCTGGGAGACCCCTGGCTTAACGCAAACTTCAAGCTGGAGAAGTGTATTTACACCTTTGCTGGACAGGATGGAAAATGCGCTTTTTCTTGACAGCTGAATCAGAGGTTATATTACAGCCCTTGGCCAGTGAGATGTGAAATCTGTTTCCTTGTATTCACTCCCACAGTAAAAATGCAGGACCGCATTCACCAAAGCCTCTGTGTTTCTCTTTAAATCACGCTCATCTCTTTTCCCAAGGCTGTATAAGTTCCATTTCCTCCTCTCCACTATATTGGCCATGCTGTTCAACCCGGAGGATTTTTCAGTTTGGAACGGAAATCTGGATACCTAATACCCCAAGGTGGGGTTGGGTGGTTCTCAATGTTGTTTTTCGGTCGCTAAGTCATATCCGACTCTTTGCGACCCCATGGACTGCAGCACACCAGGCTTCCCTGTCCATCACCATCTCCCAGAGTCTGCCCAAACTCATGTCCCCTGGTCAGTGATGTCATCCAACCGTCTCATCCTCTGTGGCTCCCTTCTCCTCCCGCCCTCGATCTTCCCCAGCATGAAGGAATACGCTTCCATAAAACTTCACCTTGCTCGACCTCTTGCCGTGCGTCAGCTGCTCTATGCATTCCACACACGTCTCCATTTGTTAGAAGCGTGTGCATCCGTGCGTTTAGTCTGCTCATTTTTTAATGACAAAAGGAAGGTCAAGGAATGTCAAAGAGCGTGCACATTACACGCTTGGAGAACTGAGAATGTAAACACAGGAAATCTATTCCAGATCCCGCTCCAGGCCACACCCCACCCCAAGCCTTTAGCCCAGATTCAGCTTGCTCTTCATTTCTGACTACATCCACAAAGGAAGTTGTCACGGTCACTTTATTCATTTATTTGCACGAATAAACTCACGTGTATTCTGTGACCATCACAGAGCCGAAGTATGATCCTATCAGCGTCTCAGCTTTTGCAGAATTCATCTCGCTTTAGAGGCAAAATTAAATCCTCTGCCCAAGATGTTAAGAGCTTTTTGCTCATTTATTTTTCCTTTCTTTCTTCTCTTATTGGTACAAATCCCTGCCTCTCTTTTCTTTGATTTAGCTGGCCTCATTTGTTTCTATTTCCCAGATGCAAGGCATAATCCCCTGGATTTTATTCTGTCTTGATTCCTAATAAATCATTTCTTGATTCCTTGTTTTAAGCTCCAGCTTATCCCACATGTACCGCACGATAGAGGTTCTGACGTGCGTCTATCTTTACGGCTTATGTATCATTGGCTGACATCATCATTACAGTTTCAATTGTTGGCTGGAAAATCATGATTTAGAAGAGTGCTCTTCGTCTCCCAAGCACAGCAGGTTCTGGTTTCTATTTTTTTCCCTTCCGTTGAAAATGTATAATTGTATTGCATATAATTGGTTACGCTTAAATTTTAGGGGAGGCTGGTGGGGAATATGTTGGCTTCCCCTGTGGCTCAGAAGGTAAAGAATCGGCCTGCAGTACGGGAGACCTCGGTTCGATCCCTGGGTCGGAAAGATCCCCCGGAGAAGGGAATGGCAACCCACTCCAGTATTCTTGCCTGGACAATTCAATGGACCGAGGAGCCTGTCGGGCTACAGTCCATAGGGTCCCAAAGAGTCGGACACGCCTGAGTGACTAATGCACGCACTTTCATTTCCCAAGCACAGTAGGTTGGGGTTTCTATTTTCTCCCTTGTGTTGCAAATGGATAATTGTATGGCATTATAATTGGTGACACTTCAGTTTTTTTGGAGGGTGATTATGAGTATGTTGAGGTCTTTTTGGGGGCTTGATGCAGACGAAGAACAAGTTATGAGACCATCATGATCGCCTGTATGTCTACTGTTTCTTCAAGATGGCAAAGAGAAATATGCCATATTATCCACCATCCGTTTTAACCACTTGAATGGCAAGATGATAATAGTGAGTCTTCATGCTTCCTTGCTTCCAAATTAGCCCCCAGTACACCCACAGCTGAGTCATACACGCAGATTCCCTGGTACTCCTGAACAGTGAAGTTCCCTCCTCCCATTTTACTGTGTGGATATCAGTTCACACCGGAAGTCTAACTTTCCAACCAGTTTTTAAAATAAATACACACTTGCTGTGCTCAGTCACGTCGGTCCTCATGTCCAGCTCCCCATCTGTCCATGGGCTTCTCCAGGTGAGAACACTGGAGTGGGCTGCCATGCCCTCCTCCAGGGGATCTTCCCCACCCAGGGAGGGAACCCTGGTCTCCCACATTGCAGGCAGATTCTTTACCTGTATTCTGTAACTGTGACAAAGCCAAAGTACCATTCTATCCGCATCTCAGCTTTTGAACTATTTGTCTCGGTTTGGAGGGGATGTTTAATCCTCTGGCCACCACCAGAGATCAAACACAAGGAAGATTTTTGATAAAAACACCCTGGTATATTGACATTTCCATTCGGAAATTTCCACCTTAGCAACGCCACGAAGTCCATCTCCTTCTAAGTTCTAGGTACAACATTTACCACTGTTTTCTGCATGAGACACAACTTTGTAACTCTGTGGCTTCTGCGGTGTTGGTTGCTTTTCTTAATTTGTACTGGAGTATGGTAGCTTTAGCAGAAGGTGATGGCACCCCACTCCAGTGCTCTTGCCTGGAGAATCCCATGGACAGAGGAGCCTGGAAGGCTGCAGTCTGTGGGGTCGCTAAGAGTTGGACACAGCTGAGTGACTTCACTTTCTCTTTTCACTTTCATGCATTGGAGAAAGAAATGGCAACCCACTCCAGTGTTCTTGCCTGGAGAATCCCAGGGACGGGGGAGCCTGGTGGGCTGCTGTCTCTGGGGTCGCACAGAGTCGGACATGACTGAAGTGACTTAGCAGCAGCAGCAGTAGCAGCATAGTAGCTTTATGGGCTTCCCTAGTGGCTCAGATGGTAAAGAATCTGCCTGCCATGCAGGAGACCTGGGTTCGATCCCTGGGTTGGGAAGATCCCCTGGAGAAGGGAACAGCTACCCAATCCAGTATTCTGGCCTGGAGAATCCCATGGACAGAGGAGCCTGGTAGATTACAGCCCATGGGGTCGAAAAGAGTTGGACACGACTGAGTGACTAATGCAAGACTTCTACAGTCTCTGGCCTTGCATTTAGGTCTTTAATTCATTATGAGTTTATTTTTGTGTATGGTGATAGGGGGTGTTCTAGTTTCTGACCTGGAGAATTCCATGGTCTCTATAGTCCACGGGGTCGTAAAGAGTCAGACACGACTGAGCGACTTTCCCTACACTTCACTTCACAGTACCTTCACGAAGTTGCATTAGTTTCTGCTGTACAGCAGAGTGAATCAGCTCTGTGTATACATATATGCCCTCTTTTTAGGTGGCTCAGAAGGTAAAGAACGTGCATGCAATTTGGAAGATCCCTGGGTCGGGAAGATCCCCCAGAGGAGGGCATGGCAACCCATTCCAATAGTCTTGCCTGGAGAATCCCCATGGACAGAGGGGCCTGGCGTCCAGTCCATGGGGTCACCAACAGTTGGATATGACTGAGTGACTCAGCACAGCACAGCAGAGAACAGAAGGAAGAATAATGATTATAATACACACATTTGGTATAATATGCATAATACATATAGAGTATACCTAATATATATGATAACCATCGTTCCCACTTCTAACACCTGTTAACTATTTTAACAAAACTGTATTTGCAGTAAAACCACGATTGTGCAGGAATTTTTCTATCATATCTAGACTATAGATGGGGGCTTCCTTCGTGGCTCAGCAGTAAAGAACCCGCCTGCCACTGCAGGAGACCCGGGTTCAATCCCTGGGTTGGGAAGGTCCCCTTGAGGAGGGCATGGCAACCCACTCCAGTATTCTTGCCTGGGAGAATCCCACAGACAGAGGAGCCTGGTGGGCTACAGTCCACAGGGTCGAAAAGAATCGGACACAACTGAGCAACTAACACTTTCACTAACACTTCTCTTTCCATGTCACAACTAAAAGTCTTAAAATATGTAGGTCCCAAGAAAGTTTCCTATTGCCTGCTTTTTTAATTTTTCAAAATTTTTCTTTATTTATCTTGGCTGTGCTGTGCGTGGATTTCTCTCTAGCTGCATTGGGGAGGCTGGGAGGGCACTTCTCTCTACTTCTGCTGTGATGGCTTCTCTTGTTGCAGAGCACAGGCTCGAGGTTCGCAGGCTCGGGAGTTGCAGCTCCCAAGGTCTAGAGCACAGGCTCAGCAGTTGTGCACAGGCTTCGTTGCTTCATGGCACGCAGGATCTTCCCAGACCAGGGATTGAACCCGTGTCCCCTGCATTAGCACCCAGATTCTAAGCCACCACCACCACCAGGGAAGCATGTCTTATCACCTTCTTGAATTCACCTTGTCCATATCTTATTGATATCGATCCATATTTACTATTCCCCCCACCCCAACATCACTGGTCCAGATGAATCCAGGATGAAAAGTGGGCAACGTTATCTGTGCCTGGAGACTGTCAGTGTATCCCGCGCCGATCGACTTCCACATGTCACCTTGGTAGAGGTGATCTCTGTACTTAGAGGACGTCACTTCAGAGAATCATTTTCCGAGCCTTCCCTTACACGGTCAGTTTTCCTTTTTCCTCTGAGTACTTCGAAGGGAAAAACCTCTTCCATCATGGCTGATTTTCTCCGCTCTGTTCTAAACTGGTTAATTTCTACCCTTTAAGACCTGGACACCTTTCTCCAATGCTGTGTCCTGTTATATCCAAACCTATCTCTCGCGTGCAGCCTGAGATTTCTTCATCCTCTGCAAGAAAATACCGCTGTTTCTGTATAATGTCATAAATGAAACTTTTTTCTGTTCCCTCAATACTATTTTCCTGAAGGATGAAAAACACTTTCTCTACTTCTTGGCTTAAAAGCTCTATGAATGACAGAATCTACATGGTTCATTGCTTTCTTGCTTCTTCTCGGAACATTTGTGCCTTTCCTCAGCTACTTCAGAGCAACATAAGCTGCTCCTTCAGACGATTTTTATATTCGTTTTTCGTTGCTTAGTTGTGTCCGAGTCTCTGCAACCCCATGGACTGCAGCACACCAGGCCTCCCTGTCCCTCACCAACTCCCGGAGCTTGCTCAAACTCCTGTCCATCGAGTTGGTGATGCCATCCGACCGTCTCATCCTCTGGCATCCCCTTATTGTAAGTATTGTATAACATGTGCTGTATGTCATGATGAATACTGCATATCAAAATAACGTAGGGACTTCCCCAGCAGTCCAGTGGCTAACCCTTCACCTTCTAATCCAGGGGCTGCGGGTTCCAACCCTGGTCAATCCCACACACCTCACGGCCAAGTGACCAGAAGGTCAAGAGAGCAATGTTGTAACGAATTCAACCAAGTCTTTAAAAACGTTCCACATTCCACCCCCCCAAAAAAAACAACCTTTTAAAGAATGGCTGACGTAACACGGGGCTCCCCAGGTGGCTCAGATGGTAAAGAATCTGCCTGCGGTACAGGAGACACAGGTTCAATCCCTGGGTGGGGAAGATCCCCTGGAGGAGGGCATGGCAACCAGCTCCATTATTCTTGCCTGGAGAATCCCATGGACAGAGCAGCCTGGCGGGGCTACACTCCACGGGGTTGCACAGAGTCAGATACAACTGAGCAGCTGGGCACACATACTAGAATATATATATAAGCACAAGTATATGAACATTTCTCAGTAAGAATGCGTATGATTGAGCGGCTAACGCATACAAATCACATAAGACATCATACGTGTCCTTTAAGATACAGAGCAAAACATTATACAACATAACACACCAAGGAAACTCTGCATATTCCTTTTAAAATCCATTCTCTTCGCCCTTTTATCTTTTCAATATCCTTCTTACTCTATCCCAATGAACCAGGAGACACATGTAAGATTGAATGAGAAGCCAGAGATCCTAGGTTTCAGGTGTCTCGGACCCAAATCCTGACCAGACCTCCAGCCTTTGACTTTTTTTTTTTTAATATTTTTTATTTAGTTGTTTGTTTGTTTTGGCTGCACTGGGTCTTCATTGCTATGAACAGGCTTTCTCTAGTTGCGGTGAGCAGAGGTTACTCTGTTTTTTTTTGTTTTTTAAATTTAATTTTTTAATTGCTTTTCAGAATTGTGCTGTTTTCTGCCAAACCTCAGCATGAATCAGCCACAGGTATACATGTATCCCCTCCTTTCTGAAGCTCCCTCCCGTCTCCCTCCCCATCCCAGCCCTCTAGGTTGACACAGAGCCCCTGTTTGAGTTTCCTGAGACATACAGCAAATTCCCGTTGGCTCTCTATTTGACATATGGTGATGTAAGTTTCCAGGTTACTCTCTCCATTCATCTCACCCTCCCCTCCCCTCTCCCCAGGTCCGTAAGTCTGTTCTCTATGTCTGTTTCTCTATTTGCAGGGCAGCAGCAGAGGCTACTCTATGTTGCATGAGCGGTCTTCTCATTGCGGTGGCTTTTCTAGTTGCAGAGCACGGCTCTCGGCTAATGGGCTCGATAATTGTGGTGCATGAGCTTAGCTGCTCTGTGGCAGCTGGGATCCTCCCGGACCAGGGATGGAACCCGTGTCTCCTCCACTGGCAGGCAGATTCTGAACCACTGGACCTTCAGAAAACTCCCTGCCTTTTACTTTTGAAAAATCCAAGAGCAGGGACAGTCCAGTGGTGAAGACACGGGCTTTGACAGCTGTGCGCCCAGGTTTAAGCCCTGTTTGGGATCCTAAGATCCCAGAAGCCTCTCTGCTCCTGCTGCTAAGTTGCTTCAGTCGTGTCCGACTCTGTGCGACCCCATAGATGGCAGCCCACCAGGCTCCCCTGTCCCTGCGATTCTCCCGGCAAGAATACTGGAGTGGGTTGCCATTTCCTTCTCCAATGCATGAAAGTGAAAAGTGAAAGTGAAGTCACTCGGTTGTGTCCGATTCTTCGGGACACCGTGGACTGTGGCCCACCAGGCTCCTCCGTCCATGGGGTTTTCCAGTCAAGAGTACTGGAGTGGGGTACCATCGCCTTCTCCCAGAAGCCTCATGGTGCAGCCAAAAAAACCCAAATCACATCCATCCATACTCCTTCCAACTCCTCGCAAAGACTGAGTGACTAAGCAACAACATGTTGATTCTGGGAGAATGTTGCTCTTTAGGGTTGAGCTTCCCTGGTGGCTCAGATGGTAAAGTGTCTGCCTGCGATGCGGGAGACCCGGGTTCAATCCCTGGGTTGGGAAGGTCTCCTGGAGAAGGAAATGGCAACCCACTCCAGTATTCTTGACTGGAGAAGCCCACAGACGGAGGAGCCTGGTAGGCTACAGTCCATGGGGTCGAAAAGAGTTGTACACGACTGAGCGACTTCACTTCACTTTCAGGTATTTCTGCCAGTTGAATGAATGAATGTATGTCCAGTCGTGTCTGACGTTTCTGTGACCCCACAGACTGTAGCCCTGCAGGCTCCTCCGTCCATAGGATGCTCCAGGCAAGAATAGCCATTTCTCCCTCCAGGGGAATCTTCCCAACCTAGGGATTGAACCCATGTCTCCTGTATCTCAGATCTGGTTGACTTCTAATGCAGATACACAAAGCACGTTCAGGGACAAAGGGCATCCAAAGGCAGAGAAAAGAGGTAACGTTTTTCTCGTCCAGCCGTAACACACGAGTGTCACATCACACCCACAGACTCCCTGGGCTGCTGGTGTGCTAACTGGCACCAACTTCCTGAACCTCCAGGGTCACCCGGGTGTGGACGTTCCACCAGGCATGCTGACAGCGTGGGTCCCAGGGAACTGCAGGGCGCTCAGCCCCTGGCTGAAGGCCGAGGAAATCCGGGCTTATCAGCTGGGTCAGCACCCTCTCCTTGGGGATCCCCACATCCGCCAGCCATCGGTCTGCTCAGCACAAGCCCAACACGCAGGCCAGGCGGCCAGTCCTGCAGAGATTAGCCTTGGGTTTCAGCACGGCTCACCGAGCCACAGGCTTTAGTGTGTGTTCATATCTAAGTATGTTCTAGTTGACTAGTTCCTTTGACACTTGACTTTGTCCATCTCCAGCTCCAAATCTCTCTCTCCCCGCCACCAGTCCCCTCTAGTAAGCATAAATCCACAAAGTCTGTGAGTCTATTTCTGTTCTGTAAATCAGTTCGAGGGACTGTTTGTTCAACTTGCCTGTTCTCCTTTCTTATAAACACACTCTCCGGCACTTGCTCTTTATTTAGGCTGCAAGCGGGGCTTATCTCTCTTCCTTATAAAACATCCTCAGGGCGCTTGGCTCTTTGTGTGGAGGCTTCCTTTATTTCCCTTTCCTATTGCACACACCGGGGTCTCTGAAAACATAGCTGAGCGTCTCTGCAGTACTCCAGCGTCATCACCTCGGTGCCTATTTGGAGTTCCTTGAGGGGGTGCGGGCGGATTATGTCTGACCTTTTATCTTTCAAGACTGCCGTGGACCGCGGTATATTTGCACGCTTTTGATGCCTCTCTTTTCAAGGCTGGCTGTCACACAGAGCCGTGTGTCTCCGCAGAAATGTTTGGGCTTCAAGCCTCTCCCTCCCTGTGTTCCTGTAGTTTTAGTTTGTAGTTTTAAAAATACATCTTTATTATTTTTTCTAAACTATTCATTTATTTAACTTGCTACGGATGGCGAAAGACGGGGAAGCCTGGCATGCCGTGGTCCCTGGGGTCACAAAGAATCTGACACGACTGAGCGACTGAACAACAACTCTGGGTCTTATTGTGGCGTGGAAATCTTCCCTCTTTTTCTGCAGCATGTGGGTTATTTTTTTCCCCCTGCAGTTGTGGCACACAGGACCTTTAGTTGTGCCTTACAAACTCTTCATGGGGGCCCTTGGGATCTAGTTCCCTGACCTACGGTGCCACCCAGGCCCCCTGCATTGGGAGCTCAGAGTCTTGGCCACTGGATCACGAGGCAGATCTACGCCTTCCTTATTCTTGGAGATGTTTCTCAAGGAACCTCAGATGTAAAAGGCTCATCGAGATCCTTCTAGCCTTCTGACACCCTTTGGGAAATCAGTAGAAATTCATGCCCACTTACCTAGTGAGTGTGTGTGTTAGTCGCTCAGTCGTGTCCAACTCTTTGTGACCCCATGGAGTGTAGCCCACCAGGCTCCTCTGTCCATGGGATTCTCCAAGCAAGAACACTGCAGTGGGTGGCCATTCCTTTCTCCAGGGGATCTTCCCTACCCAGGGATCAAACCCAGGACTCCTACATGGCAGGCAGATTCTTTACCATCTCAGCCTGCCCTATCCCATAATTGAAAACCACGCATGTGGGTCTGGAGAAATTTTCTAGGGTTACCTCATTACATTTCACATTGTCTTTTCACCCCATATCCAACGAAGGCTGTTTAAAAGCATTTTGCAGTGAGGTGAAGGAACACTGTTTAAAAGCATTTTGCAGTGAGGTGAAGGACACGGAAGGGGAAGTCATACCGGGAATTTCTCTGATGGGCTGCCTTCAGCCGCATCGTTAAGGATTGATTAATTCGCTCAAATTCCATAACAGCCCACGTGGAATGTGAAGCTGTCAGGACACACGCTGCGGTGTGGATATCTCACCCCAGATCTTTCTGGCAGGAAGGCTTAAGAAGGAAGCCTTCCTTCCTTCTTGAGGAAGATTCTGTGCATTTCAAAAAAAAAAAAAAATGTCCTTTGTTAATGGATTACATCCCAGGAAGCAGGCTAGAGCGTTAGCCACGACTTTATACGCTGCTGGGCAGGAAAGAGAACAACACTCTGCATTCACCCACCGCTCTTCGTCCAGATGTGACCCAACGTGATTGTCTCCTAAAAGGGAGTGAGGTGTTCCGGCCTGTACGATGTAGCATGCATTACGACTAGCATTCAAGGGAGCGGGGCAGGGTGCAAGTTCACTACAAATACCCAAACTCATCTCAGTTATTCTGCCTGACCTTTGCAGGCTCCGCATCTCTGTCTTTCTCTTGTTCAGCTGGTGTTGAACATCGTCTTAGGCCCAGCGATTTTAAAAATTAAAGACTTGGCTTGTATATCTCTGTAAGTGGCATGAGATGCTCTTTAGAAACTTTTCCTGTTTATTTGAGTATCGTTGATTTACCAGCGTTGTGTTAGTTTTAGGAACACACCACAGGGATTCAGAAATACATATGCATGTATCTCTTCATTTTCAAATTCTCTTCCCATTTAGGTTTATTACAGAATACTAAGCAGAGTTCCCTACTGCTCTGCTGCTGCTGCTGCTGCTAAGTCGCTTCAGTCGTGTCCAACTCTGTGCGACCCCGTAGACAACAGCCTACCAGGCTCCCCCGTCCCTGGGATTCTCCAGGCAAGAACACTGGAGTGGGTTGCCATTTCCTTCTCCAATGCATCAAAGTGAAAAGTGAAAGTGAAGTCGCCCATCCGTGTCTGACTCTTCAGGACCCCACGGACTGCAGCCTACCAGGCTCCTCCGCCCATGGGATTTTCAGAGATGTCTTATTGCAGCTAGTTATTTCCTGGGCTCTTTTTTCTTATTCTAGTATTTTGACCGTGCTGCATGGCATATCAGATCTTAGTCCCCCAGTGAGGGATTGAACCTGTGTCCCCTGCATTGGGAGCAGGGAGTGTTAAATACTGCACCAGCAGGGAAGTCCCCATTTCCTTGTTTATTAATGGGGGAAGGAGCTAAATTCCCTGGATTATTTTTACTTCCACAAAAATATATATCTTATGCTACTGCTAAGTCACTTCAGTCGTGTCCGACTCTGTGCAACCCCATAGACGGCAGTCCACCAGGCTCCCCCGTCCCTGGGATTCTCCAGGCAAGAACACTGGAGTGGGTTGCCATTTCCTTCTCCAATGCATCAAAGTGAAAAGTGAAAGTGAAGTTGCTCAGTCATGTCTGACACTTAGTGACCCCATGGACTGCAGCCCACCAGGGTCCTCCATCCATGGGATTTTCCAGGCAAGAGTACTGGAATGGGGTGCCATTGCTCTCTCCGATAACCTTATATAATTCTTTTATTTATTCCAATATATAGACAATATGTGTCACGCATCTATGACTATATATATTGTTGTTCAGTCACTAAGTCTTCTCTGACTCTTTGTGACCCCTTGGACTACAGCACACCAAGATTCTCTGTCCTTCACCACCTCCTGGAGCTTGCTCAAACTCATGTCCATTGAGTCGCTGATGCTATCTAACCATCTCTTCCTCTGTCGTCCCTTTCTTCCTTTTGCCTTCAATCTTTCCCGGCATCAGGGTATGTCTCAATGAGTCAGATCTTCTCATCAGGTGGCCAAAGTATTGGAGTTTCAACTTCAGCATCAGTCCTTCCAATGAGTATTAGAGGTGATTTCCTTTCAGATGGACTGGTTTGATCTCCATGTAGTTCACAAGACTCTCAAGTGTCTTCTCCAACACCACAGTTCGAAAGCATCAGTTCTTTGGTGCTCAGCCTTCTTTATGGTCCAACCCTCACATCCATACATGACTGCTGGAAAAACCATAGCTTTGACTTGATGGACCTTTATCAGCATATGTGTATGTACATATGTTTTCTCCTCAAAGATAAATAGCATGCATGCATGTTTGTCTATCTATACATACATACATAGACACAGATACATATTATCTGTTCATGTATATAATATGTATGTGCCTGAAAAAAAATTATATGCAAATATACCAATACATTCAGAGAAGGCAATGGCACCCCACTCCAGTACTCTTGCCTGGAAAATCCCATGGATGGAGGAGCCTGGTAGGCTGCAGTCCATGGGGTCGCTGAGGGTTGGACACGACTGAGCGACTTCACTTTCACTTTTCACTTTCACGCATTGGAGAAGGAATGGCAACCCACTCCAGTGTTCTTGCCTAGAGAATCCCAGGGACGGGGGAGCCTGGTAGGTTGCCGTCTACGGGGTCCCACAGAGTCAGACACGACTGAAGCGACTGAGCAGCAGCATACCAATACACTGGAGAAGGGAACAGCAATCCTTTCCAGTATTCTTGCCTGGAGAATCCCAAGGACAGAGAAGCCTAGCAGGGTGTGGTCCTGGGGTTGCAAAGAGTCGGACACAGCTGAGTGACTAATGCTTTCATTTTCTTAGCAATATATAGCAAGAACTTTATGACCGCTGTTCAGCAACATTTGAGCCCTCATGGTCTACTTCTCTAAACCCAAGTGGAAGTATTAGCACCCATCTTGCATTACATACAAATAATTAGCAATCCCACTGCTGGGCATACACACTGAGGAAACCAGAATTGAAAGAGACATGTGTACCCCAATGTTCATCGCAGCACTGTTTACACTAGCCAGGACATGGAAGCAACCTAGATCATCAGCAGACGAATGGATAAGAAAGCTGTGGTACATATACACAATGGAGTATTACTCAGCCATTAAAAAGAATACATTTGAATCAGTTCTAATGAGGTGGATGAAACTGGAGCCTATTATACAGAGTGAAGTAAGCCAGAAAGAAAAACACCAATACAGTATATTAATGCATATATATGGAATTTAGAAAGATGGTAATGATTATCCTATATGCGAGACGGAAATAGACACAGATGTAAAGAACAGACTTTTGGACTCTGTGGGAGAAGGCGAGGGTGGAATGATATGAGAGAATAGCATTGAAACATGTATATTACCATATGTGAAACAAATCGCCAGTCCAGGTTCGATGCATGAGACAGGGTGCTCAGGGCTGGTGCACTGGGATGACCCTGAGGGATGGGATGGAGAGGGAGGTGGGAGTGGGGGCTTAGGATGGGGAACACATGTACACCCGTGGCTGATTCATGTCAATGTATGGCAAAACCAATACAATATTGTAAAGTAATTAGCCTCCAATTAAAATAAATTTTAAAAAACAAAAATTAAAAAAAAATAAAATTTTTTAAAAATGATTTTTTTTTCAGGCAGCCATATTGCAGTGAAACAAGGGTGTGTATGTTTCTGAGCATGATCATGATAAAGACGTTCGGTCCTCCTTACCAGGTGAACAGAGCATGTAAGAAAACTCATTTCAAAGATGAGATACTGTGGGTACCTCTCATAGCCCAGTGACATAAAATTAACCAGTACAACTTGAAAACATGTGGGTTATTTTCAAGTATCTTTTGATATTGATTTCTAAGATGATGCCACCATGATAAGAGAACAGACTTTGTGTGATTTCAGTACTTCTAGACCATGTAAGCTTTACACCTTGTTTTATGTCCCTGGATATGTTCCAGTGTCTCCAGGGGTATAGTCTATGGGAACTTGAACAGAATTTGTACCCCCCTGTTGTGTGAAAATTGTAACATTGCTGAATTAGTTCATGGTGCTTTTCAGGCTGACTATATCCTTCGACTTCTCTGTATAGTCATTCTATTAATTTTTGAGAATTTGATATTGAAACACCAACTAAAAATCTTAATTTGTTTACTTAAAATGATTGCAATATATAGCAGAACGGTAGGTAACTTTATTCTGTATTTTCCAAGTTTCCTTGGAAATACGTGTTTCAGATTTTCATAATTAAAAAAAAAATTTATTAATTAAAAAAAAAAAACAGGTATGTTGGGTTGGCCAAAAAGTTTGCTTGGGTTTTCCCTAAGCTGTTACATAAAAACCCAAATCGATGGGATACAGTCTAAAGGGTCGCAAAGAAAACATATGTACACACACACACCCCATAGAATTATGGAACTGGGGATTATGGCTTTATTGGTCTGTTCAGCAACATGGCACCCTGCAAGACAGACATCAGGAATTGCCAAATGGGGACTTCCCTGACCTTCCAGTGGTTAGGAATCTACCTTGTAACGCAGGGGACATGGGTTCAACCCCTGGTCGGGGAAGATCCCACGTGCCACGGAGCAAGTAAGCCCATGTCCCGCAAGTACAGAAGCCCTCACTCTAGAGCCACCACGGTGAGAAGCCCGCACACCAGCCCTGGAGAAAAGCCTGAACACCGCGACAAAGTCCCGGCTCAGCCCCCAATAATTCGTTGACTAGCTAATAATATTTTTTAAGTTTTAAAAACAAAGAATTGCCAGATAAAAATCAAGATGCCCAGTTACATCTGAATCTTAGATAGCACATTGTTTTTGGAGAAAAAAGAATTTCCTGCATACCGTGATGGACATTCCCACTAAAAATATGCACTATGTCTCTGAAAATCAAATTGATCTGGGATCCTTATAGCACTGTTACTTGCTAAAACAGACAATGTGACGGAAAGCAGCTCTTCAGATGTTTTCGTTGGCTGACTGCATGAATGACCAACGCATTGATGAGGTAAACGCTTTAGGGGCTTCCCTGGTGGCTCAGTGGTAAAGAGCCCACTTGCCAAACATCTGGGTTGGGAAGATCCCCTGGAGAAGGGAATGGCAACCCACTCCAGTGTTCTGGCCTGGAGAATTCCATGGACTGTATAGTCTTTCCGACACTAACCCTGACCTGGTTTCCAATTCTGGCAACTTTTAAGAATGTGGAAGCGGCTGTTGTCTGCATGATATTTTAAAACTTCAATCATTCCTCTGGTTTTCTGTCTTCAGGCGAAATTATCTCAGTTCTCTGATCGTTCTCTTCGTGACCCATTACATGTTGCAAAATCATGGTTTTCGTTACTATACAAAATGAGAGGTAGAGAAAAATTGGAGAAAGACTTGCTGGCATAATGACTCACTGGAAAAATAAAGGCTTTTTCCGTGCTATTTAGTAAGAGTGTCTCTTTCCTTTTCATCACAAGAGGGCCATATGGTTGATCTATTTTTAGGTTTTGGAGGAACATTCATAGTGTTCCCCACAGTAGCTGTATCAGTCTACCATATGACCCAGCAGTTGCACCACTCCGGGACATACACCCTGAGAAAGCCATAATTCAAAACTAGACATGCACCCCAATGTTCACTGCAGCATTAGTCACAATAGCCAAGACGGGGAAGCAACCTAGATGTCTATCGACAGATAAATGGATAAAGAAGATATGGAACATACGCACGGTGGAATATTACTCAGCCATAAAAAGGAATGAACTTGGGTCAGCGGAACTGCAGTGGATGAACCTAAAGCCTGTTATACAGAGTGAAGAAAGTCAGTAAGAGGAAAAAAAAACAAACACTGTGTATTAACACGTACGTTTGGAATCTAGAAAAATGGTTCTGATGAACCTATTTGCAGCGCAGGGCAAGAGACTCAGATGTTGGGAACAGACTTGTGGAAGGAGAGGGTCGGGGTGAACTGAGTGTAGCACTGACATAGATACATTGTTGAGTGTAAAACAGACAGCTCAGCTCTCTCAGGGAGCTCAGCTCGGTGCTTTGTGATGACATAGAGGGGTGGGAGGCGGGGTGCAAGGGAGGTTCAGGAGCGATGGGATATACGTACATGTTGACTGATTCACTCTGTTGTACACTGGAAACTAACAGAATATCATAAAGCAATTATACTCCAATTTTAAAAAAGAGAATCATCTATGAATGATTCATAGATGAAGGCTTTAACATATTAACGAGCCCAGCCCATATGCTTAAAACTTATGAAAGCCCCTACTGGATTTTTATCTAAAAAATACTCTCTGAAGAGGAATACGTTTGGCATGCTTTGAATGATAAAGACCCTGGTTCTTATTAATCTCAAAACCGAGTCATTCAGAGATTATCAATTTGGATGGGTTTTAGACAGCTCCAAGAAAATACTACTTCAGTTTCTTTATTGAGAGAAAGTGGAAGTCAGATAAGAGACATGATAGCTATAAAAGCTCCGGAGTTTGGCAGAATTATACCACTGGTTTGGAATGCTAATGCCATGTCACGAATAACTCTTGAAGGTAAATTCTACTAAGGGCTTCCGGAGCTTCTCCTGCAGAAGGGTCTAATTAGTCCCACTAATGTGGATGATTAAATAAAGGCTTCTCTGGAGTGAATTCTAAAACTATTCACTTTTTTCTGGCAAAAAAAAAAAAGAAAAAGAAAAAGGAAGAGCAAAAGGAAATTGTCTGGAATACAGTATGGTGGCTCAGTGGTAATACAGGAAGCAGCAGTTCCATGCCTGGGTTTGGGAAGATCCCCTGGAGGGGGGCATGGCAACCCACTCCAGTATTCTTGCCTGGAGAATCCCCGTGGACCAAGGAGCCTGGCGGGGCTACAGTCCCTGAGGTCACAAAAGAGTCAGACATGACTGAGCATACATACATGCACACAAAGTAGGGGGAGAAAAGAATAAAGTTGACATCGCTCACATTTGTCTCAATTGACCAATATAGAGAACACGTTTTCATTTTTCTTTTTTAAAATTTATTTTATCGACGTATAGTTGCCTTGTAATGCTGTGTTAGTTTCAGATGTAGAGCTCAGTGGATGTGAGAGTTGGACTATAAAGAAAGCTGAGCGCCGAAGAATGGATACTTTTGAACTGTAATGTTGGAGAAGACTCTTGAGAGTCCCTTGGACTGCAAGGAGATCCAACCAGTTATCCTGGGGGAGATCAGTCCTGGGTGTTCATTGGAAGGACTGATGCTGAAGCTGAAACGCCAATCCTTTGGACACCTGATGCAAAGAGCTTACTCATTTGAAAAGCCCCTGACGCTGGGAACGGTTGAGGGCAGGAGGAGAAGGGGACGACAGAGGATGAGATGGTTGGATCGCATCACCGACTCGATAGACATGGGTTTGGGTGGACTCCAGGAATTGGTGATGGACAGGGAGGCCTGGCGTGCTGCAGTTCACGGGGTCACAAAGAGTAGGACATGACTGAGCGACTGAACTGAACTGAACTGAACTAACTGAATTATGTCACTGTATGGGCTTCCCTGGTGGCTCAGACGGCAAAAAATCTGTCTGCAATGCAGGCTATGTATCAGTTCAGTTCAGTTGCTCAGTCATGTCTGACCCTTTGCGACCCCATGGACTACAGCAGGCCAGGCCTCCCTGTCCATCACCAACTCCTGGAGCTTGCTTAAACTCATGTCCATCAAGTCGGTGATGCCATCCAACCATCTCATCCTCTGTCATCCCCTTCTCCTCCCGCCTTCAGTCTTTCCCAGCATCAGGGTCTTTTCCAGTGAGTCAGCTCTTCGCATCAGGTGGCCAAAGGATTGGAGTCTCAGCTTCAGCATCAGTCCTTCCAATGAACACCCAGGACTGATTTCCTGGAGGATGGACTGGTTGGATCTCCTTGCAGTCCCAGGGACTCTCAAGAGTCTTCTCCAACACCACAGTTCAAAAGCATCAATTCTTTGGCGCTCAGCTTTCTTTATAGTCCAACTCTCACATCCATACATGAGTACTGGAAAAACCATAGCCTTGACTAGATGGCCCTTTGTGGGTAAAGTAATTTTTTAATATGTTTTTTAATATGCTGTCTACTTTTTCATATTTTCTTCCTTTATGATTTATCACATCTCCAGGGGATCTTCCTGACTGAAAGGTTGCTGCTGAGCCATGAAAGACACCAGGATTCTTGGTGTCCGGAGAAGAGGAATTCAATCCAGGGCCAGCTCTTGATCACTCAGAGCTTTTGTGTAATAAAGTTTCATTAAAGTGTAAAAGAGATAGAGAAAGCTTCTGACACAGACATTAGAAGGGGGCAGAAAGAGTGTCCCCCTGCTAGACTTTCAGTTCAGTTCAGTCGGTCAGTCGTGTCCGACTCTTTTCGACCCCATGGACTGCAGCACGCCAGGCCTCCCTGTCCATCACCATCTCCCGGAGTTCACTCAAACTCAGATCCATCGAGTCGGTGATGCCATCCAGCCATCTCATCCTCTGTCGTCCCCTTCTCCTCCTGCCCCCAGTCCCTCCCAGCATCAGAGTCTTTTCCAATGAATCAACTCTTCACATGAGGTGGCCAAAGTATTGGAATTTCAGCTTCAGCATCAGTCCTTCCAAAGAACACCCAGGACTGATCTCCTTTAGAATGGACTGGTTGGATCTCCTTGCAGTCCAAGGGACTCTCAAGAGTCTTCTCCAACACCACAGTTCAAAAGCATCAATTCTTCGGCACTCAGCTTTCTTCACAGTCCAACTCTCACATCCATACATGACCACTGGAAAAACCATAGCCTTAGCAGTACGTTATATACCTATGAGCAAGCTGTTATTTAGAGAAATGAAGTGTCTCAAAATTCAGAGAGTGGCACCAGGGCCCTCAGCCACAACCTGCATTTTGACATAACATTGGAACCAGGTTAGTCATCCCGGGCCATTAAACGGTTGACCTGAATCTTGAAGAAAGGCAGGTTTCTAAGCAAATACAGTTTCATTAACATAGATTAGGAGAACAATGTGTGAGTAAAATATTACTGGTTTGTTGAGCCCATATCGGCTCTGAGTCTTAAGTGGAACTGACCTGAAGAAATCAGAGTCTAGGGTAAATACGCAGTTCGTTCACATAGCTTAAGAAAACCATTTCCATGAGAAAAAGCATTGGTTAGCTCAAGGTTTGACAAAAGTTAAGTTCAGGTGGAACCAGGTGTCATCATGGCAAATTAAAATTCTGAATTTTAAATTTAGAATTTTAAAAGAAACCTCCTTTTGATTTTGTATATATTTATTATATTAGTCGCTCAGTCGTGTTTGACTCTTTGCGACCCCATGGACTATACCGTCTGTGGAATTCTCCAGGCCAGAATACTGGAGTGGGTAGCCTTTCCCTTCTCAAAGAGGATCTTCCCAAACCAGGGATCAAACCCAGGTCTCCCGCATTGCAGGCGGATTCTTTACCAGCTGAAACACAAGGGAAGCCCTAATTTTGTATAGAGAAGGAAAAAAAAAAAAAAATCAGACACTTGTAGTTGTCTCCTCCTGCCACTGAAGAGAGAGGGACAAAACGTCTGACACATGCTGCCTATTTCCTCCGTCTGGAGACCCCTGGCCTTCCTGCCTGTTACCCTCTCACGAACCAAAGGTGGAGCCCCGGTCTCCCACATTGCAGGGGGATTCTTTACTGTCCGAGCCACCAGGGAGCCATGGAATAGACTTCCCTGCATTGCGGGACCTTGAGTGCGTGGGCTACACTGCAAGCCGCCGCTCCATCCGTCCCCCTACCCCTCGTCTCCCTTGGCAACCAGGAGTCTGCTCTCTGTGTAAGTCCTCTTCCATCTTGCAGATATGTTCATGTTCGTCATGTTTCAGATTCAACGTCTAAGCGAGGGCATGCTGTACAGCACGTCCTCTTTGTATAAAGACTTATTTCAGACGGCGATGTTCTATAAGCCGCTCCTCATGGTTGTTCTTGCCATGATGAGGCTGTTGCTCATATTATTAAGGTCTCTTTCCGCAGCATTTACTGATTTTTTTCTTTTAACTGTGATTCATTCCATGATACAGAGAGAAAGCAGCATCTCACGCATCTGAACAGAACGCTCATCAAAGGCCAAGAGGCCAGGTGTTTGAAAATGAGATGTTGGACCCAGTAGAACAGGAACCATCTCCAGATGGACGTTCCACCTGCAATCGTGAATACATGCAGACCTACAAAAATATATGCAGACTACATTAAGGGGTTATCAAAGTATACACAGCAAAAGGAGTAATAGGTAACTAGAGATACACCAAAATAGAAAGAAGACATCTCTGAGAGGGGATGGGCCTTACCACACTTATAAAATTAATACAGCATATCTATTTTTAAAGTACTTTCTTAAAGTAAAAAATTTAATATTTTTTATTTAAGCTTCATTTAAAATTAAAATGCAATACCTTCATTTAAAGTTAGCTTAAAATTAAAATGTAATATTTAAATAGCATTGAAACATGTACATGACCATATGTGAAATAGATCACCAGTCCAAGTTAGATGCATGAAACAGGGCACTCAAAGCCGGTGCTCTGAGATGACCCTGAGGGATGGGATGGGGAGGGAGGTGGGAGAGGGGTTCGGGATGGGGACACATGTACACCCATGGCTGACTCACGTCAATGTATGGCAGAAACCACTGGAATGTTGTAATTAGCCTCCAATTAAAGTAAATAAATTAAAAAATGATAATAATAAAGAAAATTTAACATTAAAATGTAATTAAATGTAAAAAAATACATTTAAATGTAATTTTAATGTAAATTTAAATGTAAAAATGTCATTTTAAAATTAAAATGCAGTATTTTTGTTTACATTTGAAATTAAAATGTAATATTTTACTTTTTACTTTTGAAAATTAAATATTTAAATATTACAATTTCATTTTTAAATTAAATACTTTAAATATTGCATATTTTATTTAACAGGGTAGTAAACGCTTTATTTAATATTTTTATGTAAAAATACAATTTTAAATAAACTTTAAAATATTTTTGAAAAATTAATACAGTGTCTCTAGTAAATAAAACAGATAAGTGTGTTTTGGGATCTCCCTGGCAGTCCCGTAGTTAGGACTCTGGCCTTGGACTGCAGGGGATGCAGGTTCGATATCCCTCGCAAGCTGCAAGGTCCGTCCAAAAAATAAATAATAAAGTGACTTGGTTTTGTTTATAGTAGACAAAAAACTAGAGTACAGGAGAAAGTTCACAGCTGGACTCAAGTCCATGTGGGGGTGTGCAGTAAAAAGGTGTCATCTCAAATTACTGGGTACAGGTTGACTTCTTAGTAAATACCATTGGGATAGCTGGTTATACACTTGTGAACACACACGCACAAATCACATTAGATATGCACTTTACATCCAAGGAAGGAATAAACTCCAGATGGGAAAATGACGTGTTAAATAAAAAAATACTAGTACTGAACAACAGCTTGAGTGAATTCCTTTTCACAACTGACGCAGAGTCGAGATGCATTCCAATTATTTTTCAAAAGTATGACCGCACGGAGACTTCCTTGGTGATCCGGTGGCTAAGACTCCACGTTCCCAAAGCAGGGGGAGCCGAGTTCAGTCCCTGCTGAGGGAACTCGGTGCTACATGCCACAGCGAAATGATTTACAGATCCTGACTGAAGACTGCACGTGCCAGAACTGAAAACTCACACACCATAAATAAGGATCCCGAACGGGTGTGACAGAGATGGAAGATACGGCACGGCACAGCTGAGACCCAGTGCAGCCAAATACATAAATTCATAAACATGCTTTCGATTAAAAAAATAATAAAAAATTTCTGCCTTCATTCAAAAAACATTTTAACAGGAGAGGGGAAAAAAAAAAAAAAAAACATTATTCACCGAGTCAAGTCAAAAGGCAACTGAGAAAAACAGAGGAAATATTTACAAGGCACATCATAGATTCACGGCTACCTGTGCCTAAGATTTTTCTGTACGTTGAGAAGAAAACACCAGAAACCATCTGGGAAGTTCAGCAATCAGCACTGGAAGAGATAAATATATTGACTCGCATCACAAGAGGCAAAAGTCAGCAATCATGCCAGACCAGAGGACATAAAAGAAGCTACAGGTGAAGTGGGATCCTGGATTACCATCCTGGAAGAGAAAATATAGGATCTTTCAAGGCTGTTTGTTTTTTCCCCAACAGAAACTTGTAAGTGGCGCAACTGAGAAAATTTGGTTAAGGTCAGTAGATTAGCTAATAGTCTTGCGTGCTTAGTCGCTCAGTCGTGCCTGACTCTCTGCAACCCCATGGACTGTAGCCCACCAGGCTCCTTTGTCCACAGGATTCTCCAGGCAGGAATACTGGAGTGGGTCACCACGCCCTCCTCCAGGGGATCTTCCCAACTCTGGGATCGAACCCAGGTCTCCTGCATTGCAGGCAGATTCTTTACCATCTGAGCCACCAGGGAAGCCCATATAAATGTATGAACATGTGTATAAAAGTATATTTATTATGCACACATAAAATAATTTCCCGCTGAATTATAAGAATGTTTCTAATAATGAATGAATGCTCCAACAAATGTTGATGCATATGAAAACGAAAGTCTCACTCTCTGGATACAAACGATAAAATCTCCTAGAAAGAAAAGATCTGAGAATTAATCAGAATCCGTTTGACATCACACTTCTCCTCAACAACCCTGGAAGCTAGAAGACGAGCTGGAAGCTATGAATCAAAGTCTTCACTCCGGTGAAGAGGAGGAAAAAAAAAAAAAAAAACATTTTTAACCTAGAAATTTTGTAGGAAATTTTTGCTTTCAAAGATGAAAGCAAAACAAATACTTTTTTTTAAAAAAATATACAAATCCATAATTTTTACCTTATCTCCCCCCATACATGGTTTTTAAATTTTAAAAGTGATTATTCAAGAAAGCCTCCATTAGCACGAAAAGAGAAGAAATAGGACAGGATATCAAGACATTGCACAAAATCAGAAGACTTAAGATCTTTGAAAAAAGAAAAAATGTAATGGGAAATCCCACAAACTTTGACACCTGGAAATGTGTTGGTTTAGCAGTAAGTTTCAATGAGGTAGGAATACATTTCCATGTGTATGTGTAAATGAATAAGATTTACATACCCTCCGAGTACATCCCTTTATTGAGTGAGGACTTTTTTGGAATTCAACCAAGCACGAAGCCGCAAAGACGTCATTACATCACGGAAACTTGAAAACAAGGAAGTGTCCTTAGAAAAACCAAAATTGGAAGGAAGGAAGAAGCGGGTATACGGATGTTGTCACATTTCAGGGCAAAAAAAAAAAAAGTCATCAGAATCAAGATTCTGAGGCATCTACGCTATGAAGATGATCCGTGAAGAGTAAAGTGTTAATTCCTAAACAAAAATTCAAACTGTTTAAGTGTGCTGTTGGAGAAGGGGATATTTTTGGATTTTTTTTTTAAGAGAATTTTAATGAGTCTCCATGGAAGCTGAAATCATATGCACAGCAGGATTTGAAACGACATGGGGGTATAAATGAATGTTGTGTTCACGTGGGTAAGACTAGAAAGGCCTGTTATTAACTGGGAAGCAGAGTCGTCTCTTGCCAGGAAGGGACCCTAGTTGGGCAACTAACGATGCTGAGTGGAGTAGATAAAACTCTTAGGGACCTCCCCTCGTTGTCCAGTGGCTAAGACTTCGCCCTCCAAGGGGGGGCATACAGGTTCAGTCTCTAGTCTGGGGGCTAAGCTCCCATATGCCTCAAGGCCAAAAAAAAAACGAAAGATAAAACAGGAGCAGTACTGTAACAAATTCAACCGGTCCTTTACAAATGGTCCACATTAAAAAAAAAAAAAAAACACTTTTATAAAACCCTCTTTGGAAAAAAAAAAAGAAAAAGAAAACCGTCTTTGTAGCTAAGGTATAGTGGACGGGTTACCTAAGCTTGTTCAGCCCCGGTTTCTTAGCCTGTGAGAACCTGGTACCGCTTTCCTCAGTAGGATGCTCTGTGGATCAGATAGGTGCTGCAGACAGGGCTATCAGCTGACAACCAGCAAAGAGAACAGAGGATTGATTCCCCATTTCCATCGGTATCTGTTGGAAGTTACTGACTACAAGGGGAGATGAAGCCATAACGTAGCAACATTTTCTTCCCCCCAGGTGAAACTGATACGTGATGTTTCAAGGATTCTTTTTTTCTTTTTTAAAGCAGAGGACAGTTGCTCTTGGGGGCTTCCCTGCTGCCTCAACGGTAAAGAATCCATCTGCCAAGGCAGGAAACGTCAGATCGGTCCCTGGGTTGGGAAGATCCCCTGGAGAAGGAAACAGCTGCCCACTCCAGTATTTTTGCCTGGAGATTCCCATGGACAAACTTGCAAAGAGTCGGACACGACTGAAGCGACTCGGCACATCGGGGTACGGTTCCCACCTAAGCTGAATAATAGATATCTTGGCATTTAATTTCTATCACTCTGCCTAAAGAAAAACTTCAAATTTGTTCAATGAGTTTTACAGAATCTATACTGCTTCTGCCTTTTTTTTTCCTTCTCTTTGACTTCCCCAGCGTGAAGTCAGTATTCCAACGGTGCGCTGACCTCCTGATGCCTCCCCTGACACTCAGACATTTTCCCATTATGGCTCAAAGCCCAGCATTTCTAAATTAGATCTTCCATCAAAAAGAAAAGAAAAAAAATGTGCCTGTGCTTGTGGCCACAGGGCATGGCAACCTATGTTTAGCCTCATAGAAATGCCAGCTTTCAAACTTTTCCAAGCCACACAATCCTTTATTGTCCAGTTAGTGAAGGGAGGATGAAGAACCATGATGTCAGTAGCAGTGATGAAGTTAGACATTATGGAAAAATTATCCCTCAGCAGCTACACAGACCAATGAACAGTATTTCTTTAAAACAAGAACTAGAAAACACACATCAAGTGAAAAATTAGGTGCTGCAAACACTCCTTAGTCACCAGCCTGAATAAACAATCTTTAGTGCAAGCTGCCTCAATTTCAGTCTCCTCAAACTGCAGACGAATGGAATGAATGGAATCAAATGTTCAGAATTCCGTGGACATTCAAATACCCCTTTTCTCATCTGAAAAGAGGATTGCAAAGGAAGTTCTCAAGATCATACCTACATTCAGAGTAAAGGAAAACCAGAAATCTTTGTAGACCAAAGGAATTTATCTGCAAATAAATGCCTTTCATATTTTGATAAGGTTTTTATAATGCTTTATACAACAAGATAAAGACCCAGGCATTAAATTTGTTTCAAATATTCCACCAACGATGTTAACCTTTATCCTATGATTCAGTTTTCAGTCATCCTGTTCTTTCTATGCATGAATTAAAACAGTCTAAAGAAGGGTACAAGGAAGGGAAAATGTTAATTGCTCAGTTGTGTCCGACTCTTTGAAGACCTCATGGACTGTAGCCCGCCAGGCTCTTCTGTCCATGGGGTTCTCCAGGCAAGAATCCTGGAGTGGGTTGCCATTTCCTCCTCCAGGGGATCTTCCTGACCCAGGGACTGAGCCGGGGTGTCCCTCACTGCAGGCAGATTCTGTACCATTTGGGCCACCAGGGAAGGCCAAACAAGAGTAGGATATATGTATAACAGATTCACTTTGTTATATACCTGAAACCAACACAGCATTGTAAGTCAGCTGTACTCCAATAAAATAGAAATTAACTAATGCATGAATTACAAGCAACATACTAAATTTGAAGAGATCAAACCATTCCATCCTACAGGAAATCAACCCTGAATATTCACTCAAGGACTGAAGCTGAAGCCCCAATCCTTTGGCCACCTGATGCAAAGAGCCTACTCATTGGGAAAGACCCAGATGCTGGGAAAGATTGAGGACAGGAGGAGAAGGGGATGACAGAGGATGAGATGAATGGCATCACCGACTCAATGGACGTGAGTCTGAGCAAGCTCCGGGAGATGGTGAAGGACAGGGAAGCCCAGTGTGCTGCAGTCCATGGGGTCGCAAAGAGTCAGACACGACTTGGTCACTGAACAACACGCTGAATTTGTGGGTGATGTTTGATAAAGGTGATCCCAAATACTGAGGAGACACAGTTCTTATGGTGATTATTAACTATTTTCTTGGTCACCTCTTTCTGGTGTTACTGCTTAGTCTAGAGAGAGAAGCCATATTAAACTTCCCTCTGCGAGGCAAATGTATATTTAGTTCCAGGGTAGTTTTAAAAGCCACTGAACAAAGGAAGAAACCCACTTTTAAAAGTAGGACACCATAATTGTGAGAGAAGTGGAGATCAAAACATCCACGTGAATTCTCTGATTCCTTGAGCTCAGGGAGGCTTCCGTTTGAAAGGACAAAGACTCAGCTGAGGCCCCCGCTAGACGCAAGGGGCAGGTGGCCGCCAGCTCCGATTTTCCTAAGTGATAGCTTATTGCAAACAGTGCTTCTGTTTTGGATTTTCCAACTGTTTGAAATCTGAACGCTGAAACGGTCTGAAATGTAAACCCTTGAGAGTGATCTGAGAGATGTACCTCCTATGAACCAACACTATTTAAAAATTCCCACTTGTGGAGTGACTATCTGGAAGCCAGCAACCCAAAATAAGGTGCATGCAGGAATGTGTACTTAGTCGCCCAGTCACGTCTGACTCTGCAAACCCAAGGACCGCAGCCCACCAGGCTCTTCCGTCCATAAATTTTCAAGGCAGGAATGTTGGATGAACCCAATTGCATGGCAGCAAATGAGACGCAGACGTAGAGAACAGACTTGTGGGCACAGTCGGGGAAGGAGTGCAGTCCAGTCGCCCAGTCATGTCCGACTCTTTGTGACCCCGTGGACCGCAGCACACCAGGCCTCCCTGTCCATCACCAACTCCCAAGTTTACTCAAACCCATGTCCATTGAGTCGGTGATGCCATCCAGCCATCTCATCCTCTGTTGTCCCCTTCTCCTCCTGCCCTCAATCTTTCCCAGCATCAAGATCTTTTCAAATGAGTCAGCCCTTCACATCAGGTGGCCAAAGTATTGGAGTTTCAGCTTTAACATCAGTCCTTCCAATGAACACCCAGGACTCATATCCTTTAGGATGGACTGGTTGGATCTCCTTTCAGCCCAAGGAGCTCTCAAGAGTCTTCTCCATCACCACAGTTCAAAAGCATCAGTTCTTCAGTCCTCAGCCTTCTTTATGGTCCAACTCTCACATCCACACATGACTACTGGAAAAACCATAGCTTTGACTAGACGGACCTTTAGAGGGAAGGAGACGGAGGAGAGGGTGGGACAAATTGAGAAAATAGCATGGAAACATATACATTATCATATACAAGAGAGACAGCCAGGGGGAACTTGCTGTGTGATACAGGGAACTCAACACAGGACTCTGTGACAGCCTAGAGGGGTGGGATGGGGTGGGAGATGGGAGGGAGGGTTAGGAGGGAGAAGACATATGTATACCGATGGCTGATTCATGTTGATGTATGTCAGAAGCCAGCACAGTATTGTAAAGCGATTGTCCTCCAATTAAAAAAATACTGGAGTGGGTTGTCATTCCCTTCTCCAGGGAATCTTCCCAACCCAGGGATCAAACCTTTGTCTCCCGTGTCCCCTGCATTGGCAGGTGGATTCTTTATCCCTGAGCCATCACAAGGGATGGGTAAAGACTTTCAGAATCTCTGCACACAGACTGGAAAAAGGATGGGGGTCTTATATCTTAGCAGCAGGCATTACACATAATAAAATGTGTATTAGTCTCTCAGTTGTGTCTGACTCTTTCTTACCCCGTGGACTGTAGCCCACCAGGCTCCTCTGTCCATGGGATTCTCCAGGCCAGAATACTCGATTGGGTTGCTGTTCCCTTTCTCCAGATTCTCCTTGTGGCTCAGCTGGTAAAGAATCCACCTGTATTGCTGGAGACCTGAGTTGGGAAGATCCCCCGGAGAAGGGAAAGGCTACCCACTCCAGTGTTCTGGCCTGGAGAATTCCATTGACTGTACAGTCCATGCGGTCGCAAAGGGTCGGACGCGACTGAGTTAACTTTGATTTCATCTCATTTCTCCAGATTCACATAACAGATGCTCAATTAATGTTTACTGAATGATGACTCACTCATACACAGAACAACTCTAGACTCTGGACATCCCTGACTTTGAATCCCACACCCTTTCCTATAATCAGAATAATAGTCACCAACCATCTAAGACTCTTTTTTCATCCTTCCTCCAGGGAAAGACTTCTCCCAAATGCAAAACGCATATAGGGTGATTTTTTAAAAAGTATCTGAAAGTTCCATGCCACTGAAGATGAAGGAAAGGCGCAGTGAACCCTGAGTTGTAATTTGTATTCTGTGTGGGCATTTTCTAGTTCATCCATCTTCTCATTTTTAATTTATATATTTTGGGGATAATGAGGCCGAGTAAATTAAGAAATATGGAGAAGTGTGCAATTCCTGGTCTGTATAAATAGACACAAGGCATGGTCAAGAACAAGAATGGAATGGATAATAAGCCATCAGAGTGTATTAGTAGGTTGGTGGTAAACCCATATTGAGTGGTAATCTCAGAAAGATGCACGAATATGACCTCAGGTAAAAAGCATTCTCTCAAACTTCATGCATCTGAGAGACATTCCAATGTACATTTTTATCTTCCATTATTACCACTGGGCTCCTATGAAGGCTTGATGAATCTTGCCTGATATGAAATATTGAAGTCTCATGTAAAAGGCTAATATGGGCTTCCCTGGTGGAACAGTCGTAGAGAATCCACCTCCCACATGGGTTCAATCACTGGGTCAGAAAGATCCCCTGGAAAAGGGAATGATAACCCACTCCAGAATTCTTGCTTGGAGAATCCCATGGACAGAGGAGCCTGGTGGGCTACATTCCATGGGGTTGCAAAGAGTCGGACCCGACGGAAGCAGCTTAGCATGCATGTTCACATATATATGTGTATATATACATAAATACACATAAGTACACATATAAATTATCTATACAGGCTGCTGCTGCTACTGCTGCTAAGTCGCTTCAGTCGTGTTCGACTCTGTGCGACCCCATAGACGGCAGCCCACCAGGCTCTGCCATCCCCGGGATTCTCCAGGCAAGAACACTGGAGTGGGTTGCCATTTCCTTCTCCAATGCATGAAAGTGAAAAGTGAAAGTGAAGTCGCTCAGTCGTGTCCGACTCTTAGCGACCCCATGGACTGCAGCCCACCAGGCTCCTCCATCCATGGGATTTTCCAGGCAAAAGTACTGGAGTGGGGTGCCATTGCCTTCGCTGATACAGGCTAATCATTAATATTATATATGTATATATCTGCATATATAATTATTGTGTATGTAAAATTCGTAGTTTACCTATCTACACAAAGAAAAATTATATAGATGATGAGTTATAGACTCAGATATTGATATACATACATAATCAATGAGTAGCCTTAAACCCTGATGAAAAGTCATTAAAAAAATTTACAAAGGTTGGAACCAGGGGCAGAAAATAATAAAAAATCTTTAAGGAACTATCATTCCAAAAAAATCAGTGCTTGCCCAGCTTTTCTGTACATACACAAAAGTGTTAGTCGCTCAGTCACGTCTGACTGTTTGTGACCCCATGGACTGTAGCCCACCAGGCCCTTCTGTCCATGGGTTTCTCCAGGCAGGAATGCTGGAGCGGGTTGCCATTTCCTTCTCCAGGGGGTCTTCCCAACCCAGGGATCAAACTCAAGACTCCTGCATTGCAGGCAGATTCTTTATTGTCCGAGCAACCAGGGAAGCCCAAAGAAACACTTAAAATACACTGGCATTTTGCAGCTCCTTGGAAATTCTTACATCCTTTTCACCCTCCAGAGTTGCTCTCTTGGTAACATCCAGACGCCCCAATTTCTCTTTCTGAGAAAGTCTCTCCACGATTAAAGACCTGACGTCTTTCAAAGGGGCCCCTGTTCTCCACAGGGGTGCCGAGGCAGTGGGCGTGATGACCCAGATCCAAGGGCAGAGGGATGATCAATCCTAAGAGCAGGTTGGGCGGCACCGGGCGTGGATCCCAGAGTCCACGGGCACCCAGCGGCTGACCCAGGAAGAACAAGCCAGGCATCAGGCCAGTCAGAGAAAGAACACAGCTAATGAGCTAGCTCTGGGCAGGTTGGGCAGGAAAGGTTCAGAAAGCAAACAGGACTTCAGCAAAGGTCATGTTATGCGATGCCAACCCTAGTGGGATGCTCAGAATAAAGCTGGATGGAGCTTTCATGGGGGCAAGTGTGCAACATCTTTACACATCAAGAGAAAACCTGCGAAACGGACAGAAACCGGGATGCTGAGAAACCTCTGGGTCGTGGAAACTGCGAGAACTGACCGACCCATTCTGCAACCTCTCACTGTCTGAGGACTGGAATGCCACTCAGGGCAAACGCTATGTGTCTGTAACTCATCGAAGGTCTTCCCACAAGTGCGATTGCTCTATTCGTTTAAATTCAATAGCAGGGCAACGTTTTTATAGACTTCCACAAAATGATCAGATCTCTGAGAATTCTACCTGAATGCCCATACGATGGTCATGAGAATCCATGATAACTTGCACCATCATTTAACCATCATCAAAGCGCCTTTACACGCACATAATTTCATCTTGATAGCCCCCTTTTCTGCCTGCCAATTCAAGAGACGCAGGAGATGCAGGTTCGATCCCTGAGTCGGGAAGATGCCCTGGAGAAGGGAACGGCAACCCACTCCAGCATTCTTGCCTGGAGAATCCCCATGGACAGAGGAGCCTGGCAGGGCTACTGTCTGTGCAGTCACAAAGTGTCGGACATGACTGAGCAATTAATACACTCATTCTGAAAGACAGAATATTAAAAGCAAAGGACAGCTTCTTAACTTGAGTGGCGTGGCATTGAAAACTCCCCCATTTACACAGTCCAACAGAACAGAAGCGAATAAGAGAATAAAGGGCTTTTGTAAACAGCACCCTCTGGAGAAGTCTGCATTGTGACAATCATCCATCATCAGACCTCAAATATTTGTCAGGTCCTTTGAAGACAAGGGTTGTGACTTGGGGGAGTGCCCGTGTGTTCGCAAAAGGTCAGCTCTGCTCACCCGCAAGCATTCTCAATGCAGACGTCTCACAAAAGAGAGCGTCCTCGGTATGGATTTGTGTTCACAGGGGAATGTTTTCCCTCTTAAATGGGTGTTACCGCTATTTGATCAGATGGCTGACTTCTCTTCAACATATTATTAAAATGCAGCAATGACCTTCAAGTCAATTAGGCTATGTCCAATTCTCCACACCGGCGGTGAAATGAACACTTCACAAATACTGAGGGAAGCTTCTCAGCACAAATTGATTGGCATGGAAAGCATAGTAAACTCTGTCTCTTTCTCTCCCTCCTTGCCTCTTTCTCTCAACATGTTTGTGTGTATAAACAGATGGATGGATGGATGGATGGATAAATAGATGGATAAGTTTGATTACGGCTCACATCTTGACATGCTAAACTGATCATTATAAGAGGAGAAACATTCGAAGAACCAGAGGCATCCATTAACAGCCACGATAAAACACAGCAGTTAAAAAAATCACAGCCCAGAAAAAGAAAGATAAATATCATATTCTAACTCATATACACAGAACCTAGGAAAAGTGGTAGAGATGAGTTTATTTTCAGGGCAGCAATGGAGAAACAGACATAGAGAATAGACTTATGGACATGGGGAGAGGGGAGGAGAGGGTGAGACGTATGGAGAGAGTAACATGGAAACTTCCATCACCATATGTAGAATAGAGAGCCAATGGGAATTTGCTTTATGGCTCAGGGAACTCAAACAGAGGCTCTGTATCAACCTAGAGGGGTGGGATGGGGAGAAATGTGGGGGGGAGTTTCAAAAGGGAGGGGACATATGTATACCTATGGCTGATTCATGCTGAGGTTTGACAGAAAACAGCAAAATTCTGTAAAAAATTATCCTTCAATAAAAATTAATTTAAAAAAGAAAATCTATTTAAAAAAATCACAGCCTATTGAAAAACTACTAAGATATTTATACATCATTTACAGTTGTGAGAGTTGGACCATAACGAAGGCAGGGCACTGGAGAATTGATGCTTTTGAACTGTGGTGCTGGAGAAGACTCTTGAGAGTCCCTTGGACTGCAAGGAGATCCAACCAGTCCATCCTAAAGAAAATCAGTCTTGAGTGTTCACTGGGAGGACTGATGCTGAAGCTTCAATCCTTTGGCCACCTGATGTGAAGAGCACACTCATAGCAAAAGATCCTGATTCTGGGAAAGACTGAAAGCAGGAGGAGAAGGGGATGACAGAGGATGAGACGGTTGGATGGCATCACTGACTCAATGGACACGAGTTTGAGCAAACTCCAGGAGTTGGTGATGGACAGGGAGGCCTGGCATGCTGCAGTCCATGGGGGCGCAAAGATTTGGACACGACTAGGCAACTGAACAACAGCAACCACATACCTCCAAGTACAGGAGTGATCAAGGAGTAGAAAGTGTCATCATTTATGGATTGAACATAGTCGAGAAATGTCAATCTTAAGAAAAACCAGAGGCAGCATCACGCTGCACCTGAGCAGGGCAGGCCAGTGGGCTTGACTTTGATGGAGGTCAGACCCTGAGATGGTCACAGGGTTTAATACCGGGCCCCAAGGTTATCTCCTGAACTGAACCATCTTCTACAAAGACAAGCCATGACTAGGTGGAGTTTAAGCCCCTTCCCCTGAAATCCGGATGGCTGCGTGGTGGCTTCCCCTAAGGGAAGGTCGCAGAGGTAGCCTTCTTCATGAGAATTGTGTCTCTTAAAAGGATATGTCCATGTCTTAACCCTCAGAACCTACAAATGTGATATTTTGAAACAGGGTATTTGTGAATGTGATTAAACATCTGAGATGAGGTCCTCCTGGGTGGAAGTGGCCCTAAATCCCATGACTGGTCCTCATAAAACACAGAAGAGGAGCAACACAGACACAGAGGAGAAGCCACGTGGAGAAGGGAGAGGCAGAGACGGGAGGGAGGCGGCCACCAGCCCAGGGACAGAAGCCTGGAGCCCCCAGAAGCTGGGAGAGGTAAGATGGACCCTCCTCTGAAACCTCCAGAGGGAATCAACTCTGGGACCCCTTGATTGCAGATATCTGGTCTTTAGGACTGGGGGAGGTCCCCTCCTCAAAAGACATGTCCCTCTTACAATACCTGGAGCCTCACAATGGGACCTTATTTGGAAACAGAGTCTCTGCAGAGGTGATGGAGTGAAGCATCTGAGATGAGGTCCTCCTGGATGGGGGTGGCCCTAAACTCAAGGACAGGGTCCTTGTAAGACACAGAAGAGGAGAGACACGGACACAGAGGAGAAGCCACGTGGAGTCGAAGGTAGAGACGGGAGAGAGGCAGCCACTGGCCCAGGGATGGACGCCCAGAGCCCCCACAAGCTGGACGAGGCGGGAAGGACCCTCCCCTGGACCCTCCAGACAGAATCGACCCTGGGACACCTTGACGGTGAATGTCTGGTCTCCTTAACTAAGAGAAGATGAATCCCAGTTGTTTGAGCTAATGTGACTTGTCTTCGTTCATTATTCTAACAGACAATGAACTTCTGTCAGTACCAGCCACCCACTCTGCATTCCTTTGTTAGAACAACGCTGGATATTTTCATTTGTGACCATGAGCCACCACATAGAATGTTCCACCATCCCAAGTCCACTCTGTCATGAAGCAACCGTCCTCCCAGGAGAGTCCGTGTGGGCTCCCTCATCTGGTTCCTCTGATCCCAAGGGATCATCACACAAGGGTGAGCGATGAGCAGAGATGACACTCCAGGGACACTCACGCCCAGATGCCATCTGTGAAGTCAGCCCCGGTCTTTCAGCTTTCCCGAGGGAGGACCCAGAGCCTCTGACATGGGGCGGAAACTCACCATCCACCCCACCCCTGGTCAGAATTTCCGCCTTGCAGAATCTCTGTCATTGTTGGTGTTCAGTCACTCAGTCGTATCCGACTCTTTGTGACCCCATGGGCTGCAGCACGCCAGGCCTCCCTGTCCTTCACCATCTCCCAGAGTCCACCCAAACCCACGTTCATTGAGTCAGTGATGCCATCCAACCATCTCATCCTTAATCTCCACTTCTCCTCCTGCCCTCAATCTTTCCCAGCATCAGGGTCTTTTCCAATGAGTCAGCTCTTTGCATCAGGGGGCCAAAGGATTGGAGCCTCGGCTTCAGATCTTGGACACAACCAATTGGTTGTTTTAAAGTTCTGAGCTTGGGGGAAATCTCTTATGTAACAAAAGTAACACCGACAAGAAGATGGTGAGTGAATTTACGCAGACAGGCATGGGAACAGAGGTTACTCTGACCAGGCTAGGAGATGCTGGTTGGCCAGGAAGGAGATCATCTCAGGTAGTTTAATTGCCCGTGTGTGTGTGTGTGTGTGTGTGTGTGTGCACATGTGTGCACACATTTACACTTTTGCTTTGTTGTGTCCAGCTCTTGGCAACCCCACAGACTGTAGCCTTCCAGGGTCCTCTGTCCATGGGATTCTCCAGGCAAGAAAACTGGAGTGGGTTGCCATTTCCTCCTCCTCCAGGGGATCTTCTCAACCCAGGGATCAAACCTGCATCTCTTGAGTCTCCTGCGTTGGCAGGCGGATTCTTTACTGCTGAGCCACCTGGGAAGCCCTCGAAAATGAGGGGCCTCCAGCAAAGATCCTCACTATTTCAACAGTGGGCTTTCAACAGACAGCATCAGCCTCCCAGAGAGCTTGTTAAAAATGAAACAAAACAGACGGGCCATCTCTAGCTCCTACTCAGGTTGAACGGGAATCTGTATTTGAACAAAATTACGGTGTGATTTCCAAGCATATGAAAGTTGAAAGCTCTCTGGACCAGATGACGCCTAAAGTAGAGACTTATATGATTCTCTATAAGCTCTACAAAATTAGGTGCAGGCTCCCAAGTTGAAGGTGACAGTAACTCCACCATCTTGGTTTCATGTTGGCGTTTGGTGATAAGATGATGCTGCCCAAGAGGATGGTGGTTCCCACAGCCAAGGACATTTATCAGCCCTTCTAAACGCTGTCCCCACAAAATTGCTGCTGCTGCTGCTAAGTCGCTTCAGTCGTGTCCAACTCTGTGCAACCCCATAGACGGCAGCCCACCAGGCTCCCCCGTCCCTGGGATTCTCCAGGCAAGAACACTGGAGTGGGTTGCCATTTCTGTCTCCAATGCATGAAAGTGAAAAGTGAAAGTGAAGGCGCTCAGTCGTGTCACTCTTAGCGACCCCATGGACTGTAGCCCACCAGGCTCCTCTGCCCATAGGATTTTCCAGGCAACAGTACTGGAGTGGGGTGCCATTGCCTTCTCCAGGGGGATCTTCCAGACCCAGGGATCTAACTCAGGTCTGCATTGCTGGTGGATTCTTTACTGTATGAGCCCCCAGGGAAGCCCAATACCCTCTGAGCGGGTGGCAAAAATACTCGTGGTTACTGATCTCTACATTGGCATTCAATATTTTGTAAAATTTAAGTAGGTGAAATAAATTTAAAATGTCTCCATTTTTTTTTTTTTGGACTTATTTCCAAAACGGAAACAGACTTACAGACACAGAGGGAAAAAAAAAAAAAAAGACAACTTACAGTTACCAAAGGATTACAAGAAAAGGATAAATTCGGAATTTGAAATGAAAATATATGCACTCAGTTCAGTTCAGTCGCTCAGTTGTGTCCAACCGCATGAATCGCAGCACACCGGGCCTCCCTGTCCATCACCAACTCCTGGAGTTCACCCAGACCCACGTCCATCGAATCAGTGATGCCATCCAGCCATCTCATCCTCTGTCGTCCCCTTCTCCTCCTGCCCCCAATCCCTCCCAGCATCAGAGTCTTTTCCAATGAGTCAACTCTTCACATAAGATGGCCAAAGTACTGGAGTTTCAGCTTTAGCATCATTCCCTCCAGAGAAATCCCAGGGCTGATCTCTTTCAGAATGGACTGGTGGGATCTCCTTGAAGTCCAAGGAACTCTCAAGAGTCTTCTCCAACACCACAGTTCAAAAGCATCAATTCTTCGGCGCTCAGCCTTCTTCACAGTCCAACTCTCACATCCATACATGACCTCAGGAAAAACCATAGCCTGGACTAGACGGACCTTTGTTGGCAAAGTAATGTCTCTGCTTTTCAATATGCTATCTAGGTTGGTCATAACTTTCCTTGCAAAATCGATAACCAACAAGGATGTAGAGCTATATAGATATAACCCACAGTATAGCACAGGAAATCATATTAATATCTTATAATAACCTATAATGGAAATAACCTGGAATATATATATAATTAAATCACTTTGCTGTATACCTGAAACTGAACACTGTGAATCTACTATATTTCAACAGAAATTAATTAAAAAAGCAAACGTAAAACCAAATCTCAGCTTTTACTAAATTCATGAAAAGGCTAATACATTTCATCATCATTACTACATATCATTAAATGATGGCATCTTTCTTTTAATGTAAATATTTTTATGTTCCTGTTCCGGGCCAAATCCTAAAGAAAAACATAAATATATTTCCTTGTGGAAATCCAAAAAAAAGAAAAACAAAACTCCAGACCTGTAGGCTTTCCAGATCTGTAAGATAATGCATTTTATCTTACAGATAAAAGCTAAGTTTTTAAGCTACCCAATGTGCGGGCTTCCCTGGTGGCTCAGTGGTAAAGAATCCACATGTGATGGATTCACAGGAGATGCAGGTTCAATCTCTGGGTCGGGATGATCCCCTGGAGAAGGAACTGGCAACCCACTCTGGTATTCTTGCCTGGAGAATCCCATGGACACAGGAGCCTGGCGGGCTACAGTCCAGGGGGTCACAAAGAGTCAGAGATGACTTAGTGATTAAATAACAGTACACTCAGTGCACAGCCTTTAGTTACAGCAACCATAGAGAATTGAAACAGAGGTTGTGACCCTAAAAAAAAAAATTGTCAGCAGACCAACTGAGTGTGAATGTGAACTTAAGAATTCTAAAAACCAGACTTCCTGAATCCAGGATTTAAGAGAGATCTCGTTTTTCCTCTTTTTTTCCCCCACTCTTTGGCCACCCTTTCAGTTTCACTTTGTAACATGTCGGTTCTTAGCTCCCCAACCAGGGATCGAACCCATGACCCCAGCCTTGGAAGCTCGGAGTCTTAACCACTGGTCTGCCAGGGAAGTCCCCAAAAGGGTCAGCTTTGATTCTGTTCACTTATTTATTTTGCTGCGCTGAGAAGCATCTGGCTTCTTACTTCTCCAACCAGGGATCAAACCCACATTCCCCCTCGAAGAGTCCTAACCACTGGACCACCAGGGAGGTCCCATCACTTCCTCGCTGTTCATCGAGACTGGATTGGCATCACCGAGTCAAACCCAGAGGTCCTCCCAGGAGTCAGATCCTTTGCGGCAATCAGTACTGACCCCCCCCCCTTGCCCCAGAAATAAACCAAAGAAACTGATCAACCTTCCTGCCTCTCACCGTGTTTTGCAGGGATGGGTTGAACTGCCAGTTCTCAAAGGCATTTCCCTTCATATTTCAGACTCCAGAGTTGAGAGTTTACAACTGTCCAGGCTGAGAGTTGTAAAAGTCATTCTCTGTGTCCCTGCCTCCCGATTCAGTGTGATTTCTCTTTTTTTTTTAATTAAGTTTTTTTTAATTGGAGGATAATTACAACGTTGTGATGGTTTTTGCCATACATCAACATGAACTGGCCATAGGTATACACTCCCATCTGGTAAAGAATCTGCCTGCAACACAGGAGACCCGGGTTCGATCCCTGGGTTGGGAAGATCCACTGGAGAAGGGAAAGGCTACCCACTCCCATATTTTGGCCTGGAGAATTCCATGGACTGTATAGTCCATTGGGTCCCAAAGAGTCAGACACGACTGAGAGACTCACTTTCACTTTCAATCCCATCCTAAAGTCCCCTCCTATCTCCCTGCCCACCCCATCCCTCTAGGTCATCCCAGAGCACCAGCTTTGGGTGCCCTGCTTCATGCACGGAACTCGAAGTAGTTATCTATTTCACATATGCTAATGAATATGTTTCAATGCTACTAAACCATCCCTTTCCCCAACGAAGTCTATCAAACGGTAGTTCAGAACAGCTACATGAATTTTACGACTCTTTTGACTAAAACCAGCCTCTCTCAAATGGTAACCAGGCGTAGGCTTGGGGGAGAAAAGCCATTTAATGCCCACGATTGCGCTTCACGACTGGAAGGCCAATAACACCTGCTTATCAGGATGATATGCCATGTATTTCTTTTGGAATCTGAGCGTAGGCGTCCAATGCTTCCAGCTTTCAGTTGCTGCATCGTTCTCGTTCTTTCGATTCCACACAATGACTACACATTATACACCCACTCTCCGATGTAAAGTAAGCCCTTCCCGTGTCCTACATGTGTGTGTGATAAGTCGCTTCGGTCATGTCCGACTCTTTGCGACCCCATGGGCTGTAGCCTGCCAGGCTCCTCTGTCCATGGGATTCTCCTGGCAAGAAGACTCGAGTGGAATGCCATGCCCTCCTCTTCGCGTATTCTAAGCAATGAGTTTTGTGCTCATTTCCTACGATGAAATCATGAGGCAAAAGTTCAAAAGTATTCTTGAGGCATGACGAGGGAAATAAAAGCTGAGAGCTGTCATTGTGCACTGATTTGTGTGGCCTAAAAGGTTGATGGTGAGGTCCTAAACCCCAGTGTCTCTGAGTAGGACCTTATTTGTAAATAGGTCTTTGCAGATGTAATCAAGTTGAGAGGGGATCACGTTGGGTGAGGCGGGCCCTCATTGGTGGACTGGGGTCTCTATAAGAAGAGGAAATTTGCCTGCAAAGAAGAGAAGAAAACCAGGAGCCGCTGGGGGGCAGGGGTCTGGGGGAAAGGCGACATGGAATGGATCCTCTCACTCAGAGCCTCCAAAAGAAGCCAACCTGCTGATTTCTGGCCTCTAGAGCTGTGAGCCAATACACTTCAGGGAGTCTTTAAGACCCACAGCTTGAGATATGACCCAGCAATCTCACTAATGCCATATACAAGAACAAAACTATAATTCGAAAAGATACACACACCCCTATGTTCTTTACAGCACTATTCACAATAGCCAAGTCACGGAAGCAACCTGAATGCCCATCGACACAGAAATGGATAAAGAAGAGGTGGTGCGTGTATGCAGCGGAATATTACTCGGCCATTAAAAGGGAATCGAATTGTGTCATCTGCAGAAACATGGATGGACCTAGAGATTACCATACTGAGTGAAATAATTCACCCAGAGAAAAACAAATACCATATGATACCACTTACATGTGGAGTCTAAAATCTCCACCTCTAACCCAGCAATCCCACACCTGGGCATATGTTCAGAGAAAATCATCAGAAAAGACACATGTAATCCAATGCCCATTATTCACAATAGCCAAGACATGGAAGCAGCCTAAGTGTCCATCAACGGATGGATGGATAAAGAAGATGTGGTACATTTATACTAATGGAGTACTACTCAGTCATGAAAAAAGAATAAAATAATGCCATTTGCAGCAACATGGATGACCTAGAGATTATCGTACCAAGTGAAGTAATCCAGACAGAGAAAGACAAATACCATATGACATCACTCATGTGCGGGATCTAAAATATGGCGCAAATGAGCCCATCTTCAAAACAGACTTGTGGGTGCCAACGCCGTGGGTGGGGTTGGAAGAAGGATGCTTGGGAGTTGGGGTTAGCAGACTGGTACCCATAGAAAACGAAGATCATGGCATCCAGTCCCACCACTTCATGGGAGATAGATGGAGAAATAGTGGAAACAGTGTCAGACTTTATTTTTCTGGGCTCCAAAATCACTACAGATGGTGACTGCAGCCATGAAATTAAAAGACGCTTACTCCTTGGAAGGAAACTTATGACCAACCTAGATAGCATATTGAAAAGCAGAGACATTACTTTGCCAACAAAGGTTCGTCTAGTCAAGGCTATGGTTTTTCCTGTGGTCATGTATGGATGTGAGAGTTGGACTGTGAAGAAGGCTGAGCACCGAAGAATTGATGGTTCTGAACTGTGGTGTTGGAGAAGACTCTTGAGAGTCCCTTGGACTGCAAGGAGATCCAACCAGTCCATTCTGAAGGAGATCAGCCCTGGGATTTCTTTGGAAGGAATGATGCTAAAGCTGAAACTCCAGTCCTTTGGCCACCTGATGCGAAGAGTTGACTCATTGGAAAAGACTCTGATGCTGGGAGGGATTGGGTGCAGGAGGAGAAGGGGATGACAGAGGATGAGATGGCTGGATGGCATTGACTCAATGGACGTGAGTCTGAGTGAACTCCGGGAGTTGGTGATGGACAGGGAGACCTAGCGTGCTGCGATTCATGGGGTCGCAAAGAGTCGGACATGACTGAGCGACTGAACTGAACTGAACATGTAGGGTGGATAAGCAACAATGTCTTACTGTATAGCACAGGGGACTGTATTCAATCTCCTGTTAAACCATAATGGAAAAGAATATGAAAATGAACGCATATACGTCTATAACCAAGTCACTATGCTATACAGCAGGGATTTGCACAACATTGTTAACCAACGGTACTTCAATTAAAAAAAAAAAAAACAACCATAGTTTGAGAGAACATTCTAGAAAGTTCAGGAAACCAATACAGGTGGAGTTAACAAGCAGTTGGAAAACAAGCTGATTTTAAAAGATTTTACAGTTCAGCAAAATGAGTGCATCCACTTACTACTGTCTTTATGGGGAATACACATTTCACTCGGTTCCTCATTTTGATTTCCAGCACACCTAATTCCAGATGCAAACTGTTCTATCCACACTGGATGTGGACACGGAATATTAAAAAAAGTGGCTTAAATATCACACATCATGTCTTACACTATTTGGCAGAAAACTAGACCTCTGAGATACCTAGTAGAGATTAAAAAAAAAAAAAAAAAAAACTTTTAAAAAGCTATTTGACTGCTGAATCCTACCTGAAACATTCCATACCTGGAACATCATTGTCCAGTAAAATTATCTGAGGTGATAGAAATGTTCTATAACCTGGGCTTTCAAAAGGATAGTCGTGGACCATGTGCTTCCATTAAACAGTTGAAACATGGATAGTTGTATGAGGAACTATTTTATTTCATGGTAACTAGAGGGCTCACATGTGAGTCTAGGTTCACCGTATTGGACAGAGAAGATCTCTAACAATTATTCAAGTCAGTAGCAATTGTTCTACAAAAATGCAGTCGTCTTCAGATGTGTGTAAATTCAGTCCCAATTTATAAACAAGAAGAAGGGGGCGGTAGAGGATGAGATGCTTAGATAGCACCACTGACTCAACGGACATGAATCTGAGCAAACTCCAGGAGATAATAGAGGACAGAGGAGCCTGGATGCTGTGGTCCATGGGGTCATCAAGAGTCGGACATGACTTAGTGTCTGAACAACAAGAACATGAATACCTGTGAACCAAAAACAGTCAACAAATACTTAATAAAGTCACTATTGGCTGCTGAAAATAAAATAACCGGTATCTACTTCAAACTTGGAAGGAAAGTTATGACCAACCTAGACAGCATATTAAAAAGCAGACACATGATTTTGTCAACAAAGGTCCGTCTAGTCAAGGCTATGGCTTTTCCAGTAGTCATGTATGGATGTGAGACTTGGATCATAAAGAAGGCTGAGTGCCAAAGAATTGATGGTTTTGAGCTGTGGTGTTGGAGAAGATTCTTGAGAGTCCCTTGGACTCCAAGGAGACCCAACTGGTCCATCCTAAAGGATCAGTCCTGGGTGTTCATTGGAAGGACTGATGCTAAAGCTGTTTGGCCACTTGATGTGAACAGCTGACTCATTGGAAAAGACCCTGATTTGGGGAAACATTGAGGGCAGGAGGAGAAGGGGATGACAGAGGATGAGATGGTTGGATGGCATCACTGACTCTATGGACATGGGTTTGGGTAAACTCCGGGAGTTGGTGATGGACAGGGAGGCCTGGCGTGCTGGGGTTCATGGGGTCTCAAAGAGTCGGACACAACTGAGCAACTGAACTGAACTGACTGACTTCAAACCCATTGTTTCAGAGAAAAAATAAAAAATAAGAACCACAGAAGTGTGTGTGGGTACATGTGTAAAAACATGAAATGGTCTAAATGGAAACGATTGGATGGTGTCTTTTAGTTTTCATAGTACAAGTCTTTTGTCTCTTTTGGTACGTTTGCTGCTGCTGCTGCTGCTGCTAAGTCGCTTCAGTTGTGTCTGACTCTGTGCGACCGCATAGACGGCAGCCCACCGGGCTCCCCCATCCCTGGGATTCTCCAGGCAAGACCACTGGAGTGGGTTGCCATTTCCTTCTCCAATGCATGAAAGTGAAAAGTGAAAGGGAAGCCACTCAGTCGTGTCTGACTCTTAGCAACCCCATGGACTGCAGCCCACCAGGCTCCTCCATCCATGGGATTTTCCAGAAAGGGTATGTTTAGTCCTCGGTATTTTTTTCTTTTTTGATGTGGTGGTAAATGGGATTGTTTCCTTAATTTCTCTCTGTGATCTGACATTATTAGTGTATGAATGCAGCACTCTTTACAATAACCAAGGGTGTGTTCGTTGCTCTGTCATGTCTGACTCTTTGTGAGCCCATGGACTCTATAGCCCACCAGGCTCCTCTGTTCATGGAATTCTCCAGGGTTGACTACTGGAGTGGGTTACCATTTCCTTCTCCAACAATAACCATGGAAACCATCTATGTATCCATTGACAAATGAAGGGATAAAGAAGCTGTGGTACATATATACAATGGGAATATTACTCAGTCAGAAAAAAGGAATGAAGTTGGTCATTTTTAGTGATGTGCATAGGTCCAGAGGTTGTCATACAGGAGTGAAGTAAGTAAGACAGAGAAAGACAAATACCGTATGATATTGCTTATATGTGGAGTCTAAAAAGTTTATGTATGAATTTTTTGGCCATCCCCCAAAAACACAAAAAAAATGTGCTCCATGTATCTGACAATGGAATGCCCACTATTTCTCCCAAATTTCACCGCTCCTAATGATGAAGAGCAAACACAAAAATCTGAATCATCTTTGGGCATATGCTAATGGTCATGATATATATGACCCTGGGTATGTCATGCCCTGGGTATGAACTGACTGATTGGAAAAGACCCTGATGTTGGGAAAGATTGAAGGCAGGAGCAGAAGGGGACGACAGAGGATGAGATGACTGGATGGCACCACCGACTCGATGGACATGAGTTTGAGCAAGCTCCGGGAGATGGCAATGGACAGGGAGGCCTGGCAAGCTGCGGTCCATGGCGTCACAAAGAGTCAGACATGACTGAGTGACTGAACTGATTGAATGTCCTGTCTGGAAATGACCACCCTACACTCCTCACGTTTCCATATCTTTCTGACCCAGCTTTTCCCTCAAATATCAGTGCAAGCAAAGGAGCTTGCCCAGCCCTCTGGAAGTATTTCAGTGTTTTCTTTCTAGAAGCCATTTAAAAAGGACCTAGGTGTTTAAAATCAGCATGAGGGAATCCATTAAAGGACAGTTCTTTGGCATAATTAATGAATTTCAAGAGGGCTTCCCCCATGTCATAATTTAAATGTTAATACAAAAAGACCTCTGGATTTCTGCATTTGAGCATCACCAAAAAAAAAAAAAAAAAGCAGAATTCACTATAAAACAGACCTGAAAATGAACGTACACAGCGGGGCTCTGTGCAAATGACCATCTGATTGAAACAAGATAGAAAGCACGTTTTTGGTAAGAAAAAAAAATTTTTTTTTCATTTCATTATTCTGATTAAGGATCTAAATGGCTTAGCATAAGGGTGCAGTAGGCCCACATTTCCTGGTCTAGGGACAGACGCCCTTGGGGAGGCTGTCCGTGATGAGTACTCTGTTAGCTGCTGGATCTACAAATGGGTAATGGAATGCTCTAGGCAATGAGGGATTCATTTCTCCAAATGGTTCAAAAAGAGTAAAGAGTCATCCATCTCTCTGACTTTCCATAGCTATTGATATATACAAAGCTATTAATATCTCTATCAGCCATCTCTACCTGCCTGTCTCTCTATTCGCCTATTTCTCTACCTACCTCCCTGTCTATCTACCTACCTACTTGTTTATCTATCTAGTTGCTGAGTATGTGAAAGTCGCTCAGTCGTGTCTGACTCTTTGCGACCTCCGTGGACTACACAGTCCATGGACTTCTCCAGGGCAGGATACTGGAGTGGGTCGCCTCTCCCTTCTCCAGGGGATCTTCCCAACCCAGGGATCAAACCCAGGTCTCCCGTATTGCAGGTGGGTTCTTTACCAGCTGCGCCACCAGGGAAATCCTCAATCTACCTACCTACCTGTATATTTGCCTATCCCCTAACTACCTATCTGTCTGTCTGTCTATGAAGATACCTATCTACCTTGTCTGTCTATCTACCCACCTACTTGTCTACCAGTCTATCTACCTACCTGTCTATCTATCTACCTATTTGCCTATCTACCTACCTACCCACGTACCTGTCTTATCTACATATCTGTCTGACTATCTACTTTCCCACCTACTGTCTACCTACCCATCCATCATCTGTCTGTATTTCTATGTGCGTCTACTTCTGTATCTTTGCCTCTATGAAAGTGAAAGTGTTAGTCACTCAGTTGTGTCAGACTCTTTGTGACTCCCATAGACCCACCAGGCTCCTCTGCCCATGGGATTCTCCAGGCAGGAATACCGCAGTGGGTTGCCATGCCCTCTTCCAGGAGATCCTTCCTACCCACGGATCGAACCTGGGTCTCCTGCATCACAGGTAGATTCCTTCCCGTCTGAGCCACCAGGGAAGCCCTCTATAGTTGTATCTATTTCCCCTCTCTCTCCAGATGTATCTAGATGTATGGATGTAGATAGATATGTATATGAAAAGGAAAAAAATGAAGAAAAATGAGATATAATCTGGGAAGGCAAAAACCATAGAGTTCCCATTGCGTTACACACAGACCTACAACTCTTGCATGTGTGAGAAATCATAGGCTTATTTGCTGTGATAAATGCTTGCTTTCTTGACCAGGAGGAGATTTATAGTATGCTTCTATGCGATCCCACATCGGGACTAGAACACTTCACCACGCAGCCTTTATAAATGGTGCATTTAGGGCTTTGTGGGGACCATGGTGATCCATCACAATTTTCCTAACACAACGAAAGAGGAGAAAACTTCAGGAAACTCAGAATGTATGATTCTATAGGCAACATCAGAGCTGCTTCAACTAAATGTCCTGCAAGCTTCTTTCCTCTCTCTCTCTCTCTCTCTCTCTTCAGTCACTAAGTTGTATCTGACACTTGTGACCCCATGGACTATAGCCCTCCAGGCTTCTCTGTTCATGGGATTCTCCAGGCAAGAATAGTGGAGTGGGTTGACATGTCCTTCTCCAGGGGATCTTCCTGACTCAGGAATTGAATCTGGGTCTCCTGCCTTGCTCTGGAGGATGAGAAAACCAGCATAGCCCACTTCCAACATTTCCGTGAATATCCAGAGAAAATCTGTATCTACGTAAGATGGCCTGGGCTACAAAGAAAGGTAACATGCTACCAGGAGATTAGAAAATTACACGCATATCCACACACAGACACATCATTCTGGGAGAAAAACAATGACAAACATTCTACCCTTTTAAAGTAGAAACTCAATACAGAAACTTTTTTTATTTTTTTAACATGAACAATTTGCCAAATCATTGTCACCAATCACATCTTCTAAACCATTTCATGCAAAACAGATGAACTCACCTCTAACTCTGAAACTTTTATTTCCTATAAGAAACACATGCATACGTACACTCACAGAGTCTCAAGTTCCAAAAAAGTTAGAGAGTCTTTGTCCCAATGGATGTCTTCAATTTCTATTTCTGGCACGCTTGAACACATACCCATCGCACACAACGTTGCTATTATCATTAGAATTATTCAAACAAGAAAATGTTGATTTTGGATAAGTGTATATGTTAAGGAAATCAGTTTTCCAGGGAAGTCCTTCCAAAGAAGGACCATGAAATTTCCCTCGGCTTATGAAGCTCTTGTGCTTCCCTGGTGGTTCAGACAGTAAAGAACTTGCCTGCAATGTGGGAGTCATGGGTTCAATCTGTGGGTCAGGAAGATCCCCTGGAGGAGGAAATGGCAGCCCACTCCAGTATTCCTGCCTGGAAAATCCCATGGACAGAGGAGCCTGGCGGGCTACAGTCCATGGGGTCACAAAGAGACAGACAGGACTGAGCGACTAACATTTTCACACGTTCATTAAGCTCTTATTTACATCTCTCAACAAAACTCAGTATTTTTTCCATGTCCTTGGATGACCAGCAAAGTTGACCAGTTCTATCTTTTGAGAATCCTCTGAGAACTTATTATCAATATAATTCTATTTAACAGATATGTACTGAAAACCCACACTTTGCATGAACTCTATGCAAGGTGCCTGAATAAATACATATTTTAATATTTATCCATTGAATAAATATTTTAATATTTATTCATGCAAATAAATATTTATAATTAAAAAACCATGATCTCGCATGGAAACAATCTTAGTATCCATTGATCAATGCGTGGGTACATAAGTTCTGATTTATACATGTGACAGTTGGACTATAAAGAAAGCTGAGTGCCGAACAATCGATGCTTTTGAACTGTGGTGTTGGAGAAGACTCTTGAGAGTCCCTTGGACTGCAAGGAGATCCAACCAGTCCATCCTCAAGGAGATCAGTCCTGAATATTCATCAGAAGGGCTGATGCTGAAGCTGAAACTCCAATACTTTGGCCACCTGATACAAAGAATGGACTCATTGGAAAAGACTCTGATGCTGTGAGGGATTGGGGGCAGGAGGAGAAGGGGAAGACAGAGGATGAGATGGCCGGATGGCACCACCGACCCGATGGACATGAGTTTGAGTGAACTCTGGAAGTTGGTGATGGACAGGGAGGCCTGGCAAGCTGCGGTCCATGGCGTCACAAAGAGTCAGACATGACTGAGTGACTGAACTGATTGAATGTCCTGTCTGGAAATGACCACCCTACACTCCTCACGTTTCCATATCTTTCTGACCCAGCTTTTCCCTCAAATATCAGTGCAAGCAAAGGAGCTTGCCCAGCCCTCTGGAAGTATTTCAGTGTTTTCTTTCTAGAAGCCATTTAAAAAGGACCTAGGTGTTTAAAATCAGCATGAGGGAATCCATTAAAGGACAGTTCTTTGGCATAATTAATGAATTTCAAGAGGGCTTCCCCCATGTCATAATTTAAATGTTAATACAAAAAGACCTCTGGATTTCTGCATTTGAGCATCACCAAAAAAAAAAAAAAAAGCAGAATTCACTATAAAACAGACCTGAAAATGAACGTACACAGCGGGGCTCTGTGCAAATGACCATCTGATTGAAACAAGATAGAAAGCACGTTTTTGGTAAGAAAAAAAAATTTTTTTTTCATTTCATTATTCTGATTAAGGATCTAAATGGCTTAGCATAAGGGTGCAGTAGGCCCACATTTCCTGGTCTAGGGACAGACGCCCTTGGGGAGGCTGTCCGTGATGAGTACTCTGTTAGCTGCTGGATCTACAAATGGGTAATGGAATGCTCTAGGCAATGAGGGATTCATTTCTCCAAATGGTTCAAAAAGAGTAAAGAGTCATCCATCTCTCTGACTTTCCATAGCTATTGATATATACAAAGCTATTAATATCTCTATCAGCCATCTCTACCTGCCTGTCTCTCTATTCGCCTATTTCTCTACCTACCTCCCTGTCTATCTACCTACCTACTTGTCTATCTATCTAGTTGCTGAGCATGTGAAAGTCGCTCAGTCGTGTCTGACTCTTTGCGACCTCCGTGGACTACACAGTCCATGGACTTCTCCAGGGCAGGATACTGGAGTGGGTCGCCTCTCCCTTCTCCAGGGGATCTTCCCAACCCAGGGATCAAACCCAGGTCTCCCGTATTGCAGGTGGGTTCTTTACCAGCTGCGCCACCAGGGAAATCCTCAATCTACCTACCTACCTGTATATTTGCCTATCCCCTAACTACCTATCTGTCTGTGTGTCTATGAAGATACCTATCTACCTTGTCTGTCTATCTACCCACCTACTTGTCTACCAGTCTGTCTACCTACCTGTCTATCTATCTACCTATTTGCCTATCTACCTACCTACCCACGTACCTGTCTTATCTACATATCTGTCTGACTATCTACTTTCCCACCTACTGTCTACCTACCCATCCATCATCTGTCTGTATTTCTATGTGCGTCTACTTCTGTATCTTTGCCTCTATGAAAGTGAAAGTGTTAGTCACTCAGTTGTGTCAGACTCTTTGTGACTCCCATAGACCCACCAGGCTCCTCTGCCCATGGGATTCTCCAGGCAGGAATACCGCAGTGGGTTGCCATGCCCTCTTCCAGGAGATCCTTCCTACCCACGGATCGAACCTGGGTCTCCTGCATCACAGGTAGATTCCTTCCCGTCTGAGCCACCAGGGAAGCCCTCTATAGTTGTATCTATTTCCCCTCTCTCTCCAGATGTATCTAGATGTATGGATGTAGATAGATATGTATATGAAAAGGAAAAAAATGAAGAAAAATGAGATATAATCTGGGAAGGCAAAAACCATAGAGTTCCCATTGCGTTACACACAGACCTACAACTCTTGCATGTGTGAGAAATCATAGGCTTATTTGCTGTGATAAATGCTTGCTTTCTTGACCAGGAGGAGATTTATAGTATGCTTCTATGCGATCCCACATCGGGACTAGAACACTTCACCATGCAGCCTTTATAAATGGTGCATTTAGGGCTTTGTGGGGACCGTGGTGATCCATCACAATTTTCCTAACACAACGAAACAGGAGAAAACTTCAGGAAACTCAGAATGTATGATTCTATAGGCAACATCAGATCTGCTTCAACTAAAAGTCCTGCAAGCTTCTTTCCTCTCTCTCTCTCTCTCTCTCTCTCCCCAGTCACTAAGTTGTATCTGACACTTGTGACCCCATGGACTATAGCCCTCCAGGCTTCTCTGTTCGTGGGATTCTCCAGGCAAGAATAGTGGAGTGGGTTGACATTTCCTTCTCCAGGGAATCTTCCTGACTCAGGAATTGAATCTGGGTCTCCTGCCTTGCTCTGGAGGATGAGAAAACCAGCATAGCCCACTTCCAACATTTCTGTGAATATCCAGAGAAAATCTGTATCTACGTAAGATGGCCTGGGCTACAAAGAAAGGTAACATGCTACCAGGAGATTAGAAAATTACATGCATATCCACACACAGACATGTCATTCTGGGAGAAAAGCAATGACAAACATTCTACCCTTTTAAAGTAGAAACTCAATACAGAAACTTTTTATATTTTTTTTAACATGAACAATTTGCCAAATCATTGTCACCAATCACATCTTCTAAACCATTTCATGCAAAACAGATGAACTCACCTCTAACTCTGAAACTTTTATTTCCTATAAGAAACACATGCATACGTACACTCACAGAGTCTCAAGTTCCAAAAAAGTTAGTGAGTCTTTGTCCCAATGGATGTCTTCAATTTCTATTTCTGGCACGCTTGAACACATACCCATCACACGCAATGTTGCTATTATCATTAGAATTATTCAAACAAGAAAATGTTGATTTTGGATGAGTGTATATGTTAAGGAAATCAGTTTTCCAGGGAAGTCCTTCCAAAGAAGGACCATGAAATTTCCCTCGGCTTATGAAGCTCTTGTGCTTCCCTGGTGGTTCAGACAGTAAAGAACTTGCCTGCAATGTGGGAGTCATGGGTTCAATCTGTGGGTCAGGAAGATCCCCTGGAGGAGGAAATGGCAGCCCACTCCAGTATTCCTGCCTGGAAAATCCCATGGACAGAGGAGCCTGGCGGGCTACAGTCCATGGGGTCACAAAGAGACAGACAGGACTGAGCGACTAACATTTTCACACGTTCATTAAGCTCTTATTTACATCTCTCAACAAAACTCAGTATTTTTTCCATGTCCTTGGATGACCAGCAAAGTTGACCAGTTCTATCTTTTGAGAATCCTCTGAGAACTTATTATCAATATAATTCTATTTAACAGATATGTACTGAAAACCCACACTTTGCATGAACTCTATGCAAGGTGCCTGAATAAATACATATTTTAATATTTATCCATTGAATAACTAAATATTTTAATATTTATTCATGCAAATAAATATTTATAATTAAAAAACCATGATCTCGCATGGAAACAATCTTAGTATCCATTGATCAATGCGTGGGTACATAAGTTCTGATTTATACATGTGACAGTTGGACTATAAAGAAAGCTGAGTGCCGAACAATCGATGCTTTTGAACTGTGGTGTTGGAGAAGACTCTTGAGAGTCCCTTGGACTGCAAGGAGATCCAACCAGTCCATCCTCAAGGAGATCAGTCCTGAATATTCATCAGAAGGGCTGATGCTGAAGCTGAAACTCCAATACTTTGGCCACCTGATACAAAGAATGGACTCATTGGAAAAGACTCTGATGCTGTGAGGGATTGGGGGCAGGAGGAGAAGGGGAAGACAGAGGATGAGATGGCCGGATGGCACCACCGACCCGATGGACATGAGTTTGAGTGAACTCTGGAAGTTGGTGATGGACAGGGAGGCCTGGCGTGCTGCAGTCCATGGGGTCGCAAAGAGTCAGACACGACTGAGAGACTGAACTGAACTGAACTTATATTATGTCAGGGCTGTATATTGTCACCCTGCTTATTTAATTTATATGCAGAATACATCATGCAAAATGCCAGGCTGGATGAAGCACAAGCTAGAATCAAGATTTCCAGGAGAAATATCAATAACCTCAGATATGCAGATGACACCACCCTTATGGCAAAAAGTGAAGAGAACTAAAGAGCCTCTTGATGAAGGTGAAAGAGGAGAGTTTGTTACAATCTTCTACAAAACCTAACTCCTCCTCCCCAGAGCAGTTTTTTCATGGCACTTAAGATGCTGCCTCCTGAGTTTCAAGTCATGAAAATTCCAACCAAATATAAACAATAACTCTCAACTTTAAATGTGTGTGTGTGTGTTTTGCAGTCGTCGCAATGACAGATAATGGTAATCACTGTTGTACTCACACTGCTTCATATTATACTAGACAATCCTGAAATGCCTTGTATGTGCTGTACGTTTAATCCCTAAAACAACAAGGGATGTCAGAAAAATACCTCATTCAGATCATAAATATTGGGTGTTGGAGGGAGAACTCAAGCTGAATTCTCTACCTCTCACGATTTCACAGTCCCAGTGGGTTGGGCACAAAATTGTGACATGCTTGCAAAGACAGAACGGATGGTCTTCTTCTGATATACCAGACCCTGAAAACATCTATTTAGAAACACGTTGTGGAGCTTACTTACTTACAGACACTTACCTACAGGTGATTAACATTGATGTGATAGTTTCAGATGGACATAAGTTGTGCATTTTTTTAATTGCTAGATTCATTTTTGTGGATCCCTATACCAAAGAGCTATTGGGCTTCCCTGGTGACTCGGTAAAGAATCCACCTGCAATGCAGGAGACCTGGGTTCGATCCCTGGGTTGGGAAGATCCCCTGGAGAAGGGAACTGCCTCCCCACTCCAGTATTCTGACCTGGAGATTTCCATGGACTGTACAGTCCATGGGGTTGCAAAGAGTCGGACACGACTGAGTGACTTTCACATACCAAAGTCAGAGGTGTGGAGCCCTGCATCAAGGTCATAGGACAAAAATCTCTGAAACTTACCAAGCCCCATATCAATTGCTGCCGAGCGCCTCTGGATCTAAACCGGTCAGCTCCCTGACCCCGTATTAGGTGAAATATGCACCCTAGTATTCACCCCTATAGCATCCTAACCAATCACGTAGAACCACCCTTGCGGCAGGAATTTTCTCTGTCTTGAGACTATAAAAATTGGCTGGTAGCCTTCGAAAGGGTTTGCTTCTCCCTTGAGCCGGCCCCCTGTTCTAACAGCGTCTCCCACTCTTCATAAACTCTATTCTTCTCTCATTCTGCCTCATGTCTGAAAATTCTTTTCCAACGCACGCGCAGACCATAAAAGGTATTTGCAACTGGTCTGGTTTGATCTTCCCAGTGTCCTAGAGTCAGAGGAGCCGTCATCAGAGGCTTTTCCAGTTTCTAGGTCTCTGCTGCATCCCTAGCAGCCTTCTGCGTTCTGGAAACCTGCCTTTCCGTGCATCCTGTTACTAGGACAGATTTGTTTTGTTTTTCTGGGAAATTCCTTCCCTCCTTTGGCACCAGGAGGAACGACGGCAGCGACTTGGGGGCAGGGGTCTCTCTGTCCAGTCATGTGAAAGGATGGGGGAGAGATGAGACCCTTCACTCAAGAAGCTAGCACAGTGAGCTGTCTTTGAAACTGGGCAGGAGATTTTGCAACAAAAGTCAAAGGAGCGGTATGGGAATAACAGCATGGCTTACTGTGCCACGTACTCTGTTTTGATTAAATCAAGTGGGAGGCAAGTGAAGTCGCTCAGTCGTGTCCAACTCTTTGCGACCCCATGGACTGTAGCCCATCAGGCTCCTCCGTCCATGGGATTTTCCAGGCAAGAGTGCTGGAGTGGATTGCCATTTCCTTCTCCAGGGGATCTTCCCGACCCAGGAACTGAACCCAGGTCTCCCGCATGCGGGCAGACGCTTTACCGTCTGAGCCACCAGGGAAGTGGGAGGCAAAGGGCTCAGCATCTTTAGTGATTAAACGGGTGGGGCAGGGGGCCCCTCTGGGAGCTTAGTAGGTGACTCAGTGGTAAAGAATCCACCTTCCAGTGCAAGAGATGTAAGAGATGCAGGTTCGATCCCTGGGTCGGGAAGATCTCCTGGGGGAGAGCATGGCAACCCATTCCAGGATTCCTGCCTGGAGAATCCCATGGACAGAGGAGCTTGGTGGGCTACAGTACTTGGGGTTGCAAAGAATCAGACATGACTGAGTTACTTAGCATGCACACAGGGGCCCCTAGAACAGGAGAAAGGTTTTTGGGGGTTTTTTGTTTTGTTTTGTTTTGTTTTTGCCATTTCCTTCATGCTCAAGTGATTTAAGCCCTGTTTCTCTTTCTCTCACTGAAATATCCTTAGAGAGAAATAATCCCTCCAAGAATTATTGATCACATGTCATCCCTGCCTTTGGCCAGTGATTTGAAACAAAATTGGATTTAGGTGTTAATTATGTAGCACAGTGATATAAAAAATAAGAATAATTATAAATCAATGCACAGAAACAGCCGTAAATTGTTTCTATAAACTCTAAGCCACTATAAATACCCAGAAAGCTGAGTAGATGTTTACCACACATTTGGAAGGACAAGCATTCAAAACCTCTCACTTTAAAAAAAAAAACAACACCTCTCACTTTTAGGAATCCTAGAACATGAAAAGCAAACTGTGATGCTGTGGATTTTAAAATGTTCAGTACTGTAATGGTTCTGTAAACTGATTAATTTCTGTAAATATAAAAAGAGACACCAAAATGGTACATGTGACAGCCCATAGAGTCGTTTTCCCACACCGGAGTTCATTTTTGGGCTGTGCTTAGTCGCTCAGTCGTGTCCAGCTCTTTGCAGCCCCATGGACTGTAGCCCGCCAGACTCCCCTTATGCATGCTTTACACATCTATCTTGGGATGGGAAGAAATGGGATTTTCTGGACATTTTTAAAGAGCAACATGTTTGCACAGCTAGAGTGTGTTTGTCAATAAATGTATTTGTGTAATATAGGCACAAATAACATACCGAACTATAAGCAGAGACTTTGCAAACTTAAATAGAGGGCTGCATGCCTATTTAAAAAAAAAAAAAAAGGCAAACAAAATTTTTTAAAAACTAAAATAAACAAGGAAATACCAGGCTCAAGAGGGAGGGGATTTGTGTATACACGTGGCTGATTCACATTTTTGTACAGCAGAAGCTAACCCAACCCTGTAAAGCAATTATACTCCAATTTTAAAAAATAATAATAATAAAAGAAAAGAAAATCCCAACATTGTAAATCTATACTCCACTGCTGCTGCTGCTGCTGCGAAGTCGATTCAGTCGTGTCTGACTCTGTGCGACCCCGTAGACAGCAGCCCACCAGGCTCCCCAGTCCCTGGGATTGTCCCGGCAAGAACACTGGAGTGGGTTGCCATTTCCTTCTCCAGTGCATGAAAGTGAAAAGTCAAAGTGAAGTCGCTCAGTCGTGTCCGACTCTTTGCGACCCCATGGACTGCAGCCTACCAGGCTCCTCCACCCATGGGATTTTCCAGGCAAGAGTACTGGAGTGGGGTGCCATTGCCTTCTCCGATACTCCACTATAAAAGTTAAATTTAAAAAAAATTTTTTAAGAAAGTACCAAACATCAATAAACGTTATAAAGCAAACGTTCACAATCAGATGCAAACATTTGTGTGTTAAACTGAAAATCATTAAAAATGATGGGCTTCCCTGGTGGCTCAGAGGGTAAAGGATCTGCCTGCAAGGCAGGAGACCCAGGTCCAGTCCCGAGGTTGGGAAGATGCCCTGGTGAAAGGAATGATAGAAATGATGATAGAAGTGATGGATGATAGAAATAATGGGTGAAGATAATTGAAAGTAGGCAGTGACATGCATGGATATAAGGATCGTCCGTGAATCCTACTTTTCTGGGTGAAAATTCATACCTATGCAAGTAAAGCATTTATATTTAGATATGCCTTTAGTCTTTAATCCAAATATTTGACTGCATAAACAGTGTTCTCCATATACTGCTGGAGGTTAAAATAGATAATCAAAATGCTTGTTACATTTTTTAGTGGGGGGGAAAAACCCTGAAATCTAGAACACTTAAATACTGGCTAAATTAACATACATCCCTTGACTAGGATACTGTTGTTGTTCAGATGCTCAATCATGTGCAACTCTTTGTGACCCTGTGGACTGCAGCCCGCCAGGCCCCTCTGTCCATGGGAGTCTCGTGAGGATGCTGGAGTGGGTTGCCATTTCCTTCTCCAGGGGATCTTCCTGGACCAGGGACTGAACTCGCGTCTCCTGCATTGGCAGGCAGATTCTTTACCAGCTGAACCACCACGGAGACTCCCTGGAGAATGCTTAAATCCTGCCTATTTGTAAGCTCAGACATGTGGATAACTGCACAGACCCTTGTTTTAAAGTCAGCAAGCAGGCTGATGGAAAAAGAAATGCAGCAAGCGATTCCAAAACTGACAGACATCGCTGTAGAGAAGCCCATTTACGAAGCTGCAGGCTTGTCGCGTTTCATCCGGTGACAAAAAGGGCCGACTTCTCTGTGGAGGGTCTGTTGCTCAAAAGACATTTGAGCCTGAAGCTTGGCCAGAGGCAAGAGTCTAGTTTATGACAGGCGTCCACCGCCTGGACACTGATGTGTCCCGGGTACCAACAGAACGCCGAATCTTTCTCCAGGAAAGGACACACACACAGGTGTGCACACAGACACATCTGTGCGTGCACACTTTGATGAGCTGAAAAGAGACAAGACTTGCCCCCCAGGAAGGAATCAGAGAGTCGTGAATTTGGAAGGAAAGCTCACACATCTTCATTTGGGGAAAAGAAACAAACAGAAAAAAGAGCTCTTCTTTGAAATGTCACAATGCCCTCGGTAAGCAAGGAAACAAAAAAAGCTGAAACCCGTCAGCGCAGAAGGATTGCCACTGGAATTTCTGCCATCTCCAGAGACTGCTGGCTTCCCCTTTTACCATTTTTTAAAACATAACAATAGATGGGTTTCCGTGATGGCTCAGTGATAAAGAATCCGCCTGCCAATGCAGGAGATGGAAGAGATGAAAGTTCCATCCCTGGGTCGGGGAGATTCCCCTGGAGGAGGAAATGGCAACCCACTCCAGTGTTCTTGCCTGGAGAAGCCCACAGATAGAGGAGCCTGGTGGGTTACAGTCCGTGGGGTCGCAAGGAGTCGGACACGACTGAGCACACACACGTGTATCTGTGTGTCTCAAATATTTTCATTTCTTAGTTGTTTCCTTCTTGGTATCTAGAAACACCTGATCCTCCTTCTCCCTAGAAACTAGTCAGGGAAACCATATCTTTTCAGCTGACTGCCAGCCAGCCAGCCACCTTCAACCTACCAGGGTTTCCTTGGTGGGCTCAGCTGGTAAAGAATCCGCCTGCAATATGGGAGACCGGGGTTCGACCCCTGGGTTGGGAAGATCCCCTGGAGAAGGGAACTGGCTACCCACTCCAGTATTCTGGCCTGAAGAATTCTATGCACTGTATATTCCATGGGCTCGCAAAGAGTCGGACACGACCGAGCGACTTTCACACAACCACCTTCAAAGACAAATCCACAATGCACGAGACTGTATTCTCAGACTTTACCAGAGAAACGAACCCACCAATAAGACAGACATCAGGGGACTTCCCTGGTCGTCCAGTGGTGAAGAATCTGCCTGCCGATGCACGGGACATGGGTTTCATCCCTGGTCCTGGGATCACATCCCACAGAGCAACTAAGCCCATGCACCCCAGCTACTGAACCTGTGCGCTAAAGCTCGTGTTCCACAACCAGAGAAACCATATCAGTGAGAAGCCCACACACCACAGCTAGAGAGAAAACCCATACTCAACAGTGACGACTGACAGCAGCCCAAATAACTGAATAAATAATTATTTTAAAAAAATATCCCAGAAGAAAGTGTAGAAACAAAAATTTACAGCCTGGGAACAAATTCTACCAAAAAAACAACAACAATAAAAGAAGCAAATAAAAGTTAAAAAAAAAAAAAAAAGAAATCGGGATCCACTGATCTTGACAAATATCGGTCCATCAAAGAGGCAGAAATTATAATTTCATTAAGGAGATCAGTCCCTGAAAGGAATTGTAGGTGTGTTCATTTTAAACTCCCTGTATATATATACTCTGCAGGCTCATCTTCAAATGTGATGACGTGATGCAAGTTCTTTTCATTTTTCCTATTATCTTCACACCGTTATGGTGAAAGGAAAATGATTCATAATATGGTCTAAGCCTCTAAAGAAATGCTCATCTGTTTTAGTGCTTTCACAGATGCTTGTTACTTCAAATTTTATGGCTCAAGTTTTAGATGGATTTTGAATGAGCATTGATTTTAGAATAGCTACTTTTTTCTTTTTTGAGTATAGTCACTTTTATCACATGATTGGTGATGACCCATCTAGGAATTTTGGGGTGTTCATACCACCTGCCGTGAATAAATGGTCAGAGAAATATGCAAATGCTGCAAGACTCTTCAAATCTCGGGAAATGAGCTAACTTAGCAAATTCCGCTCGCTTCAGAGCCTTTAAAGAACAGTGTAAAGCAAATTGGTTTTGTGCCGAGCCGCAAATAGCCATGTTTTTGCTCTTAAAATAATGTAAAAGCCATTATCCAAAGAAAGGAAGAAGGCAATAGTTTAATATCATAGCCAATGCCCTGTGTGCTCAGCTGATTCCAACATGTACGTGAACAAGCCTTTTGGTATTTTGGTTCTGTTCATTTATAAAGGAAGCAGCTTAAAGTGGCTTTAAGCTGCATGCTGCAGAGTAAGGCCGGTGCCTTTCAAGAATGGAGTTGAATGTTCCACGATGACTTATCCATTACTGCTGCTGCTGCTAAGTCGCTTCAGTCGTGTCTGACTCTGTTCGACCCCATAGACAGCAGCCCACCAGGCTCCCCCGTCCCCGGGATTCTCCAGGCAAGAACACTGGAGTGGGTTGCCATTTCCTTCTCCAATGCATGAAAGTGAAAAGTGAAAGGGAAGTCGATCAGTCGTGTCTGACTCTTAGCAACCCCATGGACTGCAGCCTACCAGGCTCCTCCGTCCATGGGATTTTCCAGGCAAGAGTACTGGAGTGGGGTGCCATTGCCTTCTCCTAGTTAGGGTTTTCTCTGATCTACCTTAAGACTCCACTTGTCTGAAATACTAGCAAGCGATCATGATGGTGGTGGTTTCGTCACTAAGTCATGTTGGACTCTTTTCGACCCAGTAGACTGTAGCCCGCCAGGCTCCACTATCCATGGGATTCTCCAGGTAAGAATACTGGAGTGGCTGGCCATTTCCTTCTCCAGGGGATCTTTCCCTCCCAGGAACTGAACCTGGGTCTCCCGCATTCCAGGCAGACTCTTTACCAACTGTGCCACCAGGGAAAATTTCAAATTAAATTTGAATTTGAATTTGACTTGAAATTAAGTGGTTAAAATAGTTACGCATCTATTCCAGAAAGAACTTTCAAAATACCTACTAATTCATTCGTTATGTATTTTTTAAAAACTTGATTGAGAATGGAGGTGACAGTTAAAGACAGGAAGGGAACACATTCACACTTCATTTTGTTAGTTTGCCCTGAAGGTTTCTCGGGCCGTATATAAAATAAATTTTACAATAGTAGTAGTTGAGTGACTCAATCATGTTTATGGCCAAAGCCAGCGACGTGGTCCTTGTGATGGTTTCGATGATCACTGTAAACTCTTTACAATGTATGTGACTACAGTCGTGGGGAACAAGATACGGTAATGTTGGCAGCAAGAATAAACCCAGGAAAGGGTCTCTCAAATCGACGGAGGGAAAGACAAGAGAAAGTGGTGGCGTGGAGGTGAGAATGAACCCGGGAAAGAGATGCTCAAAAAGACACAGGGAAACAAAAGCAAGATGGTAACATGGATATTCCATCATGAAGACCGGTCTGTTTCATGAGCATATTCTCCTCGCGTTTAACAACGACCTCTTTCTTGGGATGACCAAGGTGGCTGGACGGTGGCCTCCTATTAGCAGGATCAGGAAGGCATGGATGGAGAAGACATCCAACTGGTTAAAAATTAGTGATTTTTTTACATGTTTGCTTTAAAGGATTGGGTACCTTGTACATACCTGTATGTTGGGGAGACTCCCAGAAATCTTTGTCTGGTTACAACACAAATAGTTGATAACCAGTACATCAACCTGGACCCCCCCACACTTCCCAAGCCCATGGTAGTTGTATTTTTGAACACAGACAGGACCTTCCTCCTGAGAAGGTCTGAAGGAACACCTCTGAGCCTGGCTGCCTGAAAACAGGAAGACGTTGAATCCTCTCTATAGAATCAGAAGGGCTGAATTCCCTGGGAAAGTCATTGTTTGCTATCAGATTATGACTCTCCTCCCAGTTCAGTTTATTTTTTAATAATATGAAGGCTGAGCACTAAAGAATTGATGCTTTCAAATTGTGGTCCTGGAGAAGACTCCTGAATCTGCCGGCCATGGGGGAGACCCGGGTTTGATCCCTTAGTTGGGAAGATTCCCCTGGAGAAGGAAATGGCAACCCACTCCAGTATTATTCTTGCGCAGAGAATCCCCATGGACAGAGGAACCTGGTGGGCTACAGTCCATGGGGTCACAAAGATTCAGATACAACTGAGTGAATAACAGTTTCCAAAAGACTCTTGAAAGTCCCCTGGACAGCAAACAGATCAAATTAGCCAATCCTAAAGGAAATCAACCCCGAATATCCATTGGAGGGAAGGACTGATGCTGAAGCTGAAGCCCCAGTACTTTGGCCACCTGATACAAAGAGTTGACTTATTGGAAAAGACCCTGATGCTGGGAGGGATTGGAGGCAGGAGAAGGGGACAACAGAGGATGAGATGGCTGGATGGCATCACCAACTCGATGGACACGAGTTTGAGTGAACTCCGGGAGTTGGTGATGGACAGGGAGGTCTGGCGTGCTGCAGTCCATGGGGTCATAAAGAGTCGGACACGAATGAGCGACTGAACAGCAATAACCGTGTAGTTAATTGAGAAAGCAGAGGTGGCATCTGTAACTTGCACACACCAGGCAGTGAATCCCGACTTTCTTGCTTTCTCTTAGCATAAATTATAACACAAGCCTCTCCAGTGTGCTCTGGAATCTGAAAGCCCTTTTGACCTCAACTGGCTTCTCTACATCCATCCACAATGGTCAAGGATGGGCTACCAGTCATCACCTCACTTCCCACCATCTGATAATGGAGGATGAAGGTTCACTGAAAAAACACAAGGGAAGAACAAATGGTAGGAAATGTAATTTCATGTGTCCAGGGGGAGGGTGTTTTTGGATGACAAGAACACCTAAGTCAACGACCTTTGGGTAAAGCAGAGACCTCTCCACAATGTGGGTGAGCCTCGCCAGATCAGTCGAAGGACCGATTAGACCTAAAGGACCAAACTCTCCCAACAAAGAGGGATTCTCCAGTAAGACAACCTTCAGACTTCATCCAGGCCACTGGATCTTCCAGGCTCCCCAGTCTGCCTGCCCATTCTACAGAATGGACTTGTCAGCCTTGTCCACCTCCAAAATCGTAGGTGCCAATTCCTTATAGTAAACTGCTTTCTCTCTCTCTCTCTCTGAAAGTGAAAGTTGCTCAGTCATGTCTGACTCTTTGTGACCCCACGGACTGTAGGGATTCTCCAGGCCAGAATACTGGAGTGGGTAGCCTTCCCCTTCTCCAGGGGATCTTCCCAACCCAGGGATTGAACCCAGGTCTCCCGCATTGCAGGTGGATTCTTTACCAGCTGAGCCACCAGGGAAGCCCAACAATACTGGAGTGGGTAGCCTATTCCTTCTCCAGCGCATCTTCCTGACTCAGGAAATGAACTGGGGTCTCCTGCGTTGCAGGCGGATTCTTTAGCAACTGAGCTATCAGGAAGCTCTCTCTGTCTAATACACACACACACACACACACACACACATGCATATACATCCTGCTTTCTCTCTCTAATACACACATACACAGACACACACACACACACATCCCACTGGTTCTGTTTCTCTGGAGAACCCTGACTAACCCAGTTACACACACACATACAATCCCAGGTTTTCACATGCTCACAGTTCAGCTTTTAACGGACAAGAGACATCAATGCAAGCAATGAAAAGCAGCATCTTCTGCTTTTTCTTTTCAACATCTCCCCATTGAAAATATCAAACAGTTCGTAAAACATCAAACAATCTGGTGACCGAACTAATGTAAGCATACAGAAAAAGCACACGCAAAAGCTCTTCTTTCGTGACTGCTTGAAAAATAAAACAGCTCATAGCTCACTTAAATATTTTTTCCGCTGATAAAATCACACAACCGTTTCATTTACAATCAGGAATCAAAGCTGCTGGGGGTGGTGTTTTATTATTGATTGTTTGTATAGGCTCCTTATACAAAGAAATCGATTTTATGTCCGTGACGTCATCTTTTAGAAAGGATTTATCGGCCTTTTTCTAGTTATTTGAGCAATTCACAGGGCACGATTACCTCTTAGATATGACGTGCAGTATTTTGGTTATGTTAAAAATGGATTAAATATATTTGCGGGGCTAATTTGTGAAAGTATGCTTTTACAACCTACAGTATGTATAGCTGGTTGAGTTGAGAATGAGTGTGTGTGCTGGGGGGGGGTGTCTGTGTAGCTCAATCGAAATGAAAATCTTTTTATGGCTGAGTAGTATCCCACTGTCGGAGAAGGCAATGGCAACCCACTCCAGTACTCTTGCCTGGACGATCCCAGGGATGGAAGAGCCTGGTGGGCTGCCGTCCATGGGGTCGCACAGAGTCGGACACGACTGAAGAGACTGAGCAGCAGCAGCAGCAGCGTTCCATTGTACACACATTCCACATCTTCTTTATCCATTTGATTTTTGAAGACATCTAGGTTGCTTCCATGTCCTGGCTGTCGTAAATAGTGTTGCAGTGAGCATAAGGTTGCACGTGTCTTTTATGAATTGCGGTTTCCTCTGGCTCTATGGCCAATAGTGGGATTGCTGGACCTTACGGTAACTCTAGTTTTTTTTAAGGAACCTCTATACTCTTCTGCATTATGGCTATTATCAATCTACCTTCCAACCAACCATGTAGGAGGGTTCCCGTTTCTCCACATCCTCTCCAGCATCTACTGTTTGTAGATTTTTTGATGATGGCCATTCCGACCAGTACGAGGTGGCACCTCACTGTAGTCAGCCATAAAGAAGGAACACAATTGGTTCATTTGTGGGGAGACGAATGGACCTAGAGTCTCATACAGAGTGCAGTCAGTCAGAAAGAGAAAAGCAAATATCATATTAACACATATATGTGGGATCTAGAAAAATGGTACAAGCCTTAGTCGCTCAGTCGTGTCTGACTCTTTGCAACCCCCGTGGACTGTAGCCCTCCAGGCTTCTCCATCCGTGGGATTCTCCAGGCAAGAGTACTGGAGTGGGTTGCCATGCCCTTCTCTAGGGGACTTTCCCGACTCAGGGATCAAACCCAGGTCTCCCGAATTGCAGGCAGACTCTTGACCGTCTGAGCCACCAGGCAAGTCCCAAAAAAATGGTACAGACATACTTATTTTTAGAGAAAGAATAGAGATGTGGATATAGAGAAGGGACTTGTGGAAATGAGGGGGAACGGAGAAGGTGGGATGGATTGAGAGACGAGCACTGATTATAAAGATGACCATGTGTAAAATAGACAGCTAGTGGGAAGCTGCCTTATAACCCAGGGAGCTCAGCGCAGAGCTCTGTGTTGACCTGGCAGCGTGGGATGGGGGAGGAAGGGAGGCTCAAGAGGGAAGGGGTATCTGTATACTCACAGCTGTATCATGCTGTTCTATAGCAGAAAGTAACACAGCATGATAAAGCAATTTATAGTCCAATAAAAAGTTGAACTTAAAAAAAAGAGAGAGAGAGAATATGAATCTCTAACCAAAAAGTTATGATATTTTCTTACAGAGTTTAGAATAACGCTCCATCCTCAGCTTCTGCAAAGGAAAATAAAAGGTCTGTGCCTTAAGTGAGGAAACATTACCACGTGAAAATCGCAGAACACTTAAGTCAAACTCAAAGGTCTCTATTTCTTGTGAGTGAAATGCCCGCAAGCTCTGCGAAAGCCATAGCTTTGCAGTTCGGAACATCCATAAGATTGAGGAAGTGAAGGGAACGAGAATCTTAAAATCCTTTCTCTCTCAAGCGTTTTGTCTCTTCTGGGAATTTCCCTTCTATTTTCAATCTGCATATTGTCCTCTTTAACATGCGTGTTTACGCAACGATGACTTTGTGTTAGCCTTTATTCATTTTTATTTCCCTCTTTTACAGATTCCAGAAATATTAGTGCTGCCTGGGCAAGGGAAGACAGTAAAAATGAGACAGAGGAGGGAAAAATAGCAACACAAAATTTGCGTAATGTGAGCATATGTTTATTATCAATACCTACTCATGGCTCTTCCACCTTGTCTTAACTCCGGCTGACGTACATTGCATGCAAAGGAGTAAATTTTATATTTTGTGGAAAACAAAGGCATACACCGCAAGTACACTTATCTGCTGGGTGACCTGTTCTTCATATTCAAATGCATCAGATATTATCCCTTGATTACCTTATGCAACTCCTTTTCAGCAAGTTTTAAAATCAATCCCTCCTATGTATAGAAGTTAAAACTCACAGCCATTACAGCCCAGGGATTTATACAGAGAGATTCCTTCTATGTGTGATTTGCAGGGTTTTAGGTCTTCATGCAGGGCTTCCCTGGTGGCTCAGATGGGAAAGAATCCACCTGCAATGCGGGAGACCCTGGGTTCGATCCCTGAGTCGGGAAGATGCCCTGGAGAAGGAAATGACAACCCACTCCAGTATTCTTGCCTGGAGAATTCCCATGGACAGAGGAGCCTGGTGGGCTACAGTCCAGGGGGTTGCAAAGAGTCAGACGTGACTTAGGCAACTAACCACAGATGCAACACAACCCTCTGGAGCAGAAAGACTGTGTTACGGTTACCCATCCCCAGATTCCTGACCCAGACTGATCAGATAACGGTCTGTGTAATGATAGTGAACAAGGAGAGAATTCTAGCACAGAGTAGAGAAACAGCTGTTTGTTTCCAGCTCCTGCTGACTCAGATACACACAGGTAGACAAGGATCCAACACTAAATTTCCAAGATTCACTTATACTCAAGTCAAGCAGGAGGCTGCAGGGTCTTCCTAGGAACAGACAGACAGACACACATAACATTCACACACACACACACACACACACACACACACCCATGTCCCCTGCTTCTGGTCTGTAGAAAAGCTTTGGTCTCCCTTTGACCTTGCCCAAGTTCCAAAGAATAAATTCAACCAGAGAAGTGAGAAAATGCAGAAACAAATATATATATATTCCTTTTTCAGATTCTTCTCCATCGTAGGTTATTACAAGATACTGAGTAGGGTTCTGTGTGAAATACAGCACGTCCTTGTTTGCTATCTGTTTTATGTAATAGTTGTTCAGTGGCTCAGTCGTGTCCAGCTCTTTGCGACCCCATGGACTGCAGCACGCCAGGCCTCCGTGTCCTTCACCATCTCCCAGAGTTTGCTCAAACTCATGTCCTTTGAGTCGGTGATGCCATCCAACCATCTCATCCCCTGTCGCCCCCTTCTCCTCCTGCCTTCAATTTTATATACAGTAGTGTGTGCCTCTTAATCCCAAGTTTCCAATTTATCCCTCTAACCCTTTCCCCTTTGTAAGCCTACATTTGATTTCTCTGTCTGCGAGTCCATTTCTGTTTTAGACATGATTGCACTTGCATAATATTTTAAGATTCCACATAGAAGTGATATCATAGCATGATTCACTTAGTATGATCATCTCTAGCTCCTTCAGTTTTTAAGATTAGAATTTTCACCATCTACATTTTGATGGGTGGCTAAAAGAGAAAAGAGCCGGAAACAAGCATTGGGTGGGATGTAGAAAAAATGGAATTCTCACCTGCTGCTGGTGGAGTGTAAGACGTTCCGGCAACTTGGGAAGACAGTCTGAGAGTTTCTCAATGGCTGGACGCAGGGTGACCACATGACCCAACCGTGTAACTCCTCGATACATAACCAAGAAAAAAACGAGAGTCCAGAGTGAAACATATGAACACGCATACTATTATTATTATTTGTAAGAGGCAAAAGGTGGAAACAAACCAAATGCCCATCAATGGATGGATGGCTGGACAAAAGGAGGTCTGTCCACTCAACATGGGCTTCCCAAGTGGCTGCAGTGGTGAAGAATCCACCTGCCAATACAGGAGATGTAGGAGATGCAGGTTCAATCCCTGGAGGAGGGCATGGCAACGCACTCCAGTATTCTTGCCAGGAGAATCCCACGGACAGAGGAGCCCGGCGGGCTACAGTCCAGGGGGTCACAGAGAGTCTTACATGACCGAGCACGCGCACGCGCAGCACTGAGTAGAAAGTGATTCAACCATAAAAACGAATGAAAGACTGATGCCGACTACAAGGCAGCTTAGCTTTGTCAACTTTACCCTCCTAAGCTAAAGAGTCCAGACAGAAGAGACCACGTGAACTCTCACCCAATCAATGGGAAATGCGCAGAAGAGGCAAACATATACAGAAAGGGGATTCACGGGCACCGCTGGTGAGAGAAGAGAAGATGGGACATGCCTGCAAATGAATGAGACCCCCCAGGTGGCTCAGATGGTACAGAATCGGCCTGCAATGCGGGAGACCTGGTTCAGTCCCTGGGCTGGGAAGATGCCCTGGAGAAGGGAACGGCTACCCACTCCAGGATTCTGGCCTGGAGAATCCCATGGGCTGTATAGTCCGTGGGGTCCCAAAGAGTCCAACACGACTTTCACTTTCTTGCGGGGGGTGATAAAAGCATCCTGAAATAAGAAAGCGGTGACAGATATACAACTCTGAGTATACCAGAAGGCATAAAAAATGGACACTTTAAAAGTGTAACTTTCAGCACTTCCCTGCTGATCCAGTGCCCAAGGCTCCACACTCCCAATGCAGGGGGCCCAGGGTTCCACATCTTGTCGGGGAACTAGATCCCATGTGCCGCAACTGAAAGATCACGCTTACCGCATTTACGATCCAGCGCGGCCAAACAAATTAGAAAATACTTTTTAAAAAGCTTTTCCACAGTACATTCCAAGTTTTTAAAGTAATAAGTGTAAATTTCACATGTGAATTGCAACTCAATGAAGCTTTGATTAAAATTAATTATGAGGCAACACAGTCTTTGGAAAGAAAAAAAGATTAACGGTGCCTAAAATGACGGCAAATGTAGTAACCGATCCAGACGGCTTAAACCACTTGTGTCCTAATTAAACAATGTATTAATGAAACTGCACGTGATTTTGTCCATATCTGAAGGATCATCTCTAATATTGCCATTCAGTTTTTCTCCCCCCTTCTTCTGCCACGCTCAGACCTTAGTGGAAGATAAAGCAGAGTAGAATTGATGCATTAATCAAACTGATACAGACTGAAGAAAACTTTATAATTGCATGTCCCTTGGTAGACAGCTAATATAATTTCAACAGCACCCCCATTTACCCTTCAAGGCTCCTTATAATTAAAGGAGCCAATCAAGGCAAATTGACTGATGAATAAATTTCAGTAATTAAATGAAGAGCAAAGTGAAACAGTCGATAGACAGGTGGCATTGGTCTTCATTATATCCTCAGCTAATACGTCTCCATATAATCAGAAGGCAATGTGAAAGACCTTGAATCCTCAGATGATGTCTTCAAGAAAAGTAGATGCGTTTTTCAAAAGGTGAGTCCGTGCCTGTTCTGTGTCTTCACACAGTCTGAAAAATTCATGAATGGCTGTTCTTTTTGAAATGGGACAGTGCATTTTTGGGAAAGAAAAAAAAATTGACTGTCATCATTTCTAAAGGAGGTGGTAGAAATTTACAAGTGGGTACCCAAACAAACTTAGAAGACTCCTGGTCCTTGGAAGAAAAACTATGACCAACCCAGATAGCATATTAAAAATCAGAGACATCACTTTGCTGACAAAGGTCCACATACTCAAAGCTATGGTTTTTCCAGTAGTCATGTGCAGATGTGAGAGTTGGACCATAAAGAAAGCTGCTGCTGCTGCTGCTAAGTCACTTCAGTCGTGTCCGACTCTGTATGACCCCATAGACGGCAGCCCACCAGGCTCCCCCGTCCCTGGGATTCTCCAGGCAAGAACACTGGAGTGGGTTGCCATTTCCTTCTGCAATGTGTGAAAGTGAAAAGTGAAAGGGAAGTGAGCGCCAAACAATTCATACTTTTGAACTGCGGTGTTGCAGAAAACTCTTGAGAGTCCCTTGAACAGCAAGGAGATCCAACCAGTCCATCCTAAAGGAAATCAGTCCTGAATATCCATGGGAAGGACTGAGGCTGAAGCTGAAGCTCCAATACTTGGACCACTTGATGCAAAGAGCCAACTCGTTAGAAAAGACCCTGATGCTGGGAAAGATTGAAGGTAGGAGGAGAAGGGGACGACAGAGGATGAGATGGTTGGATGGCATCACCGACTCAGTGGACATGAGTTTGAGCAAACTCTGGGAGACGGTGAAGGACAGGGAAGCCTGGCGTGCTGCAGTCCATGTGGTCGCAAAGAGTCAGACACAATTTAGCAACCAAACAATGACAACAACCCACAGAAGGAAACGGCAACCCACTCCAGCATTCTTGCCAGGAGAATCCCACGGACCGAGAAGCCTGGCGGGCTACAGTCCATGGGGTCACAAAAGAGTTGGCTGTGACTTGGTGACGAAGCAGCAACAACAAATGTATGTGCAGTATGGAATATACAAAAAAACAGAAAGTAAAACTAACGAGACACGTCAGATCCCTACCCACAAGTGATTGCCATGAATAACACTTCAGTATGCGTCTCTCCAGATCTTTTCATCACATGCAAACAGGTCTTTGCACAAAGAGAATCACGTTGCTTTATGAGCTCCTTTCTTTTCACTCAGTCACATCCACCTTCTCTTTCCAGTAAAATTCTATCCCCCCATCCTGTTATCTGGAACATGGTCACATACCCCTTAAGCAGCCCCTCCCGAAAGATAGCAGTTGGTTGGTCAGAATCCATACATGCGTGTGTTTATACAAACCTGTATGACTGATTCACTTTCTTGCAGAACAGAGCTAATACAACATTGTTAAGCAATTATATTCCCATAAAAAAAAAAAAACCTGTAAAAGCAAATTGAAAGACTTTAGACCATCTCCCCTGCCCTGCCAACATGTACCACTCAGTAAAAAACTTCTTCAGACGTAGTCCTGTTAACCCTACAGATGTATTCCCACCTTCCACTTAACACACACACACCATCCATCTCTTCATGGTGGCTACTCTCTGAAGATCCACCTTCTCTTCTAAGAATCACCAGGACCTATTTCAGGATGGTCAGCCCAGGTTTAATCTTCTTGGACCACAGGTACTTCAAAATCCTCAGTGGGCCTTCCCTGGTGGCCCGCTAGTTGGGAGTCTGCCTTGCAGTGTGGGGGACGCTAGTTCGATACCCGGTCCAGGAAGATCCCACATGCCTGGGAGCAATTAAGTGCCTGCACCACAAGTACTGAGTCCACACTTTAGGGTCTGGGAGACACAGCTACTGTAGTCTGCGTGCCTAGAGCCCGTGCTCTGCAACAAGAAACGCCACGGCAATAAGAAACCCACACACTTCAACTAGAGTAGACCCTGCTCGCTGCAACTACAGAAATTTCCACACACAGCAACAAAGACTCAGCATAGCCATAAATAAAATGAAACACTGAACAAAATCACATCGATATACCGATAAGCTCATTTTCATCTATGTGCATGCTTTCGGAGCTAATACTTTAAGCCCCGTTGAGTGGATTCTGGCATTTTGTCCGTGGTCTCTTTGTTTCTCTTTGCTTTTGTCTAATTTCTCTGATGTGAACCACTTTTAAAAAGTCCTTATTGAAGGTGTTACAACACGGCTTCCGTTTTATGTCTTGTTTTTTTCAGCCGTGAGGCACCATGGGATCTTAGTTCCCGGACCAGCTATCAAATCTGCACCTCTTGCGTTGCAAGCAGAAGTCTTAACCACCAGATGGGCAGGGAAGTCCTCACGGATCCTTTATTGACTAACTCTTGCAATCTTTACCTTCACAGGGTGCCTGTGGAGTGGTGAGCAATCCTTTCACTAGGAATAAAGTAGGTTACTGTCCCAACAGAAGGGTATTCAGAGGTACAAGCTATTGTGCATGAAATAAGCTACAAAGATATATTCTACAGCACAGGGAATGTAGTCAATATTTTATAATAAGTTTAAAAGGAATATAACCTTTAAGAATACTGAGTCACTGTATTGCATAGTTGAAGCTTATATCATATTATACATCAACTATACCCAAAACAAAAACTAAAGAAAATTTTTTTAAATTTTGCAAGTATTTGATTTTATTTTTGCAAGTAAAAAAAACCATTTTACTTCATGTTAAAGTAAAGGCGTTTTAGTTGTCCTCTTTTCTCATACTTTATTATCACTGATCATTAACATCATTGCATACGGTTACTAAAGAGAAAAAAATCCCTCATCTTGCTTTACATATGACATGATTGTTGCCAATGTTAAAGCAAAACAGGAGTCTTTGAAGTTTGTATATATTCTGCTGTCTTCCTTAAATACGAATACTTTTTCCTGTCCTCCAGTAAAATCTGAGCATGAGAACTATTCCTTCAAGGCAGTTTCCGTACAGGAAAATGTTAACATTTTAACAATTACAATACTTTTTCTCAGGGATATCGCTGAGGCAGGTGTTCTCAACCAGGGGTTATTTTGCCTTCAAGGGGAATTGTATCAGCATCAGAGGAGGGCATGGCAACCGGCTCCAGTATTCTTGCCTGGAGAATCCCACGAACAGAGGATTCTGGTGGGTTATAGTCCACGGCGTTGGAGAAGGCAATGGCACCCCACTCCAGTACTCTTGCCTGGAAAATCCCATGGACGGAGGAGCCTGGTGGGCTGCAGTCCATGGGGTCACTAAGAGTCGGACACGACTGAGCGACTTCATTTTCACTTTTCACTTTCATGCATTGGAGAAGGCAATGGCAACCCACTCCAGTGTTCTTGCCTGGAGAATCCCAGGGACGGGGGAACCTGGTGGGCTGTCATCTCTGGGGTCGCACAGAGTCGGACACGACTGAAGCGACTCAGCAGCATAGTCCATGACGTGGCAAAGAGTCGGACGAAACTGAATGAATGCACACATGAAGACGCTTCGGGTTGCTTTGACTGGAGAAGAACTATTGACATCTGACGGGTGAAGACCAGAGGTGCCAGTAAGCATCCTTCAATACACAAGATGACCCCCTCCACAAAGAATTATCCAGCCCAAATGTCAACAGCACTGAACAGGAAAACTCAACTCAGAGGAAAAACTCAATCCAGAGGACCTCATCTATTACCTAAGATACAATTCTGTTTGCCCTGAGAGTAAAAATAGGCTTAAAAACCTCATGTAATGTCCATCTGCTACTGTTTAATCAAGAACGAATGAGGTCTGATTCCATTAAAACATAGACTTTCCTATTTGGAAAAGACCCCTGGAGACTGGCCAGACTATCGAGAGAGGAATCCGTCTTTTCTAAAACTACGGCAAATAGATGTTATCATATAATTGGCCATTTCCTCCATGGTTTATAGCTGTAGGCAGAAAAAAAATACCATCTAAGAACCTGTGATAATCCAAAAATCTAGAAACAATGAGATTTTTAGAGCAATTACTGACCTCGCAAAAGAGAAACTGAGGAAGAATTCGGGTGCAGAAATGCAGTCAAGCAAATGGCCCTGATGACAATGCTTGTCTGAGGCTCTTGGTAAGAATATATATATATACACCCTGAGGGAAGCATATGCACAATGGAATATTACTCAGCCATAAGAAAGGAACGCATTTGAATCCGTTCCAATCAGGTGCACGAAACTAGAGCCTGTTACACAGGGTGAAGTAAGTCAGAAGGAGAAAGACAAATATCATATATTAAGGTATCCACGTGGAATCTTGAACCATGATACTGAAGAACCTATTTGCAGAGCAGCAAGGGAGTTACAGACATAGAGAACACACCTGTGGACCTGGAGGGGGATGGAGAGGGAGGGATGATTTAAGAAAGTAGCATGGAAATGTATACATTACCATATGTAAAACAGACAGCCAGTGTGAATTTGCTGCATGGCTCAGGGAGCTCAAAGTGGGGCTCTGTGACAATCTGGAAGGAGGGGATGGGGTAGGAGGTGGGAGGGGGTTCAAGAGAGAGGGCGCATATGTATACCTATGGCCAATTCATGCTAATGTATGGCAGAAACCAGCACAATATTGTAAAGCAATTATCCTCCAACTGCTACTGCTAAGTCACTTCAGTCATGTCCGACTCTGTGCGACCCCATAGACGGCAGCCCACCAGGCTCCCCCGTCCCTGGTATTCTCCAGACAAGAACACTGGAGTGGATTGCCATTTCCTTCTCCAATGCATGAAAGTGAAAAGTGAAAATGAAGTCGCTCAGTCGTGTCCGACTCTGCGACCCCCTGGACTGCAGCCCACCAGGCTTCTCCGTCCATGGGATTTTCCAGGCAAGAGTACTGGAGTAGGGTGCCATTGCCTTCTCCATCCTCCAATTAAAAATAAACTAAAATGAATAAGAAAAAAAAAAAAGAATCCTTGCCAACGGGCTCAGGCAACTTGCCAAGCCCATCCTGAAACCCCTAAATATTTGTCGTTAATCAGCCCATGCTTGACATTCTCCCACAGCCTGAGACCCTAGGAATCATGCCGATTTCCAAGTCTTCATCAACACAGATGCATGTGGTAAGTAAATCTCAACACCAAACCATCTCCCACCTCACAAAAGGAGCAGTGGTGTCATAGAACGGATTCAGAGATCCTTGACTATCAAGTTAAATTTGAATTCACTTCAGTATATATTCATTCTTTCTTTTTAAAGTTTATTTTTGATGTGGCCCTTTCAAGCCTTTTTTGAATTTGTGACAATATTATTTCTGTTTTATTTTTTGTTTTTTGGGTTTTTTTTAGCCGCAAAGCAAGTGGAATCTTAGCTCCCTGACTAGGGATCGAACCTGCACCTCCTGCGTTGGAAGGTGAAGTGTTAATCCCTGGACCACCAGTTCAGTTCAGTTCAGTCGCTCAGTAGTGTCCGACTCTGTGACCCCATGAATCGCAGCACGCCAGGCCTCCCTGTCCATCACCAACTCCCAGAATTCACCCAAACTCATGTCCATTGAGTCGGTGATGCCATCCAGCCATCTCATCCTCTGTTGTCCCCTTCTCCTCCTGCCCCTAATCCCTCCCAGCATCATGGTCTTTTCCAGTGAGTCAGCTTTTTGCATCAGGTGGCCAAGGGATTGGAGGTTCAGCTTCAACATCAGTCCTTCCAGTGATCCAAGGACTGGGGATTAAGCCTGCACCTCCTGTATTGGAAGGTGAAGTGTTAATCCCTGGACCACCAGGGAAGCCCTTATATTCCCTCATTCTTTATCAAGCAATTTTCAGTGCAGTCCTGTTTGTGCTCCCCAAAACTTGACGTCTCCATACCTGAATCCTAAAAACAGCACCCTAGGGCATATAAGCATACGCTGATCTTTGAAATAAGAAAGAGCAATTGCCACAAATAGGTCCCTGCATGTGGTTACACTTATTTTTTTTTACTCCTAGACTACATAATCAGTCTATTTTTAAAGTATTCTTTTTTTTTAAAGCTCAAGGATATTTTGCCCAACCTGTCCTTGCATAAAACATGTGGCTTCCCATCTGAAGCTTTGTATAATATGTTTCAGGAGATATTCATAAATCTCTAATGTCAACGCAACATTTCCTACTTTGAGACATTTGTCAAAGGAAGAAAGTCAAGCTGGGTTTGAAGTGACAGTGATGCAGAAGATGCAAGTGAAAAGGAGTTCATGTGTTTGTAGAATCCAGGGATGCTGGCATGTATAGACTTCAGCACCCCTGATTCCTTCTCCCCCCTTAAATGGGTGAGTCCCAGGACCATGGAATCGAGGATCTGAGGAGGCCTTTAAGCTCTTGCAGGGCTACCCAGGTGGTGCTATGCAGGAGACATAAGACACCTGGGTTCTGTCCCTGGGTGGGGAAGATCCCCTGGAGGGGGAAATGGCAACCCACTCTGGTATTCTAGCCTGGAGAATCCCATGGACAGAGGAGCCTGGTGAGCTACAGTCCATGGGGTCACAAAGAGTCAGACATGATTGAAATGACTTAGCATGCACTTCACTCTTGTTTAAAAAAAAAATGCAGCCTTCTTTTGAGATCAGGTTAAAGCATCTGATGTGTAACCCATCACCCCACTTCATCCCACCAACACAAGTCGTCAACAGAGTCACACCTTCCAGTCTTGGAAGAATTTGTCGACAAAGACATCATCAATCATCTCCTGTTAATCTTCTGGAGATTGTCCATGGGGAGTCTCCTCCTGATAAATGAATTTCACGTGAGCGTGCATGCTCAGTTACTCAGTTGTGTGTGATTCTTTGCAACTCCATGGACTGCAGCCCCGCCAGGCATCTCTCTCCATGGGATTTCCCAGGCAGGAATATTGGAGTGGGTTGCCATTTCCTCCTCTAGGGGATCTTACCCAGGGATCTAACCCATGTCTCTTACTTCTCCTGCAGGGGCAGGCTAACTCTTTACCACAAGTGCCATCTGGGAAGGCCAGATCAGGGAGAATGGATACATGGACATGGACATGTACGGCTGAGGCCCTTTGCTGTCCACCTGAAGCTACCACAACATTGTTAATCGGCTATCACTTCAGTTCAGTCGCTCAGTCGTGTCTGACTCTTGGCGACCCCATGAACAAACTGCAGCACGCCAGGCCTCCCTGTACATCAGCAACCCCCAGAGTTTACCCAAACTCATGTCCATTGAGTCGGTGATGCCATCCAAGCATCTCATCCTCTGTCGTCCCCTTCTCCTCCTGCCCTTAATCTTTCCCAGCATCAGGGTCTTTTCAAATGAGTCAGCTCTTCGCATCATGTGGCCAGTGTATTGGAGCTTCAGCTTCAACATCAGTCCTTCCAATGAACACCCAGGACTGATTTCCTTTAGGATGGACTGGTTGGATCTCCTTGCAGTCCAAGGGACTCTCAAGAGTCTTCTCCAACACCACAGTTCAGAAGCATCAATTCTTCAGCGCTCAGCTTTCTTTATGGTCCAACTCTCACATCCATACATGACTGCTGGAAAAACCATAGCCTTGACTAGACAGACCTTTGTTGGCAAAGTAATGTCTCTGCTTTTTCATATGCTGTCTAGGTTGGTCATAAATTTCCTTCCAAAGAGTATGCGTCTTTTAATTTCATGGCTGCAGTCACCATCTGCAGTGATTTTGGCTATACTCCAATACAAAAAAAAAAAAAGAGTCTATGACTGTCTTCTATAACCCAAGGAAAAGTGAAAGTTGCTCAGTCGTGCCCGACTCTCTGCGACCCCATGGACTGTAGCCCACCAAGCTCCTCTGTCCATGGGATTCTCCAGGCAAGAATACTGGAGTGGGTAGCCTTTCCTTTCTCCAGGGGATCTTCCTGACCCAAGGATGGAATCCAGGTCTCCCACATTGCAGGTGGATTCTTTACCAGCTGAGCCACCAGGGAAGACCCCGTAACCCAAGAGCCCAGATCCCCATTTGTCTGTGTCCGGGTTGAACGTTTCCCCTTCCTTCTGCACCTCCCCACCAAACTCCTTCCCCACCTTTCTCTTTCAGGTCCCTCCTCCCTCTTCCCTCCCTCCCTCCCAACCTCAGAAGCAAGCTCGACTTTCAGATCTTATCTCCTCTACCTGAACTGTCTGTCTGGTAACGGCTTCATTATTCTCTCTCATCATTTCATCAGTTACAGTCTCTCTTGGCAGCAATTTTACCTCTTCCTCCACACCTGCTTTCTTTTCCCAGTCCCATAATATGCACACATTCCTTCCCACTTGAGACACAGCAGTTTTGCTTAGCTCATCTCACTATGGTATGATCGCTTTGCTTAAACACTTTAGCAACTCTGCAAACGGCTTTGAGGGGAGACGAAAGAAGGAAACTCAGTGTTCCAGCAAACTACAGGAATTTCCCAGGGAGAGCTCCTAAATATCATTTTCTTATTTTATTATTGCTATTTATACACAAATTCACTGTGTATCTATATCTACCTCCACCATGTATCATCTATTATCTATCAAACTACCTACCTAACCTCTATCTAATCTACTATCTATTTATCATCTGTCTGTATTTTCTATCATCTATATCATCTATGTCTATCTACCATCTATCACTCAACCTACTGACCTGTCATCTATCTAATCTATTGTCTGTTTATCATCTACCTATCCATCTGTCTTATCTATTTATGTATCTTCCATCTACATCTCTGTCATCTATATCTACCTCATCTATCCATTCCCCTATCCACCAATCCCATCCATCTTAGACTATCAATCATACTTGTTTGTTCTAGGAGGTCAAATTACCCCTAGGAAATATAATCCACCTTTGCACACAAAGCCGTAGGTATTCATAGCACCATCTTGCCCCCACTCTGTCCTGACCATCTTTCTGTATTACATTAAACAGATTCACTTCCAGGCACGCCTCAATCAATCTAAGTTCCTTGAAGGGTTGCAGGGCTCCACACTGTTTCCACCTTCTCAATCCCCGCAGTTAAGCAGGCAATATTTTCCATCACTACTTGCAGAACTGCACCAAAGGATGACTCTACAGTCTTGCTTTATTTCTTGTTTGCATTGAACATTGCGTGTTTCTGAATGTGAGGCAGACTACGCTGTATCAAAACGTGCCTTTCATCACAGCTGGTCCCGATGGTAGACCAGAAGCACAGAGAGCGCTATTCCATGATAACTCTGCTCTACATCATGGTTTCTCAACCTTTGTAGTATTGACATTGGGGGGTCAGAGAGTTCCCTGTGGGGGAGACTGTCCTGACCACGACAGCCATCCCTAGTCATGGAAATTTGCTATATGACACAGAAAGCTCAAATCCGGGGCTCTGTGACATCCTAGAAGGGTGAGATTTGCTGGCGGGGAGGTTCAAGAAGGAGGGGGCATAGGTATATCTATGGCTGATTCATGTTGATATGTGATAGAAACCAGCGCAATATTGCAAAACAATTATCCTCCAAATAAAAATAAATACATTTTTTTAAAAAGATGTATAGATAGATGATAGATAGATAAAGCATTTTCATTTATAGAATAAATAGATAAAGTATTATCTATTTATCCCCCCTGTTCAAGTGGGAGAGGACATAAGTTAGATGTTTGGTTAATACTGTAATACCAACACAATACTGTAAGGCAATTATCCTTCAACCAAACAGAAATAGATTTAAATAACACATTTAAAAAAATAGAGCCCCTGGTCCTTACCAGTCATGGCCAATAGCACTCTCATCCCAATGAGAAAACCAAAAATGCTCCTCACTGCAGTTTAGAACCACTGGTCTCGGTATTATCCTCAGAAAGTCTTTCAATATCATCTCAGGTCACAGTGAAAGATGTGATTTCAACGTGGGGCAATGCACCCTGAGCGACTATATTCAGTAACTATACCAGACTCTCTGGTGAATGGAACCAAAGTGGAAATTTAAAGACCTTGCTCTGCAGGAGATCCCCAGACGGAAGACAGTGCTGCCTGATGTTCTGCAAAATACTTTGAAAACACAACTGCTAAAGGGTAATAAATACACACCATATGTCCTTTAATGCCATGGTTTTAACTTGGGGAACAGGAATTCATAATACATCTTGATTGAAGAGTACATGTCAGCATTTTAGGAAGGCATTTAGTCAAAGCCGGTATTTTAAAAGCTGTTTCTCAAATCTCCCTGGACAGGAGCCTACCTCCAGCATGAAGCTGCGTGAACAATGGGGTCCAGTTAGGGCTTCTTCAGATGTATATTTTTCCATCCACAAAGAAAGTTGTAACCAGGGGCAAGTTTCGGCTTCCCTGGTAGCTCAGATGGTAAAGAATCTGCCTGCCAATGCAGGAGACCTGGGATCGATCCCTGGGTGAGGAAGATCCCCTGGAGGAGGGCACGGCAACCCACTCCAGTATTCTTGCCTGGAGAATCCCATGGACAGAGGGACCTGGCAGGCTCAAGGGGTCGCAAAGAATCGGACACGACTGAGTGACTAAAGGCATCTAAGACAGCACCTTCTTTTTCGCCAGAAAATAAAAGCACCAGTAAAAGGAAAATAAAGAGAATCACAACAGCTTTAGACAACTGATTAGAAGTAAAGGCGATGATCCAAAACGTCAGAGAAAGACAAACAGAATGATATCACTCATATGTGGAATCTTATTTTTTTTTAATGATAGAAGCGAACTTATTTACAAGGCAGAAACAGACTCACAGATTTAAAAAAAAAAAAAAACATTGTTACCAAAGGGGAAGGGAGTGGGGAATAAAATAGGAATTTGGGATTTAAATATACACTCTACCATATCTAAAATGGATAGCCAACAAGGACCGGTTGTATAACATAGCGATTTCTACTCAATGCTCTGTAATAACCCATATACGAAAAAAAAATCTGAAAACAAATGAACATATGTATATAACTGAATCACTTTGCTATTCACCTTAAACTAAGACACACTGCAAATCAACTATACTTTAATAAAATTAACAAAATACTTTGTGATCTAAGTTTGATATGGGTACCTGTCGTATAGAGAGAACCATACACCCCGTTAATGTCTGCAAGACAACTTGATATTTTACCCCCAAATAAGTTGGTTTTAATACCCATTAGAGCAACATCACATATAAGATATTTGATTCCAGTTGAATCATGAATCTCTACTTAGTTTGGATTTGTTTTGGCTTTCCAATTTTACTAAATTTTTCTCTAGACATTTTAAAAATTGAAGTATAGTTACTGTATGAGCTTCCCTGGTGGCTCAGATGGCAAAGAATCTGCCTGCAATGCTGGAGACCCTGGGTTCGATCCCTGGGTCGGGAAGATCCCCTGGAGAAGGAAATGGCAAGCCACTTCAGAATTCTTGCCTGGAGAATTCCCATGGACAGAGGAGCCTGGCGGGTTATAGTCCACGGGGTCGCAAAGAGTCAGACATGACTGAGCGACAAAGCACAGCACAGCAACTGTATAATGTTATATGTTACAGGAGTATTTCCATGTTTAAAGGTGATACTCCATTTCTGGTTATTATGAAACAGTGGTTATATTCCCTGTGCTGTACACTGTATCCTTGTGGCTTATTTTATGTCTAATAGTTTATACCTCTTAATCCCTAACCCTATTTTTCCCCTCCCCTTCACCTCTGTCCACTGGGAATCAGAAGTTTGCTCTGTATGTATGTGAGTCTACTTCTTTTTGTTATGTTGACGAGTTTGTTGCATTTTTTAGGCTCCATATGTGAGTAGAATCACATGGCATTTGTCTTTCTCTGTCTGACTTAATTCACTGAGTATGCTCATCTGTAGGTGCATCCATCTTGCTACAAATGACATCATTTCATTCTCATGGCTGAGCAGTATTCCGTCATATATATGGACTGCATCTTCTTTACCCATCCGTCAGTGGACACTGAGGCTGCTTCCAGGTCTTGGCTATTGCGTCTGTTCTATGCTTTCAAGCCCATCTCTGTATCCGTTGACTTACCATGTAGCATGTATCAGTGACCTCTTTTCTAAGCTCTAATTTCATAAAACCAGTGGACTTCATGGTCTCTGGTCTCGCATTTGGTCATCTCCTACTTGCAAGCTCAGTCGTGTCCAACTCTTTGTGATCCTGTGGACTATAGCCCACCAGGCTCCTCTCTCCATGGGATTTTTTTAGGCAAGTGTACTGGAGTGGGTTGCCATTTCCTGTTCCAGGGGATCTTCCAGACCCAGGAATCAAACTCATGTCTCTTATGTCTCCTGCATTGGCAGGCGGGTTCTTTACCACTAGCGCCGAGCTACCTAGAGTCAATTCACGAGCTGGAGACTTATTTCCATTTTAGGAGTAACAACTTAGTGATTCCATTAACTGGGCTAGTTGAGTCAAGATGTGTCATTTGTACTGACTTACCCTGAAACCAATGCAATGCTGTCCATGTATTTATATTAAACCATACTAAAAGCAAATCTAGAGATTCCAACCTATGGCAATCTGCTTCATGGTCTTTTCTTTCCATTACGAAGCAAAAAAATATTTATGACGTCATCGCAGTGCTCCTTTAGACATGTTGAGCTTTGCATTCTGTGATATTTATCAAGTATGAGCTATTGTTTTCATTTTCCTACTTTGTATCTTTAAGATTCTTTTACTGTGGTCCATTTTTAAAGTCCTTATTGAATTTGTTACAATACTGTTTGTGTTTTCTGTTTGGGGTTTATTATTATTATTTTTTTTTTTTTGGCTTCCCATCTGGGATTTTAGCTCCCTGCCCAGGGATCAAACTCACACCCCCTGCCTTGGAAGGAGAAGTCTTAACCACTGGACCACCAGGGAAGTCCCAGGTACTATTTACTTTTACCATAAAGCCCTCGTTTAGGTTAAGAAAATTACTAGATACTCAGCAGTCAATAGAGTTGTCAGGTAATAGATCCAGGTGTGAATCTAATCATTCCCTCATTGCACTGAGCTACGTGCTGCTGGTTTGAACAATATATGCAGATCAATCTTAGGAGCAGGACATTTGTCTGTGAATATACGTTAACCCAATTTACACTGGTGATTAGTTTCAAATTGTGCCTCTTTGCATACGTAGAAAATAAGACATTTTAATTTGGAATGAGAACCACATAGGGAAAGATATTTAGAAACATGGCTTATTTTGTGGCTTTCCACATACATCTTGATTTGAACTAATGCAGGATAAAAGCTCATATTTTACATTGTAGCTTATAAAACATTCATGGAGAGCCTTGGGAATTTCCCCTATAATAAACAGGAAAACTGTATTCTGTCTTACTTTACAGAAGCTCAGCATGACGAAAACCATTTGAACTGCGTATCCCCCATGGATGCATTTACGGCAAAAAGGAAAAAAAAAAAAAACCCTCTTTTCAGATTTCGGAGAAGAAACATCAGTGGTAAAACATTTTTATACTGTAGCATTTTTTTCAACACATTTTCATATTCCCCCCCCACCCCCACAAAAAAGGTTTTCCTGCCTGCCTTTCTTGCTTCTTTATGAAACTCAAAACATGGCAAGTCTTCTAATTCCTGAAATATGACAATTTTTATTTCCGTCATTAAATAATTTTAATTACCTCCCAAGAAAATGCTACCAAGTAGGTGCATTCTCTCTCTATCATTATGTCATTCCAGTATTTGGGGGCTGGAAAATGATGGAATTTAGAACTAAACTGCATTTTTGCCAGAATAATGGCATTCTACATTCCAAAACAGCAAGTGTGGATCATTAGACGCGACCATGAATGTGACGCTGTAAGGAATGTCCCTGACCTGACTTTTTCTTGCCATCAGCCTGGTCTTCTGAGAATCCCTTTCTTCGTGTGATACAGGCTGTAAACTGCTTCCTACAACCTCTAAGGAAGGTTGTGAGAAGCAACTCTTACAATCTTTCAAATAGGACCTTTAAAACAAAGCAACACAATTATCCCTTTTATATGTGGAATCTAAAAACAATGATAAAGATGAACGTATTTACACAACAGAAACAGACTGACTTGAGAAATTTACGGTTTTATCAGGGGAAGGGATAGTCAGGGAGTCAGGGATGGACATGTACACACGGCTGTATTTAACATGGAGAACCAACAAGGACCTGCTGGACAGCACAGGGAACTCTGCTCAATACTCTGTAATAACCTTATGGTCACCAGGGGGAAGGATGGGGAAGGGATAGTCAGGGAGTCAGGGATGGACATGTACACATGGCTGTATTTAACATGGAGAACCAACAAGGACCTACTGTCCAGCACAGGGAACTCTGTTCAATACTCTATAATAACCTTATGCTCACCAGGGGGAAGGATGGGGGAAGGGATAGTCAGGGAGTCTGGGATGGACATGGACACACTGCTGTTTAACATGGAGAACCAGCAAGGACCTGCTGTCCAGCACAGGGAACTCTGCTCAATCCTCTTTAGTGACTTACATGGGAAAATAACTTTAAAAAGAATAGAAACATGTCTATGTACAACTGAATCACTTTGCTCTACACCTGGAACTCACATAGCATTGTACATCAAGTACACTTCAATATAAAATAAGTATTTTTTTAAAAAATAAAAAAAATAAATGAGGCAACACAGAGCACCCACCAAGGCTTCCCTAAGTGTACTATTTATCAATGAGCTGTAGGCAATGTGTGTGGGGTAAAATCAGACCGGGGCACCTCTGAGACTATATTGCAAGCATTTTTCTATTTACAAAGGTAAAATTTTTGATGTCTGGCTGCTGTTCACTGTGTCATCTTCCTTCTTTTATTTCACACCGTTAATTTAATTTTTTCTCAATGGAAAAATACAACATTTAACTCTCCAGCCAACGGTTCATGTCATTTTGGTTTATCTCTAGTTTGGAGTAGTGATGAACAGAGCTGATGTGAATATTTTCATCACATATCTCTGAGCACAGAGGCTTCCCGTCCTCCAAGCCAGAGGCCTGCAACCTTTTTTGGAACCAGGCACTGGTGTCACAGAAGACATTTTTTCCACGGATGGGGGTACGGATGGTTTCAGGATGATTGAAACACAGGATACTTACTGTTCACTTTGTTTCTACTATTATTGCATCAGGAGGAGAAGGGGGCGGCAGAGGATGAGATGGTTGGATGGCATCACCGACTCAGTGGACATGAGTTTGAGCAAAGTCCTGGAGATGGTGAAGGACAGGAAAGCCTGACATGCTGCGGTCCACGAGGTCACAAAGAGTTGGACACGACTGAGCAACTGAACGACGATAACGGCAAGGCTTTACATCACTCCCAAGATTACTGCAGAATGCCAAGTAAAAGCTTCGTAAATTTTGGAACAGGTAAGTAGGAAGAGAGATGAAGTCATCAGTACCATCAGAATCGTTAACATCATCTCCCAAATCACCATCACTAACAGCAACATGGTCACCAACATCATCACCCTCATCCCCAGCATCCTCATCGTCACCCCATCATCACTAACATTAACGTCATCACGGTCACTGACATAATTATCACCGTCAACGCTAGCACCATCATCGTCACTAACATCCCACCCACGTCACCATCACTGCCGTCATGACCACACTCACCACTGGCATCGTCACGAACATTATCATGACTATCAATCAGCACCACCGTCACTCACACATCGTCATCACCCTCACCATTAACAGCATCAGCAACATCATCACCACCACCACCATCACTATCATTATTACCACCGCCATTAGTAGCATCACCAGCATCATCATAACCACCATCACTAATGTCACGACCACGCTCACCACTAACCTCAGCATCATCACCAACATCACCATCACTCACATCATTATCACCCCCACCACTAACAACAGCATCATCACCACCATCACCATTAATAGCATCACCAACATCAGCATCATCATCATCATCACCACCATCACTATCATTATCACCATCGCCGTTAGTAACATCACCGGCATCATCATGACCACCATCACTCACATCATTATCGCCCTCACCACTAACAACAAGAACATCATCACCAACATCACCATTAACAGCATCACCAGCATCAGCAACATCATCATCACCACCACCATCACTCACATCATTATCGCCCTCACCACTAACAACAACATCATCACCAACATCACCAGTAACAGCATCACCAGCATCAGCAACATCATCATCACCACCACCATCACTATCATCATTATCGCCCTCACCACTAACAACAACATCATCACCAACATCACCATTAATAGCATCACCAAAATCAGCAACATCATCGTCACCACCACCATCACCAACATCATCGTCACCAGCACCATTAATGTCACCGCCATCATCGCTCACATCAACATCACCACCATCATCACTAACATCGTGACCATCACCATGACCCTCAGCATCGCCACCATCATAACCTACATCACCATCGCCACCATCATCACTAACATCATTATCAATATCACCACTAATGTCATTATCATCAGCAGCATCATAGCGACCATCAACAGCACACATGAGAACAATCTGTGTGGTAGACAGAAAGATACATTCAAGAGTTTAAGAGTGGAATGATTCAGCAGGTAGGAGGGAAAAGATTCTGGTTAAAGGCACCACATTCACCAAAAAGTTCATGTGGGTTTTTCCATTAACATCTAAAGAAAAAAGTGTAACAGACTGTCTGAGAACACAACGTTTGATCATGTGCACGGGTGCTCAGTCATGTCTGACTCTTTGCAACCCCTTGAACTGTAGCCTGCCAGGCTCCTCCGTCCATGGGATTCTCCAGGCAAGAATACTGGAGTGGGCTGCCATTTCCTTCTCCAGGGGATCTTCCCCACCCAGGAATCAAACCCACGTCTCCTGCATGCAAGATGGATTCTTTACCACTGTGCCACCTGCAAATCCAACAGAAAGATTCTATTCTAACTTCCCTTACAGCAGTAGCACTTACTGAGTACTTCCTGTGTGCAAAATGAAGGTTGATTCAAAAAAAAGTGGACACAGACTCTTTTTCGTAAGGAGTTTGTAAATCCACTGCACATGTCTATGTTTCTATTTTATGCCTTATTGTCTAAGTAAATACATGAATGCTCTTAAAGTTCCAAGAAACAGTCTGTGAAATGCTGCCTCTTAATTTTATGGATCTGCTGGCTGGTGTTTTAGAAGAAGCTAACAGTTGCCAGCCACAGTTCGGCTGCCAACAACCGACTCTTGACACTGGGTAATTAGATCAGGACCAATAGGCTGGAAGAGAAAGGCCACCAAATTCTGAGGGCAGAAGAGCACGCTTCATTTTTTTTTTTTTTTTACCCAACTGACGTTGTTCCAGCAGATAATAATCTCAGGGGGAAAAATCATCACAGACAAGAGATTCATCAAACCAGTAAAGTATAATTAGAATTTTCAGCCCATCCCCACAAGGGAAATTCTAAAGAAGTATGGAGAACTTCACAGCCAAGCGTTCTTTTCAACTAACAGATTAATTTAGCAAACATCGGGGTTGAGCACTGTCTGCTTTTTGCCATTGAAGTGAGGTGGAAAGTACTTAATTAACAGTGAATGGGGGTGATTTGAGGGTCTCAGCCACACTGTTCTGGATTTTGCTGTTTCCCCTAAAGACAGACCAGACTGCTTTGAAATGCAGCATTTTTAAAGCAAAAAATAATTTTTTCATGAACTCTTTAAAAATTTAATGGTCACGCTGATTCATGTCAATGTAAGGGAAAAACCAATGCAATATTGTAAAGTAATTAGCCTCCAATTTAAATAAATGAATTAATTTTTAAAACTTTAATGGTCACAATAAGTTATTTTGTGTGGGTACAATGGAACTTTCAGACTGAAATAGTACTTTTTTTTTTCCAGATTGTTCATTTCTTCTTCTTTAAAAGAGATTTTTATTGAGGTACAGTTGATTCATAATGTTGTATTGGGGTCAACTGTACAGTGAGTGAATCATTTATACAAATTATGTATCTACCTGTTTTCAGATTCTATTTCTATAAAGATCATTACAGAGTATTGAGAAGAGTTCCCTGTGCTATACAGTAGGTCCTTATTACTTATCAATTTTATATATCAAGTGAAAGTCACTCAGTCATGCCCAACGCTTTGCAACCCCATGGACTATATAAGTCCATGGAATTCCAGGCCAGAATACTGGAGTGGGTAGCCATCCCCTTCTGCAGGGGGATCTTTCCAACCCAGGGGTCAAATGCAAATCTCCTATTGCAGGCGGATTCTTTACAAGCTGAGCCACCATGGAAGCCCATATATAGTAGTGGGTATGTGTCAATCCCAATCTCCCAACTTATCCCCTCCAGTTCCCCTGTGGTAACCATAAGTATGCATTCTATGTCTGTGACTCTACTTCTCTTTTGTAACTAAATTCATCTACACCCTTATTTCGAGTCCACATATGCGTCACATATTTCCCGTTCTGCATCTGACTTACTTCACTCAGCAAGAAATCTCCACGTCCAGTCATATTGCAGCAACGGCACTATTTTGCTCTCATTTATGGCTGACTACTTTTGCATTCTATATATGTCCACCACGCCTCCTTCATCCGCTCCTCTGCTGATGGAAGTGAGTACTCCTGGTGGTGAGTACCATCCCATTGTATATACGAGCACCACGCCTCCTTCATCCTCTCCTCTGCTGATAGAAGTTGAACACTCTTCGAACACAAAATCCCATGTCAGTCCCAAGACCTGAGATCCTAACAGAGCTGTTTGTAAATTCGGAAGAAAATTAATGAGATCACCAAGAACTGCTTCTCCCATGGGACCATCGTTTGTTCCCTGATAACGTTGTCACATAAAGACTGCAAGTGACATACTTACACTAAGTAATTCTTTATTTCCTAAAATTCTGATTTAACTGGGTTCCCTGTGTGTGTTTTTTTTGTTTTGTTTTTTGTTTTTGCTGTACCTCAAACTCTTACCTCCGCTGCAGCACACAGCTATGTCTGCAGAGATGTTTGGTCATTAAGACTTGGTGTCAGAGGTGCTGCTGACATCAAATAGAAATCGGCCAGCAAAGCTTTTAAACACCCCCACAAAGCACAGGATGGCCTCCGACACAGCAGAGAATCATCCAGCCCTAAACCAATCTGGGGAGGGTGGGGTTGATCTAATCTCATGAATTCTCTGTCTGATCAGTCACTCAGTTCAGTCGCTCGGTCGTGTCCGACTCTCTGTGACTCCATGCACTGCAGCACGCCAGGTCTCCCTGTCCATCGCCAACTCCCACAGCTTGCTTTAACTCATGTCCATCAAGCCGATGATACCATCCAACCATCTTATCCTCTGTCGTCCCCTTCTCCTCCTGCCTTCAATCTTTCCCAGCATCAGGGTCTTTTCCAATGAGTTGGTTCTTCGAATCAGCTGGCCAAAGGATTGGAGTTTCAGCTTCAGCATCAGTCCTTCCAATGAATATTCAGGACTGATTTCCTTTAGGATGGACTGGTTGGATCTCTGTCTCATAGAGGATTCAATAAGAATAATTCAAAATCCAGACTCCCCTTTCCCCTGTTAGATGGTAAAACTAACCCAGCAACATGTCAATACCTTTTACTCCCCTCCCATAGCACTCAAGTATTTTTCTAAGACCTAATAATAGTTTACAATCAAAATATGCATACTGCCCATTTGGAGCGGGGGAGGTGGAAATTAGCCTGCTCTTATCAGAAGCTAATACACTTGTGTTAAGAAACCAGAGCTTATCTGGAAAGGATATTTGCCAAACACACACTGAGATAAGAACAAACAGTGAGACTAACATAAGCAAACAAGATACATAAGTGCTGAGTCAGTTGAGTTCAGTCAGTTCAGTCGCTTAGTCATGTCTGACTCTTTGCGACCCCATGAATTGCAGCACGCCAGGTCTCCCTGTCCAACTCCCGGAGTTTACCAAAACTCATGTCCATCGAGTCAGTGATGCCATCCAGCCATCTCATCCTCTGTCATCCCCTTCTTCTCCTGCCCCCAATCCCTCCCAGCATCAGAGTCTTTTCCAATGAGTCAACTCTTCGCATGAGGTGGCCAAAGTACTGGAGGTTCAGCTTTAGCATCAGTCCTTCCAATGAACACCCAGGACTGATCTCCTTGAGGATGGACTGGTTGGATCTCCTCGCAGTCCAAGGGACTCTCAAGAGTCTTCTCCAACAGCACAGTTCAAAAGCATCGATTCTTTGGCGCTAAGCTTTCTTTATGGTCCAACTCTCACATCCATACGTGACTACTGGGAAAACCACAGCTTTGAGTAGACGGACCTTTGTCAGCAAAGTGATATCCCTGCTTTTTAATATGCTGTCTAAGTTTGTCATAGCTTTTCTTCCAAGAAGCAAGCGTCTTTTAATTCCATGGCTGCAGTCACCATCTGCAGTGATTTTGGAGCCCAGAAAGATAAAGTCTGACACTGTTTCCACTGTTTCCCCATCTATTTCCCATGAAGTGGTGGGACCAGATGCCATGATCTACGTTTTCTGAATATTGAGCTTTAAGCCAACTTTTTCACTCTCCACTTTCACTTTCACCAAGAGGCTTTTTAGTTCTTCTTCACTTTCTGCCATAAGGGTGGTGTCATCTGCATATCTGAGGTTATTGATATTTCTCCCGGCATTCTTGATTCCAGCTTGTGCTTCTTCCAGCCCAGCGTTTCTCATGATGTACTCTGCATAGAAGTTAAATAAGCATGGTGACAATATACAGTCTTGACGTACTCCTTTTCCTATTTGGAACCAGTCTGTTGTTCCATGTCCAGTTCTAACTGTTGCTTCCTGACCTGCATACAAATTTCTCAAGAGGCAGATCAGGTGGTCTGGTATTCCCATCTCTTTCAAAATTTTCCACAGTTGATTGTGATCCACACAGTCAAAGGCTTTGGCATAGTCAATAAAGCAGAAATAGATGTTTTTCTGGAACTCTCTTGCTTTTCCATGATCCAGCGGATGTTGGCAATTTGATCTCTGGTTCCTCTGCCTTTTCTAAAACCAGCTTGAACATCAGGAAGTTCACGGTTCACATACTGCTGAAGCCTGGCTTGGAGAATTTTGAGCATTACTTTACTAGTGTGTGAGATGAGTGCAATTGTGCAGTAATTTGAGCATTCTTTGGCATTGCCTTTCTTTGGGATTGGAATGAAAACTGACTTTTTCCAGTCCTGTGGCCACTGCTGAGTTTTCCAAATTTGCTGGCATATTGAGTGTAGCACTTTCACAGCATCATCTTTCAGGATTTGAAATAGCTCAACTGGAATTCCATCACCTCCACTAGCTTTGTTCCTAGTGATGCTTTCTAAGGCCCACTTGACTTCACATTCCAGGATGTCTGGCTCTAGGTCAGTGATCACACCATCATGATTATCTGGGTCGTGAAGATCTTTTTTGTACAGTTCTTCTGTGTATTCTTGCCATCTCTTCTTAATATCTTCTGCTTCTGTTAGATCCATACCATTTCTGTCCTTTATCGAGCTCATCTTTGTATGAAATATTCCTTTGGTATCTCTGATTTTCTTGAAGAGATCTCTAGTCTTTCCCATTCTGTTGTTTTCCTCTATTTCTTTGCATTGATTGCTGAAGAAGGCTTTCTTATCTCTTCTTGCTATTCTTTGGAACTCTGCATTCAGATGTTTATATCTTTCCTTTTCTCCTTTGCTTTTCACTTCTCTTCACAGCTATTTGTAAGGCCTCCCCAGACAGCCATTTTGCTTTTTTGCATTTCTTTTCCATGGGGATGGTCTTGATCCCTGTCTCCTGTACAGTGTCACGAACCTCATTCCATAGTTCATCAGGCACTCCATCTATCAGATCTAGGCCCTTAAATCTATTTCTCACTTCCACTGTAAAATCATAAGGGATTTGATTTAGGTCATACCTGAATGGTCTAGTGGTTTTCCCTACTTTCAATTTCAGTCTGAATTTGGCAATAAGGAGTTCATGGTCTGAGCCACAGTCAGCTCCTGGTCTTGTTTTTGTTGACCGTATAGAGCTTCTCCATCCTTGGCTGCAAAGAATATAATCAATCTGATTTTGGTGTTGACCATCTGGTGATGTCCATGTGTAGAGTCTTCTCTTGTGTTGTTGGAAGAGGGTGTTTGTTATGACCAGTGCATTTTCTTGGCAAAATTCTATTAGTCTTTGCCCTGCTTCATTCCGTATTCCAAGGCCAAATTTGCCTGTTACTCCAGGTGTTTCTTGACTTCCTACTTTTGCATTCCAGTCTCCTATAATGAAAAGGACATCTTTTTTGGGTGTTAGTTCTAAAAGGTCTTGTAGGTCTTCATAGAACCGTTCAACTTCAGCTTCTTCAATGTTACTGCTTGGGGCATAGACTTGGATTACTGTGATATTGAATGGTTTGCCTTGGAAACGAACAGAGATCATTCTGTCGTTTTTGAGATTGCATCCAAGTACTGCATTTCGGACTCTTTTGTTGACCATGATGGCTACTCCATTTCTTCTAAGGGATTCCTGTCTACAGTAGTAGATATAATGGTCATCTGAGTTAAATTCACCCATTCCAGTCCATTTCAGTTCGCTGATTCCTAGAATGTTGACGTTCACTCTTGCCATCTCTTGTTTGACCACTTCCAATTTGCCTTGATTCATGGACCTGACATTCCAGGTTCCTATGCAATATTGCTCTTTACATCATCGGACCTTGCTTCTATCACCAGTCACATCCACAACTGGGTATTGTTTTTGCTTTGGCTCCATCCCTTCATTCTTTCTGGAGTTATTTCTCCACTGATCTTCAGTAGCATATTGGGCACCTACTGACCTGGGGAGTTCCTCTTTCAGTATCTTATCATTTTGCCTTTTCATACTGTTCATGGGGTTCTCAAGGCAAGAATACTGAAGTGGTTTGCCATTCCCTTCTCCAGTGGACCATGTTCTGTCAGATCTCTCCACCATGACCCACCCATCTTGGGTTGCCCCACGGGCATGGCTTAGTTTCATTGAGTTAGACAAGGCTGTGGTCCTAGTACGATTAGATTGACTAGTTTTCTGTGAGTATGGTTTCAGTGTGTCTGCCCTCTGATGCCCTCTTGCAACACCTACCATCTTACTTGGGTTTCTTTTACCTTGGGCACGGGGTATCTCTTCATGGCTGCTCTAGCAAAGCGCAGCCGCTGCTCCTTACCTTGGACGAGGGGTATCTCCTCACCGCCGCCCTTCCTGACCTTCAACGGGGGATAGCTCCTCCAGGCCCTCCTGCGCCCTGGCTGCCACTGCTGCTTGGACGTGGGGTAGCTCCTCCTGGCCGCCACCCCTGACCTTGGACTTGGGTAGCTCTTCTCAGCCGTTCCTGCGCCATTGCAGTCTGGCACTCTCAGCTGCTGCCCCTGACCTCGGATGTGGGGCAACTGCTCTTGGCCGCCACCCCTCGGGCATGGGGTCCTCCCAGCTTCTGCCCCGACCTCGGACATGGGGCAACTCCTCTCAGCCGGGCTTAGTGCTCTGGTCACAGCTGCCGCCGCACTTAGAAAAGAAAAGCTGCAACAAACCTAGACAGTGTATAAAAAAGCAGAGACATCACTTTACAGACAAAGGTTCGCATAGTCAAAGCTATAGTTTTTCCAGTGGTCATATATGGATGTGAGAGCTGGACTCTAAAGAAAGCTGAGCGCCAAAGAATTGATGCTTTTGAACTGCGGTGCTGGAGAAGACTCTTGAGAGTCCCTTGGACTGCAAGGAGATCCAACCAGTCCATCCTAAAGGAGATCAGTCCTGGGTGTTCACTAGAAGGACTGATGCTGAAGCTCCAGTACTTTGGAGCAAAGAGGTGACTCATTAGAAAAGACCCTGATGCTGGGAAAGGATGTCAACTCCCTTCTCCAAGGCATCTTCCCGACCCAGGGATGGAACCCGGGTCTCTGGCATTGTAGGCGGATTCTTTTACCATCTGAGTCTCCAGGGAAGCCCACCATCTCTGCAAGGCCACCCTCAAAAGTTCCCATGCTTCTCAGCCATCTCTCACTTCTGCCAAATCTACCTGACCCACCCGATGAGACCAGGCCCCTTCTCTCATCAGAATATAGTATGAGATGAAGACCCCAATTCCCTGTCTAGCCTGTAAGCCCTCTGACAGCTGAAATCAAGCTGCACAAACATCTCTCTCACCCATTGGCCTGCGTTTCAAGTCTTCTGACTGATGGCAGAATCAATAAATGTGAAATTGCTTCTGTATCTATGGCGACAGGGAGAATATAGGGTTATATCACCATACATGGCAGATTTGTCATTGTGTTCTATTCTATGGCATGTCATTCTAATTCCATTTTACTTTTTGGCCACACTGCATGGCACGTGGGATCTTAGTTCCCTGTTGTTGCTGCTCAGTCGCTCAGTCGTGTCCGACTCTTTGCGACCCCATGGACCGCAACACGCCAGGCTTCCCTGTCCACCACCAACTCCCGGAACTTGCTCAAACTCATGTCCATCGAGTCGGTGATGCCATCCAACCATCTCATCCTCTGTCACCCCCTTCTCCTCCTGCCCTCAATCATCGTGAAACCCCCACCCCTGCTGAGTGCAAATATGGAGTCCTAACCACTGGTCCACCAGGGAACTCCCTGGCCCATTTTAAACACAGTTTCAGGATCTTTGCATCAGAAATACTTCCTTGATTTTCCCTTCTGTGCCATTCTTCACTTTGACAAAAAGGATCGTGTGTCAACAAGGGTAGCAAAAAAATTAGATAAAACTTTCTGCACTATTCTTTTTGCTCATAGTTTGAAGTGATTACAGACAAGGTATACAGAGAAAATACCAAAGGATTTACTTCTAACATGACCAAGAGTAAGTACATGAGAGAGTGATTAATCACCCCAGATACACTTCGCCAGATTTTATTCTGGAAATAAAGGCTTTGGAAAACATATTCCTGGAACAAAGCCCATGTACAGCTTCAAAAAAAGAAAAACCCCACATAAAATGTAAAAGGTTAATGAGCTGCTGTGCTGAGCTTAGTCACCCATTCGTGTCCAACTTTTTGCAACCCCATGAACTGTAGCCCACCAGGCTCCTCTGTCCATGGGATTCTCCAGGCAGGAATACTGGAGTGGGTTGCCATTTCCTCCTCCAGGGGATCTTCCTGACCCAGGGATGGGACCTGTGTCTCCTACACTGGCAGGTGGATTCTTTAGCAGTGAACCACCTAGTAAGCTCCATAAGGTTAATAAACGTGTTCAATTAATCAACAAGTATCAACTTAGGAAATAACATTACCTTGGCCAGATTGTCACTGAACGGAATGTATAGTTGTTTGGTGCTTTGAGAAATATCACATTATATAGCATAATTTGCCATGAGTGAGAATTTAATATAATCAGAGTTCAGGAAAATGGACACTAAGTGTTAATTTGGATCTGCTGGTTCTTTGCCCTCAAGCCTGTTCCATGCACTGTATGATTTTCAGCAGCATCTTCCAGTCTTTGGGGAACCAATGCAAGATAATGTAAATTCAACTACATTTTCCCAGCCATGATTCAGGCCATATGCCAAACACTGAAAATTAGAGGATGAATAAATAAATAAACTCAAAATAAACATATAGAATCTCTTACCCACAACACATCTCGCAGGCTAAGAGGGAGGTGATCACATGCATATTCAATGAGAAAGCATTAGTCACTCAGTACTGTCCAACTCTTTGTGACCCCGAACTATAGCCCGCCAGGCTCCTCTGTCCATGGAATTCTCTGGGAAAGAATACTGGAGTGGGTAGCCATTCCCTTCTTCAGGAGATCTTCCCTACCCAGGGATTGAACCCAAGTCTTCTGTGCTGCAGCCACCAGAGAGGCCCATTCAATGAGGATGTGATGTGTAAATTCAGAGAAGTGCTTAAACTACAGAGACAGTACCAGAATCAGCAAAAGATTTTCACAGGAATTGATAAACAGATACAAGAAAAAAAAAAATCTTCCCAGAGATGGTAACATGTAGTTGGGGTTTTGATGGATGCATAGGAGTTTGCTTGGCAACCTTATGAGAGCACAGGTATCTACTCCAGGCAATGGAAACAATTATCCATGAGCTGGTAACTCATTAGATAAAACACAGTGTTGAAGATATTAAAACTGAAGTACGAAAATCTTAATATTACAGTAATTGCCGCATTAACATTTATAACAGAACTGTACAAACGCTAAGATGCCTAAGAGTTCAGAGAAGGTCATAAATTGGTAGATACATCCATCCCATACTTCCAAAGAGGTGTGAGAACCTAAGCCAGAACTTAACTGTCAAATCTGAGATGAAAGGCTTCAAATGCGTGTTTGTTTCAAATGGTTTCAAAGCAACCGGTCATCCGTTTTTCGTGAAAAGTATTTCTGAGTGCCCACCTGATGCAAAATATCTGCGACGGAGGATGCAGAAAGGCAGAAATATTAGTGAAGCCTCTGTCTCTTTATTAGTGAAGCAAACTCCGGGAGATAGTGAAGGACAGGGAAGCCTGGTGTGCTGCAGTTCATGGGGATCACAAAGAGTCGGACACGACTGAGTGAGTGAACGAGAACAACTTGCCTCTTCGGAGCCGGTTATGTTTAGCAGTTCTCAGCCTCCGGACCACTGAGCAGCTGAACAACAACAAATATGATAATGAATTCCTTGAAGATTTTAAAAATGGCCCACATTAAAAAAAAAAAAAACAGAAAAAATAAAACACTTGGCAATTTCTTTTTTTTCATTAAAAAAATGTGATTATCTCACCCAGAAAATTTGTTCAGAATAATAAAAAAATTTTATCATATACCCTTCATCTAGACTTTTCAGTTAATTCTCCAGGATCATGTGTTGCACTTAGCTGTCCTGTCTCTTTATCCCTTTTTAATCTGAAACAGTTCCAGTCTTCCTCTTTCATGACTCAATTTTTTGAAGATTATCAGTTATTTTTCAGAAAGTGCTCTCAATCTGGGGTCATGTGATGTTGCCTCATGATTTGATTGAGGTTACTCTCTCCTTGTTATTATTATCTTTTGGTCAGAAGTACTACAGAGGTTACCTTTTTAAATGTATTTTCAGTTGTAGGAAAATTGCTTTATAAGGCTGTCTTGGTTTTCTGCTGTACAACAAGGTGAATCATCCATATGCATCCGTGCACGCTCTCCCTCTGAAGCCTGCCTCCCACCCCGCATCCACCCCTCTAGGTCATCACAGAGCCCCAGGCTGAGTTCCCTGTGCCATACAGCAGGTTCCCACTAGCTAGCTGTTTTACACATGGTGCTGTATCTATGTCAGTCCCATTCTCTCAATGCGTCACACCCTCTCCTTCCTCCGCTGCGTCCACAAGCCTGCTATACAGAGTAAGTCAGAAAGAGGAAAGCAAATATTGCAGGTGGAAGCTGGAAAAATGGTACGGATGAACCAGTCTGCAGGAAAGTAATAGAGGTGGTGCTCTGGAGAATGGCAATGTCCATGCGTCCACTCGTGTTTCCTTCTGTGAGATGGTTTAAAACATTATGAATGGGTGCAGGCGCTTTCATTTTTTTTTCTTCTTCTTCTTCTGCAGAGGAACCGAATTATACACCCATTAAAAAAAAAAAATAGTGCGTTAATTGTGAGGCAGAAATGCACCCGAACATCATGTCTCCTGGGTGAACTCAACCGGCTTACTTTCAGAGACAGAAATTAACTGCTTCTGACAATCTCGCAGCCACAGGCGAAGGTGTGTGGGAGGCAGACAATGAAGCGGCCCAGAGGAGGAGGAATCACAGGAGCGAAATGGCGTTTGATGAAAGCCGAGAGAACGCCTACGGAGAGTTTTGTCTTCACGCGGGGAGATGCCGCTGGTCCTCGGAAACGTTGTCTTTTGCAGCCATCGATGCTGTGCTGTCGGCCGCTGTGAGTCAAGGCTAGGTTTTTGCACAGGATCATCTCCACCTTTCTTTGCAGAGGAGGCTTCCAAGGTGGCTCAGATGGTAAAGAATCCACCTGCAGATGCAGGAGACACAGGTTCGATTCCTGGGTCAGGAAGATCCCCTGGAGGAGGGCGGGGCGACCCACTCCGGTATTCTTGCCTGGAGAATCCCATGGACAGAAAAGCCTGGTGGGCTACAGTCCACGGGGTTGCAGACAGTTGGACACAACTGAGCGACTGAACAGCAACAGACACATACATAATAATCCTAATGAAATATTTATAAAAGCAGACTAAGATTTTTAAAATGTACAAATATAGTATCTATTATGAAAATAGTATCTATCATGTACCTATTATGAAATCGTAGATACATATTTTGGCCACCTGATGCAAAGAACTGACCCACTGGAAAAGACCCTGATGCTGGGAAAGACTGAAGGCAGAAGGAGAAGGGGATGACAGAGGATGAGAGGGTTGGATGGCATCACCGACTCGATGGACATGAGTTTGAGCAAGCTCCGGAAGTTGGTGATGGAAAGAGAGGCCTGGCGTGCTGTGGTCCACGAGGTTGCAGAGAGTTGGACACGACGGAGCGACTGAACTGGAGTCCAGCCACGGTACCCAAAATAGCATTATTTCGTTCTTTTTCATGGCTGAGTAATATTCCATTGTGTGTGTGTACCACATCGTCTTTATCCGTCCCTCTGTTCATGGACACTTAGGTTGCTTCTGTATCTTGGCTTCTATAAGCAGTACTTCTATGAACATTGGGGTGCAAGTGTGTATTTGAATTAGCACGTTTTTTCCCTTTAAAACCTGACATATACCCAAGGACTAAACTGCTGGGTCACATGGTAATTCTCTGTTTAGTTTTTCTGAGAAACCTCAATACTGTATTTCACAGTTGGCTGCACCAATTTAGAGTTTTGTTTAACTGCAGGAGACTTTTAATAGACCGTGTCAATGGAAGAAATCTCCATTTTCTTTATTTCTTTGGCCATGCCAGGTCTTAGGTGCACCACGTAGCATCTTTAATTGCCGTATTTGAACTCTTAGCTGCCGCAGTGTGGTATCTAATGTGGTATCTGCTTCCCTGACCTGGGATCAAACCCAGGACCCCTGCATTGGGCGCTCGGCATCTTAGCCACTGGACCGTCTGCAAGGTCTCCTTTTCTATCTCAGCTAATCACGCTTGGCCTGAAGTCTACATCATCTGATGTTAATAAAGTTTCTCCATTTTCCTACAGTTAATATCTTCATCCCATTTCCTCCTCTGAGGTTTGCTTTTAACCCCTTCTGGGGAAATACTTAACTATTCTCCTTCCTGTAGAAAGAATGTGCTGGTTCTTCTTGTTTCATGGGCCCTGTTGGGCAATCTCTATCTTATTTAGATAACTTATAGTAATACCATCACTTCCCTGATGGCTCAGACAGTAAAGAATCTGCCTGCAAAGCAGAAGACCCGGGTTCTATCCCTCAGATGGCAAGGTCCCCTGGAGAAGGGCATGGCAACCCACTCCAGTATTCTCGCCCTGAGAATCCTATGGACAGAGGAGCCTGGTGGGATACAGTCTGGGGGGTGGCAAAGAGTCAGACCATCATGACTTTAATTCTACCATCTTCCTATATATCTGCTGTAATATTTGTCCTGTATTTTCTGCCCCCCTCCATTCTGCATGCATTCTTTATAGATGAATTCTTTTACTTGGCATGTGGCCTCCCAATTTGCTTTCTAGCTATACTTTAAACATTCACTTCAGTCATTTCCATAGGGCTCCACTCTCATGACCCAATCACTGCACAAAGAACCCATCTCTAACTCTTACCACCTTGGGGGTTAGGATTTCAATATATGAATGTTTCAGGTGTCCCAAACATTGAGTCCATAATGCTGAGACCTATAGATCACTGATGCTTTTGAATTGTGGTGTTGGAGAAGACTCTTGAGAGTCCTCTGGACAACAAGGAGATCAAACCAGTCCATCTTAAAGGAAATCAAACCTGAATATCCACTGGAAGTACTGATGCTGAAGCTGAAGCTCCAATCCTTTGGCCACCTGAAGAGAAGAGCCAAGTCATTATAAAAGACCCTGGTGTTGGGAAAGATTGAAGGCTGGAGGAGAAGGGGATAACAGAGGATGAGATGGTTGAACAACATCACCAACTCAATGGACATGAGTTTGAGCAAGCTCTGGGAGATGGTGAAGGACAGGGGAGCCTGCTGTGCTGCAGTCCATGGGTTCACAAAGAGTCTAAAAGACTGAGGTGTATATAGTACCCAAGTCTAGACCTCCTAACCAATTAGTTATGACCACGGAGGTGATGCTATCTGCATGGCACCTAGGCGACGCATCTCAAAACTAACTTTAAGAGGTGGGGAAAAAAATCTGGGAAAAAAACCAACAAAATACATAATTCCATTCATATTAAAAATTTAGAAAAGACTGCTGCAATCAAAACTAGATACACAAAAAAAATTCTTTACCTTCCAGATAATAAGGGTAGAAGGGGACTGATTTCAAAGAATCAAGAGAATATTTTAAAGGGACGGAAGCAAGGTATATCTTTGGGTTTTTTAGTGATTAAACTTGGGTAAATGTCAAAACACATAAAACTGTGCCCTTTAAGAGGGTACATTTTTTTTTTTTTTTTGGTATTTGTCTTATGCGAATTACATCATAAAGAAGTTGAGTTTTTTACACCATCCGAAAGGATACATGCGCTCTAATGTTCATCGTAGCACTATTCACAACAGTCAAGATGTGGAAGCAACCTAAGTGTCCATCAACAGAGGAATGGATAAAGAAGATGTGGTTTGATCTACAATGGAATATTACACACTCATTAAAAAGAATGAAACAATGCCATTTGCAGCCACACGGACAGACCTAGAGATTGTCAGACTCAGTGAAGCATGTCAGACAGAGAGGCAGAAGCGTAACAGCCCTGGTATGTGGAATCTAAAAAGAAAAGATACAGATGAACTTACTTACAAAACAGAAGCAGAATCACAGAGTTAGAGAAAGAACTTATGGCTATCGGGGGCGGGGGGGAGGATGGGAGGAGGGATAGTCAGGGAGTTTGGGATGGACATGGACACACTGCTGTATTTAACATGGAGAACCAGCAAGGACCTGCTGTCCAGCACAGGGAACTCTGCTCAATACTCTGTAATAACATTATGGTCACCAGGGGGAAGGATGGGGGAAGGGATAGTTAGGGAGTTTGGGATGGACATGGACACAGGACTTTTCATTCCAGAGGGCAGCTATGATTTATTTTAAAAGACCTTTGGAGTCCTGACTTTACAGCATCAAGACCCTCTCACACCCCCACTGCCATCTCTCTTCTCAAAGAATATTCAAGAAGTCAACAGGACTCCACGCCTCTCGTTTCTAGCCTCAGAGGGCATTGAATTTCTTCCCCGTGCACCAGGAGAAGCTCTGCGCTGTGTAATTCTCACACAGGGGGAAATAAAGCTTGCTCTGGGTCGTCAAGCCTTGCTGTTTAATCTCTGCTGATCTATGCGGCTTTTGTTTTATAATGTAAACTGCCTGGGATGGGAGCAGAAGAAACCCGCTCTAAACTCTCATTATGGGATCACATGTCCGTAAATCACAGCAAAGCACAAATATTTGTTCTTGCTTATACTCCAGCTGTGCCCGCCTCTCCCAAAGTGTGTGAAACAGAAGGGGGGAAAAACACCTCATTTTTTCCCCTATCACCATCTCCCAGAGTTAACTCAAACTAACGTCCATCGAGTCGGTGATGCCATCCAGCCATCTCATCCTCTGTCGTCCCCTTCTCCTCCTGCCCCCAATCCCTCCCAGCATCAGAGTCTTTTCCAATGAGTCAACTCTTCGCATGAGGTGGCCACAGTACTGGAGTTTCAGCTTCAACATCGTTCCTTCCAAAGAACACCTAGGACTGATGTTCTCTCTTGCAAACTGCATTTTCTAGAGGAGCCACAATGGTGGAGAGCTGGAGGCTCAGGCCCATCCCAGTCTACCTTGTAACCTGACATTCTGTCCTCCCTTTTAGCTTATAATCAAATGCCCTGAAAATTGTCGTATAACTTGGCTCAGGGACAAAGTGGAAACAGTGACAGATTTTATTTTCTTGGGCTCCAAAATCCCTGCAGACGCTGACTGCAGCCATGAAATGAAAAGACGCTTGCTCCTTGGAAGGAAAGCTATGAAAAACCTAGACAGCATATTAAAAAGCAGCGACATCACTTTGCCAACAAAAGTCTGTCTAGTCAAGGCTATGGTTTTTCCAGTAGTCACACATGGATGACTGGACGATAAAGAAAGCTCAGCGCTGAAGAATTGATACTTTTGAACTGTGGTGTTGGAGAAGACTCTTGAGGGTCCCTTGGACTGCAAGGAGATCCAACCAGTCCATCCTAAAGGAGATCAGTCCTGGGTGTTCATTGGAAGGGCTGATACTGAAGTTAAAGCTCCAATATTTTGGCCACCTGCTGCAAACAGCCGACTCACTGGAAAAGACCCTGACACTGGGAAAGATTGAAGGCAGGAGGAGAAGGGGACGACAGAGGATGAGATGGTCGGATGGCATCACCGACTCGATGGACATGAGTCTGAACAAACTCCAGGAGACGGTGGAAGACAGAGGAGCCTGGCGTGCTGCAGTCCATGGGGGTCGCAAACAGTCAGACGTGACTTATGACTGAACAACTACAAAAGGTCTAATTTACCTGCTTTCTCTTAAAAAAACAAAAAAGGAAAGAAAGAAGCTTCTGACTTGTCCTTGAAAGTAAGGTTTCTTCCAGTCATTGTCTTCCACAAGCCACAGATTTGCAGGTGTTCTCATTAATAAGTCATCCTACACGGAAGAGAAACAACATCTCCTTTCCTCAGACAAAGTAAACCTATTCTCTTGTCACCCCAGGTCGTCTTCCCACCATTTGATATCCCAATCAGCTCCAATCTGGGTATTTTATGGCCCATATGTGCCCAGCTCTGCCACCAAATCTCTGATTTAAAGCTGCAGCAGCTCCTACACAACTCAAGAAAAATGACTTCACCCTCAAGAAAAATAGACTACAGTCAAATCCAATATGCTCTCCCCTCCATTCAGGGAAAATATTCAATTTTTAAAAGCACAGACATTTCAAACCCTTGCTTTTTTAAGGGCCCCTGTTTCCATTTCCAAGTGAGAGTCTAACCCCCAAGGCTGATCTTTTCTTCTCTCCCGCCGTATTATGAAACTAGGGAGATGATCGTATTTGTGACTTTGAAGCAGGCTTCGAAAAATTAACGAGGGTGAGAAAAAAGCAAGCTAGGAATCGTATCTCGGTCTTAAGCGCTTCTGACACCTTCCACCAATTAACTCACCGAGGCCAAGGAGATAATTAAGGGAGCAGGAGGTCAGACGCTTCTGTGGAAGAAAACCAGGAACCTTCTGGGACCAAAATGTAGATATAATTCCTGTAATTTATTCTCTCCAATTAACCATTACCCCTATGTCTTGTACATGGCAAATCAGACCTTGAACTCACTCTAGGACGTTTAAGAAGAAAGCATAGCGAGAGGGTTCACTCATCTCCTGCGTAGCCACCACCATCCCCGTTGAACACAAGGAACATTTTCTCATTTATTATCAGTTTTTGATTTGAAGTGCAGCCCTAGCATATACTGATCTGCTCACAACACAAATGGAGCACAACCTGGATTCCATCAAAATGTTTTTCTCCGAGTGCCTACCCACACGATCCAGCAAGCATCGCCCCCTAACGTTCACCATTGTTGATCCACAGTGAGATGACTGGTGTCCAGGACGGTCATCTGGGCGTGACAGAGCCTCCCAGACATGCAGACCAGAAAATTCAATAACGCTGTCCACCTTTCAGTTCACTCGGCTGTGCCCATCCGCCCTAGGTATGTCTGTGAAACTCACCAGGCAAGCGGCCCTTGGAGACAGGTTGACTTACTGAGCAGCTTTCATGCTTTGGTCATGGAGGTCAGTTCTGTCTGGAGTGGGAGGTGTCAGCCTTGTTTTGTTCACAAGCTGGGCATCCAGAGTTACCTAAGTGACTTCCAGGGAGCTTCAGGCTGGAGCCAGGCACCCAAACGGCTGTGTGCTACCCCCTCAGTGGTGTCTGACTCATTGCAATCCCCTGGACTGGAGCCCACCAGGCTCCTCTGTCCATGGGATTCTCCAGGCAGGACTACTGACCTGGGTATCCATTCCTTTCTCCATCCATGAAAAACACCAAGGGCTTCCCAGGGAAAAAGAATCCGCCTGCCAACAAAGGAGATGTGAATTCGATCTCTGGGTTGGGAAGATCCCCTGAAGAAAGAAACTGCAACCCACTCCAGGATTCTTGCCGGGAGAATCCCATGGTCAGAGGAGCCTGGTGGGCTACAGTCCATGGGGGTTGCAAAGAGTCAGACACACAACTGAATGACAACAGAGCATTTATCTTCATCAACAATCTGCAAGACTCAGATATTTTTACCAAGCCATTATGGTGCTCATATCGGGAAAGTATAGCTCAGAAAAGTAAGCTTCATCAGTTCTGTAATGTTTGGGCAAACTGAAGCTTCTGGAAAAGTTCAGTATAATTAGATTTCATGCGAAGGTGGTGCTAAGGTGATCCCTGTTAGTAGCAGGGACCAGAAAAAGCCAGCTCACCTTCAGGTTCTAAAAGCAAGGACACCCACAAGCAACTCCACATGTGGAGTAGGTAAAGAGTTGCCCAAGTCAGCATTTTAAAAAGCAGAGACATCACTTGGCCGACAAAGGTCCATAGAGTCAAAGCTCTGCTTTTCCCAGTGTCATGTACAGATGTGAGAGTTGGACCACAAAGAAGGCTGAGCAATAAACAATGGCTGCTTTCAAACTGTGGCGTTGGAGAAAACTCTTGAGAGTTCCTTGGACTGCAAGGAGATCTAACCATTCCATCCTAAAGGAGATCAGTCCTGAATATTCATTGGAAGGACTGATGCTAAAGCTGAAACTCCAATACTTTGGCCACCTGATGTGAAAAACACACTCATTAGAAAAGACCCTGATGCTGGGAAAGATTGAAGGCAGGAGGAGAAGGGGATGACAGACGATGAGACGGTTGGATGGCATCACCGGCTCAACGGACATGAGTTTGAATAAGCTCCGGGAGTTGGTGATGGACAGGGAGGCCTGGCGTGCTGCAGTCCATGGGGTCACAAAGAGTAGGACACGACTTGGCAACCAAACAACAACACGGAATCCATATTAACATCCTACGGGTAACGCCTGGGAAACCCCGGGTGCAATTAATTGGAAGAATTCGCTCCTTGAGCAACCAACTGACTTGGTGGTAAGCTGGCAGAGGGTACATGGAAACGAGCCGTTGACTGACAAGTACACCGCGTTCTCAGTCTCAGCACACTAATGAGGGTTTTGCATGCACACTGAATAATCTTGGACGCGTAGGTCTTGCAAATCCTCTTCTCTATTTAAATCTTCTAACTCGGTCCTTAGACAGCTGAGCACTGAAGCGTCCCCCTCCAGCCTGTCCCCGCCAACAGCTGCTCGACAGTTACATTTACATCGTTGGGGGTAGTCTCTCAGCCGCGCTCCGCTCATTAGAACGTAAAATCGTCAAGAACAAACCGCGAGGGTAACAGGCAGAGAGCCTGCCAAGGACATCGCAGCTTTAATTACGAGCCGCCCGACATGCGCGACGCTCCCGTAGCTCCCCAAATCAACTCTGCCGTTTCAGCGGCCTGTGTACAACCAAATAGCAGTTTCTCCTTGACTCTGATCCAGTTGGGTTTCAGCGGCAGAATAAATCTGATAACTTAATTCATCAAAGGAGCGCAAGGTCACCGCTGGTGCAGACTGAAATGACCTTTTTTTTTTTTACTGAGAATGTAAGATGCGCTATTTGGGTGGGGGCGGGGGGAGAGGGGAACCTGTCGACCAGACAGGAGATTCATTTGAGGGAAGATAAATAACGCCAGCCTTTAGGAATGGCATTGAATGAACATATATATGCCCACCTCTCTTTTCTGCAGTGATTCTTTGGTGCAACAAACAGTGATAATCTCACTTCAATAAACATCAAGTATCAGGCACACACGTCAAAAAATAAGATTTGTTCACAGCACCGTGATGTTACACAGAGATCCGGCAAACGAGAGCCTAACACGTCAGAGGTAAGAATGCGTGACCTAACCGAGAGGCCCCACACAAAAAATGGATCAGCACGTCATTACCTGGGGCTGCGTGCTAAACGCAGCAGACGGATACTGAAAAGTCAAGTGGAATGGTCAGTCCCTCAGCTGTGTCCCGCTCTTAGTGACCCCATGGAATGTAGCCCGCCAGGCTCCGCTGTCCATGGGATGCTCCAGGCAAGAACACTTGAGCGGTTTGCCATTTCCTCCCCCAGGGGATCTTCCCAACCCAGGGATCGAACGCATGTCTCCCACTTTGCAGGCAGATACTTCACAGTCTGAGCCACCAGGGAAGCCATCCTTTTTTTTTTTTTTTTTTTTCTCCCCACTTAAAACTGAGGTTTGCTTGAGTGGTCTTATTCCAAGTTTTATTAGGTATGGGGAAAGGAATGCATATGAAAAGCTACATCAGTTTTCTATTTCCTAGCAATATTTGGTATGTTCTCGCTAACTGCCTAAGTAGAGAATCTCGAGAAAAACAAACAAACAAACAAAAAAACTCTAATGTAAATGGAGAGAAGAACGTGACTTACAGTTATGATGGGCTGGTAGTTTTGTATATTCTCTTTAATTCAGTCCTAATGAGGCTTCCCTGATAGCTCAGTTGGTAGAGAATCCACCTGCAATGCAGGAGACCGAGGTTTGATTCCTGGCTCGGCAAGATCCCCTGGAGAAGGGATAGGCTACCCGCTCCAGGATTCTGGGGCTTCCCTGGTGGCTCACCTACTGAAGAATCCACTTGCAGGGCAGGAGACCTGGGTTCGATCCCTGGGTTGGGAAGATTCCCTGGAGAAGGGAAAGGCTCCCCACTCCAGTATTCTGGCCTGGAGAATTCCATGGGCTCTATGGGGTCACAAAGAGTCAGACATGACTGAGTGACTTCCACTTTCATTTTCATTGGTTGAGCAATGCCATTTGAGCAGAAATCCACAGAGAAAAGCCACACGGAGAAATCTGTGGCAGACACCCCCTCACCATGCTGACACCCCCTCAAAAATCATCAGATCCCCGTCCCTCCTCTTTTCTGCAGGTAGAAACTATGACACACTTCTAGCCAAGACAATCTGGCAAATCTGGTGAGGGTGAGAGCTAAAAGGGTGTCAGTACTATGGTCTGTCTTATTACAAAGCCCATGATCTGTGACATACACTCTGCTCTCCAAAATCCCATCTCGATCCAGGAATGTGTTTGAGCCCATACAGGGGCTGGATGCCCGGATCCCACCTTTGTCCTCACCCCAAGTCGGTGCTCCTTGGATACGCAGAGCTGCGATAGCTAGAAGCTTAGCCACTTGTCTTCAGAGACTCTCCATCCCTCTCAGTGGTAGAGCTAAAACGCTCCACCCAATAATTAGCCACGTGCTAAGAAGGGCATTAAAGGGCTTCCCTGGTGGCTCAGTGGTAAAGAATCCCCCTGCAATGCAGGAGATGCAGGTTCGATCTCTTCCCTGAAGGAGGAGTGGCAACCCACTCCAGTATTCTGGCCTGGGAAATTTCATGGACAGAGGAGACTGGCAGGCAGTGGTCCATGGGGGTCTCAAAAAAGTCAGACATGACTCAGTGATGAAAAGAACAACAGCAAAGAGCCTTAAGCTCCCCTCAGAGCAAATCCCCAGGGATGGTGTCAACCACCCTCTTCATCTTCAAGTATCCTTGGGGGGAAGGGACAGTTACAGATTAACAAAAGAGTCCTCAGCGATAGACTGGTTTATCAATGCAATCGTAATCATTTTTTTCAATCACACACCATGTTGCAGGGAATACACCCACTGTGTTACAAAAACCACCACCCTTAATTTTCATAGCAACACGAGGAGGAAGACATGCTTGTCCTTATTTTAAAAATGTGTCCAGTGAGGCTCAGAAAAGTTATAAAATGCAATGACTCTGAAACCACATAGCTGGTGTAGCAGTCACGGTCCTTCGGAGAAACAGAACCGACAAATGGATGGATGGATGGATGGAGAGACAGACAGACAAATAGAGGCAGATGGCAGACCAGATAGGTGGATGGATAGAATGGGTGGGTGGGCAGAACGATCTAAGTAGATGATAGATACATACAGACAGAGACAGAGATGATCAACTATACTTAACTAGCTGGACAGATACGAAAGCGAAAGTGTTACTCAGTCGTGTCCAGTTCGACCCCAGGGACTGTAGCCCCGCCAGGCTCCTCGGTCCATGGGATTCTCCAGGCAAGGATACTGGAGCGGATTGCCATGCCCTCCTCCAGGGGACTCTTCCTGACCCAGGGATGGAACCCAGGTCTCCTGAACTGTAGGCGGATTCTTTACCACTGAGCCACCTGGGAAGGCATGACAGATGGTAGTCACACATGACACGCATATAGAATTAGAGATGAGGTAGAGATAGAGATGATAAACTCTACTTAGACAGATGTTAGATGGATCAGTGATAAAGGTAGAGATGATAAACTATACTTAGATGGATAGATGGATGGTTAGATAAGTGACCGAGATGATAAATTCTACTTGCATGGATAAACGAGAGATGACAGAGACAGATAAAGATGATAGACTATACTTAGATGGGTGGATAGATAGATGGATGGATGAGCGTTAGATGACAGATATAGATGACAGAGAGAGATCTTTGGATTGACTACACTCCTTGGCTTTTTTCCAAAGGAGCAGAAAAATTATGTCCACAGAAAAACCGACACACAGGTGTTTATAGCAGCTTTCTTCATAATTGCCGAAACGTGGAAATCACCAAGATGTCCTTTGGTGGACGAACGGCTGCATACACTGTGGCCCACTCACACAATGGAATGTGCAAAGTGAAAGTGAACATTTCTCAGTGGTGTCCGACTCTTTGAGACCCCATGAACTACACAGTCCGTGGAATTGTCCAGGCCAGAATACTGGAGTGGGTGGCCTTTTCCTTCTCCAGGGGATCTTCCCAACCCAGGGATCGAACCCAGGTCTCCCGCATTGCAGGTGGATTCTTTACCAGCTGAGCCACCAGGGAAGCCCAAGAATCCTGGAGCGGGTAGCTGATCCCTTCTCCAGGGGATCTTCCGGACCCAGGAATTGAACTAGGCTCTTCTGCATGGCAGGAGGAATCTTTACCAACTGAGCTATCAGGGAAGCCCATGGAATATTACACAGTACTAAAAAGAAATGAGCTATCAAGACATGAACTATGATGAAAACCGAAATGCATATCACTAAGTGAAAAACGCATCTGAAAAGGCTGGATTCCAACTCTATGACTTTCTGGAAAAGGCAAAACTAAAGACATAACATGATCAGTGCTTACAGTGGGTTTTGGGGACGTTGGGGTGAATAGAGCACACAGAAGTTCTCAGGGCCAGGAAAACGCCAAGGGATGATGTGAAAGTGATGGATGGATGAGTGTGTGCTCAGTCCTTCATTGTGCCTGACTGTTTGTGACCCCATGGACTGCAGCCCACCAGGCTCCTCTGTCCATGGGATTCTCCAGGCAAAAGACTAGAGTGGGTTGCCATTCCCCGCTCCAGGGGATCTCCCCGACCCAGGGATGGAACCCACATCTATGTCTCCTACACTGCTGGTTGTATTCTTTCTAGGGAAGCCCTATACTATATATAAAAATATATTAAATAAATAAGTAATATACTACTATTTATTATTAATAAGCTATGGTTTTTCCAGTTGTCATGTATGGATGTGAGAGTTGCACCATAAAGAAAGCTGAGCACCGAAGAATGGATGCTTTTGAACTGTGGTGTTGGAGAAGACTCTTGAGGGTCCCTTGAACAGCAAGGAGATCCAACCAGTCCATTCTAAAGGAGATCAGTCCTGGCCGTTCATTGGAAGGACTGATGCTGAAGCTGAAGCTCCAATACTTTGGCCACATGATGGAGAAGTATCACTGGAAAAGACCTTGATGCTGGGAAAGATTGAAGGCAGGTGGAGAAGGGGACAACAGAGGATGAGATGGCTGGATGGCATCACCGACTCGATGGACATGAGTTTGAGCAAGCTCTGGGAGTTGATGATGGACAGGGAGGTCTGGCGTTCTAGAGTCCATGGGGTCACAAACAGCTGGGCACGACTTAGCAACTGAACAACATCTATTTATAGGTAGAGAAATTAGTAGTCCAAGAGTTTAAATGACCCACTTTGCAACACACGGTCAACAAAATTGGACTTTGGTATAAAATGCCTCCCGGTCTGCCATCAATTTAAGCATGGTTAAAATCAACCTGCAGATGGTCCACAGGATACAAGTTTAATTATGTAATCATAGATACTGATAAACTCTGATAATATTTTACAAGTGGAGTATTCTCAAAGGGAAATGAAAGCCTCTTCTCTCTTCCACCAAGAAAAAAAAAAGACAGGATTCCCTTAACAACCATTCAGAACCAGTATAACCACAGCCTATTAGAACATCATCAAATCATCAGTACATACAAGCTGACAGCTGATCCAGGTACTTTTCCTCTCTGATATATGATAATATTAGGTGTTGAGTCTGAATAGAGTCCAAAATTAAAAAGTCGTAGTAATTTACTTATTTAGATTACAGAGAGGGGGGAAAAAATCTTAGTAGTATTGATTGTCTACCACCTATGCATAGGGCTTCCCTACGCATAGGGCTCAGATGATACAGAATCTGACTGCAATGCAGGAGACCCAGGTTCGATCCCTGGGTTGGGAAGTTCCCCTGGAGAAGGCCCTGGGTTGGGAAGGTCCCCTGGAGAAGGAAATGGAAACCCACTCCAGTATTCTTGCCTGGAGAATCCCATGGACAGAGGAGCCTGGTGGGCTACAGTCTATGGGGTCGCAAAGAGTCAAACACAACTGAGCTACTAACACTTAACTTATGCATAGATGGCCTTAAATTCACACAGGAGAATAAATTATTTCAAGTTTCATCTTTCCATTGTTATCAGTACTTTATTACCAGTATTCTATTAACAATGTGAATAAAATAAAACAAGCCACACACATGCCAAGAAAACGTTAGTAAATCATCTCTGTTTTCTCTTCTGCTGTGTTTTGCAATAGGTCAGAGTCTTTGAAACAGTGTCAATGTACATCTTATGTTCTCTTATACTGAACACTTTTATTTGCAAGCCTGCTCCTAGACCAATGACAGTAACAAGAACCCCTCTGAGTGCAGAAAATAGCATCATCTCTTGTCACAATAAAGGAGAACCAATTCAATGCAAACCTTGGTTAAAGCAGCCTCCTCTTTTACCTAAAATCCCGTGTCTAGTTAAAAAAAAAAAATCTGTTGGAGACATAGGTGATCTGTTTTTATAGCATCAGCATATGTGTTTTTTTATTCCAAATGTACTGAAATATCACTGACGTATAATAATGTATATGTTTGTATAATGCAAGGATGTGATCCATGTATATATTGCAAAATGATTACCACAAGGTTACTTAATAGCCGCACCATATGACATAACTATCATTTTTTATTAGAACATTTGGGCAACTTTCAGGCATTGATATCTAATTGGTCACTTGATGCCAATGGAATGCAAAGTGTACCTTCCATGTGGGGTGGACAGTCTGCAAAATGCCGGAAGGGCAGGTCTTCCGTGTTTGCAAGTGGGTAGCTTGCAATGCCTTCTCTTGTCCCCAGAACACTGATGGACCTCCAGTACTTCTGTGCGGATAAAAGGAAGGGGAGGAGACAGAAGACAAGGATTTCTTGTGTGTGTGTGTGTGTGTGTGTGTGTGTATGCGCTCAGCCGTGTCTGAATCCTTGCGACCCCATGGACTGCAGCACGCCAGGCCTCCCTGTCCATCACCAACTCCTGGAGTTTGCTCAAACTCATGTCCATTGAGTCGGTGATGCCATCCAGCCATCTCATCCTCTGTTGCCCCCTTCTCCTCCCACCTTCCATCTTTCGCAGCATCAGGGTCTTTTCCAAACAGTTGGCTCTTGATATTAGGTGGCCAAAGGATCGTTAGGTATTGTATGACAATGTTCGTAGCAGCCATCATTTCCCCGTGGACAGATTTTATGGCCTCTGTGTTACTTCCACCTTCTTCACCCACAGCTGAGCATCCCAGGAGTAGATGAAGGTGTGTGAACAGCTCACCTGTAGAAGGGAGAAGGAAGATGCCAAGGAAACAGCCCGACATAATGCAAATTTGGGGAAATACAGTCTTTCTCATCGAAGCATGGTGCCCCTATATATATATTTTTTTTTCCTAGACCTTCACTCCAGCTTCCAGAATATCCTTCCACTGCAAGAAGCAGAATAAAAAGGAGCAAACTTAACTCTGCCATCAGTCTGTATGCCCATCACATTTTCCTTTCCAAACACAATCCATTTTCCCCACGGCTTCATTAACTCACCCAAGCCTCCTTCCCTTGCTTCTAATCAATATTTTGACTGGGTCAGCGTGAAATAAAATTCACTTTGAATTATTTCTAGAGCAGCCACCTGAAGCATGGCATGCCTGTTGAAAGGTTTTAATGTTTGAAAAGGAAGACGATTAAAGACACTGCCTGGTGTCAAAGTTCTCTGCTCCCATCCTGGGACCCACGGGTTCTGCTGAAGCAACGGACGCTCGGACTTCAGGAGACTCATGGATTCCTGGAGATAATCTGGGATGCTTTGTGATGTGTGTCTAAGTGCTTTCTACATGCAAGGAGGTCTTTACCTTTCGTGAGAATTTCAAAGGCATCATTCATTTACGCATCCACCTATTAATACACACTCATTTGTTAAGAAGTCATTGTTAATGGAAAAGCATCTGAAAAAGAATATATATTTACCTATATCTCCATTAGCAATGCCTTTCTGTTAATATAACAGGGAACTATATCCAATATCCTGAGATAAACCGTGATGACAAAGAATATGAACAAGAATGTACATATATATACATGCATAACAAAGTCATTTTGCTGTACAGCAGAAATTAACACAACACTAAATCAACCACACTTCTATAAAAAATAAATCTGTAAAAAATGACTTTTTTCACCTGACAAAGCTAACTTTTATGTCAAAGCTAAGCAAAGTACAAGGAAATGAAAGTGTGGATATTTCTCATGAACATAGACAAGAAATTTTCAATGGAATATAAAAAATTGATTCAAGCAATATAGAAAAGTCTTAGTTCATGAAAAACAATGACTTCTTAACAAATAAGTGTGTTGATGGATGTATATATCAGTGCACACACATACACATATTTATATAAATGAATAAACATAGCTGTACACACACACACACACACACACACACACACACATATATAACTGAATCATTTGGCTATACCCGTGAAGCTAACAAAACATTATATGCAATAAATCATCTATCCTTCCCTGAGTATGATCCTTGGGTAGGGAGATCCCCTGGAGACTGGCATGGCAACCCGCTCCACTATTCTTGCCTGGAGAATCCCATGGGCAGAGGAGCCTGGTGGGCTATAGTCCATGGGGTCACAAAGAGTCAGACACGACTGAGCAACTAACAATTTCAC